>NC_139606.1:86335405-87535405 GCF_964270895.1 Podarcis filfolensis
ACCTAAAATTAATTATAAAAACCCACAGTGTTTTCCTTTACTTCTGTTCTCAGGTTAACAAGAAGACTGGAAACACTTAAGGCTGGAAATAGATCCAAGAAACTGTTTGATTTTATATTCTCAAAAACAGGATATCAGTCATTGTGCATATTCCTTTGTGCCTGCGTAGCTCCTAGGAGAACCTAATCCACCTACATCTGCCATCTCTACACTCCATGCAAAGACTCTGACTAAAGCAGGACCTGATGGCTTTATCAGCAAGCCAGATTACCCCTCACACCCTCTGCTTAACATCCAGCCTGACAAAGAGTTCTGGAGAACTCTAAAGCTTGCTCACTATTTTGTGACATTTTGGTTGGTCTTCATAAAGATATTTTTCTTATTGGCCAACATGACTGCCTTTACCGTTTGTGTGCCTGCCATCCAGCCTCAAGCTCAGTGGCGTCCTGATCACTAGTATTAAGATGAGAACCAGGAATTTGAAACCAGCTCTCTGCTACTGGCCATGTAGACTCTGTTTCAGTGTCCTAGCAATTGCTGGACTCCAGGGGTAATGACAATATACTTCCGACTGCCAGTTACTAGAGAACAGCAGAAGGGGCAATTATTTTCAAGTCTCACTTGTGGGGTTCCCAAAGGAAACTGATTGGCTACTATAGAGAAAGGACACTGGCTTGGCTTGGCCATTGCTCTGATTTAGGTTCTGGACTAGTGAAGTGCAATTACTCAATTGGTAATCTTGCTTCCATGCTCAGTAAGCAGCAATAAAAGGGGCAGAACTAACAAGTAGGAAGCTTTTTATTAATTTTGCAAGGAATTTTTTGATAAATGGAACTTTCTTCTGCATCAGGATTATGCAGCCCAAGAATCTTGGCAATGGGGCATTTCTGGATAAGACAGTGCCTCATTAAGTCTCCCTTTTAATACTGCTTCTTGGTGACTGCACAAAATCAGTGTCTCAGCAGCACCATAGTAGTATGGAAGCAGTCACAGAAAAAACATATGAGAGCAACCCTGTACCACAGGAAAGTTATTCAAAACTTCAATAATAGAAGCTCAGCTAGAATGTACACTGCAATTCATCAAAAGTACCACCAAGATCAAGAGGATGCCAACATGCTTAATGAGCAGTGTCAAAGATGGCAGGGAGAAGAGCATTCAAGAGAATAAGAACCACCAGGGCTCTTCTAATTTTCTCAAGAGCAATATAGGAAATTGTATCAAAACTGAACCTTACTAAGAAGAAATACAATGAAGTGGGTTTGTTATTACACACATAATATTACACACATATTATTAACATATTACACATATTACGCAAGCCTGTTTAGGGAAGTTTTTAATGACTGATGTTTTAATGTAATTTTAATATTTTGTTGGAAGCCTCCCAGAGTGGCTGGAGAAACCCAGCCAGAGGGGCGGGGAATAAATAATAAATTATTATTATTATTATTATTATTATTATTATTATTATTATTATTATTATTCCTTTAATTAATGATAAGTCTTTCCAACCTTTCAAGAGCATCCCAAATGGTGAGCATAACAGTGCATTTAAAAACAATGAGTAGGACTATGGTGAATACAGACATTACCTTAACATGAATTAATGTGAAAATGCTCCATACTGGGACACATTTATGAAACGTATGCTTTTGACTCTTTGCTATAAAACTGGATGAGATTGCATCATATCCCTAGATAGTTAATGCTATAACATAGATCACAACTTGGACCAGTAGTGCACTTAGCAAGGCTTACCTTTCTTTTGTATGAGATTCTGCCTGGCCCTAATGAAAGCTAGAATGTCAGCATCTGTTTGGTGGTCTCCTGTGAAGGAGATAGATGAACTTTCTACCGGCGAAATCCTGCAATAACAAAGTATATTTAAGCTTTCATCTAAGTTTTCTACTGCTTAGATTTTGTATTCCTTCTTGTGGATAACTTTGTATATTATTATTATTAATAATAATAATAATAATAATTCTTGCTCTTCACCCTAAGATCCCAGAGTGGGTTAAAGCCTTAAAAACAATTTAAATAACTTGTGCTTTCTGTCTTCAGGATATAGGCCTAATCCACAAAGTGCTACACAACCTCTGTTCATTTCTTTCAGCTAGGTTTATTCGGGACTCTTGGATGGAACAGGGGCTGGTGGATTAAGTTCTGTTTTGGTAGCAATCAGCATAATTTGAGAGAGCATTGGATTTGCAAATTGCACATGTCTATCTGTTTTACAATCAACACGTACTCACACTACATTCTTAAAAATAAGGAGAAAATCAATTTCCCAGCTACTTGAAACTGAGTGTTGGGAAAACACCATTCTTTATTTAAAATATTTATATGCTGCCCTTCAGCAAAGCTTCCAGGGCATTCTATGGTTGCATGAACACGGAGGTTATCCAGACTGCTTGGAGCAAAGCAGCAACCGCTGCACATTACCTGCGCAAAAACCACCTGAATCAAATCCCACAGGCTTCTTAAATGACTTTGGGTAACATCTATCTCTTTAGGGCTGTTGCAAGAATGAGATAAAAATGGCCCGGCTCAGTGCATGTTATATTCTCAAGCCACATAAGCTGCAAGTGCTTATGGGCAAGATTACCTTTTACTGCAGCCACTTTAAGAGCCAAACCATCGATCACTTTAAAAACACCTCCCTTTTCAAGTAAAAAGAGCTGTGTGGGAGCCCCAATCCTGATCAGGAGTGTGGCAAGTGGGGAGGAAGGGGTTCATGTTCTGTGTGGATGGGATGCACATAGGATCCCCTTTCAGTTTTTCCACTCAGTGTGTGAAGGAGCAAAGGCAGCAGTGGATGGTAGAGATGGCAACACTGGTGGCAGGACTAGAATGCACAGCAATACTCCATGTGTTCCAATTAAAAATAATAATAATTCTGAAGAGGGCTTCAGCGTCTTTGCTGGGTTCTCAGCACCACATGCCCTTACTGCATACCTTGCTTTTGAGGGCGAGTTACTCAGTCTGCTCCCACTGCTCTTCACAGAATGCTCTTCATTGAAGCTGGCTCTGCTGTTATTTGGAACCCTGGGGGAAGAATTCATTTCAGACTGCCACAAGTGATGCTGCATTTGACAAAGGATATGTTTAATTCATAGAAATCTATAGAAAGGAGTGAAATATTTGTCTAATTCAGTCATTTCCTAGAAAGAAAATGGTCCGCAATGGTTCTTTTAGGATTAAGCAAATGGGACTTCGAAGTCCATTCAGATGATAATCATTCCAGATAGCAGTACCCAGTTTCAATTTCATTCTCAGTATGGGCTACATTTTACTTTTCTATGTTGTTCCCATTTTCCATAGCTATCCCTTGTTTTCTTACCTACTCTACTCTTTTCGCTAGCTTACTGATTCTCTTCCCTTCCCTTCATTCTTTATTTCTCCACTTAACAAAATATGGTCATGGCACTACTCATGAGGGAAGCACTTGCAGACCAGTGGATTAGAAGAATGTCATACGACATTCCATAGCAAAGCAAAATGTTTGCATCACACTTAACTTCTTAACATTTGGACTGGCATATGATCTGCTGTGCCACTATTTCAAGCATTGACTTGAAATCTGAACATTATCACTCTGAGCCAAGATTTAACCACTAGATGGCAAGCTTGGGGTATTTTTGCTTTTATGAGTTTATGTTAAATTGGCTTCCAAACAGATACTTCTGGCAGAAAGAAAAAGAAAGAAACTTATGAAGAGTGAATGGAAAGCATTGCTTCTTAACAGTGTCACAAGAGCCAAGAAAGCATATCTCCTTGGCTGGAAGACAAGGTCCCAGACTTTTGACTCCACCAAGGCAAAGGACTTCCTGCCCACCCAGCTGAGAAAGCAGGAATAAATCAAAGTCCCCTTAATCCTGGAAATCCTGAAATCGCAGTACTGAAGAGCAAGTACAATCTCAGCCATGGCTCTGATTTTGTGAGTTCTTTTATTTGTACCAAGAGATCCTCAGTCTAATGCACTTCAGATATAGATTTGCCCCATTTATTTAAAAAACAACAACAACAGCTGGATGAGTTTCACTGAAAGCCATGCTTGCAAGAATAAGGTAGATCTCTTTGAAGAGAGGCAAATGCTCCTGCCAAAGTATAGCAAGAAGATACAAGGTGAAGGCAATCATCCAAGTTAACCCTGTACATTGCCCTCTTGGTATCTATTTGTGAACTGAACGAAACAATGACCCATCTTTGTGTTTTCCATTACCTTTACCCTTCCTTGCAACCGAACCAGCCCTGATGATCAGATTAGCAGGCAAACCCCCCATCCACTATGTTCACCGGTTTGTTTGAATTGTTTTGCAGAATCCCTAAATTATCTCTGTGTTTCCTTAGACATTTTAAAAGGGAAAGCTTTTTCTTTTTCTTTTGGTGTGGGGGCGGGGGGCGGGGGACACAGCATCTGCTCCAGCTGTAGTTTTCCTGGACACTTTCTTGCACCAAATTTTGAAAAGTAGTTTGGGGGCACCAGGGGGGCCACTCATTCAGTAAAGTATTCCTTTCTCTGAATGTCTCACTGCTCAGTTGCAGGTTTGCAGAGTAAAATGCACAGCTCAGAAAATCAGAAACAAAAAAGGATCTGTCATCTTTCCTCTCTGTAGAATTCTTAATTATGATCATTACAACTAATTTAATTTGCTCTAGTTGGATGAGAGTCACTGTTTCCAGCAAGGCAATTAGAAAGAGTATTCAGTCGTAGCATTTTTGGGAAAGGTCTTCAAGCTCATAGACTTCCTAACAATGCAGTGAGTGTTGGCGATGTTCACCAGCCTTACTTCACAGATGTCAGCTATCTTACTATAAAGTCTAACATTGTGTGCACTGAGCTTTCAATTATTTGAAATGTGATACATTCTTTTTCAATATTTCTCACCTTGTTTTAAATCTCATTGTTATGAACTGGGAGTCCTTTAACATATTCCTGTTTTTATAATATATTTAAGACGCTCACATTTTCTGTTTGCTTTTGAAGTCTGGTTTATTATGCACATTCAAATAATGGGAGTCAAGTTGGGAGGATTCATCTCTCAGTAACTTTCTAAAAGTATCTGCTATTTATTTTGCCTTGAGAGACAGTGGAGTGTGCCTCTGGGGGTGAAGTCAAACCGCTGGAGAATCACAGTGCCCACTGCGGCTACAGAGACCAGTAAATTGTAACAGCTTCCCCTGTTTTGCTGTGTTAGCAGCACCAAGGTGACCTTCCTAGGGCACAAGCCTGGGCAGTGTGTGTGTATGGAGGTCCTTTGCTGCCCAGACAAGATCCCCCTCTCAGCTTTGCTGATGTGGTTCAAGGGAAAGCAAAGCCATACAGCTTGGCTTCAGGAGCTGCCAGAAGGAGGTGTACAAGGCTCTATCTTCACGGCCTAGGACCCTTGTACCTACAGGACCGCCTCTCCTGGTATGCCCCATGGAGGACCTTAAGGTCCATATATAGCAACACCCTAGAGGTCCCAGGCCCTAAGGAAGTTAGATTAGCCTCAACCAGAGCCAGGGCCTTTTCAACACTGGCTCCGGCCTGGTGGAATGCTCTGTCTCATGAGACCAGGGCCCTGCGGGATCTGATTTCTTTCCGCATGGCCTGTAAGACAAGAGTTGTTCCGTCTGGCCTTTGGCTTAGAATCAGTTTGATTCCCTCCCCCTCTTTCTTTTTCCTTTCTCCTCCTGTAAAGAGGCTGCATCTTAATGTTTTAATGTTGTACTTTAATTTTGATTTTTAAGTTGTATTTTAATCAACTTATTTTTATTATTGGTTGTTAGCCGCCCTGAGCCCGGTCTTGGCTGGGGAGGGTGGGGTATAAACAAAATCATTATTATTATTATTATTATTATTATTATTATTATTATTATTATTATTATCTTAGGGACTCGACTCTGGATTTGTATAGAGTTTACACATTAGCCTTTTCTTCTTCTTGAGATGCCCAAGGCAGTGGGTATGGATTTTTCCTTGGGGTTTACTACCAAAGCCTTTATCACAAATGAGTATAACTGCAAGGCATTGGAGGTTTAGGATCAGAGTTTTCCTTCTCCTAGATGGACTACCTTCCCCGTTGGACAAGCCCCATCTGCCCCTTATTTCCTCCTACAGCATGTGCAGTAACCTCCTTCTTGACCACTGGACCTACCATATTGGCCCGAATATAAGCCGCACCTGAATATAAGCCACACCTTTAAAATTGGAGGGGGGGGGGAATAAAAAAAAGAGAGAAAAATATCTGAATATAAGCCACTCCCTTCCTCGCTGCTCCTGGATGCATACTGGGGGGGGGGGCACATTGCGTTGCCAGCAGCCTTTCCCCTTTCTCGCTCTCCCCCTTCCCGGCCTTGGGGGAGAGGACAGGGAACTACGTGCTCCTGGCTGCATACCATAAGGTCGCGAATATAAGCAGCACTTTAACTTTTCACGGTCAGAATTTGGGGGGAAAGTGCAGCTTATATTCAGGCCAATACGGTCTCATCCACTCAACCCACCGAAGTCTGTCTTTGCATGCTGGGGAAGTCCCTAACTTACCGAAGGATTGAGACCCACTGGCTACCCTCACCTTTACTTTTCCTCTCACCCTCGACAGGTCCAGTCATTCAATTTACCAAGGGCTACATGGTATTTGACAGCAGAAATCCTATTTCAGTGCAAGCACCAAACACAGCAGAGTCGTGTGCAGAAAAATACTTCCAAGTTACAGTAAAATAAAAGTTGCACAAGCAGGTTGCTGGTAACTTCGTTGCACAATAGATTGTACAACTTGTTGCACAATGCATGTCTGTTGATACAACTGTTGTGTTAGATTCCTCAGCTGCACAATATCAAAATCCACCCATCTGCTACGGCAAAAGCCCTTGCTCTAGTGGACAGAGAATGTTGGAGACAGACATATCAAATTAGTATGGCATGAGCTTTTGTGAGCTACAGTCCAGGAAAGCTTATGCCATAATAAATTTGTTAATCTTTAAAGTGCCACCAGAATCTTTGTAGTTTAAGTTTTCTGGTAACTATGTTAGTGATACATTCGTACGGTTCTTATATCAGGTCTCCTGAATTTTAGCATTTATAGCCACTTATCCATCTGTTATCTAAATTTCCTCTTACGAATGACTTTCTAGCTACACCTGAACCCACATTCATTGTTATGTAGTATATAATTCATGTCAACTTTCACTACTCCTATTAGCTTGACTGATGGAAGATGATGGTTAGATCCCTTTCTGTGAGTAAATTACCAGTTGGCTTCTGGATGGATTTAACAAAGAGCTTTTTTGTGCTCCAAGGCCACAGAGTTGAGAGAAAATATAAAGTCAAAAGGTCTCATCCTATGCAATTGCGGGAATGAATCAGTTAGGTTACTGTGTCATTCAGGTTCAGTGGAATCCTTGGGAAGCAAGCGTTTTGTTATTTTATATTCTTAAATGTAGGAAACTAAAAACTTTGCCTCCGAAATGTTAATGCCTCAAACAGGCTTCAAGGGGACAAGAATAAATTTTCAGCACAGTGGGATATAAAAATTTGCTGTTCCCTCTCACAGTGTCAAGAGCTCCATTACAAATTCTTCATGCATCACACTGAGAACATAGCTGCATAAAATGGGTTTAGCAGGCTTAACACACAATAACACTAAAGTGCCTTGAATAAGGTCCATAGAGAACTTAAAAGGGTCATTACGAGTGTAATGGCATAGATGATATTAGATATCTGCAAATAAAAATGGAGCTACACAGTCTCTTCCACATAGAATATCACATTTTATTCATGCTCTTGGCTTTTTATCGTCTACATGCCTTATAATCATAACCTCCAGGCTACCTGATAATCTGGCTGCCAAGAAAAAGAACCAAATCCAACAATAGTACACCCTAGTCACCTATCTATCCATTTGTCTGTTTTCAAGGACAAATGAAATTAGCAATCAGAGAATATAGCTAGCACTTAGACCTAACAGACATTTGGTGCATTTGTCATATCAAAAATAGTCATGTGACACAGCCCCAAACTGAAATGAACTCCATGAGAAATGCTAGTCTACATTTATAGCACTCATCCATGTTTGCTTTTGGTTTTTCTTAACAACTTAACCTAGGAAGAGGAAGAATTTCCATATTTACTTCAGAAGAGACAGCTTTGTGCTAGGTGCTCCTGTGGAGATGTGAAGGGAGTATTGGAAGCATCTGTGCGAGACCTGGTAGTTTCTAGTGAACATCTAGCCAGAGGGAGAGACTCTTTTAGTGTTGTGGGTAAGCACCTGAGTGAAAGTCAGGGGTGGAAGTAGTTGTATGACCCATTCCAATTTGGGTTCAGACCTGGATATGGGACAGAAACAACCTTGTTCACCCTGGATGACTTGTGTTGGATTTAGAAGCATTATTGCCCAGAGTATTTACTGTACTTTTCCATCTCTAAGACGCCCCCATGGATAAGATGCATCCTAATTTTGGAGACTCAATATTAAGAGAATGGGGGGGTGGGGAGAGAGATTGTCCAGAATGGGAGGAATGCTGAAAAAAACCTCACCCAAATTCCAAATGCTTGCGATTGAATGCAACGCAGAAGCCTCCTATCGTATTTCTGATTGATACCAGCCGCCGCCAATCACACGCCCAATTGCAGCAGCAGAGCCCAATCACCAGCAGCCATTGCCACAGTAGTGACCAATCGCCAGTGGACATTCTTGCAGTAGCACCCAATTGCAAGCGGACATTGGCGCAGCAGCCTATCACCCACATTAATGCCAGTGACAATCTACTATTCAAGACAGAAATCATTTCCACCATCCCCCCTCTGCACTACCCATGTATAAGACGACCCCCATTTTTAAGCATTGTTTTAAGGTAAAAAAAATCGTCTTATACACAGAAAAGTATGGTACACGGCTCCTGCTACAAGTAGTACTCCTTGCACTTCTTCCATCTGTTTTCCATCTCTACAATCTCATTGTTTGAACCCACAACATAGATTCACAGCATAGAATGGAACTCAACTCATTATTATATATTGGCGTGGCTATACAGTATCTCCAAAGTGCAGCTCCATTTCACATAGACGTCCATATGTGTATGAATTCGACATGAGCTATTAAAATCCTAAGTGACACTAAAATATGAGGGGACTATAAAGAAGACAATTATATGTTGCATATTTTCAAACAGATAACCATCTTACCTGGTACCGTATGAATGTGGTTGGGCTTCAAGAAGTGAGGGAGGAATCTTTACTACACTGGTTGAATTTTGCAGAAGTGGCTTTTCGTCCTGGGCCAAAAGAAACATTACACAGGTAGGATGCAAAAGTCAAATGTGGAAAACAGTGGGTTCACCCCTACTCCATTAAAATTAAATGCTAAATGCTTTTAAAAAACCCTACTCTACAATTCTAATCTTCCACACCAGTTGTCTACTTCTGTAGCACCCTTCCTTCTATCCACTCGTCCATCCTAGCACTGAAGTCAGAAATTCCTGGTGCCTTACAATAAAGTGTTGAAGGTTGGTTTTAAAATGTCAAAGGTCAGGTTTCAGGCGTTCAAAATGGATCAATAGGCATTGCCTGATCTGAGTGACTTAAGGGACTTAGAATTTTACACAGGTTAAAATCTATGCAATTAAAGTCTCCTATTATATTAATCAGCGGCTTAATTTTGAGCTCCTCCTGTGCACATACACATGTATGTATGTATGAATGTGTAAGATTGGAGAAATACTGCCTTAAATACAGTCCCATTTAGATAATTTCAACCATGTTTGTCTCTAACAAGTATAAGACAAATTTTAAATATTGGAGATACCTGCAAGTTTCTCGCCTCCTCAGACCACCAAATTTCAAAGTCTTTTTGCAACTTCACCTTGGCTTTTTCCATAAGTAGCTGCAAGTGCTCAATCTCTATCTTCATTCCTTTCAAGTGTGTAAACATTGTTTTGTAACTGCAGAAAGGGAAAATAAGTAAAATTCACTATAGAATAATAATGCAGAAGCTTCTGGAAAGAAACACGCTTAATTATTGTGCAGGGCTGCACCAAATTCACTCCTCTCATTCCTCACCCCATCCCACAGATTGCAAGCTGGAGAGACCGACCTGTTGTTTGCCAGATGGTGGGGTGGGTGGGTGGGTGGGTGTGAGACCAAGTTCACCAATTTATAAGCAAAATTGATAATTGTTATTTTATTTACAGTTTTGAAAAATTGAAATGTAACAATACAATAAAGGAAATTGTATTCCAGAACATTTGGTTCAGAATAGATGCAATCTTCCTGTACGCATCTAACCCTTTCCCATAAAACTGTGTCCCATTCAAATTATTTTCTGTTCTCTCAGAGCTCCTTTAGATGTCCAGACCACACTCAATGAATTTAAGACACAGATAAAAAGAGTGGAGTGAAAAACAGAAGGGAGGGATGGAAAAGGGGCCAAAAACTGCCCCAGATAATCAAAGGTTCCACACATCCTCTCAATCCCCACAAAGGATTTCATATAAGCCACATTGCCATGGGCCGCCAAGCACCTTGCCAACAAAACTAGGGGTGTGGTGATAAATGGAATTCCTTCGCTAAATGTTACTGGACCAGACTGGGGGAAAGAGGATTTTGTTAAAGCTCAAAGGACTGACTGATTAGTTAAGCAGCTGTAATTTATTTATTTAATATTAAATTTGTATACCACTCTTCACAGGGTGTTCACAAGGCTGCATCCATTCCCTACAGTTGAACAATATATAGTTAGTACCACTGTTGAACAATGGTTTATGTAGCTAGTGTGGGTGGGATGTTTTAATGTACTTTTTTTTAAAAAAAGAATTAGAATTGTGTTTCAGATTTTTTAAATGCTGGTTTTAATGTGTTTGAAAACACACATATGTAACTAAAAGTTTTAAAAATGTGATAATCTAAAACAACCTTTTCTTCTCCCGTTCAATTTGTGTCCGAAGTGCCTCTTCTATTGGGTCAGGCTCATTCATTTGTCGAGGACTGACAACAGCTGCAAGATATAATGAGTGTTAACAGTTGTAAAATGTAGAGCTAAGAAAATGTTTATACGCTGGAATGATAATCGCTTTATATGTCTGACAGAAAGAAGTATCATACACAACTTTTTTTACCCAGAGAGCCCGGTTTCTGTCAAAGGAATAGATTCCAATCTTGCTACAGCAGTTTATCTTTCGTGAATTTAAACTGTTTTTCCCCCTCTGGATTTACCTCAGTGCAAGATTAGCATCTCACTTCTAGGTAAAAATATGCCTGAAGGGGCCAAAACTACATGTTAAATTAAATTCACAATCACACTGAATGTATTGTTTCTTAAAAGGAAAATAGCAGTAGGCGGAGAGTCAGGATCGTGACTACAGCATGAGGAGAGTTGCAGTCCTAACAGAAAAGGGTAGCCTCGCCTCCTTCCACACTATGATCCAAACCTTAATTCCACCCCTTCCATGCTTAAAAACCAGATATGTTGCATGCGATCATACATTTAAAGTAACAAATAGTTTGGTTCTTGGTACTGTAGGTCTTAGTGCAAGCTTTAAAGATGCGGCACTCTGAGGGGTACCTATGACCTCCAGGATATTGTCAGAGGTGTCATTTCCCAGCCCTGCCTTCACTGTTTGAGAATTAGCTGGAGTTAAAAACACCATCTTGGCAATGCTGCTTGTCCCAGAGAAGAGGAAGATGGGGGAAATCACCAGGAACTGATATCCAGCAGTATCTCCCTACCTTTCCACCAACCAATCTGCTAGATAATTGGGATCACTATATCTTCCAATGGGTTCCCTGATAGTTCCTTAGCTGAGACCATTTCTAGGCTCTTGTATTTGCCCCATCTAGTCTGTCTTGCACTCTTCTTGCTTCCCAATTGTATGCTCATCTGGAGTATCTTCACACAGATGAACTCTGCCATTTGTTGAAATTTGAAGGGCTGGCATAGCTTTGTGTTCTATTCACTGCTGTTGCACACAACCTCTGGAATTTCCCCTCTAAAGAGGATTTACTGAGCTCCCTGTTGCAGGTCTCTAGAAGGCAGATAAAGATCATCCTTGGTTATATCTGCAGTTGGGTTGTGATGTGATTTGCGGTGCTTTGATACTGTTATTTTTAACTGTATGCTGTTGATATTATAAAAGGGGGGTGCTTAAAGCAGCTAATCTCAACTGTGTAAGAAAATGATCAAAGAATCATAGAATTGTAGAGTTGGAAAGGGACCCCAAGGGTCATCTAATCCAACCTCCTACAGTGTAGCAATCTCAGATACAGCTTCCATGACAGATGGCCATCCAATCTCTGCTCAAAAAACCTCCAATGAAGGAGAGTCCGCCACCTCCTGAGGGAGACTGTTCCACTGTTGAACAGCTTTACCACCAGAAATTTAATAGTTTAAAGAACTCAAAAACCAATAGTTTCTCATTCTAATATTAGTTTCTCATTCTAATATTAGAGCAAATTGTTCAAGATTTATTTATTTATTTTTATTCAAAAAAATATATTCAAAAGTTGCAATACAGATATAATACAATACATTTTCAATCAATATATCCCCTCCACAGACACCTCTGTGATGATGGTGGTATTTAGATTTTCAAGATAACATGTCTGGTATATTAAGCTAAAGGGAAAAGAAGAAAAATGATTTAGTTTGGCTTCCATCTCAGTTACAGAGGTACCTTGGTTCTCAAACTTAATCTGCTCTGGAAGTCCTTTCCAAAACCAAAGTATTCCAAAACCAAGGTGTGCTTTCCCATAGAAAGTAATGCAAAATGGATTAATCCATTCTAGACTTTTAAAAACAACCCCTAAAACAGCAATTTAACATGATTTTTACTATCTAACGAGACCATTGATCCATAAAATGAAAGCAATAAACAATGTACTGTAGTCACACAGTTAGTCAGTAGCTGAACTCGGTTCCACACAGTCACAAAAACAAAACAAAAAGAGCCGCAAAAATGCAAAATAAGCAGCAAAAACCGACAGACCTCAGCATAACACTCAAAACGGAAGTGTGATACTCAAATGAGAAGTGTAACACTCAAAACGGAGCATGTTTGGCTTCTGAAAAAAGTTAGCAAACCGAAACACTTACTTCCAGGTTTGTAGTGTTTGGGTTCCAAGTTGTTTGAGTACCAAGGCATTTGAGAACCAAGGTACCACTGCACTGGTTTAACAAGGAATTTAATTATAAGTAAACCTGCTACTAGGCTAAAGGAGTGTACCTAGCTTCAGGGAATGAAATTCTGGCTGGAACACCAGGGCAATAACGACCACTTTTGGCTTGTCAGTGTTGCAGCTAAAACCATTAATCTTTACTTACAAAACTCAGCAGCTTAATCAAAAAAGAAATCAAATAATTTATAATAATTTCACTGAAAGTACTTTAGTCCAAATGTTTGGCTAAAAGCCAAGAAGATGTCATGATCTACAGGGCTTCAATTCTACATGTTTGCCAAATTATCGGTCGGACAGGACTAAAAACATCTAGAATGCCTTTTGGTACTATGAGGAACTTACATGAAAGAAGCAAACAGTAAAACTATCAATAAGTAGTAAAAAAAGGGGGGGAGGTAAAGGTAAAGGACCCCTGACAGTTAAGTCCAGTCGCAGACGACTCTGCGGTTGCGGCGCTCATCTCGCTTTACAGGCCGAGGGAGCTGGCGTTTGTCCGCAGTTTTCCGGGTCATGTGGCTAGCATGACTAAGCCGCTTCTGGAGCAACGTAACACCGAAACCAGAGCAGCACATGGAAACGCCATTTACCTTCCTACCAGAGTGGTACCTATTTATCTACTTGCACTTTTTTGGCGTGCTTTCGAACTGCTAGGCTGGCAGGAGCTGGGACCGAGCAACAGGAGCTAACCCCGTCGTGGGGATTCAAACTGCTGACTTTCTGATAGGCAAGCCCAAGAGGCTCAGTGGTTTGGACCACAGCGCCACACACGGCCCCACTCAATAAGTAGTACATTTATATACAACTGTGCCTATTGAGTTTGGCCTGATAAATTCACAGCCAGGGGTACAATATGCTTATAGGTAGGTAAAGGTAAATGTAAAGGTCTCATTCCTGTTAGTGATAATACTACAGAATTCTCAGCTTGTATGTTTTGTCTGCTGTTTTATTTTTTGTGTTGACTTTATTATTTTAATGTATTATTTAGTTTAACTTACTATTTTACAAATTTGTCATTGTTTGCTTCCATGATTTTTTTTTAAAAGAAAAGTATATAACATTCTGATTGCATGGCACAAATGTCTTGTGTCTCTGTGTATGTCTCTGAAATGGTGATGGTTAGATAGCATCCACTTAAAATATAATGGAATGAAGATAATAATAGTGCTCTATACATTTGGGAAGCACACCATAGTTATTTGTTCAGGGCATCTTTTTAACCTTACAACATCTCTCTGTGAGGTACATTAGCGGAAAGTTGAGGATGTGCTTAAGGCCACCCACTGAGCTTCATAGCTAAGAGACTGGAACCTGGGTTTTTCCACATCCAAAAGAGACACTCAAATCACTGCATAACAAAGAAACAATATAGTAGATAAGTCAAGCAGAACTAAGGGGGGTCATATGTAGAGAACTACATACTTCCCCAGCTGATTTGATTGATGCCTATAATCTCCAGATTTTTTAAATCCCTTTGATCGATCCCCAAGAGTTGGTTAATGAGCCACAGGTGGACATTCAGAGTCAGTTTCTCTTAAAATGGGTGGTTTTGCAGCAGCTTGAAATAATCTGTTACGTGGTATGATAGCAGCATTTCAGGCCAGCTGTTTACCTGGTACGCAGGTGATACATCAAAAGAAACAGCTGCTTTACAAGCATATTAACTGTGAAAGAGGTTATAAACAAAAATTAGCAGAGATAAAATCTGCACCAGAGCTGGTTATAAGGGGAAATTTTATATCTTTTATATCTGATGAATTTATTTCTTTTTTTAGAGTTTGTATGGGTAGTTCTAGAGTTGATTGAAGTAGTTTTATTTTTTTAGAGCTGGTGCTTCTGTACTTTATTCTGTTTTTACAATGTACACCTCTTCAATGGCTTTATGTTGTGAAGCAGTCTAGACATTTTTAAAAATAGTATATCTGAGAAATGGTAGATATACATGCTATATCTACAGATCCTACACTTACGATCCTTCAAACTACTTAACATTTTCAAAACATATCACATATTTTAAAGCAGAATTTTTATTGTTATTTTATACCTTATACAAATGCATACGAAAAAGTGAAAGAATAAAAATTAAATTAAAAGAATCCAAACAAAGAAGATAAGATGGAGCAAGTGAGTTCATGATGAGGAAAAATGTACATTCTTGAGTATGACATCACATATTAGAGATAAGTCATAGTCAATGCTATTATTCTAGAAAAGGAGGTGCCAGAACTCACCATAAGCACCTCCCTTGTTCTCTTATAATGGCAATGACGCTCACCTGAGAGGTGCTGGAACTGAGTTCTGGCAAGCTCTAGCTGGAAAAAAAGGCCTGTTCAGTTATGAACATAGTTCTTCTATAAATTGGCAAACATTTCTCTTAGGTCGACTAGGTCTGTACTTGTCTGAATGTGGGCGGCCTCTTATCAGATAAGCACCATCTCCAGGTGAACACCTGGCAACTCTAGAAAGCACATTTGAAACCCACCCACCCCTAGTGCATCGGTTATTGCTAGTGAGTTGCATACATTTGTAGAGTTCATGCAACTGACACTATATATTTCAGACAATTCAAATTGGAAAGGTTCAAGAGCCAAATACCCAATCTGGAGCAATACCCATGCATGTGGAGACAGAACATATCCAGGCACTGCCTGCCAAAAGTGAATTTGTAGTTGTCAGCTGCATTATATTAAATGGAGTCCCCCTTCAACCACACATAGGCAGCAAAGATGAAAGTGGTTCAATGGAACAGGAGGAATTAACAGACAGGCTGCTCTGGTACAAGGACTTGGAAGTTTGGGTTGCTTAGTGCTGCTAGAATCCTAACATCCTTGATGAAAGGCAAAGGTTTTGAATTAAGCGATGCATTCTTTGCGACATTATTAGAACTAAGTTCAGTGACTTGCAGATGGTTTCCAGATACAAGAAGAATGAGAAAAGTGAGACAAATTTAGTAACAATATTAGCTGCAATAGAAGCTCTGCTGGAAGAGATCTGAACAAAGCACAGAGATGAGAATTTTATAGTGCTGTTCCAAAAGGCATTAAAAACCAAAGACCTCGCCAAAGTGAATATGTGGAAACTTGTTGTTCCTAAACTCAAAATCGCACTGGGTTAACAAGACAATGCAAAACTCGGAACATGCTTGGCAAGTCAGCCTTCACTTTTGCTTCTCACAAGCTAATGCCAAACATGCACTTTGACAGGCTCAATCCTGAAAAATCCCACTTACTTACAGAAGTGCTGATAGTTGTTTCCCTAGATCTTTAATGCAGTACTTTCTGAAAGAGTTTCACTTCCACGGAAAGCAAAGCAGAGCAACAATATAGGGGGGGGGGTTTGGATCATAATAGCTGTCCCTGTTTCCAAGACACTTTTTAACTAGGTGAATTATTTCAAACAGCTGAGCTAGAAACCATCCAGCATGCTGGGTTCATGTAGGCAGCCATGGCTCAGTGCAATATCATAAACACAAAGGAATCTGAGTTCTTCTAGAGTTCAAAAGAGTGTAGTGTTCATTCTTCCATAGTGACACAGAAACTTCCCAGAAAGTGTGCTGCAGTTTGAATGTCTCTGAGAACAAGCAGGTGAACCTTCCCTATGATTTTGATAAGCGGCCAGGATGTTTCAAATCTGTACCTTGGAAGCCACGACGTTACAGTCCATTTTGTCCCAAGAAAGATGAGCAGTCACAAAATCACATCTGAACTTACACTGACCCACTTTGGAAAACCATCAAGGTTTCATAAACCCTTATTTATGAAGCCTGGAGAAAGTGTCATCGCTTTGGTGCAAAATTCTGGCATGCATCACACCAGAGTTCTTCACTGCATTTGAATCTGGGAACATTGGCTTAATGCCAGTTAACAAAGTAGGAAAATAAGATAGGATGTAATCCTGCTTGCATCAGGGAGGAAATCAGCACAGTTTTCAAGCAAGGTGTCAGCAGAGTAAGCTAAATAACCCATTGTTCAAACAATGGACTGACTATAGGCTGCCCTGAAAGTATTTATATCCAGCAAGATTCCGAAAAGGCTATTACTGGTCTTGGGGATACAGGCATAGCAAGAAGCATTGTCGCTATCTCTGTGTCTCTTTCTGGACTAAATCTGTTGCAGGAGTGGAGTAGCAGAACCTAAAACAGCCTGTCAATGATGAGAAAACAAACCACAAGGTTGTTATTGGTTTCTCTGCAGGAGACAAACCATAAGTCTAGGTTCAGATGTAGCGCTAAGCCAAAACATGACTTAGCCCCAGGTAGTGCAGCAGAATCAGGGGATGTGTGCACAAGCTACAATCTTTGTTCTGGGAACTTGCATATATTTACTCTCTTCTACTACACCATGGCTTAGCTCAGAGTTGTGTTCAAACTGGGCCATTGTGATGCTGATAATTGCGAAGCTTTTCATTGTTTCAAAATCTAATGATAGCATTTATTGCTAGCTGCCCTGGAGGTCCCACAGACGATGTGTGCAATACACATTCCTTTGTTAATTAATAAATAAAGCAAAAATGAATGACGCCACACTGTTTTCTGATTAACCTTTAACCAGTTTTGGAGATTTAATAAAAAGCTATATTTTGACATTCAAATTATTAATTTTGGATTTGGGCTTCTTCTTAAATAAATATTAGATTACATATATTTTAGGAAGTTATAAATTTTAGTCTTTGTTTGTAAACAAAAATTAAAAACGGCTGGATATTCACTTTACAAGACAATAATCCAGAATAGCATTTTCAGCAGGAGAAAACCTGTATAAGGAAGGTGAGAAGTTGCCAGTTAAGTGCTCCATTAAATGAAATTTCCCTGAACTTAAAAAACCAATGACTCAGCATAAAATTTCAACGATGCCTGAGTAAATATGAGATGAATTAGTACTGCTGATACATCATGAAGATTTGCATCCATGCTCTTATGCCTAAAAGGTAGGAAAATAAACCTTGCCCCCAAAATCTTTTTCTTTCCTTGTTCTGCTAAACTTCAAAATAAACATGAGACATAAAACTGCTTATAAAATGCTGAATTAATACCAGCTTTTATTTCAAAATGAAAAACAACAACCCAGAAAATAGAGCTCTAAAAAAAGATGTTGGCATATTTATTCTAGAATTGCTTGGCATTATATACAACAGGTCCACTACAACAACTGCAGTCCAAAAAAGCTATAATGTCAACCTATGTAGACTGAATGCATATATACTGTACATGTTCTTCACCTGGTAAATATAACATTCTGTGTTGTCCTCAATTTGTGAGCATAATAATCAAGTATGTTGATTTCATTTCTCTTGACTATCTCAAACACAATATTTTTTCATTGCATGCACTTTGCCTATTCATCAGATACAAATCATGAAATATGAATCCATGAAATATGAATCCATGAAATCATGAATATGTGAATTAGCCCTTGGGAACATACAGTTTATGGACTTAATATACAAGCATTAATAGCATGCATCCCAAGTCCAAGAGAAGAAAGATAATTTCTGTAATCAACGTATCCTAAGCTGTTTGAACAATTTACGAGAATGAAGTAAAAAAGAAAAGAAAAAAAAAGGGGAACTCAAATGTCTCCAAATCTAAATGAATAGCAAGATGACACTATTTCTACCCCACCTGCAGGCTTAAGGAGAAAATCTTGACAAACCTGCCTGCAAGTTTATTAAATTGCAGTGCTGTCATCCTATTTTTAAAAATCTTACTAAAACTCGATATATTTCATCCATGAATTTTTAGCATAACATCCCTTGAAAGGGGAATAATAAATTAAATGGGCATTCTTGAAAAAAATCTAAAAATCCCCAATCAAAGAGAGTTGGATTTCGTTAATGCTTTATTATAAAAACCTGAAATATTAAGTAACAATAATAATAAATGTTATTATTTCTTACTCTTCTATGCAGTGCTTTTCTAAGCATGTGTACTCAGAAATAAGTCATGGGATTAGACTTAATTCTGGGTAAACCTCTGGGTAAATATAGAAATACAGACTTATTTTCATATTATATTGTCTCATTTTATTTTCATAATTCCTCATTTTTTTGGTAACTGAATTGTTTTTGTTTCTATTGTTTCTCTCTCTCTCTCTCTCTCTCTCTCTCTCTCTCTCTCTCTCTCTCTTTCATAAGACGTCTGTTTTTCTGTTAGCCATCAATTTTCTTGCTGCTCAGGCTTTTAAATTGCCACATAATGGTTATCAAAATCACTCTTCCCTAGAGTCCTTCTGATAGCTTTCCATCTTTTCTTCAGAACAATTAATTTCTTATTAAAAATATTATTTAAACTCCCCTCTTTCAAAAGTAACACCATGGTTGCAACAAAAACATGCTTTCCCCCAAACCATCTCCTGTTTGTGTGGAGAAAGTTTAATGGCTATATTTGGGAAAGGACAGTTTGGGAAGTGCCTCACTTTCTCTAGATTAGGGCTATTATGGATAGACCTAAGACCTCGGAGTCCAGCGTTATAAGATTCCTGAGCTGTTGCTTTTCTATTCTGGTTTTCATTTACGCCTGAATAAAAAACCACAACATAGTTATTAGATTTTATCATAACTGTTTCTCAAGTGCTACAGCAGCAACATTCTTAGTACTTGGCCAGTCACCAAGTGTAAAGGATATTTACTTAGAGAATACTATGCCGATAAAGTGAAGTTTAGCTTCACTGAATTTCAACTTCAAAGATGCTATAAAACTGACCTGCACAACATAAATTCTTCAGGTTGACTGTGGCCTCATTCCAGTCTCTTGCGATCCCATGAGAGAATTCCAAATACCTATTGTTCGTGGCCTTTCCCCACATAATTACGTAAACCTCTAAGGCATGGCCAAGCCCATCAAAAATGGGGTATGGATGAGAGAATGCCCACATCACTATGTCTGAACTGGTCCTTCCGTCTTATGGAGGGAGCAGCATCAGTTTCTCCAGGTTACTTGCATCATTTAAATTGCTTTTCATGTTAATGGGGATGGGATGCAGAAACAGATCATAAAGAAATTAGGAGAAGGAAGAGGCCACAGAGAGATGTAGTGAGGAAATAGAAAAAGAGGTAACATAGACACAAAGAAAGACCTCTGGGAGTGAAGAGGGGGAAGGAGTCATAACAGGGGGTCAACAGTGATCTATGGATGTTGAAGCACAAAGAGACCTAGTAACAGACCTAGCTCTCGCAAACAGCAGAGAACATGACAAGCTACTGGACAGTACTACTTTGGACTGCAGGTGAGGGCTTGCATGGCTGAATGATTTTCCATGTTTTTTAAAAATCTCTGAATATAGAAAACTATATGTCAGAGGAAAGGGCCGTAGCCTATCCTTCTCCTTGACATGCGGATTTCTACATCTGTGACATTTCCTGTTCAATGAAACGTTTACCTGAAATGAAGCATTACCATTCAGACAAGGGTTTCCTGATTTATATGCTGTTCACGAAAACGAGGTCTGAGAGAGGGCAGTGAAAAGGGAGAGAGATACAGACAGTCAGACAGACAGATACACAGTGCATAGAGAAGTTGTCTTACAAGGCACAGAGAAAAGGGGAAGACCTATTAAAGAAAGGCGTCCAGATCAAAGAAAATGAAGAGAGAGAGAGAGAGAGAGTGTGTGTTCCCTACTGGGTGTAGAGAGGAAAATACTTAACATGTAATGCAGAGAGACCTGTGGGTGAGGAAAGAAAAGGAGGGAGGAATCATTTGGGGGATAAGTGTGAAGATGTGTGGAGTGGGAGGTGAAGTGAAGACAAGGGAATGCAGAGGGGTCAATCAGAAATTGAAACTGGAAAAGGGGAGGTATGGGTGCATAGAGTAAAAGGTGATAACAGAAACAGGTCAAAGGAGATGCCTACACCTAAGGAAACAGAAAAAGAGGGGGTATCAATAAGAATACTGACTTACAGAAGTGAGGAGAAGAGCACAGAAGAGTAGACCACTATGTGTAGTGAAGAAGAGTTTGGATTTGATATCCCGCTTTATGACTACCCTAAGGAGTCTCAAAGAGGCTAACAATCTCCTTGCCCTTCCTCCCCCACAACAAACACTCTGTGAGGTGAGTGAGGCTGAGACTTCAGAGAAGTGTGACTAGCCCAAGGTCACCTAGCAGCTGCATGTGGAGGAGCAGAGATGCGAACCCGGTTCCCCAGATTACGAGTCCACTGCTCTTAACCACTACACCACACTGGAGGAAAGTTCAACAGAAAAAGGGTTTAGAAATAAATTATTATTATTATACCCTGCCCATCTGGCTGGGTTTCCCCAGCCACTCTGGGCGGCTACATACAATATGATGTGCAAAGACGAAAAGGTTAAAGAGAGACCCCTAAGCTAAATGCTTTCCCCAAGGCTAAAAAAGTACTACAGTCCTCTTGGACCAATGTCCCCACTGTGGAAGGACATGTAGATCCAGAATTGGCCTCCACAGTCACTTACGGTCTCATTGTTAAAACCGTGTTTATGGAGGACAATCTTACTAGGCTAAGAGTGATTGCCGAAGAAGAAGAAGAAGAAGAAGAAGAAGAAGAAGAAGAAGAAGAAGAAGACAGTCCTCTTGGAATAGTAAAATTGTAAATGTGTCCCTCAAATTTATCTGAGTTGTACACTTGTTATAAATCCACATGCATACAATCAGGTTCATTCTAAATTTGCATCCGAGTGAAGCATGCAAAAATCTTTTGTCCAATTAAATGGACAGCTTACTTGGTTAGTGTGTGGTTCTGATAATGGCAAGGTTGCAGGTTTGATCCCTGTATCGTATAGCTGCATATTCCTGCATTGCAGGGGGTTGGGCTAGACAATCCTCAGGATCCCCTCCAACTCTACAATTCTATGGTTCTATGATCATGTCTCAAGTTCAAAGATCACTGCATGACTGGATGCCTAGACAGTTCTCAACATAATTTCTGAGCGACTCAAATATAGTCATAGCAGATATTCCACTACATTCTGTTTCATTCATATTTATATTAGAACTAGTCCATTGTATATATATGAAACTGATTGGTCTATTAAAATATACATGGTTTCTTTAACCTTCAAAATGTATGCAACCTAAAGATCAGCAATCCTTGAAATTATAGGTGTACTCATTCATTGAAAGACACTGTAGTATCACCAGCGAGTATAGCTAAGATTCTCAGTGTCTCCAAAGCTTAAAAATACCATACTCCTTAACATAATGTAAAATGTCATAACTACATTTGTTGGTATAAAATTTGTTCTAATACTTGTTGATTAAAGCAATTAAAACACATAAAGTGAGAAAACAGAGTTTTGTAACCTGTTCTCAAATTTATTAATGTAAACCAAAATTATTTGATAGCATGCATGCTATGACAAATTCTCAGTTATTTCCATGCCGCTTCGCTTGGACACATCAACTTATGGCATGATCATGAAGAAGTATTTTAGACTCAGGGTTGATACACTAGCAATAGTTTTAATGAACAAAATTTACTTTCTATGCCTATTTATTTTCCCTTATGTTGCTGTTTTTGCAGAATCCCTGCCAATAAATTCATTCGCCGTGGCATTAAAGAAATGTGAACCCCAAAAGATTTAAATCTCTCAAAAGAAATTTAAATGGTCCCCTAGGCAAATATTCATGGAATGTTTTTGAGGTACTCATCCAGAGCTGGTACCAAAATCTTGCTCCAGGACTAATGGAAAATCTATGCTCTTAACAAACATCATCTGATCAACCACTTTTTAGTCTCAGAATTCCAAAAATAACCCTCAGGGCTAAGTGATGCCAATGCTGTTGTTCTGAACTCATGGAAACATTGGGGAAATGATTTTCTCTGTAACGATGGGCAAATAAAATGGCCTAAAATGCCACTAGATGTCACTCTAGGAAGCGAAACAAAAGCATTATACTAGATATACAGATGTGGGTTGTTTCAAATTTGAAACACAAATATTCAAAAAAGCTGAATATACCATAGCACTGAAACAAAATTAAATGTGTGAAATACTAAGAAAATGCAACTCTTGTTCAATTTTCATTCAAATCACAACTAGAACTGGTTTTGTTCCTTGACTGGAAACCTATTATGGTATATTCTGTTCTTTAGATGTCTTCATTTATTCAACAAAAATCTGAAATCTTTGACCGCATTATCAGAACTGAAAGAGACTGACACTTTCATAAAGGTGTGTGAAATAATAATAATAATAATAATAATAATAATAATATTTATTTATACGCCACCCTACCCGGCTAAAACCGGACTAAAAGTGGCTAACATCAAATGTATAACACATTAACATAAAATCAGGCAGTCAATTAAAATACATCCTAAAATCAGATCAGGATCAGAATAAAATCCAAGCAGATGGCAACCTGCAGATTAGGGTTGGGGACCTTAAATGCTCACCAAGCCCAACTGTTTGTGCTGAACTTATATGAGCCTGTGAGAAAAATTGGGAGGCCACTTTCATGCAAGTTCTTATGAAAGGGGAGGGGGAGTCAGACTGAACCCCGACCAAAGGCCTGGAGGAACAGCTCCGGCTTGGAGGCTCTGCGGAAAGATGTCAAATCCCGCAGGGCTCTGGTCTCTTGTGACAGAGCATTCCACCAGGCCGGGGCCATTGCTGAAAAGGCCTTGGCCCTGGTTGAGGCCAGTCTAATCTCCCTGAGGCTCGGGACCTCCAAGATGTTGTTGTTTGTGGACCATAAGGTTCTCCGTGGGGCATACCAGGAGAGGCGGTCCCATAGGTACAAGGGTCCTAGGCCGTATAGGGCTTTAAAGGTTAAAACACCAGCTTAAACCTGATCCTGTACTCCACCGGGAGCCAGTGCAGCTTGTATAGCACTGGATGAATGTGATCCCATGGCGAGGACCCCGTAAGGAGTCTCGCTGCGGCATTCTGCACCCCCTGGAGTTTCTTGGTCAGCTTCAAGGGCAGTCCCATGTAGAGTGAATTACACTAATCAAGCCTGGAGGTGACCGTAGCATGGATCACAGTGGCAAGATCAGGGCAAGAGAGGTAAGGGACCAACTGCTTAGCATGGTGGAGATGAAAAAATGCTGCCTTTGTTGTAACTGTAACCTGCGCCTCCATAGAAAGGGAGGTGTCGAAGATTACACCCAGACTCTTGACAGAAGATGCTGGAACTAATTGCGCCCCTGCAAGAGATAGGACTCCCCCCCCCCCAGCCCCATGTTGTCCTGACCCAGCCAAAGGACCTCTGTCTTCGAAGGATTTAACTTCAACCGGCTCCCACACAGCCATCCAGCCACAGCTTCCAAGCACCTGATCAGTGTGTCTGGGGCCGAGTCAGGGTGGCCATCCATCAGCAGATAAAGTTGGGTGTGATCAGCATACTGGTGGCAACCCAAACCGAAACTCCGGAGAAGATGGGTGAGGGGGCACATAAAGATTTTAAAAAGCATCAGGGAAACGATTGCGCCCTGCGGCACTCCACACACCAAGGTGTGCCGCGACGACAACTTCTCCCCTAGTGTTGTATTGTAATTTCACAAATAAAATATCCATGGAGATAATGTGCCAAATAATACCCTCAAGTTAATACAGCTTTGAAATGCAGTAATTTGCTATTGGATACCTCAGCCTTTGCCTTGATGTCACTTAAGACAATGCAGAGTGTTTTCTTCTCTCACACCACAACTGATTCCTGCAAATTACCAAAGGGTGGAAGTGTAACCCGTAATTTGTGCAAATACAGAACACATTCACCAGAGATGCACCACAAAACAAAAAATGAGTATCCAACAAAATGTGACATCAATCTGGAACACACAAGGAGGCACAGCTGGGTTGTCACCTCAAATTCCAGAAGGAGGAGATCAGAGTACCACATGTTGCCAATGACAAACGGAAAGAGTCTGAAGTCCCATCGTTTCTTGTAGAAATTCAGTACATCCAGTAAATCATTGGTACTAAAGGAGCATGCAGGTACTAAAGGATCTTGTGGGTGTAATCCAAAACGGAAGAAAAAGAAGACCCAGGTAACTACTGACCCATCAGCTTGACATCAATTCCAGGAAAGGTCCTAGAACAGATAATTAAAAGGCCAGTCTGTGGGCACTTAGAAAAGAATGCTGTGATTACTAAGACCCAGCAAATAAGTCATGCCAGACCAATTACATTTCTTCGTTAGATAGAGTTACAAGCTTGGTGGATCAGGGGAATGCTGTGGACATAGTGTATCTTGATTTCAATAAGGATTTTGACAAAGTCCCCCCATTATATCCCTGTGAAGAAGCTGATAAAATGTGGCCTGGATGAGATAATTGTTGGGTAGGTATGTACCCCAAGTGGCCACTAATGGTTCCTTGTCATCTTGGTGAAAATGGGACAAATGTGGTACTGCAGAGTTCTATCTTGGGCCTGTTGTTCTTCAACAACTTTGCAAACAACTTAGACAACTTAGACAAAAGAACTGAGGGGATGCTCCACAAATTTGCAGATGACACCAACCTGGGAGGGGTAGCTAATGCTGCAAGAGAATCAGGATTCAAGAGGACTGTGACATATTGCAGAACTGGGCCTGAAGTAACAACATGAATTTCAATAGGGACAAATGTCAGGTTCTGCACTTAGGCGGGAATTACTAGCTGCACAAATATAAGATGGGGGACACCCGGCTTGCCAGTAGAACATGTGAAAATGATCTCTGGGTCTTCGTAGACCACAAGCTTAACATGAGTCAACAGTGAGTTGCAGTAGAAAAAAACCACTAATGCTATTTGAAGCTGCAGCAACAGACATATAATGTCCCGGTAAAGGGAATTAATAGTACCACTCTTTTCTACCTTGGTCAAACCACATATGGAGTATTGTGTCCAGGGGTGGACCTAGACATAGGTTAAAAATGCTATAAATAAGTCAGAAATTAAATAGTTCAAATATCCAACTTCAAATATCTCAAGGGCTGTCACATGGAAGATGGAGCAAGCTTGTTTGCACCTGCTCCATACACAAACCAAGGGATTCAAGTTACAATAAAGGAAATTTCTGATGGTAAGAGATGTTCTACAGTGGAACAGACTGCCTTGGAAGGGCAAGGAAAGACAATTAAGGAAATCTGTCTTAAAACTTTTTTTTAAGGCTGAGTATGAAGGTTTCCTGAAATGAGAAATCCACATCCAAAGCGTGTCCATCAGGGAAAAGAGATCATCATTATTCAAAATGGAAGTAAAGTATCTCCATAGAGAGGAAAGTTTTAAGTAAGAGAGGCAGCTGGAAAATCTTAACACCAAGATTTCAAATGGAAATTAGGTTTCATTTTGGATTTGGATTTTTCCACATAGTCTTAAATAGGTTTACTACCAAGCAGTTTTCATTCATGGATGTCTTGATGCCTTTATGGTGATCAAGGAAGCCCCTAGGAGAATTCACAGCTGTTTCTGTCAGACTGAACACACATATACAAGAGAGGCATGTAATGATCGCCAATCTACACAGCAAACATCAGGCTATGATATTACAATGAATGGATAAAGAAAACATATAGAAGATATTCACTGTGGTTATCGAAACAATCTTGCATATGTTATAATTGTGATATATGAACATTTAAGGCCTGCCTTATGTATGAAGGACAATTATTAGAAACTGCAGTGCTCAAAATTTCAGCTGCCACCCAGCAGCTCTGTGCTGTCATCTTTATTTAAATCAAGTAACCCATTATTTGTTGAAGCATTCCCCACATCAGTTTCTGTGAAGAGTGAAGAGTAATTAAACATTTGCAAAGGCTCCACATGTTTCTGGAGATGTTTGGAAACATACAGAGTGCACATGTTTTTATATCTGCTCTCAAAGGCAGCGGTGTTACAGTTCAACCCAGGACAACATCTAAGCAAAACAAACCCAGGCATAAATCAATATGGTTCCACTGAAGCCAGGGGACGAGATCCCCAGCTTGTGGAGAAGTGTAGCCCCAGTAAGGTCAAAAGGCCTAATTCTTCAGCTGCTGTCACTAACCACGGTGATAAATTTGTTTGTGAGGAGAGAAGAGGCCATGAAAACATTGCCGCGTGACCATTGAACAACATTAACAAGAGCAAGAAGCCCATAGCCAAGAACAGGAGGATTGCAGGCAACAAGTAACTGCATGTTTGTGTGGAGGGAACAACCTTGTATGGAAAGAGCTAAGTATGGCTGCAACAAAACTCACCTTGAGCTGCTTTCTGCATGTGCCGCTGGGTTATCTCCTCTTTCAAATGATCTGTGTAAATGACAAAGTACATTTGCTCAATAAAGTAAATAAAATAACTTGACAAACAATTTTCATGCTTTTTACTCTCCTGCAGAGCCAGTGCAGGCATATATTCCATTGTCATTAGCGATCTCCCGAACAGTCTTTCTTTATCTTGTCGATGCCAGTACTATTTAGAATTTATTTATTGCATATCTCAAAGTACTGGTTTGGTCATTGGCTCTGAAAATTCAGTCCCAGGATGGCGGCACAGCCACTTTCATGGAACTGCAGCGTCCTGCAACTTTGTAAAGCTAAGCAGCGTAGAAGACAAATGGACTAACAGGAACTCATTCATAAAACTAGCAATGGAAAACTGCTATTAGTCATTCACTCAGTCTCATAACCAGCATTTAAGCAAGTTACGCTGAAATACTTGAATGTTCCAAGGGCAATTGTAAATGCCAGATGCAGTATATTTTCTAAAAGTTTCAGTGCTCGATATAGGAATGTACCAACTCCCTCTCAAGCAGAAAGAGTAGATGAAGCCTTCATCTTAGTGAATATCCTGTCACAAGCTGTGCCACCTTGATTAGGAGTCCATTTCCTGGAGTCTTCACATTAAAGTCAGGGCTGGGTTACAGACATGGCTCTTGGACTGGCCTCACAAAAAGATGTTGTTTGTATGAACTGGTACTGTTCATATTGCCCAGCTGCCATGAGGTCCCAGGCAGCCTGCAATGCATCAATGTATGTTTTTCACCTCTGTTTCAACTGACCCTAACTCCTGAGTATAAAGACCTCCTAGAACTGTAGGTTAATTTCCAGTCTGGGCAGGAACAGTTACCATCCAGGTATAGGGTGATATATAAATTCAGTAATTAATAATAATAATCTTATTCCCTAATGGCCACTGAACAAGTTCAGCCCGTTTTCTTCATGCTCTCTCCCTGAACAAAACATGTAATATGAAACTGAGGTCTGTCATAAAGGGGGAAGATCATTGAGTTGTCAAAGATACAGTCAAACCCTCGTCAAACTGCAAGAAAAATGGAACTCAAGTCTTAAAAACATTAGTGTGTATATATATATATAAAAGAACTCAGGTATGTTTTGGGGTGTCTTCACTCTAGTACTTTACATCAAATTGTTGCTGGATGAAATAGTCATAGCTTGATAGGGGTCAAAACCACATCTTAAGAATTCTATTTTAAATCATTTGTTGTTAGAGCTGGAAGACCCACACTAGTTTCAATTTTCCTGGGGGAAATCCATGATAAATGTGAGAGGACAAAAAAATTCCAGGATAGGTTTTAACTACAGCTGCCCTTCTGAAAAGAAATAGTTGGCTAGAATTTATTTTTATTCTATGTGTTACATGAGAATGAACATATTTTATAACAATGTACACAAGGGAATAACTTCATGAGAATCTATACATAATCAGGGGGTGGAGAAGAGAGGAGGCCCAAATGAGGAGTGGTCTGAAAGACATGGGAACAGGGGATAGCCATAATATTTTCACAGCAGGATGTGAGAGGATGATTGAAACTGGATCAGTGGGAAATAAATGTATTGGTAAGATATAAGTGAGCAAATAATTCCATTAGGGAGAAGGCAACAGTTCCGATGATGAAGAGGTAGTTCTGAAGCATGAGAGTCATTCTGGTCTCACAGTGGTCCATGCAGATGCAGGTGCCGAGGGCAGCTGTCTACCAGCTCCATCTGGTACGCCGGCTGAGACCCTACCTGTCTGCACACTGTCTTGCCAGGGTGGTACATGTTCTGGTTACCTCCCACTTAGTCACTTGGGAAGACAGGCGAACTAATATCAGTGTACTGGATGAGGCAAAGATCACCAGTGTTGAAGCAATGATTCTTCAACATCAATTTTGTTGGACTGGTCATGTTGTACGGATGCCTGATTATCGTCTTCCAAAGCAACTACTCTATTGCGAACTTAAAAATGGAAAGCGTAATGCTGGTGGTCAACAAAAGAGGTTTAAAGACTGTCTCTAGGCAAATCTAAAAAAATGTAGTATAAACACTGACAACTGGGAAACACTGGCCTGCGAGTGCTCCAGCTGGAGAACAGCCTTTACCAAAGGTGCCATGGACTTTGAAGACTCAGAAAGCAAGGGAGGAATGTGCTAAGAGGAAGGCACGCTTGGCAAATCCACACCACAACTCCCACCCGGGAACCAATGTCCCCACTGTGGAAGGATGTGTGGGTACAGAATTGGCCTCCACAGTCACTTACAGACTCATTGTTAAAACCATGTTTCTGGAAGACAATCTTACTCGGCTACGAGCGATCGCCAAAGGGAAGAGAGAAGACTTAGACTACTGCATTGCACTCTATGTGGGGCTACCTTTGAAGGTGACTTGGAAACGACAACTAATCCAGAATGTAGCAGCTAGACTGGTGATTGGGAGTGGCTGCCGAGACCATATAGCACCAGTCCTGAAAGACCTACATTGGCTTCCAGTACATTTCTGTGCACAATTCAAAGTGTTGGTGCTGACCTTTAAAGCCCTAAACAGCTTTGGCCCTGTATACCTGAAGGAGTGTCTTCACCCCCATTGTTCAGTCTGGACAGTGAGATCCAGCTCAGAAAAGACTTCTAAAAGTCTTCAGGGCTGGCTCAGCAAATTACCAAAAATGCTGAAGCAGAGTACATAAGTTAGAATTATATTTAACCTTTGATTTTCTTTCGCCAAGTTGCTTGTTTGATGCTTTTGTGTCTCTGTGATTTACCAGGAAAAACATGTTTGGTTAAGTGCTCCAGACTGGTGAAACACCACATGCCCAGACACTTGTGTAACATCAATAGTCTGTAGAACAGTGGGAACTTGAGAAATTGGAAAGACTTCGTTTCAAGAGGATGTGGGCCACAGACCTGTCATTATAGTGCACCCTCCTATGTTGTCTCTTTAAACAGATCCCCCTAGTTTGGATGAAGAAATGTTTGTAGGGGGCTGGTGGTACCTACTTATAAAAGAGGATATTCAAATCTTGCTGGATGAGTAGTTTAAACAAAGCAGTCAGGAGGAAAAGGAAAGCATTGTACCTGAAGATAATAGCAGCTTTGATGGTTGGGCTGCAAGACATATATATATATGAATGTCTCTTTCTCTGATATTCTTAATATTATGGTATTACACAAACAGAAACAGATGTTTGACAGAAAGATGTTTGGAAACCCCAAATTCTGACTCATATGCTTTGCTATTTACAGTGCCTGCTCAATTAAGAAGAAGAGTCAGTTAAATTAAAGCTCAATCTGCATTTAGAACTTTGAAATGTTTAGAAAACAATTGACTCGAGAACATTTTCCAAAAGAATAAACAGAGTTCTTTAAAAAACAACAACACCCCTGCTTATGTCTGCTTTCCAATGATTTGACATTTTGTTAACTAGTATGTTGCATGTAATAGCAACCTTATTTTATCCTGAACCATGCTCCCCCCAAAATATTCCTCATACTGTGATAACAGCATTATGAGCTAGCCACATCTATATACACTTATAATAAACATGTCATTTAAAAACAACCATAATTATTTGGTAACCTTGGAGGCTTTTTGGATAACAGTACATAATAGATTATGACTGAACTGTCTCTACTAGGATAACTTTTCTTAGGCTATTTAAATTTGTTATTTATTAAAGGTTCAGCAAAACATTGCTTTGCTGACAATGAGAGCAAAGTAGGAAGTCATACGTCTTTTTTGATTGATGAGTTTAGTGTTATAATTACTTTGCAATTTGACTGTGCTGGAAACAGATCAGAGATTAAAAATTCTGGACAACATTTAAATGCCTATGAATAATAACAAGGCAGAATTGACTTAATGATTGCTTTGGGACAAACACTTCTCCTGTTCTTGGTTTGGCACTTAGCATACAATGGGACAAAAATGGAAGGGCTCCCAGCAACCATTTGATGTGGCCCATCACACCCTCACTCTGGTCCTGCTTTTATCCCCTTCTGTCAAGCAAATTGACAAGTCTGCGTATATGCTATAATCAGTCTTGATTTTGTATGCAGAAATCAGCATCTGGAGAATATCAGCTTTTATTTTAACAAAGGGAGAATCTAGCACTAAGGGTTGCAAGAAATGATGGCTTGTGTTATGTGGGCTGTGATGAAAAGTTTAACCTGCTTTCCTTATAGATTATGAAAAATGTAAGAATTTAATAAGAATGGGTGAAGTTTGTTTAATGTTGAAATGGTCAACACTTTCAGCTGGTTAACTGCCACAAAATTAGTTCAAGACGAATGGATTGAGAGTTTGACAGGGCAGCAGTGCGATAAGGCAAGGGGGATGTTTGGTATCTGTTTTATTCCATCGCTGTCCTTACACTGCTCTCTCTACTGTTGCTAAAGTCACTTTAATTCTCCCTCATAGACCATGAAGGAACTGCACCCAGAAGCAGTTGCAACCTGATGCAGTGAAGAAAATTCAAAGGTTTCTCAAAGCACAGCTAACTGTGAAATGAAGTTGGGCTGCCAGGGTGCGGAATTAGCCTGGAAAACAATGTGGCATTAGCAGAAAGGGCCTGAAATCAATACAGATAAATGGAAACATAAGTATGCAGTAAATGTGTTTCTAAATGATTATTGCCAAAGGGGTGAATGCTAGCTGTGCCAAGTGGACTCTCAGCTGAGAGAACAGGGAAAGTCCTAGCCAATGGAAAACATTGTTGTTGCTTATTCCTCAAGCAGAATACTCTGTCTGTGATCAGTTGGCATTTGGTAAATTGCTGCATATGCCTTCTATAGCTTCCCAGCACATGCGACTGTCACCCATTACGAGTTACCTACCTGCACATGCTGTATAGGTACATTTTTACATAGAAACATTCTCACTGTAGACATTTTGCAATATATAAGATGTCCCTAACATGCATAAACGGGACGCGGGTGGCGCTGTGGGTTAAACCACAGAGCCTAGGACTTGCTGATCAGAAGGTCAGTGGTTCGAATCCCCGCGACGGGGTGAGCTCCCGTTGCTCGGTCCCTGCTCCTGCCAACTTAGCAGTTCGAAAGCACATCAAAGTGCAAGTAGATAAATAGGTACCACTCTGGCAGGAAGGTAAATGGCGTTTCCGTGTGCTGCTCTGGTTCACCAGAAGTGGCTTAGTTATGTTGCCCACATGACCCGGAAGCTGTACGCCGGCTCCCTTGGCCAATAAAGCGAGATGAGCGCCGCAGCCCCAGAGTCGGCCACGACTGGACCTAATGGTCAGGGGTCCCTTTACCCTTTACCCCTAACATGCATAAAGCTTCTCAGTCCTTATGTATTTCTCCACTCCATTTGGCAGAGTTGTGTTGTAGGTTTATTTACAGAGTGTTCATTCACTCTTCTTTTCTGCTTTATGTGATAGAAAGGAGCAAGTTTGTTCCCCCACTCTCTCCATCAGAGTCTCTGTTGGCTGCCCTAGTGCAAACGATTTTTCTTTATTCCTCTAACATGTTTTACAGTTGTGCTCTTGTGAAGCTCTATTAATTTCAATTATGCTTCTGCAGGTGATACTCCTGGTGGACTGTACTCAATATTTTCCCTTATAACAAGTGCTGACAGAAGCTGTCCATGGATCAGGTTGATTAATGATCTCTTTAAATATGATGTTGAGCCATTAGGTCAGACTAAAGGTTGCACCTCTGGTCAACTGTGCACATCAAGAATGTAACAAACACTTCTGCCCAACCACAGAGGCTAACCATCATATTTCCCAAGGGCCCAACACTGTTCCTCTATTACAAAGCTGCTAGGCATGCAACACAAATCCATGCAATTTTTTCTAGAGACTGAACAGCAAAATGTGCATCAAGACTATTTTTTAGATTGGTATATTTTGTCAAAGGCAGACAGCTATTTAATCAAGTTATACTATGACTGCAGGGCAATTATTTAGTCTGTATAGGCTAATGAATTTACATTTGCAAACATGATCACACATAGACTTACAGAACTGTAGAGTTGGGAAGGACCTCAAGAGTTGGTCATCTAGTTCAATCCCCTGAAATGCAGGAATCACAGCTAAAGAAGCCCTGACTGATGACGACTCAAGTTTATTTTTAAGAAAACCTGCAATGAGCACCTACTACTAGGTGAGGCAGGTACCTGAAATCTGGATCAGTGCATGAAGCTCTCATAATCCCAATCCCCTCAGAAAACAACTGGGAGAATATAGGAGACATGGTTTCTAACAGCACTGTCGTGCCTACTCACTTCTGAGTAAGTACTAATGAGCTGAATGTGGCTTAAGGTAAAGGGTAAAGGGACCCCTGACCATCAGGTCCAGTTGTGACCGACTCTGGGGTTGCGGTGCTCACCTCGCTTTCTTGGCTGCGGGAGACGGCGTACAGCTTCCGGGTCATGTAGCCAGCATGACTAAGCCGCTTCTGGCGAACCAGAGCAGCGCACGGAAACGCCATTTACCTTTCCGCAGGAGCGGTACCTATTTATCTACTTGCACTTTGACGTGCTTTCGAACTGCTGGGTTGGCAGGAGCTGGGATGGAGCAACAGGAGCTCACCCCATCATGGGGATTCGAACCGCCGACCTTCTGATCAGCAAATCCTAGGCTCTGTGGTTTAACCCACAGAGCCACCCGTGTCCCTGAATGTGGCTTATTCCTGGGCAAATTGATACAGAACTGCAGCCTAATATTACATTAGGTTTATAGTCAGATAATTCCAGCCCTTTTGCCTATGTACGATGGGTATGGATCTCAAAGTGGACTGCAGGACATGCACCCAAATGCCACCCCCGCATTCAATTCAATTCAAGTCAATACAATTTCTTTTCAATTTCAGTTTCAATTTCAATTCAAGTCAATACAATTTCTTTTCACCCACCCCCATTCAATTCAAGTCAATACAATTTCTTTTTCTATCATCAAGTCAATACAAGTTCTTTTCTACTTCCTCAATTTTACCACAAATTTTCATTCTACTTCAGGAATTTTGAAAAATCAGGAATGTTTCCTTCCTGCTCCATGTAGTAGATGGTTGTCATATTTTGTCTGGATCACACTAAGGTTTCTCCATATTCTTTCTTCCTTCATGATTCTATTTGTACTCTACTCTTCCACAAAGAGAATCATGCTCAAAGTGGCTTACAACAAAGAAAACAGGAATATATCTCAAAATCAACCATCACAAGAACAATTTTGTAGCATTAAAGGTAAAGGTACCCCTGCCCGTATGGGCCAGTCGTGTCCGACTCTAGGGTTGCGTACTCATCTCGCTCTAGAGGCCGTGAGCCAGCGCCGTCCGAAGACACTTTCGGGTCACGTGGCCAGCGTGACGAAGCTGCAGCTGGCGAGCCAGCACCAGCGCAGCACACGGAAGCGCCGTTTACCTTCCCGCTATAAAGCGGTACCTATTTATCTACTTGCACTTAAGAGTGCTTTCGAACTGCTAGGTGGGCAGGAGCTGGGACCGAACGACGGGAGCTCACTCTGCCGCGGGGATTCGAACCGCCGACCATATGATCAGCAAGTCCTACGCACTGAGGTTTTACCCACAGCGCCACATTATAAAACAACATAATAGAACATATAACAATATACAAAAACCACATTTCAGTACTACAAATATTACAAGATTACATTAACAACATTACCCACTGAATTCTGCACCAGATAAGATTCTGAACCATCTTCAGAGGCAGCCCTACATATAACATGTTGAAGTAATCTAACCTACATGTTACCAGAACATAGACAACAGAGGTTAGCCTATCCCTGTCCAGAGAGGGGTGCAGCTGGGGCAGCAGCCAAAGCTGATGGAATGCACTCCGTGCCACTGAGGCCACTTGAGCCTCAAGCAACAGCAATGGATCCAGGAGTACCCCAAGCTACGTACCCTCTCCTTTAGAGGGAGTGTAATCCCATCAAGAGCAGGCAATCTCCCACTCATCTGGTCTAGGGAACCACCCACTAATAGTGCCTCAGTCTTATCTTGATTGAACTTCAGCTTGTTGGCTCTCATCGAGTCCATTACCGAGGCAAGGCAACAAACTCAAAGGCTTATTAGTAACAAAATAAGTAAATGATTCCAGCTCTGTTGTATGTACAGACTTTTTCCTACAAACAAGAGATGGGCTTTGGCGTGTTGTACTGCCAGTTCCATAACTTTCTGAAACACAAATATTTACTCAAGGAACAATGAAATACCATACATTCTTACAGAAATGTACCTTTTGATCCCAATAATGTGAACTGTAGACACATTATTTTGATCCCAATGATGTGAACTGTTTTGAGTGAACCCTGCCCAAAACTGACCTTAGCACTGTGCTAACATTTCTCTCCACAACTAATTATATTTTATGAAGCCTCACCAAACAAGCTGCTAAAAATATTCCCACAGTTGATACCAAATCATTTTTTCCAAAGGAGTCATTCTTCATTTGGAGATAACAGTACCAATAAAATGCTGAATGCTGAATCACCACATGTTCTGGCAAAAAAAGTAGTTTGGGGGAATTGAGGAATTCACTCAGCATGCAGCTAGCTGTCATTAGGACTGTGATAAATCTGGTGGTTTTGGCCTCGGTTCCTGGATAAAAATACCATCCCAAGGTATGGAAAAGAGATGAAACTAACAAAATTAGTGTGCAGACTTCTGATGGAAGACACAAGATATGGAATTATTGTGAAGATAAAAATAAGGAGGGGGATGAAGGAGAGCCTGGCCTGTTTCAGTATGAACTTTAGAAGGAAGATTAGCGTGGACACTGATTTAAATTCATGGATCTCTTATGGACTTGCATGTCCCTGATTAAGGGCTCAGGGGTGGGGAGTGAGCTAACGGAGCCCTGTTAGCTCACTCCCCACCCCCAAGCTCTTCAACAGGGTGGCAGTGAGTGGGAGAGACTGGGGAGTACCCAAACGAGTGCTGGGCAGAGGCAAATAGACTGTGCACGCTGCTCACCAGCTCTGCTCCCTCTCCCCCCACCCCTACTGTCTCTCTGTTGCATGGTTTGAGGCGGGGGGGGGGGTTGAGCCAATAAAGGGATATGGACTGTGTGCACATAAACATGCTTGCACACTCCCCAGCTCCTCTACCTCTCCCATCCACTGCAGCTCTGTTGCCAGGCATGGCAAGGGTTCAAGGCATGGCAGGGAAGGGAAGAGCAGGGGGCACCAGAGGTCTCATTGGTTCTGGGTAGGTCTAACTGATGTTCCCAAGTTGTCCATCTTTGGGCTCTCTGCTTAGCCCAACCCTGTGGATGTTTACTTGAAGTAAATCCTATTAAACCAATGGACCCTGTTGGGTGGCCTCATATCAGTTTCTATGGATAGGAACATTACCGGGAATAACATTTTCTCTGCCATGCTTTTTGGGACTGCAGTGGGGACCTCCACAGTGACAGAGCTTCCCCACTTGCCAGAAGAGATCAGCAGAGGGCAGTGGATGGGGATGACCGCCCAGTCCTAAAATCTTTGAGCAGCTCGGGGGGGGGGGGGGAGGATTGCAGCCTTCATGTGCATAGGATACAGCCTAAGACAATCAATCCACTCTCATAGCCTCAGCCATGTCCCCCAGCAATATGGGATGCACAATGTTACTCCTTAACCTTTTAAGATTGTTGCAAAGATTAAGCATGCAGTAACATATTGTGAAGTGCTTTGGAAACTCTAACATTCTATATCGATGTGTTTGTGGAATGCTCTCTCCAGGGTGGTTTGTCTGACATCTACTTTGAGGTCATTTCAGTGCCATGTGCAGATCTTTTTTATTTCCCCAGACTTTTAAATATTACATTTTATTCCTCCTGTATGTTTATTGTACGCCTAATTGTAAGCCACCCTGTACATACACATCTACATATACGTACGTATCTTTTACTTTTAAAAAGCTTTTAAAATACAAAACCTCTGGCTTTGCATCACAACAGACAGGAGATAATGGAAACCAGAGACATTGCTTCATATGTTCAGGAAAACAAGAGCTGTATTCAACTAATGTTTAACCAGAGCCTATGTCTACTGAACTTACTGAACCTAAGTTAATCCTGATGTACTGCAAAATCCATTAAGACCAAAGGACAGTGGTGTCTTTGCACCCACAAAGGCATGGCCACCATGCTTAGAATGTTAATGGAAAGATAGTAAACCTTTTCCTTTCCAGAACCTTGCTCGTCTGTGCACTGGTGAGGCCAGGTTCCACAAAAGACAGAAGGTTTCTTCTTCAGCCTATATAGCACCATTTCTTTTTCTTCTTCTTCAAACCCTGACCTTGTCTTGGGAGGCAAGACAGCACCACTATAGACTTGTCTTAGCAGTCAGCTAAACAAAAAGAGGAGCATGGCACACTAAGTTGCAGAGTGACTTGCTGGGCCAAAAGAAGTTGGCAGCTATGCCAGCTCACTGTTAAAATGGACAAAGCATGGAGGAAAGGAAGAATGTAATGATAGAGTGGCTGATTCAAAATGTAAAGCTCAAGAGGGAGGCTGTCCACTTGTGCAGAGCACCAAATACTTCTATAATGAACAAAGGAAGCTTTCTGTGTGTGCTGGGGGTAGGAATGCTGCACTACAGAGCCATATGAAGGCCTGGGGGGTGCTCTTTCTCACCCCACTTGGGAAGCAACTACAATGGCAGTGCCACACTGCACTCTGCTAATACTACAACAGAAGTATTTATGGATACAAGGCATTCAATCCAAGTTCAGGGATCGATACACTTTCTACCTTCTTTTTTTAAAAATAATGGTCCATAGGCAACACACACACGGTCATGTCTAAATGTTTTTACTTTTACTTCCCTGTGATAAGCCCAAGTTAGGTGATGGCTCCTAAGCAGCTGTTATCTGCATTCCCTACTAGTTTTTCTAGCCAAGCTTCCGAACTGAGCTTTAGATGGAGAAACATCACCAACTGAACTCCTTAAAGAACGCAGCTTGCCCAGCCCAGCAGAATCTATTATTGACTTTGGCATAGTGTATTTTGGTCCCTCCAGCACTGTGTGGAAAGGAATAGTATGGTCCAAATTACTAGCAACTTTTAGGTCCAACATTGATGCAGGCAACAGATCCTTCAGTTTCTTTTCAGCTTTATATTTCTATGGTTCTGCATGGGCCCTAATAAATTAGAAGCATGTCAATATTTTTTTTCAAGTGAGAGAGACAGCATCTGGACATTGTCCCTTAGTTGTTTATCACATCTGTTTGTCCTTGAATTAAATATAGAATTGGCCCATTACCATAGTTTAAAAACAAAAAACAAAAACCACAATGCCATATGGCTAAGGGTTCACTGTCCTTTAAGTCAATTACATATTCATGCTGATGCTGCAGGCTATTCTTAATGGCTCCAGATGAATCAAGATACGATTGATTTCTGTTTGCATTTTTATTATTTGATTATTTCTAAAGAATGGTAGAAAAAGAAAGGTGCTTACTCTACAACTCTGAACACAAAAAATGCATTATGTGCTGCAGAGTAGAAAGAAACTGTACTTCAGTCCAGCACACCAGCTTAAAGTCTACTCTTCACACAGTTGCTTAAGTGTGCACCTAAAAATGTAATGTATGTTGGCAGAGCCAATGTGCTTTTAATCACATTGTGTCTCTATACATACATACACTTAGGAGATCTGGGATTAGTTATATCTATTCTGTGTATGTGATGAACCTGGGTTTGCTTCTATCTGCAAGGACAGAAACCAGAATGAAGGTCTCCTGCCTCCTCTCATACACAACAGTATCTGTGATGGATAATTTTATGGACCAGAATGAAACACCTAAAGTGATTAAGATGATACATTTTTGTCTATTGTCTGAACTTTCCCTCTTTTCCTATATACTTAAATCTTCGTCAAGTATAATGGTTACTTATATTAAGTGGTATTTTTTGGATGAAAGTTGCTATTTCAAATATTGGGCCATAGCCACTCTACTTTGGGTGTTCTAATGAGAAGTTTTCAACATGAGGAATCCCTTTCCCGCAAAACAAAGCACCACACAGCAGTCTTTGAATTATTTTAAGATGTTTTCTGTAATATATGAAATGACAAGTGCTTCTCATCTTGAACATTCATGTGTCTTGTCCCTTTCCATCAGGACCAATGGGCGTTTATTTGTGATGTAGGGGTGATTTTTTTCACCCCAGGAGTGAATGATTAAACCTCCCCTCCTCACATGCTGTAGTCTGAATCTGGATCAGATGCCCTTTCACTTGGTTTAAACTCTTTTACAAATGGTTATTCTATACTATATTACCAAAGAAATGCTACTCCTAAGATTTAATAATTCCAATGAACTCTAAAAATGAGGCCCTTCTAAAGTAGTTACATTCCATGGGAAGTCCTAGAATAAGTATTGGTGATGTTTCAAAGCCAGCTGACTATGTATGTGGATTTAAAGCCATTTCATAACTTCTGGTAGAGAAGGAAAATACGATTTAAAAAACCAGCTCAGCTCAATCTTAGCTATAGTTCAGTAATGACGGCCTTGTAATATAGGAATTTATTGTGCTGTAGACTGTTTTCCTACCATCATATCCAGAAACAGCTGTGCCGACAGTGCTAATTCCACATGATTTAAGGTTTAATCAACTTGGAAAACACCAGCCATTGTATTTTATTGCAGCAATTTTGTGAATTCTGCCATGACTATTCATATGCAGGTCACACATACAAAATATCTTCCTGATATGTTGCTGTGTTTTTTAAGGATTTCGACCTATTCACAGTGGCATTTCCATTAAAGCCCAGGGTCTGATTCCTCATGCTGCTTCATGAGAGTGGAAAGAAGAGTGCTATAATAATAAGATTTACATCTGCACTTTCACGGGCACTATGAAATATGCTGACCTTGCAAAGAACATACTTTTGCAAAAGAAGCAAATGCTAATATGAAATTATCCCTGATGATTTCAGAGTGCTAATATATCAGGGTGGAGATACTGCCCATTCTTGCGGAAGGTTAGATCGCTACATAACATGTACACTGGAGTTTCTTGATAACAGTAACTGATCATCTTGATCCATTGCCTGTCCAGCACCTCTAAAAAAATATGTACTTCAGAACACAGAAATAGAAATACACATCTCTGTGTCCATGAAGGACTTCTTCATGTTGAGGACTGTCCAAGTGGCAGTAGGAGTGTATAAAAAGAGTAGGCCTCTGGCCTCTAAAATGAAAATGAAGTGATACCAGATGCTGAAGGACTCTTTGCGTTCAGAAAATAGATTACAGGCAAAGTGTTTCTATTCTTTTTCTTCCCATTTTCTCATTTATTTTACTGCTAACCTATGGAAAAGCTGCCAGTTACATGAGACTAGGAACATTATTCATAGAATTGAATAACCTTACTGTTCTATAAGTATTAATATATTAATTACATCCAGCCTTAGGGTTCCAAGTTTTGAAACATGATTACTTCTTGCCAGTTATTTTGAAAGGAAGACTGAATTCCAAGTAAAATTTGCAACACAATGAGAGATATACAAAACTTGATTAAAAATTAGGAAAAGCATATTAATTAAATACAAGTTATTAAGGATGGAATCCAGTACTGTATGAACTTACAGTTACATGGGAATTATCTGTGTGACGCTCAAGCAATTTCCCCCATCCAGTTCCAGCTGGCTGCCCCCAAATCCCACAAAGCAAGGGCAGTTATGATCTGAGCGTAACTATGAAACTGTGCACCTAGTTATTTCTGCTGATTTTCACTGTGGTCAACAGACTAAAGGGCATAATCTTGAAGCAGCAGTAGTCATGGCATATAGGCTGCAAATGATCTGTGAGAAAGTGGGTGTACAATCTCATTTAGCCAAGAAATGGTCTGAAGGCACAAGGCACCATTCTACTGCTGTTGTAGTTCATTTATTTATATCCTGCTTTCCCATCACATGATGCCCAGGAGTGGTTTAGAAAAGTCTTAAAACAAGAATAAAAAATGGGATATGCAACAAAATGTCAAGTGCTACTCTTCATGGTGCCAGCCAACCCTTTCCTTCCCCAGGATAACCCATTCTATTTATTCTCCTATTTTGATTCTCCGTTATTCCCCCCACCCCACAAACAGAATAGATTTTCTCAGTAGGTACCCATATAAATAGAGGTGGAATGATAAAAAAAGCAAAAAAAGCAGAGACATCACCTTGCCAACAAAGGTCCGTATAGTTAAAGCCATGGTTTTCCCAGTTGTGATGTATGGAAGTGAGAGCTGAACCATAAAGAAGGCTGATTGCCGAAGAATTGATGCTTTTGAATTATGGTGCTGGAGGAGACTCTTGAGAGTCCCATGGACTGCAAGAAGATCAAACGCATCCATTCTTAAGGAAATCAGCCCTGAGTGCTCACTGGAAGGACAGATCCTGAAGCTGAGGCTCCAATACTTCGGCCACCTCATGAGAAGAGAAGACTCCCTGGAAAAGACCCTGATGTTGGGAAAGATTGAGGGCACAAGGAGAAGGGGACGACAGAGGACGAGATGGTTGGACATTGTTCTCGAAGCTACCAACATGAGTTTGACCAAACTGTGGGAAGCAGTGGAAGACAGGAGTGCCTGGTGTGCTCTGGTCCATGGGGTCACGAAGAGTTGGACACGACTAAACAACAACAACAACATGATGATGATGATGATGATGATGATGATGAGTAGCAGCGTTATGTGCCCCTTGTGCAGGGGAACTGCCGGCACAACCCTAAAACTGGTGCTGGTTGAAGTCACTCCTACCAAGTCTCTTCTTTTGCATTCCTCCTTGGTTTTTATCCTTTTCAAGTTCTCCCTGAGCCTTTTAACTAGAGGAACAATAGCACTTCCCCAGTATTGAATTACTCTTGCAGCCTAGTATCACCATCTACAGTAATTCTGTGGAGGAGTCCATGCCTTTCAGGATTTCTAGCTTGCTGGACTCAATGCCTTTTTTGATGTACAGAAAGATGCTACCTCCAGTAAATCCTTTCCTGTCCTTTCTATAGAGTTTATATATAGAGATATAGCCCTGTCCCACTGGTTCTCTCATTCCACCAGGTCACATCCGCTGCCCCTTTTAAAAATTCCAAATGTGCCCACAGGTCCATAGAACCCCATGTTAACAGATAGCCATGGAGAACCACTTGGGGACTGACAAGCTACAAAATCAATATTAAAGTCATGGTAACTCAAAATGAGGGAGAACTTATTTTACTCATCCTGCCCAAATCCTTAAGGCTAGCTCTATTGCACATGCCGCTTCAGATTAGATTTTACCAGATAAAATATTTACAGGAATGTGGACCTTTCCTATGGGAGGGCACATGCCTGCTTTAAGCTCATGCACGAATAATCTAAACTATATAATCCTTCTGACATATCAATTCATGCAATACTGCTATCACCTTTCTTGGGGTACTCAGTTCTGAATAATGAGCTCGTGCTTGAAAAGGTGTGTCATTCATATCGGCAAAATATGAGACAGAGAGTACAAGAGACTTTTTCCAACTTGTCAACAAGTTGCTTTAAAATGTTACTTCGCTGGGTTCAGCTAAATAAAGTCAACTGTTCTTCATCTGCTTTTAACAATATAACTGCATACATAATAGGCATAGTATAGCAGACCTAGTAGCACGGAGTGTAACCCTTCAATTGCCTTTGAGGATTCCATGGCTGCATCCAGCGGAGATAAAACAGGCCATGTTTCATTATGCTCGGCAAGGCTCCTGTTTATTTCTATATGATCAGAATTTGAGATGGATTAACAATTTGGGAATGTTCATTTCCATAAATATTCCCTTCCCCCAATGCCCCTGTACAATTTCCCAACATTTACACCCTTTCTTCTGTGCTCCCTAATCCATTCCATCTTTCCATCCATCCTCTTATTTACCAGGACAGCTGCGTTTTATTTTCATGATCCTGACTTTCTTATTTTCCTTTATTTCAAACAATGCTTCCACTTGAGTTCGCTACAGTTATTCCACAGAGACAATATTACTAACCACAGATTTTAATAAAAATTACTTCTTCTGATGTCTCACATGCCAGATGGATAAAAAGGACTAGAGGCCTGCAAACCCATACAGGATATTAATAGCAGGTGAAGACACCTGTGATTAATACTTTGTGATTTCTGTCTTGTGACCCAAACACTCTCTCCCCAGTGCATATGTAGGAGAACAAAAACAAAGTTAGAAGTGGATCACGGAAGACTGAAGAAAACAAGATTTCTTATAGCAGCACAACCAAAATGGATAATACAGGTGGTGAAGCAGGATACATAGTTGAGAATTCCTGAAATGTCATATGAACTGGCAAATGATGAGGAACCAGCATTGAGACAAAGAAGAAGGGAAGAGCCAGGGAGGGCTGGGAGAAAACACACTCTGAAACTTTGGAGAACTGCTAATGGTCAGAGTATATAATACTGAGCTAGATGGACCAATATTTTGACTCAACAGAAGGCAGCTCCTGAATTTCTAAGAAGAACTATCCTCCTCCTTTAACTCCTTTATTGGTTTCTTAATATTTATGGCAAGACAAGCAATCTGTTTATTGCAACATCTATATACAAAAGGCATTGAGCTTATCTAGACTAGGTTTAAAGTAACCCTGTTGAGCATTTCTAGACAGTGAAGTACCCACATTCTTTTTCTCTGTTGCTATTAATACAGTGTGACATGACAGTGGGGAATGATGTGTACAATTGTTTTACAATACCTCGTAGTAGTGGTAGATTACTGATCCTGCATGAATCACCACAGCAATGAAAGAATGTGTCATTCTCATTGACTAGCCAAGATGCATTATTTCTGGAAGGTCTATTTGAACTGAAAGGCTGCTACTCCCACAAAAGTTTGTCTTTCCTCTCTCACTCAGCTTCAATTATAGCACTAAGTGATCTTTGAGCAGAATAAAAGAAACAGCTGCTTTCCTTTGGGCTTTCAAATACCATTTGTGCTCATTTTTTCCTCTTGGAAAGGTTATACCAATTAGTGGAGTAAACATCACATTTAAAGCAATGCGCTGGAAATCTTTACTAAAATCTTACATGCATCAAGTGTGTCTGCCTACTGTTCTATGCTTTGTATGATCAGCTCATTTGATCACTAACTCAGCAATAACAGAAGAGCTTAGCTGACTTATTTTTAAAGCTCTTTTTCGGAACTTTTGGCCAACTTCTGTCCTCGTCTAGGCTCTTGATTTCATTGAGATCTCAACAACACTGGGCTCCGCTCTAAGTACTATGACATGCTTTTAAAGTAATCAGCTATTTGCTAACCTCTGGTGGAGGATTCTGCTTCAGAAAAATCTTCAAGGGGAGGGAATGCACTATTGTGGGCCAACCACCTAGAAAGCCTTTTTAAGTCCTCATCCTTACTTTATGGAATATGGGTAGGATAATCAACTGTATGTTGTCAAAATATCTTAAAGAACGTCCATACAGGTGAGGGTAAAATTGCTTTGGTTATCCAAGCCTTCTAGGATTCTGAATTGTGTGGCTGGAAGAATACAGAAAACTCATGAAAAACTGGTACAGTGTTCTCCTGCTTAGAAATGTAAAAGTGTATCAATGTGCATATTAAGTCCCCACCCCCCACCCCATCAAGTCCACACCCGCTCCTTTTTAGTCACAACATTTTACATTAGCAGGAGCCACTGAACAATCTTTGAGGGAAGTCCACACAGAATGTTTTAAGAAGTTGCTGCAGTAACACAAACCCAAAGCCTTTGCAAACCTCCTCCTACTTCCCTTTTAAGTATCTACTCTTGCTAAAAATCTTAAAGGGAATGGGAGACTCACAAAGGCTTTTGCAAGCCTCCTCCCTTACCTTTAAGACTGGAACTCACATGTTTTTCCTGTCAGCAGCAAGTGGGGGGCGGGTCTTCCCCACCCTCACCTCTGCTGCCACCTGCCTGCTCAAGTGTGCAAGCTGCTTGTGAGAAGTGCTTTAAGGCAGCTCCCAAGGTCCCATTTTAGCCCAACAGGACGTGATAAGCTGCCCTTAAGCACTTCTCAAAGCAGTTTTTGAAGCACCCACTTTCATTTAAAGGAGAAGGGTGGCAGATGCTTCAAACAGTGCTTCTGAGAAATGCTTTAAAGCACATCCCACAGTCCCATTTTGACCAACACAGGATGGGGCGCTGTCTTAAAATGTTTCTCAAAAATGCTGCTTCTCGCCCACTCCCCTGCAGTCTTTCACCTGCTTGCAGGAGGAGCACATGAGCTGTGCTTTTGAGAAGGTTTTTAACTCCACTCATGAGCTGATGAATGATTATTAAATGCTGCTGACTTGGCTGCGAAATCCTGTTCCCTGCTGGCAATAGGGTACACAACCAATGCAGGGTTAAACCCTGTCCTCCTGCACATCAGCAGTGATGCCTGTCACCAGTGACATCAACTGATGGCTGGATGGGCATGGTTGAGGAGGAATGGCCTTGTGGGCCAAATTGGACCCCTTGGCATGCCAAGCCTGCAGGCCAGAGGTTTCCCAATCCTCCTATAGTCTCTTCTTTTAGATTCAAAATAGGAGCATTGTTATGAGTACATTTACATGATATTCTCCAATCTGAGGATAAATATTAAAGGAATCTTTTGAAGCAGTAATTAGTTTTCAGGACTGCAACAGATCTTCACTTTCAGTGCCTGTGAATTTGTTTGTCAAGTTAGGAAAACAATAATATATGACAACAGAGAACTCGTTTCTAATATCTGAGTTTCATTCCAAATGCCACTATATCAGCTGGGACACTTATTAAGTAGCTGCAATGTTTTGTATACCTCTGTTGCAAAATAGTAGTATTTGTTTTCTTTAAAAAAGGGGAAATGATGAGGTATGCATGACAGAAGTTCAAGCTACAGCCAACTGCTGTCTGTCACTATCACAGCAAATCATCAAGACTGGTAAAATGGATTCTACATTGCATCAAGTGGCTTACCAAAAGGTCCTCCTATGACCTTTGTGGTAGAGAATTTTTTATTATTAAGTGTTGGCTGGAAAAATAGAAACTGATACTTATGTGATCTGGCCTTAATTGTGCACACTGGGGCAGCCAGGAATGCTTTAAGAAAACCAAAACAACAATAAAAGTAAATTAAATATATAGCTGTAGGCCACAGATGGCTACAATTCCTGCAGTCTGGTTTTCCAGTATAATTCTGGCAGATTAGGAACCATGCATGGCGTAATGAATGATACTCTGAGTATGCATTCTACATACAAGTCACATTTAGTTAAGTAATGGTCCTATTGTCCACACAATCTACCTTCAGAATCGGGGGGGTGGGGAGGGGTGGACTCTTTTGATAATGGAGATTTATACATTGGTTGTATAGTGCTAGCTTTAATAGACCAAACTTGAGACAATAAGTTAGGTCTCGGGGACATTAGTGAGGTGGCGGGAGGGGGGACTCAGACAACAATGGCTGCATTCCTGTGGCTATTTACAATTGCATTTACTATGTACTAGCAGTATGTTCCACCCAAAGATAAGCGTGTAAGTTCTGTTTACTTTAATGGGAAAATTGAGAATGTGCTTAACACTCTCCATCCAAACCAACAGGGGTTTAAATGAGCTTATCATTGAGTGAATTGTACCAAGGGGGTTTTCTTGCCTCTGCAGCTGGTTCAGAATTGCTTTAGTACTGTGTAAGAGCTTTGCGATTCTAGCGTGCATTTCACTTTCACTTTCTTGCATTGGATTTTGGGAAGCTATTGAAGGTCCTCATCCTGCTCATCTACAAGCAAACATAGGGGATTCTAGAGTGTGCTGCTGCAGTCCACACAATGCAAAGTGTGAAGCTAGTGCAAGAAATCACACATCCCATTGCCTGGGATTACTTATAACCCTCTTGTGGCACATTAAATTAAAAAAAATGAACATATTATTATTATTATTTATTAAATTTATATACTGTTCTTCATCCATAGATCCCAGGGCAGATGACAATATGTTGCTACCCATGTAAATATACCCTGTTGTGGGAGAAGCAAATCAATTCCATTGATAGTTAATACAGCACAACATGAAAAATGCAACAAGGAAAGAGAACCCAGGAAGTAGGAGACACAGAAAGAAATGCCGGCGTAACATATAAGCAGGAAGTCCCGTATCAAATTCCTGCAGTGTGTAGCATATACATTACTCAAGGATTGGCCCTGAGAAATTCCACTATATAAGTTGACCACTTTCTGAGAACACACACTGAGCAAAATTCTTATTGCTAGAGGAAATTAGTTTGTTATTAGTAATGCAGGTTGAAGACAGATGTAACATCCTAAATATGATAGAAATGGTTTGTACACACATTTGCTACATTCTGAGGCATATCTCTTCAGGGCAGGGGATGTGTGTTTAAACCACTTCCACCATACTCGTCTGTTTTTACCCCCAAGTTGAATGAGTAATCATTATGCAAATGATACAATCTTTCATCCTCAAAGACCAAGAATTCTGTAACTAGAACACACATTATGGTGTCTAGACCATTTCCATGATTATTACTGAGATACTGAAAAATGACTGCATATATTGGAAATTTAGGAGAATCCTAACCATTTCCCTACCTTAATCATTCTGGACTAAGAATAATTTGTGATTTCATTATTACTATTAAGGTTTGTATCTTGTCCTTCCACCAAGGAGTTAAGAACAGCATCTTATCTGCACAAAAATCAGATGAAGTAGATCAGGCTAAGCAAGCTGTGAGTCTCACAAATAAGCACGGCACGCAGCTGGACTAGACGATCCCCAGTGTCCCTTCCAACTCTACAATTCTATGATTCTATAGATGAATCTGGACTGCCAGCATTGCAACACAGTATGCTAAGCACTGAACTGGACATGGTTCAGTGTCAAAGATGTGTGTGTCTCCCTTCTCCCCAATGTCCTACCCCCAGAAAAAAACCCTAGGGAGCCACCAAGATTTTTCAGAAGAAGGTAAGGAAAAGAACAAGATTTGTGATGTCTGCCACAATGTATGCTTGTCACCAGGCCCAATGTTTGAGACAGCAGTGGCTATTGGGCATCTTGATTTTAGCATTCCTGGTTAAAGGTGAGCTTTGGCTGAGAATGTTTATACCTTTGATGGGTCATAGTTATATAGGATCTATTTTGCAACTTGTACAGGTATTATTTTACCAGTACTCTTGTCACCTTACTCAGGACCTTACTGTATCTTCAATACACTGCTTCACAAAGCCCTTGCTGGCTTCCTTTGCAAAACAAAAACCCTTTGATAGTAGAGACTTAAGAGGTGAGTATCTGGAAAGATCAGCAGAAGTCATAGCTGATGGTAACATCCAGCACAGGATAAGCAGCTGACTTTCTCTGATAACAGCTGATCTTAAAAAACATTTAAAATGGCTTAGCTGATGTAAGTTTGATATGCTGACATTGTAACAGAACATGGAAGATTCATGGATTACTTACTGATTTTGTTTCTTATTTCATTTACTTTTTCTCCCAAAGATTTTGCTTCAGCAAACCTAGTAAACAAAACAGTGTAGGTTAGTTAGATTACTGTAAAACAGAATTGGTGGCATATAGTCAACAGATCAACCACCAAACAGAATTGGTGGCATATGGTCAACAGATCAACACTCTTTTCTCCTTGTGGAATATGAGCTCTTTCCTTTTTCTTTTAATCTGAGTTCATTCTTGAACAACATTCCAATTGAGATAGTTGCAAGTTGCTCTTTATATTTGCAATTTGCATTTTTAAAAAATTCCATGACCAAATAATGCAAAACAAAACATTACAATCAACATGCATTGCTCATAGACAGTAATGATGAAGAGGTAAGACTTGTGAAATGTCCTTCATTTACTTGTTCTATTATCTTGTGTTTTTTTAAAGCGGGAATCAATGCTCCTCTGTTTGTTTTCCCTCACTATGCCCATCCAATTTCAGGATCATGGTAGTGAAACATACTTTTCACTTTTTATGTTTTGTATCCTTTTCACTGCACATTCTGAAATAACACTTTTTTGATACATGTTTCAGGATTCCCACATCCCTTTACTGGTTGTTGTTATTTTTTTTAAAGCCCAAGTCCTTATTTGTAACTTGCATTTCTCCGCTTTTAGAATTGTCCTAGCAAATTTCACAATACCTGTGCAATTATTTTAATGTAAAAAACAACACTTACAAAAAATTGGGGTGGGAAGTACAACAACAAACCAATATTAACAATCAACCAAACTAGCTTGGGCAATTTTTGGACATGGTAATTTTATTTAGAAACAAAGAACAAATAAATAGACATTTCTTTCATAGCATGTTTCTAACCTAAACACTGCTTTTTTCCAGAATCACCTTTAAAAAGCATCTAACGCACATCTCCTCATTAGGCTTCAGCAAAAATAAAGTTTGCATGCATACAATTTCGGCTTACTTCAACACATGACTGACTCAAGTGATGGAAAACTGAGGGGAAAACATGCAGGCAGGCTGCAGGAAATGGCACCAGTGACTTGGTAGGCTGCAATATTTTCCTCTATGCTTGTACTCACCTAATTAACCCTCATACTGGTCAGAAGTGCTGAAAAGGCAAACCATGAAAAAAAAAAGATCCAATGACGTGTTTTGCATGGTTATGAGTGTTAACCCAAGTGGTCTGGCAAAACGTGTGCTGGAATTGTGTTCTAACGGCAAAACTACTGTTCTTTATGTGCTAAACTAACAGGCACCAATACTTCCATAGTTTATTAAATGTTCCTTCTTCCATTCTGGTAAATCACTATATTACAACTCTGCAGGTAGGAATTAAGTTTGTGTGATGACTTTTATTAGCAAGACTTCATATCCTAGCTGCTTCCTGGACAACAAGGATCAAGCTTTGATAACGTCGCAGATTTAAATTTATGATATATTCTCCACAGAGCTACCACTGAAGACAGTTTCCAAGCTGTAGCTGGGGCAGAACAGAGTGACATTTTTTCTGCTACAGGCAGTGTATTACACCAGTGCTTGCTTGCTTGCTTAGGTGGAACAGGTGACCTATTAGCTTCTAGACCCAATTAAACTTACAAAACTCCGAAGAGCTTGGGCCTGCACATTTCAGAAAACACCTTTTCCCTACACAGTATACATTAGTTCAGGTTTTGCCAATATGGCACCTTCCAGATGTTTTGGTTTACAACTCCTATCACTCTCAGTGTGCTGGATGGGGCTGATGGCAGCTGCAGTCCAAAACATCTGGAGGGTGCTAGATTGGTGGAGACTGTTCTAACTACCCAACATCTGTCAGAGCAGGGTCTCCTTGTCTGTGGCACTAAACTCCCCATTGCTAAAGTTCAGCATTATGTAGCTTAGGAGTCATATGGAAGGCCCACTGAGATGCATGGGAAGTATTCATTTGCATTTTGGTGGCAATGAATACTCCTGGCCTTAAGGAAACAGCCTGTGCTGTCACTAGTGGCCCTTCCTGCCACTGTTTTTCTTGAAAGTGTAATTCTGCTTTAGAAGGAATACTGTTAGCAGGGAGGGCTAATGAGGAGACCATGGATCTGGTCATTCAAAGCTTTCCTACGGAACTGCCACAAAGAGGCCCAGATTTATGACAGAGTTATCCAAGAAAGTTCAGGAAAATCAAACAAATTATGAGATGAGATGAGGGAGGAAAGAGCACAACCCTCTCTAGTTATTAATATTGTCTTCGTGAAATATTTGAGCCTTTTGCAGTTCTCAGACATTTCTTCTGGGAGGCAATTGCCACAGAATTCAATGTGCAGATATTCTCCCACCAAGATATAAAGTTGGTTGACCATTCCCTTCCTTGCTGATGCTGACATATTCCACTGAAAAGGAACGGTTGTTTTCAGACTGCTGCTTAGACTCTCAGAGTTTCCCACTCTTGCCCGAGAAAGGCTCCCAGCATCAGCTGCTGCTCCCCTAACCACTTAATTGTGGCACTAGGTGTTCTAGAGGAGACGCCAGGGACTCCTCCTGGCCATGTTCATGTGCTTTGTTGCAGGAGACAGAACTCGTTCAGTGGCATTTGTGCTAGGCTCTCGGATGAAATGGCCTTGCCTTTTCCCCCTACTGGTATTACTGTGTTTCTGATGTTACTGATTGGAACGCGTAGGGCCTAATTAGTTACACTGGCTTAAGCTCCAGTGTAGTGGTGACTATGTTAGTTGCACCATAAGACTGTACTTACGTGTTCAGGCTTGCAGTAAAGACAAGTTGCATGCCTCCCTGAAGTCTGAAATTTAACTTCTGGAGAAGTAGGCTAAAATTTGAAGGTTGGGAAACTAGTAACTTACACTAACATATTTTAAAGGCATCCTGAAATCTCCTCAGAATGCAATAGATAACAAAGTGCCAGTGACTTACTAAGGACTGGCAATGAAAATGTTGATCAACGGTCAGGGCTGATGCTGTGCAGTCTAAAGCAACATTTCCCAACCTGTGGGTTGTGATTTGCAAGTGGATTGTAAAGCCTGTCCAAGTGGGTTTGGAGCTTTGTAAGTAAACTCAAAATAATTATTGCAAATGTGGTGACAGTTTGCCAGGTACTCATACAAGGAGTTACAGCTTGCCTCTGATGTGGAAACACTGGAGGCAGCACCTGAACATCAGAGGAAAGCTGTGAAAGTCACTTAAAACAAATCCCTGTACCTTGTGGTGAACCATCACCAGATCTGCTGCCAGGTTTAGTTAATAGTTAAGTGAAGTTTGCTTAATCAGAATAAGAAATGATATCTTTATCCTGTGTATCCATAATGATCTGAGATTATGTCTGACAACCATCAAACCCCACATTGACCTACTTGTTAGCAAACTCCACCACCCGGTTGATTCTTGCCAAAACAATCTTTATCATGAATAAAACTATTAAAATATTCATGGCTTGTTTCATATTGCTTGTGTAACCATATGCTTTTAGAATAATTTTTTATAGTTTATGAAGCAATATCCTGAAATCAGATGGCCCATAAACAAAACTTTGAATAACTTTGTAAGTACTATAAATATTTCAACAAATTCCACATTAATAGGGTCATTAAGTAAATTTTAGCTTGGATGCCTCAAGTAATGGTTACAAAATAGGCAATTTTGGAGTTAAAATGCACAAAACTGATGGCTGCTGAAGACCAGAGGTCCTATATTCATGTGACAATAAAACGATGGGTCACCATACCCAGTAAATTTGAACTTGTGGGTTGCATCCTCAAGAGGTGGGGAACTATTGATTTAAAACATATGGGAAGCATCAGGCTGCAGAAGGCTGCACTACTGGGTTGACAGATCTGACTCTCCCTGAGACCGCGCAGGTAAGGAACCGACAATGTGAGCCTCCCAATTTCTAATTCTTCAGTTTGCAGAGGTATTTGAGTCAAGTCTCTAACATTTAGCTTACTTTAACTTTTATTTTAATGTTATCTACACTTAGCTTATACAGATAAACAATCACATAAAAAGGAGGGATTAAAATATGTATTTAAAGATAATTCCCTTGAAATAAATCAAAGATACCTGTGGGATGACTCATTCTGTTTGGGGTTTTGTGGCCAGGACAGTCATGAAATTTTGAATGGTTACTCAGATGTGTATAATCATCATTGTACAGATTGAAGACATAACTATAGCATTTAACTGTTAGCAGAGCCTTGGGTTTAAGTGATTATCTGGGCAAGAGTTGGTCTAGCAGAAGTTATTGGCAAAACCCGCAAGTTCCATTTTTGTCTAACAAAACGAGCAGTGGAACAAAGCTAAGAAATAGCACTTTTCCACATGAGAGGCACAGCTGGGCAACTGTCTCCTCTCAATTAGTCACTTTTTCTTTCAAATTGTAAGCAGCTAGTATCTTAGGACTCCATATCCTTATTTGAAGGATCATTTCTATGGTGAGTAACCAGAGAGGTGTACTCGAAAGTGATTGCTTTAAGAGCCGAACCCAACATGGATAATTGGGCCATACTCAACACACTGCTTCTGATGTAAACAGAGAAGAAGTTATGGAAATGGTTTGTCCTGGGTTTTGTTTGCTTGTTTGAAGCATTTGCTGGAATATAAGGGATAGCTTGCAAGCTGTGAAAAAGAGACATTTTCTCAACCTGGATTTACAGAGGAGTTGGCTTGATGAGTTACATGACCTAATAAGTTATTTACCAGCCTGCCACAGTTTCCCTGTCTTCCTAGAGGAAAGGACCTAACCCTTTCCAGCAGTCTACCTCTTATTCTTGCCTCTCCAGTCTCCCATGCTCTTTTGAGCAGACACTTCCTGATGGACATCATCTGGCATCAGTGGAGACAGGGGCAGCTGGAGGTGCAGTCTGCAGGTGTGCTGCTGCTGAATGATACTCCAGATGTTGTTAGACTATGACTGCTATCACCCCTGACCATTAGCTATGCTGGTTGGGGCTGATGAGAGTTGGAGTTTAACAACATCTGGAGGACCACAAGTTGGTCAACCACGTTCTACAGGCACATACACAGCTTAGATCTAGTTGGCCATTCAGCAGCAGCATATTTGGACAACACAGCTCCAACTATCCCCATCTCTACTGCCACCATACAATATCTGATTGAAAAGGTTATCTTCCTGGTCATCTAGCATTCAGCAGCCATGGCCCATTATTATTATTATTATTATTATTATTATTATTATTATTTACATTTGTTAATCACTTTTTAAAAGTCTCAAAGCAATTTGACAAGATAAAATATGACAGTTAAAAACAATAAAAACCAGAAAATTAAACCAATGTATAATACAAAAGACATTGCATTCTGTATTACACAAAATGCCCATCCAATAACATAATAACAAGGACAAGTACTAATCATTACTATCCTCTGCAGCCACCACTGACCCATATATCTATATATATTTTCCTATTAAAAAAAATTGTGCCTCTGTTGAAATGGGCTCTAGCGTACCAAATCTTAGGCCATAATAAATCTGTTATCCATGACACACTTGGTTGTGGCTAACATACCCACCTCTCTGGAATTAGTTAAGCAGTTTGGAAATAAAAAATATAACAGACAAAATTTCAAGTTGCGGATGTTGTTTTGGTATGCACTTTCCTACTTCATCAGATTCAAGAAGGAATGATGGGTTCCTTTAGCCACCTTCTGCAGAGAATATACATTCTACTTGTGGTGCACTGTGGTCTGGATCATGCACACTGACTGGGGGAGGTGTTGGCAGATAGACAAAATGTTGATGGCAGAGGGTTGGCTTGAATGCCTTTCTGATCTTTTCCAATGCTGTGATTTTACGATTAAGGTTACTGACAAGTTGGAAGCAATTGGGAAGCAAACTAGAAGGAAGATAAGGTGCCTAAAGAGGTAATGCTAGTGTGGTCGGGATTGGTGGGCAATGCCACTCCACCACAGAGTAGCAGAAGGAAATCTATAAAAAGCAGCCATGCAGATATCTCCAAGTGCCACATAACATAAATTGCTCCAGTGGTCTGTGGAGGTATCCACCCAAATTTTTTAAAAGGAAACGGGGGAAGAAGCCAAAGAAAGAAAATACAGTGGAATAAAAATAATTGTGAACCCAAAGTCAAGCAGGGAATGAGAAACATGACAATCCTACTGCATATAGTAATACTGGCATAGAAGAGGTTTACATTTAGAAGAAAGTTATGTTAGCTTTGAAATGTGTTGTATATATAATCCTTACTTAGAAATTTGAACAGTGGCTGGGTCAGTGAGTTTCTGTACAAGTGGCGGTTCGGCAGCTATGTTCCAAATTACAGAGTAGATCTGAGAGGAGTTTGTTTTGAACAAGTGTGATGTATTTGGAGTTCCAAACCTCTTTTACTAATGTGTTCTGCAAGCAGCAGCAAGACTTCCTTGCTCTGTTTGTATGGCATCTACAGCAATTTTAATGCACTATGCTGATATTAGAAGTGCAGTGTTATTCTACGCTTGTTTCCTCAGAAAAAGTCCCACTTTGTTCAATAGGGTTTGCTTAAATGTTAGGATTACACACTAAATATGATTTGATTCAAAGGTTGGGTTTGAATTCTTGTACTTATTCTGACATGAGATCATCTCAAATAGATGTCCTGAAAACTACCATCTGTAATACCTTAAAAAATACCCTCAGAAATAAGAGAAGAAATGATGGTCTTTTAGAAAAACCATAGGAATTATACGGCTATATTTCATGCATTATTATTTACATGATTAACAGGGCCACACAATGCATTGTGATAGAAATATAAGGCTTGTCCATACCAGTGTTCAATGTGTGCAAGTGACATTTCTCCCCCCGCCCCTAAGTGCCATGATGAGGTGTCTCGGATAGGTCACACACACACACACACACACACACACACACAGACATTATTTCTCAAAAATAAAAGCTCCATAAAAGTTATGGAGAGTGAGGAAGCACTAATTGAGAGGAGAGGAGAGGGAAACAACACATAGTCCCAATGCATTCCAGCAAGCACTGCCTACTGGTGTGAGTGGGGAAACAGCTACACAGATTTGGAAGCATAGAAAACTGAACGCCCTCATGGACCAAAATATACACACATACACATGGACATAGTGACTCACATACATATTAATGCCTTCGTTTTGACACAACACTGTCAAACTGATAGTTACGTAAATTCATCCAACATGCGGTATCTGCCATGTCACTCATTCTATGTCTCTGATACACAAAATATGAGTATGCACGGCTGACGAAGCCCGGCAGGGTGAAACAAGGTATTATTCCAGGAATCCTTGTCATGTTTTAAGTTCTTTCATCTGACACCAGCATGCAGCAACTATATTTTGCAAAGGCACATGTTAAGATCTTCTGTATCCTTCGTCTGATACCTGCATACAGCAGCTGAATACAACAACCATACTTTGCAAAGGTAGATGTGGAACATTACAAAGAAAAGTTCATCTTTTGCAAGTACTGCTCCTTAAAGTTGTTATGTTTGACACTTGTATTTGCTAAGACATACGTGGAACACAAAAAGCTTCTATTTGGACATTATGTATATAAAAATTGATCTATTTGTATTTCCTGTTCTAAATGTTGGTCTTTAATTGCTTCTACTCAATTAGATAATGTGAAAAGAGTTATGTTTATATGATGTATAAAGAATTTATATAGTTAAACACAGCCAGTTACGTTGTTGGTATATTTGTTCGTTTTGACACAGCCATAGCCTCTGCAAAATCACAGATTTTGAAAAAGTACAATGGTCATGATCTCAGGATTTGCAGATAATGGTGCATAACAGAAGATGGAAATACCATATTGCCTCATGTCTCAGCCCTGTTAGGTAGAGACACGTGCCTTGTTTGCTCTCTGTTATATCCATAGTAAGCAATAATATACCTCTTTATCATTCTGAGAGAAAACTTTCAAAGCACAGTTTCCAAAAGTATATGGGCATCTATCACTCTAGCTGAAGATAATGATTGATCAGATATGTGATGGTTCTGAACACAATGTCCATGGTGGAGTGAAAGATAGTTATCAGAGTAAAGAATATAATAAAAGAAGGCACAACCAAAGGAATAAAAATCAAAAGCAGATGTCTGGGAAGGATAAAGGAGTATAAAGTGTGAGAGGACTATGAAAAGAGATGCAAGACATCTGTCTAAGTACCTATGTTTATCTCCAGAATTCCCAGGCTTCTCCTTGTGTTCAGTGAGTCCTGGAGATGCGCCACATATAAGTGCCAAATGTAGAAATGGAAAATTATGAATCATTGGACAGGCAACCTTGTTTGGAGTTGTGATGGAATTTCCTGGAGAGTCACCATGCTCCTGTGGTCTGAATGTTAATTAACTCTCCTATTCTAATACTCAGGCCTTTTTGTCAGCCAGAACCCACCAGAACTCAGTTCCAACATCTCTCAAGTGGGCGCCCTTTTCATTGTAAGAGAACAAGGGAAAAGTTCGTGGTGAGTTCCAGCCCCTCTTTTTCTAGAAAAATAGCACTGCTAATACCTTTTATCAAAGACCTTCAAAATGTTTCACCTAATGTACTAGATGACAAAGTATTGTTACATCTACAGAAAAAGGAAATTTGGAAACTGAAGAAGAAAGAGGTCAAAATGATTCCATAAATATAATATCACAAAGGACTCCTGGAATGGAGATAACATGCAATATTAGAATAAGCTGTGAGTTTTAAGCTGCGGGCCTAGATGAGGAAACTGTTGTTCTTTGAGTAGTGTCTTGTGTATCTATTATTTATTAATTAAAATTTTTGTATTGCTTTTTGGTCCTTCAATACAGTATGTACTTACACACATAGAACTGTACCAGTAAAAATCACAATTTGGAAACTGCACATATGGTGTTTGGTAAACATACTTATTATAACCCTCGTTTTTATATGTATTATGCTTTTTTTTAACCTTGTCAGGAGCACCTACTGACCAATAAATTCTCCAAAAACAGGCATTTCTGTTGCTCTGAACTTGTATTTGACGTTTGATACATGATATAAGAGCTAATCTCACTGCTTCACAAAAACAATGAAGACAAAACTTAAAGCCAATTTTTTGCAGCTGCTTCTAAGACTATAAACATATTTCTTACACAGAACCTTAAAAATATTTTGTATAGGCTCTATTGCATTTTTAAAAGTGCTATGTGAATAATAAATAATTCTATGTATGCATGTGTATGTATTCAGTCATTTAGCCTGCCCAGTTCTGAAGGGTCAAGGAATGAGAAATATTTAAAAATACACAATGGAATAAAACATTAACTTCAAAATTACTAAAAAAAAAGAGCTTGATAATAATACCAGTTACTGTAAGTCAGCCATATAAAGTCCTTCATCACTTTTGAAAGATGTCCAGGCTCAGGAGTAGGAATTTCATTGATAGAAAAATCCCTGCCTCTTGGTGCACAGAGGTGACAGTGCAGTGACCGAGAAGAATGAAATGTGGACATATAGATGCCAATGTGGTCTGCGTCAGTACCCATTCATATCAATATGCTGTGTAGTTGACATGCAGGTATGTTTATCTGTCCTCTATTGGAGTGCTTTGGATTATAAAAGTAAAGGTAAAGGTAAAGGGACCCCTGACAGTTAGGTCCAGTCGTGGACGACTCTAGGGTTGCGGCGCTCAACTCACTTTATTGGCCAAGGGAGCCGGCATACAGCTTCCGGGTCATGTGGCCAGCATGAGTAAGCCGCTTCTGGTGAACCAGAGCAGTGCACGGAAACGCTGTTTACCTGCCCGCTGGAGCGGTACCTATTTATCTACTTGCACTTTGACGTGCTTTCAAACTGCTAGGTTGGCAGGAGCAGGGACCGAGCAACGGGAGCTCACCCCGTCGCGGGGATTTGAACCGCCGACCTTCTGATTGGCAAGCCCTAGGCTCTGTGGTTTAACCTACAGTGTCACCCGCATCCCTTTTGCTTTGGATTATAGTAATGGGTATTTTTTTGAATATCTGCTTATCATAAGTGGTTATAACATTCCTGGTCCTCTTGACACAGATACAAAAACATGGATATGAATGACGATCTTGCCCTGCTACTCTCCCACTTCATCCACATTTTTATGAAAGGCTTTGCACAAAGGAGTTGCCACCTTCCTGACCTGCCATTCCAATACCCCAAACGTTTCTACTTCTTGCCTTGCGCAATGGCACACAACACAATCAGGTCATTTGTTTGCTTAAACCTGAACATCAACTTGTAACTGATATCTGTATCCCAACCATGTATTTCTGCCCAAAGAATGTGTTCTCAGTTTTATAGCACGGTATACAGTGGTACCTCCGGTTAAGAACTTAATTCATTCTGGAGGTCCATTCTTAACCTGAAACTGTTCTTAACCTGAGGTACCACTTTAGCTAATGGGGCCTCCTGCTGCTGCCACGCTGCACCGCCGCCGCGAGATTTCTGTTCTCACCCTGAAGCAAAGTTCTTAACTTGAGGTACTTATTTCTGGGTTAGTGGAGTCTGTAACCTGAAGCGTCTGTAACCTGAAGCGTCTGTAACCTGAAGCATCTGTAACCCGAGGTACCACTGTAAATCTTACCTTTGCTTAAGGAGCTGCTTATTGTCTTCAATGGTTATGCTATCAGCATAATCTCTCTTGAAAATTTCAAAGGCTTCCTTACGTCCAAGTGACATTTCTCCTCTCACTCCTGTTCAGAAAATAAATCAAGAGTGGGATCATTGGCAGAAGTAATGGGATTTAATTTTTTCCTATCCTCTAGAGACATTCCACAAAGACAAGATCAACAAGTCCTCTTGTGCACAGTGAAAAGTGCTTAAAGTAAGGCTACACAGAAGAACACAGGAGCATAGCAAGCTGCCATATACTGAGCCAGACTATTGGTACATCTAGATTAGCAGTCTCTACTCAGGCTGGAAGCAGCTTTGCAAGATTTCAGACAGAGTCTCTCCCAGCCCCACCGGGCGATTGAACCTGGGGTGTTCCACATGGAAGGCAGATGATCTACCACTGAGCAACTACCCTTTTAAGAAACTCAAAACCCAGCTAATTTACTAACACAGTTGACCAGTAAATACATCTGCTAAACCATTCTGGATCCTGCTGGTCTTTTTTTTCAAAACAACATGGCAACCACTCTTATAAAAATTAATTCTATTCCAAATTCTGTGGAAACCAAAAATGCCTGTTATAGACCAAGTGGTATAGTTAAAATGACAGATTCAGTTTTGTTTCATGTCACTTGAACATCCGTAAGTCTGAATTCCTTGCATGTTTATTTTTCTGAAGAAGCTATTAATATCTCCTTAATTAAAACCAGAGTGTCAAAAATCAAAGCAGCGGAAATATTTACAAAACCATTGGAATTTTCATGGAAGAAAAGTGCATATTTTTTCCGTATCTTCGCCATTTGTGGTTTTTACATGCCATACCACGCAATATATTAATCAAATTAGTATATACAGGAAGTTACCTCAGGCCAAAAAGATTACATATTCATTATTTTCAGTTCACAGAATCCATGTGCTTTACTACTCCCCTAATGAAACCCTGGTGGCTTGCATGCATTCTCAGGTGTGCTAAGTATACCTTATTGGCATCCCACACATCACAAACCAAGCCCCCAGAGTGTTTTGCAATGCACAGAGGTTTCATTGCAGGTGTTCCTCAGCACACAAACCAATATCAAAAGGGTTATCTGAAAAAGGAAGCTTGAAAACCACTGCTGTCAACTTTTACTCTAAACCCCAAACCAGTAATGTGACCATTTAAAGTAAAACTGAACTAAGTTTTACAGAATACCATGCTACTGAAACCAGCCAGCTTTATTTGTATGTATACAAGCACTGATTCCCATGAACAGCTCCACTGATTGTAGTAAGATTAACTACAGACTAAAGTGAATTTCTCCCCACACCATTTTTTCTATATAATTCACTTGCATCCCTGGGAAATGGGAGAATGCAAGAAACAAACTTTTCACTGAAAACATATTTTATAATATTACGCTTCATTTTACGTGCGCACATATGAAACCAATAACATGAACTGGAGGGACCCACATGGGATGACTGAAAGGCATAAAGCATGCAGTAGCACTCCACCCATTTTAAAAAAGCAAAAAAACTATAACGATTTCACATCTGTATAGGCCAAATGAGCTGGAGGGAAAGGGCAGAGATATTGTGTTTGATGCTAACTTAAAAATGGAATGTTCTCGTTCCATGTAGCAGCCCAAAATAAAAACATAGTTTTATGTGTGGACTTGCTGAGCTTTCTCTTCCCATCATGAAAAGCCTTAACCCAGTGATGGCCAAACTTGGCCCTCCAGCTGTTTTGGGACTACAATTCCCATCACCCCTGACCACTGGTCCTGTTAGCTAGGGATGATGGGAATTGTAGTTCAAAAACAGCTGGAGGGCCAAGTTTGGCCACCACTGCCTTAACCTAAAACCTCAACTGGCCAGCGGATTTCCCCCCTTGCTTAACTTCAGCAGACTTCAATTTGGTGTATCCAGGTCAGTCACAATTTGACTTTAGTCCCTCTAGCTGCAACCCAAGTGTGATCATCTTTCCCCTCAGAAAGGTGCTGCTATTATTATTATCATTATTATTATTATTATTATTATTATTATTATTATTATTATTTACTTATACCCCACCCATCTGACTGGACTGCCCCAGCCACTCTGGGTGGCTTCCAACAGAATATAAAAACACAGCAAAACATAAGACATTAAAAATTCCCAAAATAATAATAATTTATTACTTATTATGCTCCCTGCCCAACTAGGTTCCTACAAAGTGCTGCACATTCAGGAGCACACATTAGGGCAAGTCTGCAGTTAGAGAAGGTGAAGCTACCTGGTTGTACATTTCTCAAAAAACTCAAGGCGATTCCATAACACAAAATTGTTAGACATCTGTTAAAGTGTCTGGAAACTTCACTAATGAACTCCCTGGTCTGGAATAGGGTAACTGTGCCCCTGAAGGGCCAGGTCCGCAGTCTGGGAGTCATTTTGGACTCACAGCTGTCCATGGAGTCAGGTTAATTCTGTCTACCAGCTCCATCTGGTACACCGGCTGAGACCCTACCTGCCTGCAGACTGTCTCAACAGAGTGGTACATGCTCTGGTTATCTCCCACTTGGATTACTGCAATGCACTCTACGTGGGGCTAGCTTTGAAGGTGACTCAGAAACTACAACTAATCCAAAACGCAGCAGCCAGACTGGTGACTGGGAGTGGCCGCCGAGACCATATAACACCAGTCCTAAAGGATCTTCACTGGTTCCCAGTACGTTTCTGAGATCTAAAAGGCCTTGGCCCAGTATACCTGAAGGAACATGTCCACCTCCACCATTCAGCCCAGACACTGAGGTCCACTTCTGAGGGTCTTCTGGCAGTTCCCTCACTGCGAAAAGTAAAGTTACAGGGAACCAGGCAGAGGGCCTTCTCGGCAGTTGCACACTCCCCATGGAACGTCCTCCCATCAGATGTCAGGGGACATCTGAAGGCAGTCCTGTTCAGGGAAGATTTTAACGTCTGACATTTTATTATTTTTTATATTTTGCTGGAAGCCGCCCAGAGTAGCTGAGAAAACCCAGCCAGATGGACAGGGTATAAACAAGAAAATTACTACTACTATCACTACTATTACTAAAGTTACATTTCATTTTAATTACTATATACAACATTTATGTTCCTTTTCCATCAAAAAGCCTACTTGAAAAAAAGGTTTATTTATTTGCCCCAGGCTACATGATTCAATTCAGATTCAAAAGAAAACCATGGAAGAGGGCTGGTGAGAGTTGACTTCCCCATTCCTCCTGCCCTTAGAAAAGCCATTTTCAGTGGTTGGGGACCCCTACTGATGAGGGGTGAGGACTGAGAGGGAAGATCTGCATCCAAATCAGGCAGAGATAGCTTGTGTAGTAGGAGCTACATTTGCAGAAGCGCCTCTGATTTGGGTGGGAACCTCCCTTCTCCTCAACCCTCTGCACCACATTCCACCTTTTTCACCAAGCCTGCCCCTGCAACCCGAAAGGCAGGATTATCCTATCCAAATTCATGGGTATAGAAAAACTGCACAGTATGATTTGAAGTGTCACAACTGTGGCAGTAAGCGATAGCAAATTCTGGTCTAACAGTTCTTAAAAATAATTGTCAAAGAACTATTTAAAGGACAGAGTCTAGTTAGGAGCACAGCACATGCTAATCAATATAACCGAATCTGCAATTCAAATTACACTTATGAGGGCAGTAAATCCTAACAAATCTGGTGGGACTTACTTTGGTATAAACATCCTCAGGATTTATTTGTAAGATGTATACCCCACACCTTCAATGCCAATCAGCACCAGGGTTTTGCTGCCAAGTATTTTCTTCAAAGGTTGGATCCATTTTGAAGAATGGCTCTTGATTTGCTACTTTCTCTTCCAGTAGCAATCAATACTCAAAGACAATTTAATACTCAAAGACAATTTTAGAAGACAGCATGGTACTAAAGTACTAAAGCACCACACCAGTAGAAGCTGGGTAGCAACCCCCAGCCCAAGTCATCTGCTAATTTTAAACAAGAACATTAAGGAAAAGCACAGTTTATACAGTTATCTATAGCACATCAAATTAATTTGCTTGGATGGGGGGATTCTTTTTGAGTTAGTCTTTTTTTAATGCATCCGAAAACAGTTGCATTCTGAAAACGGCATGCAAGGAGAACGATGGGGAGATGGGAGATGAACATCAAATCTCAGAGAGACGAATCAGGAGTATAGGAAATAAGTGTCTAGACAGACTGTGAGTGCAAGACAGTTTGTAGAAGAATTCTATATACACTGGATAGTGATGGAGAGACTGGGAGAAACACAGAGCAGAGTCAGCACAACACAAGGAAATGCCAAGAAATGTGGGAAACTTGATGAGCTGGTAGAAAGAGATGATTCCCTTGCTGATGAACTTTGTTTTAGTTAATAATGAAGATTTATACAACTTTCAGATGGATTCCTCCCACACATTATGTTGTGCCTTCTTTTCTGCTACCCGCAGCCTGGAAAATCCTCCCATCTCAATTAGTAGCCTCTTTCTCTTTTCTTCCTAAATATCAGCAAAAGTGAGCAAACCCTTGCATTCCAGGGCAAATATTTATTCATCAGCCCACAAGTTCTGTCATCTGTCCCTTGAAAAGAGTGACCTACACTTCCTGCTGGAAGTCTGTATATAGGAATGTGCATCAGAATTACACCCGATGGTGGTACTAATAGAAATAAGGAAGAAAAACGGAGGTTTTCCTATTAAGTTGCCAGATGATGTTAAATTGCATCCCAGCTGCCAACCATTACACTGTAGCGACCATAAATACGGTTAATAATTTTCAAGGCCCTAAAGGGAGCTAAAATACAGTGTTTCCAGTTACAGTAGAGTTGCATGGGGTGTTGAAACGTTCTTTCCACTGTCTTTTATGTTTATGAAATCAACTACCTTGCTATCAAACATCAATCACATTAGGGGAGAATTGGGTGTAGGAATCATTGAAGAAAGTAGCTGTTATTTCACCAACCTATTTGCAGAGGGGGACAACCCCGCCTGGAGGATTTGAGGCCTGATCAATCTTAAGTGGGACTTCTACAATCAAATGGATGGAAATATTAATACCACCATGATTCAGGAAGAAAGGCTTTGTCCTGTAGAATAAAGAATTGTTTTACAAGGTTTAAGTGATTGTAGAAAGACAGCAGAATTGTCTCATGATGGGACAGCTGAAGATCTCCTATATTACAGGAGTTTCACATCCATACTACTTCTTCTAAGAACAACTGCTGTATGGAAATCCAGTAGCAAGGTAGCCTAGTTCTCTATGAGGCCCAACATGGCTAATGATAAAACCTGGAAGTTAGAGGAAGTGGCATAGCTCAGGGATAGTATATCTGCTTTGAATGCCGAAAAGTACCAGGTTCAATTCCCAGGGTCACTAAGTAAGGATGCGGGAGAGTCTTTGTCTGAAACCCTGGAGAGCAGCTACCAGTCAGTGAAGACAATACTGAGCTAAATGGATTTGTTGGTCTGACTTGGTATACGGCAGCTTTCTTTGGTCCAAAGTCAGCAAACTAGAAGGGCTTTTGCTTAGGATCCTGCTTTGCCATTGATTTGAAACTCTGCTTTTGTTTTCTACCTAATAGTCATCTGATCATCTGCTAATTTAGCAGTCAAAATGTTAGTAAATTTGATCTCATAAATTAGCTCTTGATCTAGTTATTGGAAAATCTATACACAGCGTAATAATCTGCTAGAGTGGACAAGAAGAGAAAGTGAGAGAGTTAACAGGGGGCTAGGTATATCAGGTAGCTAGAGAAAATTTGAAGAAATCCATCAATGTTGTCTCCACAAGATTTAACAGCAACGTTCAGAGTCCTAGGGGTACTAATAACAGCAAGGTAACTGCTTCAATGTAAATGCCTTGTATGCAAATAGCCATTATCTACAATGGGAAGCATATACAGTGGTACCTCTGGTTACATACGCTTCAGGTTACAGACTCCGCTAACCCAGAAATAGTGCTTCAGGTTAAGAAATTTGCTTCAGGATGAGAACAGAAATCGGGCTCCGGTGGCGCGGCAGCAGCAAGAGGCCCCATTAGCTAAAGTGGTGCTTCAGGTTAAGAACAGTTTCAGGTTAAGTACGGACCTCTGGAACAAATTAAGTACTTAACCTGAGGTACCACTGTATGGTGCTAGGTCTTCTGTTAACCATGCACACAGAAATCCAGTCAACAGCATTGCTCTGGAGTATGAAGACTCTGGATTGCTGTTTAAGTCCATCAATAACTGTTATTAAATTACTGCAGCAACAACACTGTGCACACTTAAGATGGAAGTAGTCCCATTGAACTCAGTGGGACTCAAGTAAATATGCATAGGACTGTACTGCTCACTTCCATAAACTTTTCCACTTCCAATCAAATAAAAACAAAACAAAAAACCATAGGCAGACACTTTTCAAGCCAAGCCGAAGACGATTTATTTGAAGTTGCTTTGTAGTAAAACAAAAAGTACTAGAAATGTTTGCATGTAGCCATAATTCACTGGTTCTCCGCAAGGACTTTGCTGATATTATCATCCCCATCTGCTCAGAATAGAAAATAGTAAATTTTCAGAGCTGAAGAACAATGAACCAAGAAAAATCAAGACGTTAAAAGGGGGAGAACCCAGCAGTAATACTCCCCTGCTGTAAGCTTCATCGAGCTTCTTTGCAAAGAGCATGTGTAATACATCTGGATACCTTCACTGGGCTCTACTTCAAAAATGGAAAATGCATAAAACAAGGCAGTTCATTGTACCCCTGCAGTGTTATACTGAAGAACACGGAGCCTTTGAGAAAAACACAAACCCTCAAAGGAAAAGGTGGGTGCCCAGATTAAATGAGCTGAATGAATCTTTGGCACCATAATGTCACTTTTAACACCATTAGATTTAAACTGTTCACATGTGATTATAATTTTAGAGGGAGGCAGTAAGGAACTTTTAAAACAAGCTAACCACATTTTATGAGGCTAACTTCCAAAACACTTCACAATGAAACTAAATGCAAAGGGCAAGGCACAAGGCCTAAGCGCTACTTAAATCCCATGTTAAGTCCTCAGCATAGGCTCTGGTGGTATTTTAAACAGAGAACAGGCTTTGCACTAGCCTTCTTATTGTGTCCATTTCACCCAATAAGAGCTAAGCTTAATTATATACACATGTAGGAATCATTTCACAAACATCCACAGAATGATTTCATGCAATTAATGCGCTCTCCCTCACTCACACACACAATCATTATGACGTAAGAGTTTTATTATTTTAGCATAATCACAAGCACAACTAATCACTGAGATGCATTGGGTCACATGAAGAGATGAATTAGGCAGCTTTTTATGCAATCACCGTTCTAATGTAGTTCATAACCACAGAATGACCCTTTAACATAACTATTGTTACAAAAGCAGCCCCAGAATTTTTAGTCAAACCAACTGAATGTAACATCCAGACTTTCTGGATTAAACCAAGTTCCATCTAGTTTAGCATTCTGTTTCCATCATGGTCAGACTCTTTGTCAAGACTACAAGGGTGACATCAAGTAATAGCCATCCCCCATTGCTTTCATGCTTCGTAACTAATAGCAATTATCTAATCTGGGAATAGCCAACAACATGCCTTCTACATATTCTTGGATTAGAACTTCCATCAACCCTGATCACTGGCTAGGGATCAGAGGTAGAACACAAGCCCTGTCCCCCAGTGTCTTCACAAGCATCTCATGCTCCTTAGTTTCCATGCTTGTGGATAAGGTCTTCAGCAGGATTCTGCTTGCATTTGCTTGAATATAATCAGACTCCTCTGTGTCATCAGGGCCTCTGCTTCCTCAGAGTCTTTGATCAGATAAAGGTTCAAGTGAATATAAGTAGAAGCGCCCTGCATACTTTCCCCATGCAACACATAGATGGTCAGGGACGGTGGAGAGGGGCACAAGGGCGTTGGGGGTGGGGTTTGTGTGTATAGCCTTGTCCCATTAACATATAAAGCAAAGCATACTCAAGCCTCCTATTACTGTGCTCAGGCCTTTTAAGTCATAACATACTGAGTCTGAACTTGTTTTAACCGCAGCTCTTGATTGCTGGTTTTTATTGTGAGATTGTCGTATTCTGATTTATTGTACCAACTTCATTTGCTTTTTTGTATTTTGTTTGTAATTTGCCCTAGAAACCACTTGAGCTGAAGGGCAGTATAGAAATTTTCCAATTAAATTAAATTAAAGGAATGCTAAAACACGTGCCAAAGAAAACACACCCTAGTCCAAAATACAATAAGCTGGAATTAAATCCCACTCAGCGAAATGGAATTTACTTCTAGGTAAGTGTGGTTAGAACTACAATTCTTTGGAGATAACTGAACTAAACATCATCACGATGTAGGAAGGACTTGGCTAGTTCACATTTATAAATTTATAAATTGCATTTTTATCCTGCTTTTCAGAAAATTCTTGTCTCTCAGTTTGGCTCACATTGGTGATAAAGTTATACGTGGCATGGAGAAAGTAAACAGAGAAAAGTTTGTCTCCCTCTCTCGTAACACTAGAACTCATGGACATCCAATGAACTGAATGTTGGAAGATTCAGGACAGATAAAAGAAAGTACTTGTTATGTACTTAAACTATGGAACCCACAGGAGGCAGTGATGGCCACCCACTTGGATTGCTTTAAAAGAGGATTACACAAATTCATCATCTGTCAATGGCTATTAGCCACAATGGCTATGCTCTTTGCTCCAAAGTTGGAGGCAGCCCTTCTGAATATCAACTGCTGGAAACCACAGGAGGGCTGAGTGCTCTTGCGCTCAAATCCTGCTTGCTGGTTTCCCACAGGCATCTGGTTGGCCACTGTGAGAACAGGATGCTGGACTAGATGGGCCCTTGGTCTGATCCAGCCGACTGGCCTTACGAAAGGGAGAGCGGGGCTTCATCATCCAGTTTACAAATTAAAAATGCAAGACGCACAAGGATGTTATTTCGGGGGGGGGGCTGCTATGTAGCTACTCAATGGTCCAAGTTCTCCAGGCTAATGGCAAAATCCAGATATGGATCCCTCCTGCTCTCCAGTCCCAGCCCACTGCACGCTTTCCTAGGAGGAAACCCCAGTAAACACACAGGGACTTAATTCTGCGTAAACATGCACAAAAATGAACTGCCGGACCACTTGACAGTTTCCAGCTGTGACTTCATTAAATGCATACACATACTAACAGAAAGCCCTTAAATTAGTAGGTACAGGGAGAAAAATGGAGCTGGACAGAAGCATGGCAGGTTTGGCAGAGGCAAATGGGAGTGGATACCAAGTAAAATCTGTAGTCAAAGCCACAAGAACTTTTGAGCCCCACCCATTGGTGCCACCACATCTAAATAAATAAGAAGTATTCTTTTTCCCTGTGTCAGAAATCACGCTTTTTCTAGAACTCCTCACAAACTGGATATATCTATTACTGCTCAGTTTACAATAAAGATTGCTCATTAAAAGTAAGTTTTCTCTTTCCTCTCTTGAAACTTATTTTAAGTTATGCTACTTTGCTCTAGGACATACATTTCAGAAGAAAAGTTATTTTACTTGGTACAAGCAAAAAGACTGAATCAATTTGTTAATAGTTTAAGCATTCTGAAGCAGCCATCTGCTTCCTCAGATGCACCCCTGAAGGAATTTAACTGTGCTGGCAGAGGAGCAATTCCTATTGCCTCACCTTTGTTCCCCCAGTAAATTATAGTTCAGCACTACGACCTTCTCTTTTCTATATCTTTTTGGGTCCATGGCTCCCTTAACCAACTACCTTCTTTCTGTGGTACCCCTGTGGGGCTCAGGAGCAGAGTTACGTCACCCCTTGCCTGCTGAGCTGGCAGCCTCTTATCCTTTTTCCAACACCCTCCCTTGTGGAGTGTTCCCTCAACCTCCCCTCTCCTCCCCTCTCCTTGGGAGTCTTCTGAGCAGTTGCTGCTGCCACCCCTCATCTCTCCCCCCTGCCCCAAAGAGAGGTGCCTCCTCCCACTGCCCCACAGGGGCCTGGGAAGCACCCCCTGGCCAGCCCCAGAGGCACCATCCACCTGGGGAGTTTGTAGCCAGGCCTGCTGCAACAAACAGCTGTGCAAGCCTTTGGAAGGCAGAGACGTGGTAAGGCATCAGAGGGAGGGAGGAAAGGAAAGAGGGACAGAGGCCAGTGTTGCCCGCAGTACCCCTGACTATCATTCAAGGCACCCAGGGTGCTATGGCATACTGGTTGAAAACCAATGAAGTAGGCTAATGCTTTTACAAACCAATGACATTTCCAAGTCTTTAAAGTATTGTAACTGAGAAAGTATTGCTCTGAGAAATGTGGTTGCAGCTGAGCAGACAGCAAATGTATCAATGCCCCTGCATACCAGAAACCTGTAGAACTAGAATCAGTGCAGAAGTAATTCAAAATATTGTTATGTAATTAACACAGAATACTTTGCACAAGTCCCCCAGTGTATTTTTGTCTTCTGTCTCTCTCTACGCAGTATTCCCTTTATTGAGTCTTCCTGGTCTGATCTAACCTAAAAGCTCTTCACGGGCAGCAGGTGGCATTCTTTCGGAATGTATGAGGAATACGATTAACATAATTAATCCTAAGATTATTATTAATAGCAATACTACACAATAGTAATAACCTGCAGGGGTGGGGGACCTATTAAGATGGTCTGATCCTGGAGACTCATGAGAACCAATGGATTCCTGAATACTCTGGGAGATTTTCCAGTAGCCAATGCTGGCAATTCTTCTGAGTTCCTAGTCCCACTATGGAATGGTGAGGTGCAGTGGGCCATCAAGAAATTGTACCCAAATGTCCTCTCCAGCACCGTGGAGCTCAGTTAGCCCCATGATTTACTGGGGAGCGCCACATAAGTAAATAGATCTGGAGATAGCTGGAGGACAAGTGGTGTAAGGGCAACCAAACAGACATAAGGGCATGACATGAAAAAGAACTTTGACTGCCATGTTTAATGCTAAACATCGTGGCATACAGCAGAAAGCAACAAAGAAGACAGACACAAAAAAGTTCTTCTAAGGTGTCCTTTCCTCAGTGATCTGGAAGTCTGCATTTCATACACTTGAAACCTACTCTTACTAACCACCAGCTAACAGGAACAATTCTCTATTTTTGCCAAAAGCACATTAGAGTGTCTACCCCCACTGCCTCTAGCTTTGAGTCTAGCAAGTCTTGCTTCATCTATAAATATACTTCTCCGCTGAGATAAGATTAATGTAAGACACCTTTTCCACATCATCACTGTTTATTCTGAACTATATGAGTTCTCATCTTCCAGCCATTTTTTAAAATCCACCTGGACCAGTTCTGCTAATATGATGGATTCATATTTTGTGTGGAATGATCAATCATAGGCCTTCTGTCTTTACTTCTCAGGGCTATGTGTAATAAATTTGAATATATTTATCTTAATACAGTGGTGTTTTATGCTCTATTACAGCCCTTCCTGGCAATCTCAGCAGCCTAAAGAACTGGAAATTTAGAATTAGTGCCAGTGCAGGGAAACAATGTGTTATAAAGCTTGCTGAGGTGTCATAGGATTCGGCAGAAGGTGTACTGTATCAGTGGGATGTTAGAGATGATAAAGCCATGACAGCTGTTGGTGGAACACCCTGCCAGTGGGGCTGTTTCACTGGTAAAGATACACTAGTGGGATGGTTAAATGGGATGAAGTAGAAAGCAAGACATAGGCAAGGCAGGGGAAAGAGCACACTCATACTATATCTTATACTCCTTCGGACTAAGGTGACACTCCAGACTTGCTGCAATACCCCACCCACCCATAAAATTCCATCCTGCCCACATCACCATGATAAAAGAGCACAGGATGTGGTGTAATTCAGCAGCCAATCACAGCACACCAGCACCAGTATATAGTGCCCCACAAGGAAATTGTCCAGGCTATTATTGGATGAAGAGCTTGAACTCAAGAGTATGGATTCTGCCATAATCTTTATGTTGCTTTCTGTTTATGCCACTGTGCAGTGCTTGGAGTCACAAGACTCTGTTTTGCATTCCAGAGATTCCCAACTGTTGGAAGTCTCATGGAAGACAGGAGACGGATGTGATGTTACTGGTTTCCTGTTCCTTTGTTTTCCAGTTGTTCTCTGTTTTCCCAGAGAGAGCATGTATATTTCTTTTCTGTCTGCATAGTTAGAAATGAAACCTAGCAATGTAGCTCAAGCATCTTGTCTCTTCTGCTGCTTTGATACTTTGCTGAATGGGGAACGTGCCTGGAGCCTTATCAAAGGCTCAGGTCGTTAATCATCGTTGGATGAGATTCTGAAGGCTCAACCGGAGTAGTAGCTCAGTCGTAGTGGAGATTCCGACACTTTAATGCTCAGACTGGTAGGCAAGGTAAGATTCAAAGCCACAACATGTTTGGCCATGCCTGCCCTACTGGTACTGCCATGGTTTATATTGGTCTTCTTGAAGGAACACCTAGCATTTAATCTCTATATCAGTGACTAAGATATAAAGCACTATTCCAAAGTGCGGTTTCATGGAAACAGAAGAAAGAAGGGCAGGAAATATTTTGCATAGGGGGTCAAAGCAGTCTTCAGGAAGCTACAACTCAAAATGAACCTCAAGGCTTAGAAGCTATCTGAAATGTTCTTTTGGGGATCATGTTGTCTAAGGGCTATAGTGTATGAAGCAGTGGTGTAACTCTTTAGCTGCTTTTTCTTCCAGCCTCAAATGCTTTCAATTCATTTCTTTAAAAGTTTCCTTTGACCAGCTTTAATTTGTTTTGATGAGGAGTCATCTTTTCCCTTGGAGGAACGAAATATGAAGTCTTTGGTGAACTGTCCAAGGTAAATGGATTCCAAATGCTATAGACAATTCTTTTTATGTCCTAGATTCACACTGTTGCAAACAACCCATCCTTAAACAGCTATGAAATGCTCTCACCCATGTATAATTATCATGATTCATTGTGCCTACGGAATCTGGCATAGGACTGATGAGCTTGAAGCAAAAGGTTAGCTTTCATCTGGTTACAACATTATATGAGCATCCCTTTTTAAGATAGCAACATTTGCAGAGAAATAAGAAAACACGCCTTCTAAAAGAAGTTTTTTTTTTTTAGAGTCCATAGTAATATACAATATATATTCAGTGCAAATGCAACGAACTTGAGTTCACACATTCCTTTCACATTATCACAGGTTTCCAAACATTCTCCCAACACTGATGCTTGTGTTGGAGAGAATATGTAAGGTAAGAAAGGCTGGGAAAGTATCTCTGTTTCTATTATACTATATGCACCATGACTTCTGTTAGAAAATAATGCACTTCATGGCTACAAAAGCTAGCTGAAAATGTCTTCATAATGATTCCCACAACCATATTTGGTATTGCAGAATCACTACGAGTTGACTTTTTATGCTCTTCTTGTGCAAGGAAAACAGTTGTGCAGTTGCTTCATCGTGGAATGAGTTTACAATTCAGCAAGTCCTAAAAAGGCTTCAAAAACTTGGCTTAACCACAATGTCATATCTGGCAATTTCTGTATCTTTGAATACTCCAAACCACTTCACTTTAGCAAAACTGTAGGGCACAGTCAATTCGTGGTAGCTTTGTCATGTTACAAATGGCCATGAGAACTGGCAAGTACAACATATCCAGAAAATTACTGATGTCCTATAATGGTGCAAACTGGCATTTTCATCATACAAGCTTGGAGAAAAGATGTTAAAATTGAGAGCCAGTGTGGTGTAGTGGTTAAGAGCGGTAGTCTCGTAATCTGGGGAACCAGCTTCGCGTCTCCGCTCCTCCACATGCAGCTGCTGGGTGACCTTGGGCCAGTCACACTTCTTTGAAGTCTCTCAGCCCCACTCACCTCACAGAGTGTTTGTTGTGGGGGAGGAAGGGAAAGGAGAATGTTAGCCACTTTGAGACTCCTTAAAGGGAGTGAAAGGCGGGATATCAAATCCAAACTCTTCTTCTTCTTCTTCTTAAAATCAGGAGAGTATTTTCAAAAATGGACTGTGTTCATAATATATTAATGCAACAAGGAAATATTCTCCCACATGCATTATTAGGAACTCTGTAAAATTTATTTCTGGATGTATCTAACATTAGACACCTTGGAAAAACTTTTTGGTTTATAGCATTCATATAATATAAAATTTTTTTTCATTTGCAATTTATTTCATTCACTTTGAACGCCAATATGTTTTCATTTCAGATACACGTCAACACACACATACACAGTTTTCTGTTATTGTTATTATTTTAATGTTTGCATTCGTTTCTTAAATAATAAAAATATTAATAAAGAAAGGGGGTATATTTTCCTGGAAATTTATGTCCAAAGCTGAGGTAGTGTGTCACTACATTAAAATGAACTCCTGCAATAAGACTCTGATGTTTTGTGGAGTGTTTGAAAATGACAGTATCCAATACTAACAACGTCAATTTCCTCTAAAAATTCATTGGTGGATAGACATTTTATGAGGCTTTCTTTAAGGAGTGAATTTCACTCTGTAAATCACACAACATAGGAAAAAGCTCACCACACGAGCAGGAAGATTTCTTACTAATCTTTACCACAGGAAAAATATGCACTTAACATTATTTACACAGACAGGTTGGTCGAAATATAAAAGAAATGTTTTCTGAAATTCTATTAATCTTCCACAAACATTCATGGTATTTCATTAACCATGCCTGATTATTCGCCTTAGGTACAAATGCCTATTACAGAGAACACAAGACTATATGGGAATGACGCAACTAAAGCGGATTGTAGCAATTAATCTAGATTTAAAAGCAACATTTCAAATCCTCTAAGGCTTAAAATGGGAGCTTTAATCTAATTTAGAAATCTTAATGTTCCCAAGAAGCAATGACACTTAATGAGTTTGGAAATGCGATCTTGATTAAATTTCAATGACACTTCACTAATTTTCTTCATTACATTTATTTCAAGGAAAGAAAAGAAATTTTAAGTGTGCTGATGGAGAACAGCAAATAAAGATGGACTGCTATTTATATAAATGCTGTTTCAGTTTACCTTTTATAATTTGTTGTGCAATTCCAAACTGTTTCTTCAGAATTTACGTCAGAAACTGACAGCTTAACACTATGATCCTTAGATCACTCTGCTAAAATGTAAGTGTTGAGGGTAGTATGTCTCAATAATTTAGTGATGTGGTTCTCAAAACAAAAATATGTACAAAAAGTGTATATAAGGGGAAAGTGCATTGTTTTAGGGAAATAGCACTATAAATTGCAAAGAAGTACATTATATGAGAGGGAAGTGATTCCAAAAACATTAGACATAACTGTGTAAAAAAATTTATATATTAGATGACATAGTAAGTCATGAGAATTCTTAAAAAAAAAAAAACAAACCACAGACTGCTGTGGAAATTGGGAAATTGAGAGAATTCAATAAATTTAAGATTCAAAACATGAGAAACTGAGGGAAACTAAAATTGAGAGAACGCTAGCTTGCAACCTCTTTTTATAGCACGTGCATCTCTAGAAGAAAAAGAAAACCCTGAGAGCCAGGGAACTCTCTAGAGTGGTGTAGGTTGTGACACAGGAATGGAGGGCCTGCACAGGGAGGACTAAGGTAAAGGGACCCCTGACCATTAGGTCCAGTCGTGGCCGACTCTGGGGTTGCGGCGCTCATCTCGCTTTATTGGCCGAGGGAGCCGGCGTACAGCTTCCAGGTCATGTGGCCAGCATGACTAAGCCGCTTCTGGCAAAGCTGAGCAGCACACGGGAAACGCCGTTTACCTTCCCGCCAAAGCGGTACCTATTTATCTACTTGCACTTTGACGTGCTTTCGAACTGCTAGGTTGGCAGGAGCAGGGACCGAGCAATGGGAGCTCACCCTGTCGCGGGGATTCGAAGCGCCGACCTTCTGATCGGCAAGTCCTAGGCTCTGCGGTTTAACCCACAGCGCCACCCGGATCCCTACAGGGAGGACTACAACAGTGTAAATTCAAGCTTTTCCTTGCACAAACAAAAGTGTCTTCTACTCAAGCTATTGCCCATGTCCATTGTTAATGTATGCAAATCAGGTTCCCAAACAAAAGCTATTATGGTATTACAGCTCTTAAAATGAATTGCAGATTTTCTGTGGACTTGTATATTAAGTGGCTTGTATCTACAGCCCCTAAAGTTACAATATTTCAAGACTGAATAACATTCCCCCCCCCACACACATATACTAATTTTCAGACATTTAGACCCATGTCACATATTACCATTTCCAAGGGATCGTTCTCATAATCATTCTCAAAAATTATTTATGGGGCATTAGGGCAAAAAAATTATGGGGTATTAGGACTGTGGCCATTAACATCCATCTACATCCATCTGATATCTACCATATTTTCTGTCTATAAGACGCCCCCACGTATAAGACGCCCCCTATTTTGGGGGACTCAGATTTAAGAAAATGGGGGGGGGGGAGACACTATCCATGTATAAGACACTCCCTAATTTTTGACATTATTTTTTAGGGGGGAAACCAAGTCTTATACGCGGAAAAATATGGTATGTTCCTCTTCACCTATCTGAGGGGAACAACGACAGAAAACACACACATATGTAAATATGGACATACACATTTATGCCATGAGTCATATGTGCAGTTTGCCTGATGGTTACAGTTTTGCTGATTGGCAAACACAAATCTCTAGCTCACTAATGTCTGAACTATCCCTAAGATAAAGATTTACATTAATGCTGGGAAAAAGCACGTGTGAATGACTGCTTTGGTGCCTAAGTTACTCTGCATCTGCAAGGAAGAATTACTAAGTAAAGCTGCTCCTGAGGCTCTTTTGGCAACCTGCTTGGACAAAGCATCCCCTTTGAAGACACCTTTACACATCTCTTCCTACAAGAAAAACAGCATACAAACTGCCATATTTTTTTGCTAGAAGTCCTAAAGCCTTGCTAATAAAATGTGGCAATTATATTCAAGCACCTGCATAGTTGTCTGATACTTTTAAGTCACCAATTTCTACTAAGATAAAAAGTTATGATACATTATGGAAACTACTAGTCATACTATCCTATTTCAACATGCAGCCTGCTGCGATAGATCCTACAGCTGTAAACAATTCTGCACCAGAATCTAGTTAATTAAATAAACCTGCTTAAACAGAATGGGATGTCTGCACAGAAAACCCCAACCCCGACATCCCTTTTCAGTATTTCCACATTCAAAGAAACATTTATATTCCCAACAGAAACCTTGGACATTCCACTTCTGGTTTTAAAATCTAGTCTGTAATGACAGTTAAGTTTTGCTTCCAGCTTCTTTTCCATCCTACCGCTTCTATTGTTTTATTGTTGTTTCCTAGTAGCAAGGAATTGCAGGGCTTTTAATAACCCACTTCAAAACTCTGCTTTAAAATTCTGTTCATGAGGGCAATCTTAGTTAGGGAGGGTAATATTCACCAAGGAGAGGGGAGGAGAGACCATGATGGTACATGAAAACCATGATCAGAAGTTTGGGAATATTCTATCTGCAGTCAGCGTTAATGAGGGAAGCTTCTGCAAAACAGGAGATATGCACACACAACTCTATAAACTCCTTCCCAATAATTTTTAGTCTAAAGCACATCTATTAAAAACAAAGGAATGCTAAAATCTTCACACAAAAAAGGATTCCAAATGAAACATAAAAATTAACTAACCAACTTGCCTCAAAAAGATAAAAGTCCTTCAATATAGCCTTAAAGTTCATTTCATGAAACAGCTCTAGAGTTTTACATTCAATCTTTGTTCATATCTGAGAATTCTAGACATTAATGGCATGTTTATTAAAACCTCAATTATTTTCTTCTGCAAAAGAAACAGTGTATCATAATGGTTCTTTATCTGTGATATAAGACAATGCTGAGCAAGTTATTTTCTTAATGTACTAATTATAATTAATAAGGTAAAGGTAAAGGAACCCCTGACCATTAGGTCCAGTCGTGGCCGACTCTGGGGTTGCGGTGCTCATCTCGCTTTATTGATCGAGGGAGCCGGCGTACAGCTTCCGGGTCACGTAGCCAGCATGACTAAGCCGCCTCTGGCGAACCAGAGTAACGCACAGAAATTATAATTAGTAGGTTGTTTTAAAATAGCCTTTGGATGATTTTTTTTTTAATTAACTGGGGATTTGCCCCTTTTACTATGCAGCAGAACTTTTAAATCAGCCGACACAAAAAAAGCTCTTAAATCAGCACAAACATCTAATAAAGATCTAGGACAAGCCCTCTCCCTCTCAGGATTATAGAGGAGATCATTTCAGGACATGATGCTCACTGTACAAGCAACACAGAACAAAGAGGAGGAACTACTTACTAATCAATGAAATCAGTAGTAATCTTTTTCTTTAGGCATGCCTATGCTATTAAGGTCCATAGGCTTTGTACTAGTTGTCTACCTCAACCTTGGGTCCCCAGATGTTGAAGGACTCCGACTCCCAACATCCCTAACCATTGGATAAGCCGGATAGGGATGCTGCAGGTTGTAGACAAATGTCTGGGGGCCCAAGGTTTAAGAATTCTGCTCTATGCAACCCATTTGTGAAGTTTCTGATAAATCATAAGTCTTTGTTCAGCTATGGAGTTCACTGGGTGTTGAACAAGTCATTCTTTCTCTCTCACACAGTGTAACATTTCTCAAAATGAATCCACATCCTGCCAAAAACATATGGGTGAACGGTAAGAAAAATGTGGACAACAAGTAACCATTAGCCATGTCTTACATAAGGAAACTTCTACAATGGAAACTTGGGAGACTCTGGCGGATTAAGTAAATCAACCTTTAACCACCTTGTACCTTCCAGATCTTTTGGACTACAACTGCAATCAGCCCCACCATTTGGAATCAAGGCTGGTTCCAGGTTTCTGTGGGTTCAGGGCAAGAGACTCCAGGTACGGCCCCCTATTCACATTCACAACAAGAATAATAAAAATTTATTATTTATATCCCGCCCATCTGGCTGGTTTCCCCAGCCACTCCGGGCGGCTCCCAGCGGAATAGTAAAAACAGTAAAGCACACACACACACACACACACACACACACACACACACACTGAACTTGCTAGTTCAATTTCAGGCTTGCTCATTCTTTCCCCAGAGCTGCCACTGTTGGGCAACAATCCTTTTCCTCCTTGTTGCTGTGTCTCTTGTAGGTGTGCTCTGAAGCAAGAGCCTAAGAGTAGGCAATGGCTTCCAACAAGAAAGCCAAGAAGCAGCAGTCTTTCTCTAGCTCAGCTAAGTCCTAGTCAGAGAATGTGGTCTCCATCAGGACCAGCAGATGCTGATTGTGTTTATTTGACATCATTGGAATTAATCCTATAAAAATGGTATAATAATGGATTGTTTTGAGAACTGTTGAAATGAATACCAGCTGCATATCTTTAACAACTTTTTTATTTTCACACTATTGGCATTTGTGTCTTTATTTGTGATATTGTGCCAATTAAAAATGTGTGATTTCTGATAAAAAGGAATCCACTCAAGTTAGATCATTAACCACACTGCCTTTCTTCATCCTTTACATTTCTGCCAGCTAAATTCTTGCTGTGTGGAGTTTTAAGTTGTGGCTTTCTTTCTACTATTGAGCTAATATCAAAATTTACCATGAGTTCAACTGCAGCAAATGCCACTAACATATTCTGCAAGAAGGAAGGATCAAATCTAGCTCATAAAGCATCATCCAGGTATCTGTCGCTGCTTAAAGGACATCTGGAGATTGAGAGAGAAAAAATCTCAGGCCACAAAACAAGAGAGCGCCCTTGTTCCCTAGTTCAGATTATCTGTTCATAAAAAATAGTGACTATTACACACACACAACCATTAACAGAGAAGTGAAATTAAGAGAGTAAAACTATTTTTTTAAATAAAAAAACAAGGCAGATAATAACATTCAGTGGCCAAAGTCAACAGATGATGAAGTTAGGTGGTCTAGTGTTTTATGGATGTTGGAAAGGTTGCTATTGGCTGCTTTGTCCGACCTCCTCTGTGTATTTATTTCTGATCAAGATGTGTAGTCAGATCTTACTGAATGTGTTCTAAGATTTGAAGGTCATGTTTTTCCAGCCTTCTTGTTGGATTCCAGAATAACACATTCAACTCATCTGGATAAGGCTGTCTCCAGTATTTTTAATTCTTTGTTCCAGGAGGTTTTTGCCATCAAATGGAGTCTGTGAGTTAATTCTACTTTTCCTGCTTCAGCCAGACTCTCTTTTTATAAGTCAATTGGAAATAGATAAGAAAGATAATGAAGAGAATTAACTAAGTGGGAAAGAGAACACTACAAATTAAATCTGCAACAGATCTCTCTTTTATTTGCCCAAGAAAGAATTGATTAGAACACAAAGGACTTCTTTTCATTCCAGTCAGACCAGTCAGCTTTCACTTGCTTGACAGGTATACATTATAAAGGCATTTAAAATTTTATATTTCTACAAGTTTATATTTGTAACGATCTGTGAGTTTCATATATGTTGCCAGAAGCTTGCTGGACAGACTAGACAGAAGATGGCAAGCATATGCTTTTATCTCTAAATAAAAATAAGATATTGAAGTTGTCCACTTTTTACAAAATTAAGTAATCCATCTTCCTATGCAGTTCAGTAGTCTCTGGGTTCTGCGTGTCCATCTACTGTTGACATTGGGTTTGCAAGACAAGCCTGGACTGCTGATTCCTTTCCAAGTTCAATTCAAGGTGCTGATTATCAGCCCTAAATAGCTACTTGAAAACCCATCTCCTCCTCTGAGAATCTGTCAGTCCTTTAAGCTCAAGTGATGTGGTCCTCTTGCACATGCGACCGACTTCTGAGGTACAGTTGGTGGCAATACACGAGAGGGCTTTCTCTATGGAAGTGATAGGGAGCCTTTTTGCACTCTGGAGGCTGCATTGCATTGTGGGAAACCTTCTGGAGACTGCAAGCCAGAGGCAAAAGTGGACAGTGCAATGGATGTGACTCCTACCTTTGTACAGCAGGCTACATTCCAGCCATACAGGCATCAACACACACATCACCAGTCTCTATCCAGACAAGCAAGGTGACATGATCACAATTCAAGGACACATTGCAGTAGCAAAAGGACCCAGGGAGGTTTTGGGGCCTGGAGAGAGGGGAGGAGGCTTGGGGAGGAGGCAAAAAATTGGGAGAGTACTGAGGACTAGACAGGCTTGGAGGGCCCCATTTGGCCCATGGGCCTGAGCTGCCCCAAACCTGCTCTGTGGTTCTTGTTATGGGGAACACCCTGCTCTTGGAAGTTAAATCTAACTTGAAGACTTTCTTAAAAAAAAAAAGCCTTTGATTCAGTTGCTGTTTAATCTTATTGTTACCACAAAAATGTGTCCCATTTTAAAACGTTTGTTTTAGTCTTCAATTGTGTTGAAGCTATTTTAACTATTATTGTCAATTTTATTTTTATGTTCATTTTCACACTTTGTTTACCACTTTGATTATCTCCTTTGACTGTAGCAGGTATAAAGAACAGTTATTAAATCTACTCTTTCCTAGGCCATTCCATCCAAATGATCATGAAGAACTCTTACAGAATTCTTACATGGCTCTAAGTTGCAGGTTCTTCACAATGGTTTATAACACTAATCTGAAAGCTGTAATTATGAAAAAAGCACCTTCTGGCAATTAAATTTGAAAATATAGCATGCCACAAAATGAAAAGAAATGACATAGCAGTTTAATAACATATAGGAAATCTCTTCTTGATTATAAACTGGAATCATAAAGTAAGTGAAATGTGGAAAATATTTATATGGGGAAAAACACCCTTGCTTTAATATCATACGTCTACTTGTGAGTTCTATACCACTGGCTCAGACTCAAGATATTCATTTTATCAAACCCAAGACATCCACTGATAATGGAACATGAGAGGATTCCAAGGCAGACTAGGCCTGACAAGCAAGATTTAACATAGCACTATAGAGTCGTTAGAACAGATATTAATTTTTTTCTTCAGATATTCAATTTTCAAATGTTAACAGAGCACTCCTGTACATGTTTATTCAAATGTAATTCCTACTACATGTAATGAGGTTCACTTCTTAGTGTTTAGGAATTTTGCAGTTTTAGTTTCATGACCCTAATTCAAGTAGTATCAAAATGAACTTAAATTTGGTTCTTGCATTTTAAACTCAGTCTCGTTGTTGTTGTTGTTGTTAATAATAATAATAATAATAATAATAATAATTTATTGATACCCTGCCCATCTGGCTGGGTTTTCACAGCCACTTTGGGCGGCTTCCAACAAAATATTAAAAATACAATAAAACACCAGACATTAAAAGCTTCCCTAAACAGGGCTGCCTTCAGATGTCTTCTAAAAGCCAGGTAGTTGTTTGTTTCCTCGACATGTGATGGGAGGGCGTTCCACAGGGTGGGTGCTACTACCGAGAAGGCCCTCTGTCTGGTTCCCTGTAACCTCACTTCTCGCAAGGAGGGAACCACCAAAGGCCCTCGAAGCTGGACCTCAGTGTCTGGGCTGAACAATGGGGGTGGAGACACTCCTTCAAGTATACTGGGCCGTGGCCATTTATGGCTTGAAAGGTCAGCACCAACACTTTGAATTGTGCTTGTTTGAATTGTGTTGTTTGCAGAGAGGAGATTGCAGTAGCTTTTCTTTTCCCTGGTCATTTTGCTGCTGTGCTGAGCTAAGCTATGGTTTGGTTTCGCATGCTATCTGTGTCTGAGATAATCATTTAGCTCTCCCAGACAAACCATGAGCTCTAAGCCATAGAACAAACTCAAATCCAGATGACACCCATGACTTAGCTTAGTGCAGTGCAACAGCACATTGGCCAGGGAGGAGCAGCTACAATCTCCTCTCTGGGAACCCACATGCTTGCTCATTTGCATTAAGCCATGCTTTAATCTTTCATCAGAACTGGATCTTCCCAGTTTCCTGCAATGACAAGAGGTTGAATTAAATGACCTTTGGGACACCTTCCATTACACTAAATGAAAAAAGCACAATCCTCCCCGAAATATTCTGGGACGCATCTGTGTGGGTTGCAACCCACACTTTCAGAAGGTTTAGCTTTATGTAGCATACTGACTTTATTTACGTATCTAAAGCATTGTTACCACACTCTTTAGCTATCTTGCATCTCCTACTGGTAAGGCTATGGGCGTTCTCTCCCACCCTCCCGTTGCCACTCAATATTAGTAGGCTCTTCCGTTCTGTTGCTCTACCTCTCAAACTGTCATTGCATATTAAATGTTAATCCTTTTTGAGATTACTTATTAACCACTTTTCCTAATGTTAGTAAAAAAAAAAAAAGGTCAAGTTTCATCATTTAAATTGCCCCCTCTTCTCTTTTTCTTCTTCACAGTACATTTTTTTGTCATTCTGCTTAGAACTGACTACAACTTCTGAAATTGTAATGTCAAAGGTACGACTCTTCCATTTGTCTTAGGAGCCCTATGGACCCAACTCCGTTTATTTTTGATCAGCTATTTATTCCTCATCTAACACTTGATAGTGGTTTTATAAAACCTGAAGCGTTATTGATGGTGGGAAGTTGTTTGAATGAAAACTTCTATCTCAGATGCCTTTCAGCACTCATGGTTTGCTTTTGTTTTTGTTTTTTTTTTTTTGGAATCTCAAATGGTTAAAAGGATGGAGTGAGTCATGTGGGGACTTCTAGAGCACTGAATAGTTCCAGGTGACTATTTAGAACACATGTTCAAACAACATAAACACACTGAGACCGCTGCTATTTTAAAAAGAACAATATGGTCTTCTTTTTCAGTATTGACATTTAGTATTCAAGCTTTCCTTCACTTCAATATAACAAAGGAAGGATTTAGTTCCTGCCCTCCTCCCCAAAATTTAACTGGCCTATCAGACTGCTTAAATGCCTGTTCTGTAAGAAAGATCTGTAGTGAACCATTCATATCATCAGATTTCATTTCACTTAACACAAAATTTGTTCAAAGAAATCATGACATTTAACTAAGAGAAAGGATGTTTTATACCTTTTTTAAAATTAAATAGTAGTATCTCTACCTTGATGATGTTCACATTTTTTCTACAGGGAATTAAATCTCTTACCTACCCCTGACATCATGTATGATTTCAGGTGTTAGGTGAGTGGGCACAGCTTCCCCAAAATGGCCTTGCAGGCCAAATGAGGAGGCTACATTCGGCCAGCAGACTGACAGCTCCCCACTCCTACCATCAATAATGTAAGCCATATAATGAATAGCCTCCCTAAGTATAATTTGATTTATTAAATCTCACAGTAAGACTGACTGATTTCAGAATTTCTAAATCCAGAAAACTGCAGAGTGGTGTACATAAATAGCATATGAAACATAATGCAGATAATCAAGCAGCACTAAAGCATAATAAACAAGAAATAAAAACTACAGAGATAAAAAAGACAAAGTTTTCAACAAATGACAAAAACATAACACTGGGGTTTGCTTCACTTCTAGGTGAAGGGAATTCCACAGAATGGATGCCACAATGTTAAAAGCATATGGTTAAATCTCTGCTTGATTCACCACAGGCACTTGTGGCATCATCAATGGATCTTCATCCAGAGATCCAAGTCAACAGGTTGGAATGTATAAGGAGAGCTAGCTTCCCAGATACCCCAGTCTTTATACACCAGGAGTGAAACCTTGAATCTAATTCAGCAACTAATTTACAGTCTGTGGGACAGAGGTGTCACATGTTGTCAACTGCTTGCCCCAGAGAGCAAACTGTGCAGTAGTGTTTTACACTAGCTGCGTGTTTCTGACAAAATTCAAAGGCAGCCCCAAGTAAATAACATTACAGCAATCAAGTCTAGAGGTTACCAATGCATGAACTACTGTTCCAAAGCTATCCCTGTTGGGGAATGGTTGTAGCTGGCTTACCGGCCAGAGCTGGTAAAAAGTACTCCTAGAAGCTGAGGACACTTAAGCTTCCAGTGACAATGCTGGATCAATGAGTACCCACAAGCTACATACCTGTACCTTCAGAGGGACTGCAACCCCATCCAGAACAGGCAACTGACCAATTTCCTAGACTCAGAAACCGCTCAAACACAGGGCATCTGCCTGTTTCAGTTTATTGGCTCTCCAGACTATTAATTAATCCAGGCACTGTTCCAGGACTTGATAGCCATTTCTTAATCACATTTTCCACCGAGTAAAAGCTACTTATGACACCTAATTGGCTGGACAAACAAACCTTTCTACATATATGAAGTAGAAGCAAAAGAGTAGAGACATGATGCAGAAATACTACAGTCAGCCTTTATTATATTCTACACATAAGTACAGCACCTCAAGGGATGGCATATAGTAATTAAACACTGGAGAATAGTCTGAAGCCACTAACCTGTGTTCCTGTGAAGTAAACTGGATCTACTTTCCAAAGTGACAGAAAACATCTCACTTTCTGAGGTTGCGATCTCCTTGGGAGAAGCACTGAGTTGGAGAAGAGCATCTTGCGCTTTCTTTTTTTCCTTCTTTAACATATTTACTAAAATATCTAAAGTTCATTTTAAGGAAAATTTCTGAAGCAAATTTGAGACAACCATAAACACTCTTCTTAGAATAAGAGGTCAGTTGATTATATATTAAAAGCAAAAAGCATTATTTATTTTATCTTTTACTTTTATTTATTTCAACATATACCCTGCTCACCTTTCAAAGAGCACACAGAGCTTTAAATATGGTTCCCAGATAGAATCCCACCCAGGCAGCTTACAGAGCTACACCAGAATCATACCTAAGTCCCCAACAGGCTAGCCATGTCCAGGGTTTATATGCTAAACATATTCCAAGTTGTATAGCATGCACAAAATATACCATCATACAGAAGTTTGAATATTAAAGAGAAGTGTTAAGCCACTAACAAAGTGACTCATATATACCAAAAAACACAGAAACTGCAAGCCAAAGCACCAGGCATAATCTCTGCATCAAATAGCCAGCAAATAAATTCTATAGACTCACACAAATTGCATTCGGATGTTATGTGAAAGCACAGTTTAGTGCGGCATGAATTAGCCTAGGCAAGCCTTGAGTCTGTGTACTTCTCTCTCCCTTCTCCCCCTCCTATACAGAAGTTTTCACTTCTACATAACTGCAGTCTGAAGTGACAAACTGGTTAACATTAACTATGGTTGGTTTGACACAAACCACAGTTGAACAGTGTTGGAACCAGCTGCCCAGAACCCTGCAAACCCTCCAAACACAGATAGATAAAGGCCTTAACACACTTGCAAATCCTCACAAATCCCACGCTTATGCACAAAACACTTCTCCACCTTACTTGGCAGCCACAACTTCCTTCTCAGGCTTCTGACAGTCGTTGTTGAAGGAAGTGGCTTAGACTGACCATGCACTGCAACATGACTTGTCCTTACTTAAATTGTTTGCTTAATAAGGGGAACTTAACTTATTTACCATGGCTGATCGGAACTTTCAACCAACAGAATGTTTTATGCGGGGGGGGGGGGGTTGGGGTTGGGGGGGAGGTGGACCCCCCCTGCATTATTTCCAGGACATTCTTCTGGCTGTGTTAAGAAGTGTATGGCAGGAACACTTCCTAGCCTCTCAGAGGCTTTACCTTTAAAGTACTTTAAAAATAAGAAACTTGTTTAAAAGCCCCCAGACCACCTCAAATCAATTTAAATTGACTAAGCCCCCCTCCAAAAGTCAAATAAGTTTCACTCACTACCACCAGTCCCAATCTTCATTGGAAAGTAAGGTACAACTAGGATACCTTTTACTTTTCCATTGTTTTCTTCTTCAGCCAATTTACTCTGCACTTCAGCCTAATAGACTCATGGGGCAGCTTACATAGTATCACTAACAAACAAGACAGTCCATGTCTACACACTTGCAATCTAAAAGATTGTACACAAAACGAAAAGTGGGATGGGGAAGTAAGAGAACCATGAAAAACTGAAATGCCAGTTCAAGTTATGAAGCTTGTAAAATGATGAGCTTGAATGGAAACAACGAAGGGAGAGGAGGAATCATAGAGTCATAGAGCTGGAAAGGACCACAAGCATTATCTAGTCCAACCTATCTTTCGCCCAACATGGGGCTCAAACCAACAACCCTTAGATTCAGAGACTCATGCTCTACGAAATGAGCTATCCATGAAGCTGGTCTCTCAGCAGAGCATTGCTTCTGCTGTTGGCTGGCAGCCAGGTGGAAAGCTGATTTAAAAGAAAAAATCTCCATAAAGACAAAATAGATTTTAGCCAGAACAGGAAGAGTGTTAAAAGAGGTCAAGAAAAAACTTGGTGATATGTTATGCCAGGGCAAAGAATGGTCACAAATGGAGGGAGGGGGCACAAAGGTAAAAGATTTTAAACACATTATTTCAGCAATTCCTCAATGCATCAGTCTGAAAATTAATCAGAGTGTGTCACGTCATGTAGATATACCATGCCAAATTTCAGTTTTGACAACTCTTCAATATTTTAATAACATTTATTATATTCAGGTTTTACAGTGGTGGGATACAGTTTGACCTATCCAGCTTAACCATGCAGTGATTCTTCTGACTGTAAAACATATCTAAATATTAAACAACATCATATAAAATGTGGTTCATGTTATATAAATGGACTTTTAAACCAGATCTGATTTTAAACCAGAATAGTTTTAATAGTTCAAAAATAAAATGCTGTTATCTGCCTGCAGTTCTTTCAAATAACCAAAAACTAGAATACAGTAATTATATTTTCTATACCTTACTAAAACTACAGCTATGTATATATTTACTATGAATTTATAGAATGCACAGCACTATTTCAAAAGCTAAATTTTATATATATTGAATCTTAGGTTTAATAAAAATTTACATTTACTCTAAATCCACAGTTCAGCAACATTTCATTTGACTAAAAATAACAATTACAGGAAATTCAACTTTTTGAATGGCAATAAATAGTGCTTTATATAGCATTGCTATTTTCCATTATTATTATTTTTAAGAAAGTGCTTCACATAAGGTTCCCAGAAACCTGGATCTAGGTCAGGACTAAGCAACACACTAAAGCTTTTACATCCAGGAGATTAAACTAGCCTGCTTCAGAGCAGGCAATAAGAGTAAACCTTGGAGTCTGGTAAAAAAGGTGTAGCAAACATTTGTTATGGAATTTAGTTGAAGAACTCACTCAGACAATGAAATGCAAACATTATGTCTAACCCAGCTGAAATACCAATGTGTCTCCTTTCAGAAAGAGGCTCCCCTGACCTGCAGCATTACCTGTGTGAGGGGGAGTTTATGGGACAGGAACAAATAGCTGTCAGTCTCTCCCAGCTTCTGCCCCATTCTGGTGAGGACATGCATACTCTTGTGGTTCTGGGAGTCCCCTGCCACTGTGAGAGTGCAGGTGGAGTGGAAATAGTGGCTAGATTGCCACTCAGCCCAACTGAAGGCAGCAGCAGCAGGAGCAGGAGGAGGTGGTGAGTAGGGAACGGTACAGGCTAACATCAGGCCCTCTGTCCTCTTGTAGAAGCAGCTGTCTCTAAGAGGCTGTTGCTCTGAGAGGCATTCAACATCAGGACTAGGCCCCACTGAGGATGTAGACCATCTGCCTGAGTGGCTGCAGATGTTCAGGAGACTCCCCAAACCAGCCTGATTTGAATTGGTGCCGGGGATGGAAGCTATAAACCATCCTGCTGGGGTCAGTGAATGGCACTGCCTGCATGTACTACCCCCAACGGGTGGTACCAAATGGATTCTCCTCTTTGAGCCATATTATATGGCAGCGGTGGAGGAAGCCGCTCAGGCACCTGGGGTGGCGCGAGCCGCCCATAGGGGCAGGGCCCACCGCAAGGCCTCCGGAGTCTGCCTGCCTCCTCCCACTCAGCCGCCCTACAGCTGGGGGGGGGGAGGCAGCAGGCGGACCGTTTGGGCAGCACAGAGCCTGTGTGTGCCCAAGCCACCACGTCTCTCCCAGGAGGCCCCGCAGTGAGTGCCGCCTGGCATTTTGTCACCCCCCCAGTGGTGACACCCAGGGCAGCCCGCACCCACCGCACCCCCTTCCTCTGCCCCTGTTATACAGGTGCAATGAGGGCTCACTGCCTTTAAATAGTTTCATTGGGCATGGATTTACATGTGGCCCTATTTGTCTCTTTCTCTAGGCCTAAGGCAGGGTTTTTCAACCTTGGGCCCCCAGATGATGTTGAACTCCAATTCTCATCATTCCTGACCATTGGCTAAGCTGTCTAGTGATGATGTGGGTTGTAGTCAGATGACCTTTTCTGGGGTCAGAAATCATTCGTATTTGCTTCTGAAGGTGTAAAATGGATCAGTGGGGTAGGAAACAGGAGGGGACATTGCCTTCTGAGATTGTTGTGTAGTTATGCAATCATACAAATTTAACTGGAAGGCAAATTATTGATTCATGGAAAATAAGGTCCATGCATATTTAGGTGGGAAATAACTTAGTTAACTCATCATATCTGGAGCTGGTTATTACAGTAGCTAGAATATACAGAACACTGTTATGTTGTTCTCAAGCACACATATAGGATGGTCTGAGATGATCCCTAGAAGGGTATGACAAAGGGCTATAGAAATCCTACGCAATCAGGGTGCCTGCAAGAAAAATGAACAAGGATAATAGCAATAATATAAGGTGGATAGGTGGACTGTCCCTGAGATATCCAAGCATAGTTAAGGAGAATGCTCACCTCTTACAGGGATTGGGATTTATCTCTGTTCCCGAGAATATTACCTATACCTGCAAACACACCTCTGGTCAGAGGAAGAGAGTCAGGCAGAGCTGCCTCATCCCTGTGGCAGGAGGAATGGTGGTGATGGTGGGGAGATGAAGTTCTATCTTAAATTAAGGGAGGTGATTGTCCAGTGCTGCTTGACATGGAAACATTGGGCAACTTCAGGGGGAACCTGTATCAGCCTTTTCCCTAGCTAGGATGCTTAGGTGTGAGTAGTTCACTATGGAAAGCCAGGTCAATACCTCAGCTCTCTCTCTCTCTCTCTCTCTCTCTCACACACACACACACACTTTAGTCACATTGCATTTTTGAATTGACATGTAAAATTAGTGGCCATTTTACTTGAAGACTGGTGACTATCTCAGTTTCGTTGACAAGGATACTGATTTCATTGTCTCGTTGCTGCAGAAGATCCTTCAACTTCTTCAACTCTTCATAGCCAATTGAATTATTAGTGTCTGATGCAAGCAGATGGTTGTTAGGTAACTTTGCATTATTAACCAATCTCTATTAAATGGAACAAAAGCAATTGTCAGTTCTTTAGTTTTGACATTCTGTTGACCTACCTCCATCAGAAGCAAATTGCAACAACTTATTTAGCCTAGGTAAAAGACAAATGCTACTGCTGCTGACCGCTGCAATGGCTCTCTTGCCTGTCTTCTCATTCCACTTCAATCAGTTTTGAATGCAACTGTTACTTTCATCACTTTTATCTGATGTCACCCTTCTCCTCCAGCCTTCTGCTCTCTCTGTTGCTTTCCTCTAAAAAATGCCATTTCTCATCCTTACATTTAAACCTCTCTTTCTAGTAGCATCTGTTTTCTCATCTCAGTTTATTCCCTGCTTTGCATTTATACACAATTTCTTTTGCCACTGACCCCATTTCTCTACATACATCTTAATGTCTTGTCCTAAATCAGCAATCTCACATATTTTTCAGGACTAGAACTTGCCTTTTGGGATCCAATTCTTATTTTTTTTTATCACATGGTAGTGTTTCTAACACAACTTCTCCTCAAGGTCAGTAGTGTATCCAGATCTACTAGTGGAAGACCAAAGCCCCAAATGACTTTCTTTAACTATATTATCTACACTCTCTTCTCAAACTACCTCTCTCATCAATTCCAATCTATCAAAGGGCAATATTCAACAAAATAGTTCAGTGCACACAAGAAATACTGCTAGCGCAACTGAATTTCCCCCTCCCTCACATGCAGCCCACAAATCTGCTCTGGAGGATTGGAGGAATCACAAAACAGATTTATGGGTGCACCTAAAGAGAAAGAGAACATATTGTGTTGTGCAAGGAGAAATCTTTGCCCTAACAGAATCTTTAGGCCATATTTAACCAAGTTGTGGTGCTAGTAGAAGCTTGCTCCTCGATCTACGCAACACCCATCTACCTTTCCAACTCTGCTCAGGAGGGTTGAAAGAACCCCCAGAATTTAGTGGTGAGGACAAGAAGAAGACCGTTCTGTCTGGTAAGCAGAAATGCTTGCACTGATGGGATGATCATATTAGTGTGATGCTGTCTCCCCCTTAGCTTTCGTGCTAAGTCAAATACAATGGGGGGGGGGATCTGTCTCCATTTCCTGGACCACCACAGCTTCTTTCAGTAAGCCTTCCTTTATTCCATCCTTGGTACTCCCTTAATAACCCTACCCTTCTCCCTTTATCTTCACTCTGTCTATACTGAAAACAGTATATGAGCAGGCACACTGGTGTATTTACATTTTGTAAAAATTAGCAGTAAAGGGATACTCAACAGTTCTTAGGGAATATTAATGAAGCAATGTGCAATGTTAATTTAGCTAATAAAGCATAACTATTTACTCTTATTTCTGGAATACTTCAGTAATGAAAGTTTGGCTAACCCATAGGTAAATATAGGTAAATATGGATATATAGTTCCCAGCTGAATAAAATATGGCTTGCTTGTCTGTTTATGTAAGATATATAGGTGGGCTTCACACAGTGTATAAAATTATTAAAACAATAATTATCTACTTTTTTGCAGTAAATGAAGATGAACTACTGTTTATGTCGAAACTGCAGTTTCTGCTTCTTATCTCTGCCCTAAGTGCAAGTTGATTCATCAGAAGCTCTTGTAGTGGTAGCTGGAGCCACTTCTCCCCAACCACTGGCTTTGACACTTGAATAATAGTTTGTTTAAAAACCACGTTTTAAACCATGGTTTCAGATCCTCATTAGCAAACAGACATTAAACCACAGTACTCCCACCTTGGAAACTCTGATTTGAAGAATCCATGACCAAAACTGATGCTTGAGAAAAAGGAGTGCATGAGCATAGTTCTCATTCCAAGCTTACTAATTAATCTAGGAACATTACATTCAAACCAGACAACTCAGATTCTCTTGATTACAATATGCATACCAAAAGCAATTTATTTTCTCCTGTGAGAAATGAACAATGTATTTAGTGCTTCAGTTGTATCATTTTATGGAGTTCTGATTTGGGGCTTTTATTTCCTTCTCCCTCTCTCCCTGGAATGCCTAGTAAATGAAAACACATGGAGTGTTATTATTGTGTTGAAGGCTTCCTCGCCCCTGAAAATGGCAGCCAATGAAGCATACCTTTAAATGGTTGAAAGAGTGTTTGATCTTCCGCATATCAGCTCCCAACTCCAATGTGCTCTCAGGATCCATATCTTCCAAAAAACTTTTAATCTGTTCGTCTACCCTAAATTCAGGAGGAAATACGACCTTTCAGAAAATATACTTAATCTTCAGAAGATAAAAGCAAATAGGCATACCAGACTGAGAGCAAGCTTGTTTCCAAAATACTACAAGTGGTGTTTCCCAATATACAGTATCACAAACGGATATATTGTTTTAAAATAATGTTTAAAATAATGTTTTTTATTTTTTTTTAAAAAGGTTTTAGCTACAGTAAGTTTTTTGTTTTGTTTTAAATGTCATCTCAACTAGTCCACTAATTTTTGTGGGGAGCAGACCTATTAAAATTCATGGACCTAACGTAGTCACTTAATTTCAAAGGGTTGACATCAAGTAAAAGATGGATGAGTATCACCCAATCACCAAAAACTGAACTACAACCCTCTGGAAGAATAGTGGGGGAAATATCTTCATAACATTATCGTTTCAAATTTTGACTTGCTTCTGGAAGCCAAGGATTAGCAAGTTAACACAGTCACTATATTTAGATGAAACAATCCTGTATACCACCACTGAGCCCATTATTTTCAGAATAATTATTTCTTGAAAAATAAAGTGATTGCATTTAGCAACTATATATAGTTAGCAATATTGAAATTAATGCTTTAACACTTAAAAGAAAAAAAGCATCATTGTCGCACTCTGGCAACCCAATTGTGCCCAGAGAGGCCCCAGAGAAAAGGAAGCCCTCCACCCAGCCAGCTCTAGTGACCCTCAAGAATGGTATTTGTACATGACTTAATTGCACCAGAGCAGGAATGGGGATCTGTATTTGAATGTTTGTTCCATTGAAAGCAATGTGACTGTTGTCTCTCTCACCACACAGAATCATTTGCAGCTGGATGCAAATGTGAATGTGAATCTTCACTTCCATTCTGTTTCAACTTATCATGCACAAACAGAATCCGAGAGCAAATCTTTCCCTTCCATACTGAGACACTGATATTCACAGTACCACATGTCCTTCCCTATGCAGGGGTCTTTCATCCCATCAAAGAGAATAGGAGTCCTGGTATATGAAGGGCACAGTCCAGTAGAAGTATCCAATCAAATGTGAATTTTGCAGCTTTTTTCTTCTGCACCAACATGTTGTTGTTGCTGCTGTTTTTTTTAAAGAATGTCATTGACTTTAAAGGTGGAATCAACACACATATTAAAAAACACTGTTAAAATGTTTTTTTTAAAAAATGTTTTGAAAAATATATTGAATTTGCCATAGCTCACTATCACCATCTAGTTTCACATTTGTATACTGCACTTTACAATACACTTAAAATGACTTATTTGCAGCTGTATAGCTGAGTCCAAAGTTTATGTGTTCAGAACTGATGGAAATGTTTACCAACATGACAGGAAATTAAACTTTCCCTAGTGTGGGAAAGTCCATGCCAGGCAAGGGCCAAATTTGGCTTTTGCACATGATTTAGAAAACATTAAGAATAGTAATTTAACGTTGAAACAGAATCATTTCCTCAGTTGTACACACTAAAGTACACCATTGGACTGTGATTAAAAAAACACTAACAGCCATAAATTTGTTGAATGGTTTCTTTAAATGTAAAGGTTCATCATTGTTCCACCCGATGTGTATGTCTTTAAGGGGCCAGAGCAAGGGCCAGAGCAAAATAACGAGACCCAGCTTTACAGCTGTGAAACATAGCAGGTGCTGCTGAGTTGTACTGATTAAGCTGTGTCAGCAATTGGGTGTAGTATATAAGGAGCAGCACCTAGCTCTCCCATTACCCTGGGGGATGGGTTGGTGGTTGGGTCATGTTTGTTTGTTGATGTATTTAGTGTATAAGCAGTTTTTGTTTTTCTTATTAAAACCTTGTTTAAGTTATTTTTGAGTCCCTTTTTAATGCATGGTCTCCCCAGCAAGCTCCCTGCAGCGCTACTATACTGCAAATACCCAACAAAATTAGCAATTGCTTACAAATAATGTCAACTCCAGAATATTATTAGGATTAAGAATAGCATACATGAACAGCAAAGCATGACTAGGTAGTCTAGTATTCTGAATTCCATTTTAACCCTCTTATGCATTTGCAATGGATACCCCTGTCAAAAGATATTTAAAAATATGTAGAAATTTTCCCTCTAACCTGTAGCACTTCATATACTATACTTCTGGGATAAATACTTCTGCACTAAAGCAGTCAAATAGCTTTTATTAGTGAAAAATCAAGCAGCAGGACATTGGACTCTGCAACTCTGAGTGGTGGAAAATGAAGTGCTAAATTTGCAGACATTAACAATCTAATGACCCAACATGGATAAAATTCTAATTTTACAACATTAAAGCTTGAGATAATGAGGTGTTAGAAAGCAAAACGATACTGAATGTTTAATTTTTTTAATTTAAAATTGTGCACTAGAACTGTATTCAACAATCCCTTTTAACATTCCTTATTTTTATAGTGCATTGAAAACAAATAACAATTTTTTAAAACTATCAACTTAAGTGACGTCCAACATTAAATTAGTAATTGCTTTCTAAAAGTGCAGGAAGGTTATGTTTAAAATTCCGAATAATATGTAGGATCACATGGCTATGAGACACAAGAGAAGAGACCAGTGCACAGAGGAATTTTGGAAGCCCTCTCTTTGACCTTATTTGTAAACCATGGTTCATTTATAGCTGCTTTTGTCTTTTACAACAGACCCTGGAATATTATATCATGTGCAGAAGTGAAGATCACTTAAAGAACAATGAATCCCCTAGGATCAGCCATGGTCTTCAAACAAAAATTCCTAAAACTGGAGTTAAATGGCAAGGGAGTGTAAAAGTACTGTATGTGATAATTCAGGTATATGTATGCAATGAGCCTTCACAACAGGAATAATTTAGTGATAGCACAACCGGCTTATCATTGCAGAATAAAGGGTAAAGGGACCCCTGACCATTAGGTCCAGACGCGGACGACTCTAGGGTTGCGGTGCTCATCTCGCTTTATTGGCCAAGGGAGCCAGCGTACAGCTTCTGGGTCATGTGGCCAGCATGACTAAGCTGCTTCTGACAAACCAGAGCAGCGCACAGAAATGCCGTTTACCTTCCCGCTGGAGCGGTACCTATTTATCTACTTGCACTTTGATGTGCTTTCAAACTGCTAGGTTGGCAGGAGCAGGGACCGAGCAAAGGGAGCTCACCCCGTCACGGGGATTCGAACCACCGACCTTCTGATCGACAAGCCCTTCTACAGCGACTTCTACAGTTGAGAAGTGAAATGTATGCAGAATGAACACAAGTGAGCCTTCACAGCAGCACTGATTTGATTAACGCCTTAGCATTCTACAAGCAAAACGACAATCAATGCAGCAAGGAGGACTAATGGGGAATATTGTTATAAGAGGGGACTGACAGATATGTCCAAAATACAAAACTCTATTGATGGACCTTATTTATGAAAAAGATGCTGTATTAATTTAAGCAAGATATATTTCTAGGTAACCACTTCAATAAAGTGCATCACTGAGTCTCTGGCGTTTAAAAGTTGTACAGATGCTAATCATTATGTGGTATAAACATTTTTTAAAAACAGAGGCCAGTGGATGCTTTTTAGCCACATGAGATAATTGTATAATGCCCCAGGTCCTGATTTCCTCCCTCACTGAGTCCCAAATTTTCAAGTAACAAAAGCTGCATATCCTTTTTCTTAATACATGTTTAAATTACTTCGAAGCAAATGCCTGCATATAAACCACTGTGTACTGAAGTGGGGGGAAATAATTGTTAATATCACTCTCATTAGCCCCAGCCAGCATGGCAAATGGAAGTCAACATTCAAATATTCTACAGCAAGACTGTTGGTACAGATAGCTGCTGGAACATAACTCTGATGCTTAAAAGCTTCCATTGGCTACCCTTATACTACTAAGCCAAGTTTAAGGTTCTTGTATTAACAATGCCCTAAACAGCTTGAATCCAGGATATTTTAAGTACCACCTGATAGTGGGAATCCGTTGTCTGTGGTCTCCCACAGTTCAGTTGCATGGCTTGTATCCTCCACCAGTGAGCACCCAATTCTGTGGAATTACATGCTGGCTGAGATCAGATACTGGTGCCTTAGTAAATATATTTCTTCTAATTTCAGAAGGCATTTGGAGTGTTTCTAATCTTACAGTTAAAAGGTAAAGCTACCCCTGACAGTTAGGTCCAGTCGTGAACAACTCTGGGTTGAACGCTCATCTTGCTCTACAGGCCAAGGTAGCCGACATATGTCCGTAGACAGCTTCCAGGTCATGTGGCCAGCATGACTAAGCTGCTTCTGGTGAACCAGAGCAGCGCACGGAAACGCCGTTTACCTTCCCGCTGGAACGGTACCTATTTATCTACTTGCTCTTTTTGGCATGCTTCCGAACTGCTAGGTTGGCAGGAGCTGGGACCGAGCAATGGGAGCTCACCCCGTCGTGGGGATTTGAACCGCCAACCTTCTGATTGGCAAGTCCTAGGCTCTGTGGTTTAGACCACAGTGCCACCTGCGTCCCATAATCTTACAGTTAACTGTAACAAATTTTATGATGTATGCTGCATTTCTATTGCACCCTGCTTAGAAACCATGGTATTAAGCAGTATATACATTATTTAAATGAATGACTGAATGAACGAACAAACAAAATGTATTGTAACATTTAGTGCAATAATAAACTGTTAAAGACTGGAAGGTGTACAGGTGTCAATCTTAGTGATGAGGCTGAACATCCTATTTTCAGTCAACGACCAACAGATGCTGTTCATCTTTTCTTTAACATGTCCAAGAAAAATGATTTCATATAGTGTACAAAAGATACAATTTCCATTTGAAGAAAACCTTCTGTGGAAGCAGACAATGAAGCTAGGTTCAAAAGTTGGGGTTATATATATAGGTATATATGAATGAAAAATGGTTCCACTATTTCATTACACATAGTATTTTTCAGCTCATTTGAGTTGTGCTAATATATATTAGTGGCAAGATTTGATACCAAATACTCTCTTGCCATGAATCAGAAAATTGATTTATTCTGTTATCCTGTAACTGAAAATATAGTTTATTTCAATGTTTATAGTACATATTTACTTAGCTATAAAAATATTTATATTACACTATTCTATCATTAAAAAGATCCCCAAGGTGGTCAACAAATCTCAATAAGGCAGTAAAAGCAGGTCAGAATATACCTATACAATGAGCAACTAACAAAGAACAGAACCAGATAAAACTATCTGTGTTTTAATTGGTCATTATTCTGCAAGCCCTCTGCTGAATGTTCTACAAAAGAGATAGACCTTTGTAATGTGGCAGAAGCCAAGCAGATCTTTCTCGGAAAGGTGTGTTCAACAAGTGTGGTGCCATAACTGATGAGACCATGAGTGCTGAAGTATTCTTTTCCTGCAATTAGTTGGAGGTGGAATTAAAACGAAGGTTCCATTAAAATATAGCGTTATATTAAGTAACACTCCCTTTCCCCTTCCTATCCTTTCAGAATTTCTATTTTCAGTGAAAGTTCCATTCAGCAAAGATCTCTGGCACTTCAAATAAATGTTACTGTATGCAAGTTCAGTTGTTTTATTGCTTCCTACTGATTCCAGCTGTGGAATTAGTGAATAATTTCTCCTTAAATAGACACTCTTGGAATTGCCGCATGTCAGCTATTTTCCCTATGTGGCGGGTGGAAGAATCATTCATTCATCTTTTAATTATTACGATCTAGAGTAGCAAACAGTATTATAAATCATGCTATCTTAAAAATAAAAGGAATAAAAAGGAACAAAACAAGAGGAAAGCAGTAAGTAAACACTTCTTCCCTATTACAGAAAAAAAACAACCCATGGCACAAGGTGTTTTCCAGAAAGGCCTTTCAAGAGAAAACTATTCAGTCACATCCCAGCTGCTATCAACATGAAGCAATAAAACTGGCTGAACCTGCAAAGAGGAAGTGTTCCATTTAAAGGTATGGGAGGGGTGCAGAAAAGCTTGGGATTGACAGTTAAAGAAAGAACTGCATAGAATTATAGAAGTGTAGAGCTGGAAGGGATCATGAGGATCATCTAGTCCAACCCCTGCAAAGCAGGAATCCGGATGACCTCTAGAAAATGAGTACCCAAAAGATGTCAATTCCATAGAAAAAGCAAGGTGTGGGAAATGTAGAGAAGGGCCTACAATTTGTATCCCTACTGTGGCACTGGGATGGGTGGAGAGGCTTAACCCATAGGATAGCGATCAAAGAATTCATATAGGTATAAAGAGGTTGTGAGATTCCTTGGAATATCCTAATTGTAGACCATTTAGGACCTCATTGGTCAAAAAGCAACCCATGAATTGGGGTAGAAATGAACCGGTAAGAAGTGAATCATAGAACTATAGAGCTGGAAGGTACCCTGAGGGTCTTCTAGTCTAACTCCCTGCAATCATCTAGCATAGTGCTGGACCAGATCCAGGTTCAAATCCCCATTCAGGCATAAATCTCACTGGGTGACTTGCTGCCAGTCATTCTCTCTCAGTCTCATCTCTCTCAGGGTAAAATCTAGAAGGGGGAAAATCCTATATGCTGTCTTGAGCTCCTTGCAGGAAAAAAGGGTAAGATGTAAATTTGATCCATAAAAGAAAGATAATGTTTAAATCAGTCTGTTATGTACCCTCCTAATCATATTTTCAGATACCATATTACCTACAAGGTTTACAGTCCAATGCTTGAAGCAGATGCATTGCTGTATGAATTTGTAGGACTATTTCTATTCTGTTTGACAATATAAAAGTAGTAAGGTAAAGATATTAATAAACTAAAGTGCTAAGCCAGCACTTGTAATCTGTGCCTTAAAGAGTTCCAACTGGCATGGATTCTGGAAGCGTGGGTGCTATGGAACACAGCAGTTTTGATTTGAAATCCTGACTTTCTGGGCAAAGTTAAGTTGCTAGTGAGCTCATCTGGCTCATCTGTTATACCAACATTGTCCAAACAAAAAAAGGCCTCTCCCTTTACTTCTGGCATGCTCCTCATAAAATATAAAAAGGAGAAAGATTCCATTTAAATCCAGGGTTAAAAACCCTATAATACAGAAGCCTCTAAGTATACAGTACTATCTCCTTTAGAGAGGATGCATGTTGCTATTTAATCTACATTTTTTTTTCAAATGTGCGCAGATGCTGTCAACTATTACTAAACAAGAAACACCAGTTTAAATGAACATTTATAGATCAGTTTCATATTAAGAAAGCCTGACAACAGCATCCAAAGGCAGTAATTCAAAATCTGAAAGTTGTTGTTTAAACTCAATACAATAGATTTTCAAAATAAACAGCAGTATTTTTGAAGTACACAAACTATATACCCAAGGTTGTAAGTATCTATATTTTCTTTAAACTTACTTTAAAGTAAATCCCATTGAAAAGTGGAACTTATTTACTAGGAAATATGCAGAAGACTTAGCCGCAAAACTGAATACACTTAGCAGTCTATCTCACTTAATTCAGCACGGCACACATAATAATCAAAGCAGAAACTAAGGTTAGATTTTCCAAAGAAGTTGCAACTTTATTTACAAGACTGCTTATTTATGTTTTGTGCGTGAATCAATTCACTAAAAACAATCTGAACATTTGGTTTTCATTTCATTGCAAATGTCATGAAAGAAAAAAAAACAGCTGGGCTTAGTTGAATGGACATTGTCAAGGATAGGCAGGGTCTGAAGGGTGGGCAGAGGAGGTGGGGGTACGGGAGGATAATCTGGGGAAGGGTCATTGATTTGTGGGGATCTGTACCACCCATGATGCAGGAAGAAGAGGAAGAGGCTGGGCAGGAGAAGAGGAGGCAGGGGGAAGAGTTGCAGGAAGGCACAAAGGTGGAAAAGACAGTCCCAGTTACAGTCTCTACCATCCCCTCCTCCACGGACAAGGAAGGGCTTAAAGCAACAAGAGCAGCTGGAGATGCTGCGCAGGACAAGTCGCTGGTTGCTTGGACACACTACCGTATTTTTCGTCCCATAGGACGCTCTGTCCCATAAGACGCACCTAGTTTTTTGCGGGGGAAATAAAGGAAATTTTTTTTTCCTTTATTTCCCCCCCCCAAACCAGGTCGGGGAACAGCGGTATGGTGGCACTGCACCTCCCCGCTGTCCCCCGAGCTTGTGGGGCTGGCCGATGTCTGCCCGGGGCGCTCTGCTTCAGAGCACCCCTCACGCCAGGCGGCAGGCTGCTATCCGCAGCCTAGAGAGCCCTGCGGGAACTCCCGCAGGCTCCCCAGGCTTGCTGATAGCTTCCTGAAGCCTGGGGAGCAAGAGGGGTCGGTGCGCACCGACCCCTATCGCTCTCCAAGCTTCAGCGAAAGCCTGTATTCGCCCCATAGGACACACACAGAGTTCCCCTTCATTTTTGGAGGGGAAAAAGTGCGTCCTATAGGGCGAAAAATACGGTATATCAGAAGAGGGAGTTAAAATGTGCTGAAAGAAGCATGATGTGCTGTTGCTCCAACTGTCTACCCAATAAGGCTCACTGGTGCCATCATTATATAGCTTTAGGTGCCAAGCAAAAACTTTCCTCTATAACCAGACTAAGCATTCAGCCTGCTAGGCAGAATGAACCCCCCTCTCCTCCTCCTCCTCCTGCTGCTGCTGCGTATTGTTCTGTGTGTTCTTCCAACTCCCTAATCATTTGCAGGGGGGGCATGGGAGGAGGGGGGAGTCCCACTGCAGAAATGGAAGTCCTTGCACAGGGCTTTCGCTGATAGGATTTATTAGATGGAACCCTGCCCTTTGTATCTCATTCTTTCTCAGGATGATATACACTGAGCTTATTCTATTCTATCTAGTCTTGTGCTGAGGGTTAGGCTTTGCAGTAGTGGCTGGCTTCACGTATGGCCACCTAGCAACTTTCACTGTTGACAAGGAAATGAACACAGACCTCTTCAGTCTGACTATTCATCTGAGTCACTTACTATTCAAAACAAATTGTTCCCCTGGAAGCAATTATTGCTAGGCCCATTATTGTTTTAAATATATGCCTCTGATGTTTAGTGTGCACACCTGAAGCGTGAATCCAGCAATGTTTGCACATGCAAGTACACTGGCTAATGTGGAAAACTGACTGACTGAGTGCACATTCATGGGTTTGTTTCTCTGTAAGATGTGATGCGATCCCTAGGTATCCTTAATAAACAGGAACCATGCAAATTGCTATTACCCTGTATACAATGTATCAGTTCTGCATTATGCAATAAACATTTCCTTTTCTTGTAAAATTATATAGTCATCTGAATCAATTCAACATTAAAAAGACGAAAATCTGTTGTATGTCATTTTGCTGTCACCAATTATAAGTAAGCAATTGAACAAAGCAAAACTATAGCTCTGTGGCTTTTCTGTGGGTTCCAGGTAAGAGCAGCTGATTCAGCTTCTCCTATCTGCTTGATTTGTTCCTATTTTTATTGGCTGTCTTCCACAGAAACTATCTGACCTCAACTCCTGCCTCATTCTTGCTGGTTTTCCAAATCAGCTTGTGCTTCCTTATTCAGGACTAAATTCCCAGCAACAGACTCAACTTGGCTCCTTGACCAGTAGACTGTTTGTGCATGTTAGCCCCTAACAAGTTCCTGTTCTCCTGGATCATGTTCTGAGTATATTTAAATCTAAATTTAATTTAGCTCCTCAGTCTGAGACAAAAATGTGATGCAGTTGCAATTTAGGCAAATGACGTTTGCATGAATAACACCAGTGTATGCAGCACCAAGGAAATAATTCTGCTGCTCTATTTACCACAGGTTACACCTGCTAACATACCATGTCCAGCTTAGATCAGCACATAATAAACAGGATAACAGTAAGTTAGAATAATTCAGAGGAGAACAAGAATATAAAACTGGCATAGAAACTATGAACAATTGAGAAAGATAAGGGGCTTTCTCATACATCAGATTTAGATTGCCTTTGAACCTCTCTCACTCAGTTTATGATAACATCTGTTGTTTGTACATCAGAGAAGAACCACTGCTAGTCAATGCCAAAAAAGTGAATCATTTGAACCCATGGTTCAAGGTAGTTTCCTATGTTCCTAGGAGGAATGAAAGAGGCATTCAAAATGCAAATAAGCATTCTTGCCAATGTAGGCTTTATATTCACATCACAAACTCAACTGAAACAACAGTTCCTTTATGACTCCTACATGATAATGCCCTAAGGGTACAAATACAGAGCTACAAATACCTAAAAGGATGACGAAAAGGTATGAAGCATTAAGAAATTTTTCCTAACTGCTGGTCAATGGAAGAGATTGTCCAGAAACATTATGAAATCTTATTTCCTGGAGGTTTTAATAAAAGACAGTGTAGTGTTCATCGGCCCTGTGCAGATGAATTCCTTAACCATGATTCAGCAGTTAGGAGCAGGTTGTGGGATCACACACAGACAATGGGTTTTATCCTGACATTTATTCAGTGGGATCTGGAATCTGATATAAGTATATCAAGGCCAATCATGTTTCCCTCAGTCCCAAATGGGTAATGTATAACATGGTCTCTTTGAATCCACTTGGGTGGTGGCTGGTATCTGAAGTGCTGGAACACATATTGAATGATCCAGATGTCTTGCCTATGTCACAAGCGCATGAAACAAATTTGCCTGAAACTTTTATATTCCTATTTTTATATATAGATGCAAATTTAGACTGCCTTTCAGAGGGGAGAAAACAAATAATGGCTCTTGCTTGTATGGCATGCTAACAGGATTTTCTGGACCCAGTGCACTGTAAGTGGATTGAGTCCTCCACTCCACCCCCCAGTCAGTTGGCAAGAACTGCATCATATGTATGGATTGCAACTGAAGCAAGTCCTGTACAACATGACACTCCTCCTCTACCCCCACCTCTCTCCCCACCACCCCTTCACACCCTATCCAGCTGTTCTAGCTTAGGCAGTGGTTCTGGCCAGTGACAAGGTTCTAGTGGTGTATGTGTGCTAAGAACAGAGTCCAGAGACACCATATAACCTTATGCTAGTATCAATTAAGAATCCAGGAAGCAAAGTCAGATCAAGAAAAGTCAAGTGCCATCAAGGCATGGTCAGACAAAGCAGAGAGTAGGTTCCAGTAAGTGAGATAAAGCAAAGCAGAGGTTAAGATCTAAAGGAAAACAAGCAAGGTGGGTAGCACTCTGGATAGCTCCAAACAGTGCCTAGGCTGGAAGTCAGACAAAGTAGACTTGAATATGCTCCAACAACCAGCAAACTCACACTGAGTCTCAAACAGGACTACAGCTTCCTCTGAGGAGCTAATCCCACCCATGATTAGTGAAGTGCCTTATTCTTAAAGGGCCCAGCCTATTGTAGAAGCTACTGACTCCAGCGGTTTGATGGAGGCTGGGCTTCCACCATGATTTCTGAGCTGGAGTCCTCAGAGTCTGAAGAAGGCAATATGGCCTCTTCAGGCTGGAGAGGTATTGGTATCAAGGGGCCTTTTGGTGCTGAGACCTCCGAGGAAGCAATGATAGCAAAGGCTGGCTCAGAGGGCAAATCTTCCTCCCAGTCCAAGTTGTCCTCTGAATCCCCAGCAACTTCCCTCAACAAGAGGGACTCAGAGCCCTGGGTTATGATACCAGCAATTATCTGGGCAAATTAAGATGGGGGGTATCTGTTGTGGGTCTCATCGACACTATGCTTTGCAATGTGCTCAGCCACCCTTTAAGCACAGAGTTGTTTTAAAAAGAGGGGAGAGACAGGAGATCCAGGACCTGGTTTGCCAGCCCCTAACAGCAGCCCTGCTGATTCCCCTGTAAGGACTAAGCCAGCTGTTCGCTTAAGAAAACCTTTGCAGCCTGCTATCATGGATCTACAGTTTTAGGTTTACTAATTCACGTGTTTCACAAACACAGCCAAGCACATTCTGCTTATATAAAGTAGAACCACAATACTAAACATCTGGGCATAGCATAATTTATACAATCAAGCTGACTTTGGGCCACAAGAAATTAGCTCTGTAGCACTTCTCAACACAAAGAGCATTTCTTGAACGATTGTTAAGATTTGAGCATTACAATACTAAATTACTCCTAAACCCCAACAGGAATCTCTCACCACCACCCACAGAAGAACTAAACTGCAGGAATTCACAGTTACCATTATTCACCCCTTTTCTTCCTCCTCGCAGAGAAAGGAGTATAGCTGTGTACCTTGCAAGATCATCCTTATCTCATCCCCTTTGCTTGCTCCTCTTCCCACCAGTCCAAGAGATGTGCATGCTAGGCATCCACTAGTTCTTCTTCCCCTGGAAACTAGATATCAAACCTGCAACCACCCAGAATTCCAGATGTCTGCCATGGAGGCTCTCAGGTGAGTTTACTTTAGGCTTCCCCCTAACGATTCGCCATAAGCAGTACAACATCCCCAATCTTCACATTCCCATAACTGCTTTCCATGACAAGCAATCTAATCTGACACTTTCTGTTGTTTATAACCCTAATTTGAAATATATTACTTGGAAATTAGGTCTATGGAAATCTGTGGGATATATTAGCATTTAAAATCAATGTACTAAGAATTGAACTGATTCTTATTATGGCACTTACTAAAACATTTCAAAGTAAGAGGAGAAAAAAGAAGCAAGACCAAAATATTACTGTTGTAGCTCTTCCTCTGTCAGTTCTTCTTGCCTTTGTTCCCCAGTCATCATGGCCAGTTCATTTCTTAGGTCCTGAACTTCCTTCTTTAGTCGTGCTATTATCTGCAACAATGAAACAGGTGCCACTTATTGGCTAAATTTAAAGTTATGATTAAGAACTTTGTTGGGAATCCTCTCTCATCTTGTACAATTTTTCATGCTTTTATTTTGTCAAATATGAAGTAGATGACAGACTGAACCTTTCAAAACTGAACTGATTTCTTAAATTAATTTGAATTCCTGAAAAATGCTAGGCATAAATAACAACCAAAATTCCTTACCAGTCTGGGGTCAATTTCTTCATTTAGAATGGCTTCATTTTTAATAAGGGCAACTCGCTGAGCAAATCTACAAGTTGATATTGATTCCTAAATGTAAAAAAAATCTTCTTAACATGCAATTATGGACAAGTAAGTGTGCTATATAATTAATAAACTAAATCAGCAATCTTTAAAACCAGGCTTCCTCAAACTCGGCCCTCCAGATGTTTTTGGCCTTCAACTCCCTTGATCCCTAGCTAGCAGGACCAGTCATTAGGGATGATGGGAATTGTAGTCTCAAAACCTCTGGAGAGCTGAGTTTGAGGAAGCCTCTTTAAAACAGACAACAGTCTTCAAATTCAATGTTCACAGAATAGCAGCAAAATAAACACTTGAAGTTCTCCAGTCTCTGAAATCCAAACTGAAGATGGAACTAAATAGTGTCAAACAGATTTGGCAAAATGCAGCAGAAGAAACCAATACAAGTGATTTCCGGCATCTGCGTCTGCACAGACGCGATTTCCGGTGCCGCAGAAGTGGGTACCCGTGCCGCACTGCGCCAGTTTAGTGCAGCGCGTGGGGATTCACCAAGCGGGCGGTTCGGTTCGGGGGTGGCTCGTGGGCCGGTTAAATGACCCCCGTGGGCTGCTTGTGGCCCATGGGCCTTAGGTTGCCTACCCCTGCCCTAAGCCATTGTATGGCTTAGTGTTGCATGAGAACCAGCTTAATATAGGGTTCAAAATATAGGGTTTACCAACTACTCTGGCAGTGTTGCATCACTTCGCAAACTAGGGTTTAGGGTAGAATTAAATCCATCAGCTTATAAAACATATTTGAATGAAATTAAATGGATAAATTTAAAATACTAACTCTTGGACAGCAAATTATAATAAAAACTGAGAGAACATACATCTATGTTCCTTTTGTCTATTGAGAGTGTGGCAATCATTGTGGTCATACAGTTCCCTCCTAGGCTGTCTCTTAGCACCGAGGTCATCATAGAATTTCTGTAGGGAATATGAGACCTATTCTTCTCCGACAGAGCAATGATTACCTGCAATAAGAACAGAAATGGAAACTCTTAGAGCTCTGGTTTTGCTCTTGACTATTTGGACAAGTCACTCTAATACTGGAAACGCTTACTTTAAAACTGAGAATTTTACCGACTGTAACAGTGGCATACATTAGCAAATGTCAGACACTTTGGCTCATCAAGACTCACTCCGGTAGTAGATCAGCATAGACAATATTGCAGTGGTACCAACTGTGACACTATTAATTTATTAGTTTTTTTACCCTTCATTTTGGCACCAAAGGAGCAGCCCAGGCTGCTAAACAATAGCATTAGTATACCAGCCAAAGAAAAACCTTGAACTTTCCTGCAGTGACTCTCTGTAAAGTCACAGAAATGGTACAGGATAGACCAGGAGCTGCCAGTGTGGTGCCTTCCATATGTTGCTGGCTTTCTATTCCAATAATTCCTGGCCATTGGTCACACTTGCTGGGGCTAATGGAAGATGAAGTCCAACAATATCTGGAGGGCATCATACTGGCTATCCCTTGGCTAGATCATGGAACTGCTAGAGCTTTGAAGCATTGCCCATTTCTTCCTTGCTTCGGCCAACACTTTTTGTTTCAATTGCCTCAGTGAATGAACGGGATGAGTTCCCTCTGAATGGTGCGTGAACCGATTTCTGCTTTTTTCCCTTTATAGCCTCTGTGTAGTCCTACAGAAAGGACATGGTGCTGTTACCCAACAGTAGAATCTCCAGGACTAGGAAATACTTTGCACTACTGCTTTGCTCATATCAGATCTTTTCCCCATAACATGCACTGTATAATGTTTGACAAAGATTAGTAGAGAGGACTACATAGAAGCTGGTGGACATCTGGCATTAAGACACTTTAATCTAATGCAACTGAAGATGCTTGAGCACATGAAATTGTAGAAAACACTTGCATTAGCAAATGACATTGTCACCTCATTGCTGGATAACAGAAACAGACTGTAGTTATGATCCACCAAGAAACTGTCCAAGAAGAAGCAGGGAGTCCTTGTTTTCCACTGCAAAGCAGTATTTAATTAAGAGGTATATTGTAAAGTGCGTTCTCCAATAAATGAGAGCGTGTGTTGCGGTGTGGGCTGCCGGGCCAGCCCTGTGTTGCCAGGCAGGTTAATTGTTGTTGCCTGGTGCATTGATTGGATAACCGGGTTGCTATATCTGTTTTTATGCCCCTGTGTTTTTATGTTTGTACATATTTTATGGGCTAATAGCCGTAAATAAATAAATTGAAATAAATTGAATTAACCGGGTTGCTGGGGCAAATTGTATGTAGCAAATTGGTGGGTGGGACCATCGTCTTTAAATGTTGGGGCACTCTGGTTTTCTTTTCTCTTTTGCAGAGTGCATCGGATCACCCGCCCGCCCGCCCTGTTTTCCGGTTGACCTTGCTTTGCCTGTCATGGGGTCGTCTGCCTTGGTGCAGGGGCCTAGTAGGAATTTTGCCATTTGGCTGATTGGCTGATGCCATTTGGTTTTTGCCTACTACTTAGCAATTCTTCACAACTTGTAAGGTTGCGGTTAGGCATTGGTTATTAAAAGCTGTTGGTGGAGGGGTCAGGATAGGCTGTGCCTGCCCCTCCAATTGTGCTGAAGGGAATTCTGTTAAAGGAATCCTGGGGCTTGCCACGATTTCATCCAATCCCTGTCATGGGACCAGGGCCGGCAAGCCTTGGGGAGCTGGTTGGGTGAGCAGCGTGGGACTGACGCTCAGCTCAACTTATCCCCAACATTGACTTTCCCTTCTACTGGCTTCCGATCAGAGCTCGGAATGTCAGTTCTGTCCCAGGCGGAGGGACAGATAGTCATAACCAATGTTTAAACAACCACTCACTGATTTTGTATTTTAATAAAGTTGTGGCCAAAATAGTGCCCCAAAACTAAAATTACGTGTGATGTGTGAAATTATTTGAGGGGTGGCCTGGGGACCTACACACGCAAATCAAAATTAAGAGCACTTTTAATATTCAATAAGCACAAAATATGCTGTTTCAAGTTTATACTTAGTGATTTCAAAGTTCAGTTTTAAGCAGGTTATAGCATTTATCTGCAAGTCACTGTTAAGTGCCAAATCTTAACTCATCAATCAAAGGAGGTACTTAAAATGCGCTATAAACTGCAACCATCAACATCAGTTTTTTATCTGGTTCGATCTTCAGTTTCTTTGCCTTCACCTCGGTCCATCACACACTCCAGACACTACACTTATGTTGCAGCTGTCTAAAAATGAGATATGCTGGTAGAATCATTAGGGCTGGGGATGTTTATTCAACATGTGGTTAGTCCAAAAGCAACAATTTGGCTACAGAAGGCAAAGTAAACTTTTTGCAAAGATTTCTCAGTTATAGTAAATCTAAATGTTCTACTTTAAATTCCCATATGCCGAAGGGGGAAAAGGTGTTAGGCACATAGTTAAACAAAGCACATTGTCCATTTCTTTCAGTTCAGACAACTTTTCTCCTTGAATGTCTGACATATACTCAGTTTCTGTGGCTTACAAATATATTAAAGAAACTTTCAGGGAGAGAACACTGTGTTTATGAGCACTCCAAAATCAACAAAAGCCTTCCATTGTTATTAGTATTCGCAAGGCTATGAAACAATACTCCATAGTGAAATCTGTAAAAAAACAAAAAACTGTAGTCTGGCAGGTGTGATGCTTTTCTCATTTAGCAGAACACTAAGGCTAATGGATAATGTTTTTCAAACTATTTTAATACAGTAGCAATAAAGTCACAGTAGTAATAATTTATCCACAGGTTATTAATACAACACTCATGTGCTTCTAGGTAGAGATCCTAGAGTTGAAGACCAAAGAAAAAGTGTAAAGAGTATCATAATGGGGAAAGATTAGTACAGTGGTACCTTGGTTTACAAACTTAATCCGTTCTGGAAGTCTGTTCTTAAACCAAGGCATTCTTTCCCATAGCAGTGGGGGATTCAATTTACAAATGGAACACACTCAACATGTTCTGCTTCCAAGGCAAAGTTCACAAACCAAAACACCTACTTCCGGGTTTGCAGTGTTCTTAATCCAAGTTGTTCATAAACTAAGCTGTTCTTAAACCAAGGTACCACTGTACTAAACACGTGAAATGCTAAGGCAGAAAAGTGTATATATTGGCTGTATAATTCAATAGCTGGGATAAAATCCACGATGGCTTTGTTAGGCTTTCCATGAAATACACCTGCCTTTCTTTGGTCACGGAACACAAAACATTACTACATACTGCATTTCAACAGCTGCCATTGAAATTGTGTTTAAGAAGGAAGTTCTATTAAAAGGTACGGTGCAGTAAAATGGCATAAGGAAAATTATGTTCTCCATGCTATTACCTCAAATAAACTACGCTGGGAGACATTATACTCCTTCTCTGAATCAAATGATTAGCCATAATGCCAAGTGAAATGGAACATGAACATTCTAAAAGCAAACTACTACAACAAACTAATAGCAAAATGAAGAACTGACGTCAACCATACCTGTTCCAAGTAATGTAATGACAGATTGATATATTTGGCTTCTGTCAGCAACTGGCCTCCAACGCCAGTCTTTGCAACACGCTCTGAACCAGCCAGATCCACTAAATGTAGTTTGGAGCGTCGAATGGTTGCAGAACCTGGCTCTTTGCTTGAGATGTGAATGGTGAAAATACAATGTGAACGAGTGGAGGCTTGATTCATCGGAGTCTGTGAGACAAAGAATTTAATAAAACTCAGCTGCAGCCAACTGAAATGCTTACAAAGTAAGGGGGAGATATATCTCCTGATCATATATAAAATACAAATGTGACTAAGTTAAAAACACAGGTCAAGAAGATGCATTCAAACACATTATGAACATAGAAATCTGTTGGATCAGACCCAGGTTCCATCAAGTGTAGCTTTCCCACAGTGACTAGCTAGAGGTTCCCAAGAGACAAGATGGGCATGAATGCAATAACTCCCCCCAATGCTCTTGTCCCCAGCACCTAGAATTCAGTCCATACTGTCTTTGTATATGGGGGTGAGGGGTCTGTTTATCTATCATGTTTAATACCTCTCTCTTGATAAAACCTGTCTTTCATGAATTTGCCTAATTCCCTTCTAAAACTGTATATGCTAGCAGCCATAGATCCAGTCTAAGTCCCACTCCCTTCTGTTAATGCTTACTTTAGCCCACAAAAAATGTCTCTGCAGCACTTCTCAGAACTCCCTTCTGTTCTGCCCTCGCCTCCATAATGCCCCTTCTTCAGGACTTAGAGCAGTTTAAAATGCCCAGGGTTAGCTCAGCCAGCTGGGTCACACTGAGACAGAATGGGGGAGATATGACAGCATAGCCCGACTGAACCAGGAACCAAGGGCGGAGGAAGGGGTGTGTGATGGGGGCAGTCCGCCTCAGGTGTCACCACTGAGGGGGGGTGACAAAATGCCTGGTGGCACTCACTGCAAGGCCTGCAGTGCACCTGAGCCATGCGTCTCTCCTGGGAGGGACGCAGTGGCTTGGGCGCCCATAGGTTCATGCTGCCCCAAACAGTCCGCCCGCCACCTCCCTCTCAGCTGTAGGGTGGCTGAGTGGAAGGAGGCAGGCAGGCTCCTCGGAGGCCCCACAGAGCGTCCTGTCCTGGCTTGCCCCGCCCTGTGGGCGGCTGGCTCTGCCCCTGGGAGCAGGGCACGCGTGCCGCCCCAGGCACCCGATCGGCTTGCTCCACCAGTGCCAGGAACTTCTTGACGCAGGCAGAGATCCACTGGATCCTTACCCCACTCATCCCAGCAGATCTTGCTACAGGGGAAATTTGCCTGTCTTCAGCCTTGTACAGTTTTGACACAATCTCATTGTGGGTGCATGAAATGTGCAAATAAATGCAATCATGCAGATATTATTTATTTATTTATTTATTAAATTTATCTGCCGCCCTTCCTCCAAAGATCACAGGGCGGTTCACAGTATTTAAAAATGAAGACTCAAAATACATACCAAGAACAACAAGAAAACCAATAACCCTCTACCACAAACACATTTAAAAGGCCACAGATAATTTAATCAGCCCAAAGCCTGGTTATAAACAGACATATAAATGTCTATAAACAAACATTTTTGCCTGGCGCCTGGTAAGTTATGGTGTTATAGATGTCTCAAACTAATACTGGCCAGTGGTAAATGAGTACTGCACACATTTCATGAGTGAAGTATTCTGACTTACAGAATTTTTATTCCTAGTAGAAGTACTTATATCAGAAAGAAAGGCTTCCTAAAATGCCTACGCCACAAGTAGTTTTTTCCATCACCACACCCTTTCTACTATATGCCATAGAAATCACTGTGAGACAGCAAGTGGGTTTTTTAAAAAATCCTTAAATTATATTAACAAGATTTAACTTGATGCTTTGCCTTATCATTTGCTGTCTATTCCATGTGGCAGTTCCAGTAGACAGATTTCCTCAAAAGAGAGAATTCCAAAATCGTATATAAGCCAATAACATCATAAACTATTAATCAGATGCAATGATGGAACATTAACGTAACTGTAATGTAGTTCTACACCTTTGGTTTTTTTTGCTAAAGCACACACATAGATAACTTGGCACAAAGTAACAGAAAGAGAAAATCATTTATCAAAATCGCCACTAAAGCAAGATTACTGTCCCATTTGTGCATCTTTGATATGAAGCTCCATTGCATATCCACTAGGCCACTATTCAGACAACTTGAAATTAAAAAGAAAGACAATATTTAATAAGGAGTTAAGAGTCCACTACAAAGATTTTGCTGGTGATTTCAGAACTCTCTTGGTCTTGTTAAAAACATCCCAGACATATGTGTCTGGAGTCATGAAGATGAAAGGGGATTACAGAATGGGTCAATTTCAGAACAGATGGTTTCTATTGCAAATCTATATCTAGAAAAAATATATGGATTCCAGTGACTTGCAAATAACTTTTTCTATAACAGGATTCCATGACATCATAAGCTACAATGCTTCAATAGTTCTTGGCATCATGAGAGGAGCACTAAGGGCACATTTTATTCAATTCAAACAGTTCCTGTGACAAACCCAGAGTTTATGGTGGCTGCTTTAAGTTTCTGCTTGGCTACAATTGTACTGTACTCCCTTCCCCCAAGTTGAGAGAGCAGCAGCAACAACTGCATAGCTCTCAGCTATTACATGGCAAAATAGGCTCATCTCTATCACATGCCATCTCAAAATACCCAATGTGGTTCATGCTAGGTCAACCCTTGTTGTTCACTAGTGGTATTTTAATGTCTGGATATAATAAGGTGCATCGGTTTGAACAATATTCAATACGTCAGATTTTGGTTAGAAAACTGCTGAACAGCTATTTCACATTTTTATTCCCTTATATTTCTAGTATTGTGGTATTGTGAAATTGTGCAGCTTTGCCAAAATTAAAACAAAGATAGATACCAAATTCAAACATTTATGACAGCAGCTAATAAATTTCAGTAATGACACATTTACCACTGTGGTCACATGAAAGATTACCATCCACAGCTTTGTGAATCACCAGCAACGTAAAATCTTGAGGAATTGGATGGCTTACTGCTCATGTTATTAAATCCATTTGGAGAAACATGGGTCACGTGAACTGAAGAGGCAGATTATTTGCAACATAGAAGATTTCTGCTAATGCAATGGAACTTTCCCTTCCTCTCCTCCTTTCCTGCAGCTCCCCAAAATCTGCTTTGGAGTGTTCTCCAGAAAAGATTCCGGGGTGAGAACAGTAAGACGAAGTCCTACTTTGCATGGAAGTCTGCTTGTACACTGAAATAATCAGATATCACTCACCATCAAATTTAATACACAAAGTTCAAATTATCCCTGCACAGAAAATACTTGCATGGGCATTTTTATTTTTTATTTTTGTTTAGATGAATGGGTACACTGATTCCAACCTTTCCTTATCAACAAACCACAGCATGTTCCAAACTCAATCTAAGCTAGCTCCATATTCATGGGATTACACAAACGTTATGGTTTCCTGTGGTCTAGCCCCAGCAGTGCCCGTTAGTATGACACCTTCTTTATATATGAACAAAGTAGGGTATACTGTACATGTAAAAATCATTCAAAAAAATTCAAGCCGATTCTGTCTTTTTCTGGCAGCAACAATAAACTGTCAGCATTTTACTAGTGAAAATTAATGAGATTTTTGAGAAGGAAAAGTCTCTTGACAATTTGGAATGGATGCAGAAAATGGATTATAAACCATCCCCACCCCCCAAAAAAGTTCCAGTTTGTCTCTAAGGAAGTCTCTTCTTTATTTTCAACTCAAAATGCTTCAAAACACTAGAATGGTCCTTTAAAATGTGCAAGATTTAGAAGAATAAACTAACAGATAATGATAATAATAGGAACTAAAAGAGAGGTAACTCCAATGTGAAGGTCAGGAATAAGTGTCCATGGTCATCTTCAGATATTTAAAATCCTTACTTTTGATTGAAACATATGTGAACACTGCCAAAACTCTTTGCTCTAGGCCCTCCCAAACACAACTGATAGACAAAATACTGCACATGCACTGCATCCCAAATTGATGCAATAGTAGAACAGAGCAATAAATCGTACAGCAATAAAATCCTGTACTGAAACATTTCCATTCTCATTAAAATAGGCTACATTTGTATTAAGGAAAACTGAATACCAAGCTGGAGACTAAATTGCATGCCTTCTTTGATCTAGCTTCCTAACAAAACAAGATTTGAGATTTCTGAAGCATCTGCATGCTATGAGTCATTATTTCAACTTTTTCTGTTGAATGATAAATAAAATCCTGCAAAGAACTACTCACACCGTAAAGCCTTTTTCAACTTGAAAGGCCTACGTTATTTTGAAAGTTCTGTAAATAGAAACTGCACTCTTTAGTTTAGATCCATTTCATTTGTGTTGGCTGAATGGCATAAAGAAAGTGAAATCCACTTGGAAATCCACCATTGGCCATTTCCCGGTCTCAAGAGATTGCCAAGTCTGAAGCAATAGCAGGAATACATGCTACAGTCCTTCAGGGCAGCCTCAATTCTGTGAGCCAGAAGATTTAGCACAACTCCTTTCCTGATTAGAAGTTGCAGCTTCATTATGTCTTGCTATTGTGGTAGCTTTGTTGAAATAGAGTCACAGATTTGGAAGGTACACCAGAGGTCATCTATAATCAACCTTCTGACAATGCAGGAAATCCACTGCTGTAGCATCCCTGATAGGTGACCATCCAGCCTCTGTTTAAAAAAACAACAACCCAATGCAACCTCTGTTGTGTTTAAAAAGAAAAAGAAAACCAATGCAAGGGAGCCCATCACCTACCAAGGCAATCCATGCCATTGTCATTCCATTTTCCCAATGTGAAACTGTTAGTTTACATTCTACGATCTGGAGCAAGAGAAAACTAATTTATTCTGCCATTTATGTAGCAGGCAGCCTTTCAAATATTTGACTATGGCTATTATCTCTTCTCCAAGCTAAACACACCCAACTCCTTCAACTGTTCTTCATAGGGCATGATCTTCAGACCCCTCACCATCTTTGTCACCCTTCTTGCGACATGTTCCAGTTTGTTAGTCTCTTTCTTCAACTGCAGTACCCAGACCTTGATACAGTACTGCAGGAGAGGTCTAACCAAACCAGAATAGACTGGTGCCATTATTTATTATGATCTGGATGTTATTTCTTGTGATTTTGTTGAACTGCATTCACGTTTCACTTGTGGTCATCCTGTACTGTTGTCAAGTTTTGTGCCACCCATTCTATGTTTGTGCATCTTATTTTGCCTAACTAGGTGCAAAACTTTACATTAAACTCTGGTTAGAGTGTGCTGATGATAATACCAAGGTCGTAAGTTTGATCCCCGTATGGAAAGCTGCATATTCCTGCATTGCAGGGGGTTGGACTAGATGATACTCAGGCTCCATTCCAACTCTATAATTCTATTATTCTAATATCATTTTGCAAATCACTACAAATTAATTTGGGCCCGCCTGACCCATTCTAGTGATTTTTAGCTGCCTCGATTCAATCTGTGTTTGGCACAAATAGTTACCAGTCAGCCTAATTCAGTTCATGATTTGGACAAATGTGTTGCACGATACCATAAAACATGCATTTCCATGAAAAAAGATTTAGTAAAGGGTAATTTTACACATATACTCAAAAACCAAAAATTACGAACAAATCTGGTTCTTTTACCTAGAATTACAAGCTCAGAAAAATTAACTAATGTACAATTCTTATTTAATAACTTTAAGAAACCTCTAAAGCTGGCTGAAGTTTTGAGATTGCTTCTAGTGTTCCGATTTTAAAAGCATGTAACTTTCTTAATAACTTTTCCTGCAAATGTTGGCTTTGCTGTAAGGACATGAAAATGAGCCATAAGAACTTGACTATGTACTTCAGGCCTAGAGACTATGTTTTGCAGATGTTTTCTGGTTGCCATAGTAGCTTCTGAATTTGTCTCTTTCAATATGAAGTTGGTAACCTTGTTTTAAAAAATGACAAGAGTCAATCTTGTAGTATGCTGCTTCATCAGAAAAAATACTGACCAGTTAAAAATAAAAATAAAACTATTTTTATTTCTCTTTTGGATGATAACATAGCCAGATATCCAGTGTTAGTATTAACATATACATAATCTTAAAAAGCCAGACCGTGACATTTTACACAAGCCAGAATGAGTGCTTCAAATGTGCCAAAATTTCTTGCTTTCCAGGTGCCAGAAATCAAAAGTCTTTTTGCCTTGTGTTTGAAAATTTCCCACTGATTTTTTTTTTTTGCTGCTCTGAAGTTGTCTTATAGATTTAAGCAAAAGAGCTCTTCTCACTAGTGAACTGAAAGGTTTCATACCCTTGTTAATAATGCCCATTGTTGCTTTTAGAAGTCGTTTTCTGAGTCTTTGTGGATATATACATCATGCCATGAAGATCTATCACAGTCATACTCAAATACCATATGTGTGAACCTGATGTGGATGTGTTATCTCATTCCTTTTTCCTCACTTCCTGGCTTCACTCACAGCTCTTCTCATAACACAATGCAGTCTACTATCACCATATGGTAATGACCGTATCGAAATGGATTGAATGAAGAAGTCTAGCGTCTGCTCAGATCTCCTCAAGCCTCAAAATCAGGCTTGCCCAATTCACATTGGTCTATGATCCAAGCATGAACTCAGTTTTCCATACAACAGAGTTTGCATGGATCTAATGCAATATACCATCAATTCAGATTTATTATCATGTTGAGCTGGCTTCATGCACCAGGCCCACTGGCAGACGAACTCTGTGTAACAAAGATGTCTGGATCAACCCCCCTGTGTGGGAATCCTTTGCAGATGACCACAGTGCCTAGAGACAGACAGATGTCATGTATCCATAGCAGTGACCAGAAGAGGAATGACCACTAAGAGGATCACAGAGAGAAGAAATGCCATGCTGCATCTGCAGCAGCATAATCAGACACCTACATCTGCCCCAGCTGCAACAAAACATGTCTCTCCCATATCAGTCTCTACAGTCACAGCAGGGACAGCAACTTTCCAACAGTTTGTCTTCACCCCCAAAGGCACACTCCTGCATTGCTGACCACATAACACTAGTAATAGCATGATTACACTGTCTGCCGATACATTCCGAGGCCCAATATAAGCTGCAGGTTTTAACATATAAACCCTTATGTGGCTTAGAGCCACAAAAAAATGACTGCCTTTCCCAACAAGAATACATCCAGACTATGTTCATCCAGACCTTACAAATGTCTTCTGGGGCCCTTCCCCATGAAGCCCTACCCCTGAGAGATGCTCAAGAGAAAGTGCCTTTTTGGTTGTGGCTGTCTGCCTATGGAATGCTTTCCCAAGTGAGGCTCACCTGGTGCCAACACTGACATCTTATTGGCACCAGGTGAAGATTTTCCTCTTCACTTGGGCATTTGATGGAATTTGAAAAGTTTCTAAAGTTGATTGTAAATTACTTCAAGTCTTGTGTTAAATGACTTACAAAAGAGAAGGAAGATATTAAGTATTTTGAGTTCAACAAGAGGAAAATTGAACTGTTTGCAGCCAAAGGTTCTCACCTCTGCAATCATCCTGTTAGTGTCTCCTAAGAAAAGAAGGTTCAGGGCTTCCTCCTCATTGGTTGCTTGCTGCAAAGAGAGATGTTTCAGATGAATGTTCTGATCAGGATCTTCCATTATTGTCACCTTTCTAGAAGAAGAAGAAGAGGAGGAGGAGGAGTTTGGATTTGATATCCCGCTTTATCATTACTCTAAGGAGCCTCAAAGTGGCTAACAATCTCCTTTCCCTTCCTCCCCCACAACAAGCACTCTGTGAGGTGAGTGAGGCGGAGAGACTCCACTGCTCTTAACCACTACACCACACTGGCTCTACAGTACAATAAAATAAAAATAAAAACAAGATTTAAGTAAAGCTTAATGTCGGCATTTTGGGCACAAAATATATTGCAGCCGTTTTAAAGAATCCATAATGTATTTTGTGAATAAGTAAATGCACAGATATCCTGGATTTCCCCCCCTGAACATAGAATCATAGAATCTTAGAGCTGGAAGGGACACAAGGGTCATGTAGTCCAACCCCCCGCAATGCAGGACTCTCAGTTAAAGCAACCCTCAGGTTGTGTCTCTTGGCGAAAAGAAATTTCCCAGGTGTTCATATCAGAACTACCAAAAAAAACTGTGCAACACTGCAGTTAATATTCAGACAGGCCCATGAAACATTTCATAGGCAATGTGGTGATGGTTTTCCCCACCCTCAGAATACATCCTTTCATTTCCCCCTTTATCTTTGATTTTATTTCCTTTCTTCCACTTAAAGACTGGCCCTAATTCAAAAATGACAGGCTACAGTATAAAACATGAACTAATAAGGATCATGACACAATTATAATATACAAGCGAAAAAATTCTTGGGACAGTTCTAATAATGCAGTAGGCAATATCCTATTAGTAATTGGCCTCGCTACATCACTGCCAAAAAAATTTAAAATGCTGATCAAAGAGGCATGCCTTCAGCTGACACCTAAAGCTAAACATTGTGGTCTGCACCCCAGAAGTGAGTTTGTACCTCAGTCAGAAGAGAGGGCAGTCCATTAATGGGATGCCACCACTGAGAAGGCTCTATCCCATTTTACTTGACCAGGGGGGAAAGAAGGGCCTCCACCACACAGATGTTCCTTTCAGCATTTGGGCCCCAAGATGCTTAGGGTTTTATGTCAACTTAACAAAGAGAAAACTTGATGGTTGTGGAACTTGTAGACCTCATCTGGACCTGAGATTGGGCATGACTTTGTGTGTGCCTTACCAAAACAAGTCCTCATATGTTAGGTTTTCTTACTAGCTTGGCTGATGCAACCAAAGAATTTGTACAGTACAACTTGGCTAATTCTGTTTTATGCATATTCCACCCAGCTTTAAAGAAGTCTACAAATTCCATCTACTTAGCCAAATGAAAACATTCTTTGTTTATAGAAAAAACAAAAATCCTGCTTCTGCCTCCTCTCCATCATTATGGATAAGTTAGCAGTACTTTTCCATATCAAGGTCCAAGTTAGGACTAATTCTTATGGATTTTAGACATTTCTACCTGTATTGAAGGAATGGAGACAACTTTATATAGATATAAAGCTAGCAGCAGCAACTTGAATTATGAGAAACAATATACTGAACAGTATTAATAGTTTCCTCTATCACTTCTTTCTTTTTTTCTTTTTTCTTTTTTTTTTGAGAGGGACAGTTTGACACTGGAAACCATCGACATAACACTATCTAATCAAACTCATATATTTTTCTGCCACTATGGAAAAAGTTGTACCTATTGGTAAAAAAAAGAAAAGAAAAAGAAAAAAAGCCAGAATGAGACAGGGTGCAAAAATCAAGTGTCCAGTAGGAATATTTGTCAGGTCTAATTTTCTTAACTGCCAATGGTGACCAAAAATCTATTTTTGCAGCCCTTTTCAAATCACAGATATTCTTTGTTTTAGATGTATCTGTGAGAAAATGACATCTCTGTAAATTCAGAACTCTTTTCAGAATCCACAGCAACCCTATTAAATACACATTTTAACTCAATTGTTCCCACTAAATGAATGCGATCCAACATAATGCTAAACTGACACATTTACTTTCTAAAAGGTATGGGAAAGGAAATACATTAAGAATAACCACACCTAAATCTGAAAGCACTTGTGGGTTTTTAAAAAGAAAAATGTAATTGTGCGTCTAATGAAGGCTGGATTTTTTTGGGGGGGGTGGAATGAAAAGATTTGTGATTTTTAAAAATGTTTCACTCACGGCAAATCTTCTAGTTTGGAGGCTTCATGTCGCGGGTCCAGCAGATCATAGCCGCACTCATTATAAATTTCTAAGTAGGAAATATGTGTTGTATATACTTTGCTGCTATCCTGAATTGGAAGAAAAATAAAAAGATGGGATCAATAGTTATCTAAAAACCTAGGATACACTGACAGTACATATTTTGTGTTGTTTACCTTCTTACAGTATGTCCTTTGAATGGTTTACACACATTATTAGAAGGTGGTTTCCCCCCCCCATTTTTTATTATAATGTTCCATTATAAGCATTTTGGCATACTGAGAAAGACAGTAACAAAATTAAGAATAAAACATGGTAAGACTATAAAAAAGAGCAACAGCAGTACAACTGGTTACTTATTAACCTTCCTCAAAATATGTTATCACATTTATTTAATGGTTCCATACTTGTACAAATATATATGTTCCATGTTTCTGTGACCAGATCTGTCTGCATTCTCCTCTTGAATTGCTTTGTTGGCTCAGACAATCTGAAAACTGATGGGGAGCGGAAAATAATAGTCTGCTGAGAACCTACAATCTTTCATTTGGGAGAGAACCCAAGAAAGGCATCTTCCCCTTTGGACCCACATGGGGAACAGCATTACTTCTCACTGCTTTAGGTAGGTATCGGTATCGGTGTGACATCAGCCACCAGCCCCCTAATCTCCATGTGCATCTCTGAACCTTCAAACTAAAGAAATAGCACAGAATTGCCATCATTAATAGGTCTGAAAGCAAAGGGTCAAGAATTAATGCGAGCTTACAGAGATCAGCAACAAGCAGCACAGCATTATCAATGATGGACAAGGATCAATGGAAGACAGCTTGCTGTCCATTACCAATGCTTCTTTGCAATGTGCAGCCTCAAGAGAATGCTGGTTGTGTTCTAAGTTGTGCCCATCAGTTCATGTAGGACAGTGGAGAGCCCAATAGGCCTGGCAGTGCCTCACAGACACTAATATACATCCTAGATTGCACCATACTTATTTGCAACTTGTAGAGGTTCCCTGGCAGAATGTCAATGTGGAAAGGGTTCTCTGAATGTACAAAGCCTGAAAACAACTCATATTGCCCCTTTGGGTATGGAATATGCTCCTATCAACCAAGGATGGCTTACTGAGGTGGTGAGTTATTTTCTATTTTACTAGGCTGCCCATTGTAGGAAGACACGGAAGGCTACGGATATTACAAATATTTGGGCAGGACAACTCACTGTTACTCTTTCCCCCTTCCCCAAAGTCCGCCATGGATTACGATTTACAAGAGCCAGCACCTCTCCAAAGCTACACATTTTCCACTCCTACCATGCCACCAAAATGCCATGGTTGGTGCTTCCGCAAACATTATTCAAACCATACACAAAAAACTGGGCTTGGCGGTGTAAGAGAGAAATGTGTATCCATCTCAGTGATTGAGTGTCTTTAGACTGAGCTTTGAATTCTGAGTACCTTGGATTAAACATACAGTTCCTTCAAGATAATCCACATTTCAGTAAATAAGCTTTCCACTAGCTGTTTCTAACACAGCAAGGTAAAAGGGAGGAGCGGATGGTGCTGTGATCTAAACCACTGAGGCTCTTGGGCTTGCCGATCAGAAGGTCAGCGGTTCGAATCCCCGCGATGGGGTGAACTCCTGTTGCTCTGTCCCAGCTTCTGCCAACCTAGCAGTTTGAAAGCACACCAGTGCACATAGATAAACAGGTACTGCTGCAGTGTGAAGGTAAACGGCATTTCTGTGCGCTCTGGTTTCTGTCACGGTGTTCCACTGTGCCAGTAGCGGTTTAGTCATGTGGGCCACATGACCCAGAAAGCTGTCTACAGACAAATGCCGGCTCCCTCGGCCTGAAAGCGAGATGAGTGCCACAAACCCAGAGTCACCTTTGACTGGAATTAACCATTCAGGGGTCCTTTACCTTTTACCTTTACCTAACACAGCAGTTAGAAGAAAACTGAGCTGGAAGTTGCATGCAGCTCTAAGGGTATGCACATATGCTAGGACCTCCAACCAGGAAGAGATGGGAGAGTGCCAGCTCCCTGCCTAATGTGCAAGAATATACTGAATCTAGCTTTGCCTAGCTAGAGATCCCATATGTGGGACCACAGACCACGAAGACCCATTCCAGTACTAAGCTGAGGCAATCCAGTAAGTGAATTTTTTCCTGTTTTAAAATTTGAACTTTTTAAGCCCAGTTATGTATATATTCAGACTAGTTCTATGCCACCTTTCTGCCAAACAGAGATACTGGTCAAGGCTTATAAACCAAAAACTCTTAACTCAGTTGCAACTTGGATGAACAAGCAGTGATAGTAAATAATATCTGAGAGTTTCAACTCAGAAGGACATAAATGTTCCACTTTGGCTTTGCCTCTATTGGTTAATGAGGTGAGACAACTGATATTTCAACATATAAACAGAATTTCATTTTCTCTTTTGTGGAATATGGCAAAATACCAAGGTCCTTTCATTTCCTGTTGCAGAAGAATCATTCTCAGACTGTCACATCCTATTTGACAAGAATACTAACCTCTTCATTAACTTATCAGTTCTCAATCAGTTTAATAAAGTTTCCACAGTGCTTTGTTCCCTAGATCCGATTAACAAAATCCTTTACTTCAAGTTTCATCTTGTTTGAGGGAGTATAACACTAAGCTCAAACCTGTATTCCAACTATTACTAAGAAAAAATACTAAATGCAAAGCAGATTGCTACTCAGAATGATAGGGCCAGTGCAGACATACTCTCAGCCATGGTTAAGAGAGAATGAGGAAGCCTCATAATTACATGCTCCTTTTAGCAATTTTAGGGGGGGGGGACGGTAACTGAATTAGTCAAAAGATGCAGAAATATCTAAAATATACAAGGAATCCAAAGGAACAGGTGCAATAAACTAAAGTAAAATTGGGCATTTCACAGTAACTAACCTTCTAATCCTAAATATATTCATATGGAAGTAAGGTCACATTAATAATAACAGGATTTACTTCCATTTTAGAGGATTTAGGAACACAGAACACTGTATCTCATAATTCAGCCATGTCTGTAACCAGCATAGCAATGAACATTCACCAGCAGCGCCACCTGTGGAGCAGCTGTAAGCTGTGTCCTATGAATGGCATTCACCCTTCAAGGTCTTTGATGGGATCTTGTTAACTAGTCCTTTTGGTCCAGATACCATTTTTAACAGATCTAAAAATGTTAAATTCAAAACAGATGGGAAAGTCTCTTGAGAAAAATACATTTCTGCACAAAATATTTTAATTGCATTTTTACTGTTCACAGATTTACCTGGTTCATGTGGTCTGCAGGTGCAGTTACACAAAGAAAGTTGCCTAATGCCTACTCTTTCTTTGCTCAGACAGAATCAATGAATCAACCTCCTGCATATCATTCATAAGTATTTCAAATCTTTATTGAACAATAAAAAAGGCCCACAAAAATCAGAGAGAATTTTGGACATTTCTGTCTCTGAATACTTAACAGTTCAGCAATGATGTTTTAATACATTTTTAAGACAGACTGCGTATCTAGTTCTGAACCAGTCTTCTACAGAATCTAAATCAGTTTATTGTGAATGGTTTGAAAATATATCTCCAAGGACTGATATCTCAGCCTTATTGAGGTTTTAATGACTAAATGAACCCTGGCAGAAAAACCAAGAAGTTAAAAATGAAATGAAAACATATTTAACATCTTAAAACTAATTAAAAGTATCTAAAAATTAAGAACATCTAAAAACTTTTAATAACAATTGCATAACATCCCCACACAGATAATAATTTCAAGGCAACCAGATATCATGATAAAATCAGTATTTCTTTCCTCAGCTATATCATTATATTTAGTTAATGAAATGTTTTAAAGAAAAATGATCAGAGAGAATGACCTGTACCTTCTGCAACTGCTGAAATATGTAAGATAGTGTCCGTGGAATTATGCCCCTATCACTGTAACGTTCTGCTCCTCCTGTTATGGTAAAGGTCTTGCCGCTGCCCGTCTGTCCATAAGCAAATATGGTGCCATTATAGCCCGCTAGAGCACTGAAAGTGGAGGAATAAATATGTTATCTATGTAATATAAACATTGGTTTATAAACTTTCACTCTCTGATTAGCGTAGCCATGGAAATCTTTGCTGGCATGATTGGATATTCCTTACATCTTCTAAAATGAAAAATAATGTCAACCTTTTTCAAGCAATCTCCCTTAATTTAACACATTTTTAAATGCTTTCGTGAATATATGCATTTTCATACACACTTACCCCAATGTATGCAATTTTGTACATGTTACTTGGCTGGAGAACTGCACAGCAAAATTCAATGAAGTGCAAATTTTGAAGGCTGGCTATGCTTTGATTCTCATATTGTCCTGGAAAGTGTGAATTTGGTAGCTTCACCTTTAAATGTGAACTGAATCAAATCACCCCTCAATCCCCACTGGTGATACAGCGTCATTTTTAGCATTAGCAAACTGTATGGGGAAAAAGATGGCTGCCCCCATCTTCTTGAAGCCATTTTTACATTTAAACAGGTTTTTAAAAGAAGAATGGAATAAGAAACTCCTTAGAGCACCTTGCAATTGATTCCTCCCTCCTAGGTAAAAAACCCCAAAACCTTATTGCTACCCGGCAAACATCACTGATTAACCCCCTTCCAACTGTCAGGGGGGAAATTTCCAAAGAAGGAGAGGGATCCCTTTTCACAGTCTGAATTTTATACTAGCTTTTGAGTACACTGTTTTAGAAGAAACCAATCACCATTTCCAATTTCACAAAAATCAAGTTCTAAATGCAGAAGACAGAGATCAGTGCAAAATGTAGCCATAGGTTGCAAAAAGGTATCTTACATACCTTCTCCGATAATTCACATATATAAAGGTTTTTCTTGGGTAGCAATGTACATACAGAGTCTTTGTTTTCAAGTCACATTCAAAGTGAGACATTACTGTTGTAAGCAATATGTGGCTGGGGGAAAGAGAAGTGGGAATAGAGAGGGAAGATAGTAAAGTTTCATTATTTTACATAGTACCTCGGGTTAAGTACTTAATTCGTTCCGGAGGTCCGTTCTTAACCTGAAACTGTTCTTAACCTGAAGCACCACTTTAGCTAATGGGGCCTCCCACTGCCGCCGCGCTGCTGCTGCTGCACAATTTCTGTTCTCATCCTGAAGCAAAGTTCTTAACCCGAGGTGCTATTTCTGGGTTAGCGGAGTCTGTAATCCGAAGCGTATGTAACCTGAAGCGTATGTAATCTGAGGTACCACTGTATATGAAGGAAGCTTTTATGTCAGCATCACGTGAATCACTACTTTTTGTTGGCAATGTGAGAGACCAGAGGGCCCAGGGAGTGGTTTGCAGTGTGTGTTGTTTGGTGGGGGGAGGGTGTTGCTGGATGAGATAAACCAGGCATCCCTAACCTGCAGCCCTCCAGATGTTTTGGCCTACAACTCCCATGATCCCTAGCTAACAGGACCAGTGGTCAGGCATGATGGGAATTGTAGTCCAAAACATCTGGAAGGTAGAAGGTTGGGGATGCCTGAGATAAACCATATCAACTGTATGCTGTCTCGGGGGTGGGGGGTTTGATCCCTGTCTTGTTGACTTGCATATGTAATGATGAATTATGGCTTCTCCCATAATTATATCATATTCCTGACATCATATCAATGGAAACATTTCAGCTTGATGACGTAATCATTCTCTTGGTAAGACTTACTAGTTTTCAAAAGAAGATTGTATTTGGTTTGTTCAGCTCAAATACTCAACATATGTTATGTAAAAGAAGAGGGGGAAAGGATTTTTGTGCACTCTGTTTATGAGTAAAGTTATAAATAAGCCATGCTAAAAAAAAAGAAAAAGCAAAACCTTCCTTTTCTTCCCTAGGAGGATGGGGCCATGTGTAGGTCAACAGTGAGTCTGGTGCCATGAGAGAGGCAAAAGGCCTCCAACTCATTTATCTGGAAGCCTAAGCATTTGCCAGATGGCTCAGCATAATCTACAATAGCAAAATGTCAAAGAAAAGAACACAATAAGATGCCAAAGAAAGCCAGTATCTGCTGAAAACAAAAATACCAGAATTGTCAGAAGTATTTGTTTTCTGCCTGGTTATTAGGCATATATTCCACCTTTGTTTCAAAAAGAAGTCATGGGGGGTGTTCTATGTTATATCATGTTGTCAGCGTGAAACAGTTGTTTGTCCACTTTAGGATTAGCAGAATATTTTCGAACTTTGTAGCATTGCACTGAAACTGGGCAATTGTTGAGTGATCAGTTTCTTGGGCTTGGTCCTCACATTCTCACAACTTCTTACTCTGTCTTGCTGTAATTCAATGCTTCTGCAGTTTACTAAACCAGATTTTTTTTTTGTTTTGTTACATCTAAAGTGCAAAACAGTAATTTAATCTCAGTTTGCAAAATGTGATATGAAAGCTGGCTCCTCTTAAACTAGGATACGACTTTGTAGCCACTTTTGAACTGCCAAAGTTTCTGGACTATCTTCGAAGTTCGCTCCAAGATGAACTACAATCATTCAAGATGGAACTGAGATTGAGGATAGGTACATATTCTCTAGGGAAGAGCACATGTGGCATACTAGTTGAAAGTTCTTGTGGGCACTGCCACTACCTGAGTATCCAAGAGCAGGGATAGTTCCAGGAATACTCCCATATTGTACATCTGCTGAGTCAATGAAAGTGTAACCCTACACAGAACAGGTTGCGCATCTATTCCAATGTCAGGTTTAAACTTGCCTGGATGGAGCTTCAGTTTATTCACCCTCATCCAAATTGCCCCAAATGAAAGTCATTCCCGCTTGTTATGGAACAATACCAAGAAGCTTTTCTGAGACAGGAGGGGGAAGAGCTTCTGATTAGTGAAAAATGATATTTGTCTAGTTGAGATGGGAGGGGAATAATGGTGATAATGGTGGTGATGATGATGATGGTGCCAGCAAAATTGCCATCCAGCCAGTTGCCATCACAAGAAGATATGAATTAGGACAGTGGTGGCCAAACCTGGCCCTCCAGCTGTTTTGGGACTACAACTCCCACCATCCCTAGCTAACAGGACCAGTGGTCAGGGATGATGGGAATTGTAGTCCCAAAACAGCTGGAGGGCCATCACTAGATTAAGAGAAGAAAGAGTTGAGGAACTAGCAAAAGGAGAGTTGGGTAGAGAAAGAATGCTAGGCAACCACTTGCAGAGTACCACTTGTTCTGGAGATGCCCTTTTTGGAAGTTACAATGTGACTAGAGACTGGAATGCTTTTCTCTTAGGTAGTTGAGCTTTAAAATGGTTACAGAATTGCTTTATTTAGTTAATTATATCTGTATCTCAAACAGAAACAAATCAAAGACATAATCCAAAAAAAGTAACCATGCTAAAATGAACTGTAGCAAGGTTTTGTCATGCTACAAAGTTTCATAGTAAGGCATTCATGAATTTGTGACAGGGTAGCATGTTGTACAGATATATAAAAGATGGTTACATTTCTCTCCCTAGATTCAGGAGAGGCATGTTACTTTGGCAATATAAACCTAACTGAGTAATCCTTCATGGGCCAAATCTGATTTCAACAGACTTAAAAGAAATGAGGGAATTCTGATTGGGGAATACAAAGACTTTGAAGTACTGAGTTAAAATAATCAAGTTAAAAATACAGTGGTACCTCGGGTTACATACGCTTCAGGTTACAGACTCTGCTAACCCAGAAATAGTGCTTCAGGTTAAGAACTTTGCTTCAGGATGAGAACAGAAATCGTGCTCCGGCAGCGCGGCAACAGCAGGAGGCCCCATTAGCTAAAGTGATACATCAGGTTAAGAACAGTTTCAGGTTAAGTACGGACCTCTGGAACGAATTAAGCACTTAACCTGAGGTACCACTGTAAATGGTAAAAATTGCCACGTTATAAGAGAGGCCTTGAATGGGTAAATGGGGCCTTTGGACCAAAAGAATCTTAACTGTTCCTGCATTATATACAGTCCTGCATTAGCCATTAAATGAGGTGGTCCTTCAGTAACTATGGAACGAGGTGAAACAGAGGAAAAGCACAAAGGTAGATACTGTGGAACCTTGGTTCTCGAACTTAATGAGTTCCCGGAGTCCATTTAACTCCCGAAATCGTTCGCAAACCAAGGCACGGCTTCCAATTGGCTGCAGAAGCTTCCTGCAGTCAAGCGGAAGCCTCATCAGACGTTAGGCTTCTGAAAAAATTTCACAAACCAGAACACTAACTTCTGGGTTTGCAGCATTCAGGAGCCAAAATGTGCGAGCACCAAGGCGTTAGAGAACCAAGGTACAACTGTACATACAAACTTTATTTTTCACTCAAGAACTAATCAAGTCTTGAATTTTTTCAAGCTTTTATTCAGGGAGCTTTTTTATTTTTGGCTAAAAATAAACTCGAGATCAAAGTATGTAAAATACATGCTGATGAAAGTTGTCAACTATTAATATTTCAGTCACACCCCTTCTCTAAACTATTTTTCTGGCATCTTTGTGCTTCCATTCTATCCATCATAGACACCCTTTAGAACCAGAGTGAAATATGGCACAGTACTGACTAATTCAACTTTCAAGTAGTAATGCTTATGAGAAACATAAAGTTTACCCTCATTTTAAAGTTTTGAGACAGATGTTTTCAAGGAGATACATTTAAATGTCTTTCCTCATTTGGAGATAAAAGTTATTTTCATTAAAATAAACAAAATATCTCATTATTACATCTTTTGTCTCCCTGCCAAATCTGTAGCATAAACCCTATTTAGCAATGCTCTTCATTTCACGGATACGTGCAGTTCTTTATATATACACTTAGCAGAATGAATTTTTTTCAGTGCAAATTCATACTGCATACATTTTTTCCACAAAAGCTGTCAGAAATTGGCCTGAAAAAGATGTGCAGTGTTTATAATTTAAGCAGTTTACATTAATTTGAATGCTTGGGCAATCTGGATTTTGTGTCAAAATAAATCTTAAAAGATACTATGCCTTATAATAGCAGTTTGAGGGAAAACATAGTAATCCTTGATACAATTTCAGATCTGTGGCTCCATAGCTGAGTGTCTTTTTTTAAAAAAAACAAAACCCCACTTTAATCTTTATAGTTCTGACACTTCATTTTTCAGTGAGATTTAAAAAGGAGGAAAGAAAACAAACCCAAACCTTCCTAAATAAAAACCCTATAATCATGTCAAAGTGGTATTCAAAAAGGGCATTATTTTCTTCCCCCACCATGCTGCAAATAGACTCTACCGACCTCGATGTCAAGCCACCTACACGAATAAGAAGAAGGATGTGATGCATGTTTGTCTATTGTATGGCTTCACCACTGCTTACTAAGGGATATCATTCCAGTATATCATTGGTTCTCAACTGCTAAGTCATTGGCTGGAACTAACTATAGACCATCCTGCTAGCTCCAAAGAGGGTAGATTTTTTACTTATTTTCCAGCCCTAAGTACCTATTCCGGTTCTTCTTTCTCCAATATTTGATAGCAATAGAGAGGTTTTTAGGACTCACTCAGTTCCCTTGGTTTTAAATGATAGAATCATGGAATTGTAGAGCTGGGAGGAACCACGAGGGTCATCTAGCTGAACGCCCTGCAATGCAGGAATTTTTGCCCAACATGGGGCTCAAACCCACAACCCTGAGATTAAGAATCTTGTGCTCTAATAATAATAATAATACCTTTATTGCCAATGTACAACCTGTGTACAATGAAATTAACCGAGCCTCCCTCCCTCCCCAACACTCAATCTCGCTGCACTCTGTGTGTTTGTCGCACAACACACCAATCCCGAAAGTCAGTTGCACTATATTATTTTCCGTTCAGCAGCCTAACAGCCTGCGGATAGAAACTGTTTTTTAGCCTGTTGCTACGACTGATTATACTTCTATATCTCCTGCCCGAGGGTAGAAGATTAAAGAGGTGCTGGCCGGGGTGTGAATCATCCCTGAGAATTTTTCTTGCTCTCCTAAGGCATTGGTCCCTTGCAATGTCATCTAGCAGGCTCAGGGGACAGCCCGTGATATCATGTGCTGTGTTCACCACCTTCTGTAAAGACTTTCTGTCCATGGCTGTCAAGCCAACATATCACACTGTGATACAATATGAGAGGACACTTTCTGTTGTGGACTGGTAGAAGGAGGTCATCAATTGTTGCTTAACATTGTTCTTTTGCAAGACCCTGAGGAAATGGAGTCTCTGTTGGCAATGGCAGAGGAAGAGGGGGGTGGGGGGAGCACACCACCCCCGGCAGCGCTATCCCGGTGGGGTTCCATTGCGGCTGCCCCCCGCCAGCACTGGGAGCCCCGCCCCCACAGGTGACACACCCCGCCCCCAGAACACACGCCCCACCCCTTTGGGCCACCCACCTTGCCCCCAGGATGCACGCCAGCCCCTCCCCCACCTGCTCTCCCCCCCCTGTGCCAGAGCATAAAGCTCCGCCACTGTCTGTTGGGCCTGAGCTATTTGGTTGAGTTGTGGTTGTTGATGTGAAATGAAGTCCTTCAGAATATGACTGCACACACCCACACCCTGAAAGAGGTAGGGTACTTTTCACTAGTGAAATCGCAAAGCAGCCAGTTTGAAGACACCCCCTGCTCCCCTTTCTGTTTAGCCAGCCATTGAATCATGGAGTTGTTAGACAAGCAAGAGAGGGAAGTGTCAATGGCAATAACCAGGAAATGTAACAGCGGCATTGCAGAATCTGTCCGCACAAATATCAGAGCGCTACGATTCATCCCAGAGTATTTCCCCTGTGTGCAGTACGGTTAGCAGAAGCTTTAATTCCTCTGACCACAGGCATTTTATAGTGAACTATTATTTGTTAATGTTTAATATTTCAGATTTCATGCTGCAGTATTCAGACTCCAATGAAAATGACATCTTAAAATTAGAATATTTAGATATAAGAGTTTTAGTCTGAAATCCTCAACATTTTGGAGAACATACAAGGAAAGAAAAAGCTTCTAGCCAAAAAATCAGGGCCAATTCTGTGGACCAATGCCAGTTGGCAAGAAAAGTGCAGAAGCAACTGGAGGCTGCGGCACCAGGACTTGCTGACTTGCCCACCAATCTCCACCCTCTCCTCAAAGTGGTTCTCCCATAAAATGAGTTGTTGTCCAGGATTCTAGGCAAACTTGTGTAATGTTTTTAAGGTACTGATCCCAGGACTCAAGTTAAGCAATATATCACTTAGATCTACATACACAAAAAAGATGTTTGGCACTTGCACTTTAAGTTGCGATTTCAAAAGAAGACAAACTTGTGTTACAACAAGTTACTGTGGTTATGCATTCTTTAAAGTAAGCTACAATAACACAAAACTCTGCAAACTCCAGTAATAAATATTCTGGTCAGAATATACGAGACAGAGTGCACTTAGCCAGGTTAGGAACGTGCTGTTCCAGATGCTGTGTAAATATAAAACTAAATGACAACTCTTGTTCCAAAGAATTTATAGTCAAAAATACCAGAAGCAATAAATGATCTATAACTGGAAAACTGACAATATCTTTCTTTTCAGTATTTGGGTAGCATAAGTAAGTTTTAAAAACCTTTTATTCATGTAGCCACTGTGTTGGAAACTATTCTGTCTGCCAGTTAAATCGCCCAGCAACCTACTGTACCAGCAAAAATCACCTACATGTCCAGAATCAACATGCTACAGCTGCATTCAATCGAGCCACAAAACAAGTTCAAGAGGACGGAAAATGTGATCTGCTACACCACAGCTGAATGGCTGGGACAATGAACAAAGAATAATGGGCAATAGCTGTTCTTTGTGGGAGAAGGCAACGAAGAGTGACACATACTCTCCTACACTACATGCAAAATAAAAGCCACCCTCTCCTTCATAATTTGTTCTATGTGTGAATTAGCATTAGGCATGGTAAACCAGGGCTGCTATCATAAAACCAAAAAGTGGGTTTTCATCCCTCATTGTCCTAGTTAGTGCTAATGCACATGTAAAACCTGATTGGCATTAAAGAAAGCCATGGAAGGGAGGGTAGAATTCACATGCAGAGAAGAGGATGGCGCACACACAAGCCCACAGCACACTTCTAGTCTCCTAACTGTATTTAGGAAACTGTGAACTTCTGCTTCAGTCATAAAAGAGCCTTTCTTAACTTTGAGTTCTTTTCATTTTAATACAACATTCATTTAATATAATAGCTATAATATAATATAATATAATATAATATAATATAATATAATATAATAGCTCTAACATAGCTGAGAGAACAGGCTGACTAGCCAACAATACCTGTGTAATAAATTCAAGACTGGGTCCTCATCCCCACAACAGGGTGTGCTGGTTATATTCCACAACCCTCCGACTTCCTGGTAATTCTATGGTCACCAGTCCTAATCAACATATGGGCATCTGACCATATGAGACAGACGATTTTGCCATTTGACTCTCACAGTATAGTCTCGTCTGAGCATTCTCCAAGGTCCAGTAACTTACTAGCTAGTTAGCACACATGGCTTCTGCTGTTGTGCATCTTGTTCTTGAAGGTGGTATCCCTTGATGGAATGCTGGAGCTCTCTAGGGGAATTTTTTACATATTTAAAGTAAGTCAAATAAGTTAAAGAACCATTAAATGGTTAAATTTCTTCCATCATTGCATGACTTAAGCGTCACGAGATCAGTTGTTCTATATTCATAACGAGTTCAAAGTGCTAGAAACCAACACTGCAAACCATCATTTTTATTCTGATTTGCACACAAGGACTTTTAAGTTGCACTTAAACCAGTCCTACTTTGGATGTCATGGGAAACTGATTCACCAAACCAGGTAGTCTATCTCAAGAAAAGACTGCAGGAGGAGAAGAGAAGGGAAAGAGGAAATGCTCAAACTGGTAGCTTGTTCCTGCTCCATTAAACCATTGTTTGTTAGAGCAGCAATGTTACCTATGAACCAGACCAGAAAGCAATATTATATGTTAGGGGAAATGTTTAGAACAATGGTGGACAATGGGTAGGTTATCGGACATGTTCACTTCCTGAGGCAATTTAATCTGGCCCCTAACAAAGCTATTAAACGTTACTCAAGGCAACAAAATTGTCCACAGTTTCGCTTATAAAAGAAAAAAATGTTTTAAAGTTGTAAATAAATATTCAGGATCCTGGCAAGTCATGAGAAGTTCAGTTAATATGAGTAAATACAGTTCTGACCCTCTAACTACTATTTGGGGAATACAGGGATGTCAGAGAATACAGAAACTGCCTATTACTTGTTTAAAATGTCTACTCTAGCAAAAGACTAGAGAACCAAGAAATGTATCAGTCTCATCACTGAAACAAGAAATTCAATGCAGTGACTTAACATTACCCAACCTGGTGCCTTTCAGACGTTTTGAGCTATAACTTCCATCAGACCCAAGCTGAAAGGAGTTGTAGCCTAAAATATCAGGAGGACAACTAGTTGGGACAGGCTGCCTTAAGTAAAATAGCATTTCAAATGAACCTAAAGAAGTCCATGTAATCCAGAGCTTTCCAAACTATGTGTCGCGACACATTAGTGTGTCGGCTGCAGTGTGTAGGTGTGTCACGCAAACGTTCCCTATGCTTCTCCTAGGGCTGAAAAGGGGTTAGTTTAACCTCTGGTTTGCTAGTAAAACTGAATCACTATGTTATGAAACGATGCATGTCTAAAAAGTGTATCACCAACATGAAAAGTCTGAAAAGCTCTGATGTAATCTAAGCAAATCAGAAGATTAAAAATCCAACCTCACAATGGGGCTTGTTGTCAAGTAACCATGAATGGAAGTGCAGTCTGAAACAGTTAAACAAATGGAATACTGCAACAAGGGGGGAAGTTCAAAGAAAGACAAAAATAGGAAAAAAATGATTCAACTCTTCATCCTGCCAACAAGACACTGAAAACCTCTAATTAGCACCATGCATGTCCTCTCCTTTTATCATATTTTGACATTGTTCTGGATTTATTCTGTTGTAATACTGAATTTAGCCTCCCCGTGATCATATGACAAACAGCCTTGGAATGCTACTGAAGAACTTCATTGATATTTCTGTTGTGTTACTTTCCTAGAAATGCATCAGCAAAGCTGTTCTCTGACTTACTGGTATACTTTTATCTTCACAAACATGTTGGTCTGAGCCTCTAGAAAATGGATCTGACAAGCTGGCATACCAACCTTGTGTGCATATGCTTTTTAAAGATAATAAAACCAATGTTCATTATGAAGAACCACACAATAGCAAAATAGCAACAATTAATCTAATTGTAACAACCTGTAAGGAAATTTTGGCATACTCAGTTACAGAACGAACAGCAACTGAAACACCACGCAGTGAAGAACACCGTAGAATATGAACACATCTGTAAATATATACTTCAAAAATAACATTGTGCATAACAGAATGTTTTTTTAACTGTGTTTAGAAAGCCCAGTTCAAATAATGAGCTATGTTGCAATAAAACTGCAATTACCAGCAAGTGATAACATCCTGCACTTTTATAAACCAAAACAGAACAAGTGTTACTCAACTACGGAAACAAACAGTTTAACAATGGGCTAAATTACAACATAGTTTAAAAAGAACACAAACATTGCAAGAAAATATTTTTCTGTCTGTTGACTGAGAGTTTTAATTCACATATTTGTTATTTCTCCAAAAAGTATTTGAAGCCATATTTGGGGGAAAACAGATGATACATAATCCTTCAATTCCAAAATAAGAACACAGATTTAAAAAAAACTAAACAAAAACATGTAATCTGGGACGCAAGTAAAGCAGTTATGAGGGGGTTTCTAATTCAACAGAATGCAATAAAGAAGAGAACTCAAAATGAGAAAAAAGATAAAATTTTGGAAAAAATAAAAGAGGGTGAGAAGAATCTGAGAGCGAAACCAAAGTCACAAGAGATTCTGAGAGAAATAAAGTTATATCAAGTTCAATACATGAAAATGATGAATCAGGAAATAGAATGGAAAATTAAACAGATGAGACAAAGGACATTTGAATCGGCTAATAAATGTGGAAAATTGTTAGCCTGGCAAATGAAAAAAAGACAAAAACTTAATACCATTACTAACTTGGAAGTAGAAGGAAAGAATATTCAGAATCCAGTGGAAATTAGAAAATGCTTCCAGAGGTACTTTAAACAGTTATATACACAAGGGCCACAGAAAGAGTTTGATATAGACCAATTCTTGAAAACAAATGGACTACAAAAAATCTCTCAAGAAAATAAGTTAATGTTGAACTATAAAATAACAGAACAGGAGGTGGAAGGTGCCATCCAGAATATGCAGTTGGGCAAATCTCCAGGGCCGGATGGTTTAACCTCAAAATATTACAGATCTTTGAAAGATTGGATAATTCAACCACTAAAGGAGGTCTGTAATGAAATTTTGGAGGGGGGAAAAGCGCCAGAGTCGTGGAAGGAAGGCTATATTACACATACCGAAAAATGAGTCTGAAAAGACACAACTTAAGAACTACCGCCCCATATCCCTGCTTAATGTGGATTATAAAATTTTTGCAGATATTTTGGCTAAAAGGCTAAAAAAAGTATTAGTGGAGGAGATACATAAAGACCAAGCTGGCTTTCTCCCGGGTAGACACTTGTCTGACAATACGAGGAATATAATTAACATTTTGGAGAAGCTACAAGTGAACATTAATACTAAAGCAGTCTTAATCTTTGTAGATGCGGAGAAAGCCTTTGACAATATTTCTTGGAGTTTTATGAAGAAAAATCTTCAGGGGATGGGGGTTGGTCAAGGGTTTGAAAATGGTATAAGTGCAATTTACAGTGGTGCCCCGCAAGACGAATGCCTCGCAAGATGGAAAACCCGCTAGACGAAAGGGTTTTCCGTTTTGGAGGTGCTTCGCAAAACGAATTTCCTATGGGCTTGCTTTGCAAGACAAAAATGTCTTGCGAGTTCCTGCGGTTTTTTTTTCCTTTCCCCCCCCTTTTTCCCAAGCCGCTAAGCCGCTTATCAGCTGATCCGCTAAGCCGCTAAACTGCTTAACAGCTGATCCGCTAAGCCGCTTAACAGCTGATCCGCTAAGCCGCTTATCAGCTGATCCGCTAAGCCGCTTAACAGCTGATCCGCTAAGCCGCTTATCAGCTGATCCGCTAAGCCCGCTAAGCCGCTAATAGCGCTAAGCCGCTAAGCCGCTAATGGGCTTGCTTCACAAGACGAAAAAACCGCAAGACGAAGAGACTCGCGGAACGGATGCTTTTCGTCTTGTGAGGCACCACTGTATTCAGAACAAAAGGCTAAACTAATAGTTAATTACGTGGTGACAGAGGAATTTAAGATAGAGAAAGGGACACGACAAGGCTGCCCAATTTCCCCATTGCTTTTTATTTCGGTCCTGGAGGTTTTGCTAAATATGATCAGAAGGGACCGTTTGATTAAAGGTATACAGGTCGGAGCCAAACAGTACAAATTGAAAGCTTTTGCAGATGACTTAGTACTGACGTTACAGGAGCCAGAATCTAGTACTAAAAGAGTATTAGAACTGATTCAAGAATTTGGTCATGTGGCAGGATTTAAGTTGAACAAGTTAAAAACTAAAGTTCTTGAGAAAAACTTAACACCGATTGAGAAAGAGAGGTTTCAGAAGGAGACAGGTTTAACATTGGTTAAGAAAGTAAAATACCTGGGGGTTAACATGACCGCTAAGAACTTAAACCTATTTAAAGACAATTATGAGAAATGTTGGTCAGAAGTGAAAAAGGATCTAGAAATATGGTCAAATTTGAAGCTTTCCTTGTTAGGTCGAATTGCTGTTATAAAGATGAATGTATTGCCAAGAATGTTATTTTTGTTTCAATCATTGCAAATTTTGGACAAAATGGACTGTTTCAAGAAGTGGCAGAGAGATATTTCTAGATTTGTTTGGCAGGGCAAGAAGCCCAGAATAAAATTTAAAATACTAACTGATGTAAAGGAAAGAGGTGGACTTGCCCTGCCAGACCTTAAACTCTATTATGAATCAGCAGCATTCTGCTGGTTGAAAGAATGGCTGCTTCTTGAGAACACAGACATTTTGGATTTAGAAGGTTTTAATAATGTTTTTGGGTGGCATGCATATTTGTGGTATGACAAGGTTAAAGCACACAAAGCATTTAAAAATCATATTGTCAGGAAAGCATTGTTTAATGTCTGGATAAGATATAAGGACTTACTTGAAAATAAAACCCCAAGGTGGTTGTCACCGATGGAAGCAAAGGCTCAGAAAAAGCTCAATATGGAGGCCAAATGGCCGAAATATTGGGAAATTTTGGAACAAGAAGGAGACAAATTGAAATTGCAGAGTTTTGAGAAATTAAAAGATAAAGTGCGAGACTGGCTTCACTATTATCAAATAAGGGAGGCTTACAATTTGGACAAAAAAATTGGCTTCCAGGTGGAAAAATCAAAATTGGAAACAGAACTGTTAGATCCCAAAACAAAGATATTTTCAAGAATGTATAACTTGCTTTTGAAATGGAATACTCAAGATGAAATGGTTAAATCTGCTATGATTAAATGGGCACAAGATGTTGGACATAACATTATGTTTGCTGACTGGGAACAGTTGTGGACCACAGGTATGAAATTTACGGCATGCAATGCCTTAAAAGAGAATATTATGAAAATGATATACAGGTGGTACATGACCCCAGTCAAGCTTGCAAAAATCTATCATTTGCCCGATAATAAACGTTGGAAATGTAAAGAAAATGAAGGTACATTCTTTCACCTTTGGTGGACGTGCCCAAGGATAAAGGCTTTCTGGGAGATGATATATAATGAAATGAAAAAGGTATTTAAATATACCTTCTTGAAGAAAGCAGAGGCCTTTCTCCTGGGCATGGTCGGCCAATTGGTGTCAAAGAAGGATAGAACTTTCTTTATGTACACTACAACAGCAGCAAGAATACTCATCGCAAGGTATTGGAAGACACAAGATTCACCCACCCTGGAAGAATGGCAGATGAAAGTGATGGACTATATGGAACTGGCGGAAATGACTGGCAGAATCCGAGACCAGGGAGAAGAGTTGGTGGAAGAAGATTGGAAGAAATTTAAAGACTATTTGCAGAAACATTGTAAAATTAATGAATGTTAAAATGATGTTGGATTGAAATCAAGCGGCCTTAGCAACAAGGTTAATAAGAATATGTAAAAATGGATTGATAACGGATGAAAATATAAAGTTATAATATGTTGAGATATTGAGTTAAGATAATAGAGGGTAAGGATTTGCTGAATTAATCATGTGAACGGGAATACAAAAAAGGGAGGTGTGAGGAGGTCAGGGAAATAAGCAAATGAAATTTAAGATATGGAAAATTGATTTGTTTTTAACTATTTTTTATCTACTTTTTCTGTATTTTTTATCTTTTTTTTCTATGTATTTTTGTATTTTTTGTACTTTTTTGTTTTCTTTTTTCTGCTTTCTTTATACTTTGTAATTTTCTTCTTTTTGTAAAACTTCAATAGATATCTTTAAAAAATAAAATAAAAATTAAGGCAGGTTTAATTATTACATGAGACTTTACCCATTCATAGGGCTCATTTGCATACAATGCTAAACTATGGTTTAACACCATAAAGAGAAGGCACATAGTGCTGGTGCTCTGCCACCTCTCCTTCTCCCTCGTGGTTGGTAATTCAACCAAGTTTACATTCCATTTCAAAGGATCGTCGCTTAGCGTTATATGCAACCAGGACTCATAGCTTACAACAAGCAACGGGCATTTGCTACACAAGCCACCTTCAAAACATGGATAAACCATGATGAAACACAGTCCCATGGTCATTGCAGGAAGTGATGGACTGGGAGGAAGGCAGCCTCACACTGGTGCAAGTTCTCCTACACCTATTTAGTATGGGAGCAGCCTCTTTGTTTCCTCTCACACAAATGAAAATGTAGCTTCTAATAATGGTGATAGTAACCCACTTGCTCAAGTTAAGAGGCCTGAAGGATTGTGCAGCTGGACACTTTAATCAAAATGCCCATTTACAACTATTAGCTCCCTAGGCTGTCCTTGATGGATTTAAGATCTAACTACTTATGAGCCTATTCGTAATTGTTAAAGCAATTATTCCAATTCTTCTAAAAAGTAACCAAATTTTATGTTGATTATTTTGCCCATTATGAATTTAAGTAAGAAAGTCTAGCTTAGAAATAGCAGCCAAGCAGTGAAAGAAGTTAGTTTTTAACACCTACCTTGGAAATGTGGACTCCAGCGGAACCTGGCATAATACCATATGCCAGTAAACATGAGGTTAGGGAGGAGTAAAATTCAGATATAAGTCACTTGACTAAGGCCACATAATTAGACCTAGTCCACACAGAGAGCAAGCAAGGTGACAGAATTCTGAGATAATAAAATGGAGTGTTTCACTTCCAGGTATAGGTGACAATGTACCATTTTGGATGCCTCTCCAAATAAATAATAAATGCATTACTTTGCACTGACGCCCCTTGAAGAACCACATTGGCCTATTGTTTTCAAATTATTTTTGGGAACAGCTAAAAACCATTCACAGAAGGCATAAACCCTAGGTGGTTATTAGATGATGATTTAATTAATTAAAGAAATTACACATTTTTTTAAAATAATCAAACTTACCATTCTGCAACTGGCTTGGCAATGGCTTCAAAAATTTCATCCTGTTTTGATTCCTGATCAAAAACTTTCTGAAATCTGCAAATTATGTACAATTGGTCATGCAAATCTTAAAACACTACTTCTTTTTTTATTTAAAAAAATATGTTTGTAACTAAGTCAATGTTTACATCACTAAACTTACATAACCCAGTACAATGTTTTCCCTGTAGTCTTTACTACACTATGCTGTTGTGCTATTGTATCCACAAAAGACTGTAAACACTGCTGCTTTGACAAACACTCTACAATAAAATCCTCTGATAAAATTATACTGCTTAGAAAAAAGCAATCTGTATTTTACTACTGTCAAGGGGATCAGTGCTTCCAAATGGCCTCACACAGGACTTGTATAATTAACCCTAGAATCAAACAGATCATATAAACAGTACAAATTATTTTCAGTTTTCTTCTACAGAAGAAGAAAGGGAAGTCATTAAGGAAGTTATTTTAGTCGAAGATCCAATCCTTCAAAGGAATTGTGCCCAATTTGCAACACTTAATACAAAACTTTTATCATCTTAATGTAGCATCATATTTACAGCAGGTTTTTTAAAAATGTGACAGCAGCAGCCTCTGCATAAGAATAGAAGAACTCTGCTCTGTGGAACATTTCTCTCAAATATGTATTCCACCTACTTCTTTAATGGAAACTATTCTGAACTACTCCATTTTTTTCTGCTACAAATGTTTTAGAAGCCTTGAGGTTTCTGGTTCTCATGTCAATTCACTTCAGTATAAAGCAGAGAGAAGTTAATGTTATGTAATGACTTTTAAATCTAAAACACAACAAAAGCTACTACTTCATCACTAAGCCTTAATACTTAATTTCAAAATAGCAAATTCATTCTTCATAGTTCTAGGCTGTTTTAGATTGCTTTCAGCATAATTATAGAATCCTTCAACAATATCAATAACCGTCATTCATTCCCAAGCAAGGAAATTGAAACAGACAGAAATGGTACTTTACACTGCAATCTCAAACTCGTTTACCCAGAAATAATTTCAACTGAATTCAATGTGATTTAGGTTTGGTGGGCCTAATCAGGCCCATGGGATGGAGGTTCCTCACCACTACCCTAGAACAGCAGTCCTTTTAATTCCATGCACATTTATTTGGGTGTAATACCATTTTTTCGAAATGAAGATGCATGCAATCAGGCAGTAAAGGTATCACTTCTAACTCTTTTCTCTCCCTACAGTACACAACAGAGTTGCCTTATGATCACATGGTATAATAGCACTACTACAAAACAAGAAGCAAGGATAACCTATGAAATTGCCACCCTATAACATTCTCTGTGAACACCCGCCCCTCCCTGCCTTTTAGCACAAGGTTCAGTGGGCGGGGGAAAGGATTACAAACTATAAAACAACATGATGGAACATTATCAGATGGCATTTTTGTGTTTTGCCATTGTGCCATTCACAATGTTCAAACATACAGCATTCCTAAAATTAACTATGTACCAAGGGGACAAATTAACTTACTTAAATTTGTAGCTTTCTCGTTTGTTATTGACAAATCCATCTGCCAAATCACGTGGCACAATAATCTCCAAACTGAATGCTGATGCCTCATCTTCTTCAACTGAATATATCTACAAAATAAATATGGAGTCTTTTAATATGTTATTTGTATTGGTGAAATTCCAATTTATTTATTTTTTTCCGAGTACAGCATAAATTACCCTTAGACCTAAAACTGTAGACTCTGTGGACAACTTCCAATAGGCTTTTTAAAAACGAGAATATATCTAATAGTAATACCAATAATGAAACCAGTAATATCAAGAAGGGTTTATATTCACATCAGTTACCAAATTATACACAAATAAGAAAAATATATTTGTATGGAAAACGTTTAAATCTTACACATGCAATGTATAGAGGAATATGGCAGGATAATAAGCCAGATCTTCACCACCTATTAAATACAGAACTGTGTGTGTCATATCAAATGTAAGTCCCAGTGCTATTTTTCTAGAAAAAGAGTTGTCGGAACTCATCATGAACACCTTCCTTGTTCTCTTAGAATGGCAATGGTGCCCACCCGAGAAATGCTGAAACACTCTGGTGAGCTCCAGCTGAAAAAAGACCTGTTAAGCCCTACTCCAACTTCCAAACAAGTCTTGCAGGTAATTACCAGGAACTATGATTGCCATAGTGAGCCAATTGGGGCAGGGGCTTCATGGTGCAGATAGATACCATAGGTTGTTATTTTTTCTGGCAAGTTCTTTGCATTTAAAAAAAACTTGCATAATAGCAGGTAAACCATTTCCTATTAATCATAGTTGGCAGGGGGAATCGAGGAAAGAGTTTCAGTTGCAGAGTTGTCTGCCATTCAACAGTTTAAGATACGCAAATACATAATTTCACTGATTTGCTTTTAGTTCTACAGAACGTAATGCCATTTATTTATTTATTTACTGTTCTGTATTTACAATTGATATATGGGGGAATGATCATTAAGAGCTGTCCAACAGTGGAATGGACTTTGTCTGAAGGTGGTGGACTCTCCTACGTGGAAGGTTTTTATTTTTTTTTTTTTTTTTTTTTTTTAGGGCTTTATTTTTTTTTTTTTTATAATATATTTATTAAAGTTTTCAAATAAAGCATATATTAGATAAGCACTTATCATTGTCCATTTAACATCTCTCAATTGTTACATGGGACTCCCCCACACCTCCCGCATACACTTACATCATTATTAAATTAGTTTCAAACAAATTATCATTTAATTCATCTTAATTAATAATCTTAATTTGGTTTGACATATAATTCAACCTTAAATCTAATTTAATGGTAGACAATTGTCTGCACTGGCATCCAATTCAGCACTCAGCCAAATTACAATATTTTTGTAAATAAATCTTAAATTTCCTCCAGTCTTCTTCCATCCTTTCTTCTCCCTGGTCTCGAATTCTGCCGGTCATCTCGGCTAATTGCATATAGTCCATCAGTTGCATCTGCCATTCTTCCACAGTGGGTAGCTCCTGAGTTTTCCAATTCTTGGCAATTAATATTCTTGCTGCTGTTGTTGCGTACAAAAAGAATGTTCTGTCCTCTTTTAACACACTCTGGCCGACAATACCCAGGAGAAAGGCCTCTGATTTCTTAGTGAAGGTGTATTTAAACACCTTTTTTAATTCATTATATATCTTCTCCCAAAAGGCCTTCACTCTAGGGCAGGTCCACCAGAGGTGAAAAAATGTTCCTTCATTTTCCTTACATTTCCAACATTTGCTATCAGACGAATGGTATATTTTAGCCAGTTTAACAGGGGTCATGTACCATCTATACATCATTTTCATCACATTTTCCTTCAACGCATTACATGCAGTGAAGTTCAGCCCAGAGGTCCACAACCTTTCCCAATCTTCAAACATAATATTATACCCAATATCCTGCGCCCATTTTATCATTGTTGATTTTACCATTTCGTCATGTGTGTTCCATTTCAGCAGCAAGTTATACATTCTTGAAAGTACCTTAGTCTTAGGTTCTAACAGTTCAGTTTCTAACTTTGACTTTTCCACTTGGAATCCTAGCTTTTTGTCATTTTTAAACACTTCTTTAATCTGAGCATAGTGTAACCAGTCTCGCACTTTGTCTCTCATCTTTTCTAAACTCTGCAATTTCCAGTTGTCACCATCCTTTTCTATTATCTCCCAATATTTTGGCCAGTTGGCCTCCATATTGGCTCTTTTCCGAGCCTTAGCCTCCAGGGGTGACAGCCACCTCGGAGTTTTATTCTCCAGTAAGTCTTTATATTTTGTCCAGACATTAAAGACTGATTTTCTGACAATATGGTTCTTGAAGGCCTTATTTATCTTAGCTTTATCATACCATAAATATGCATGCCATCCAAACGCATTATTAAAACCTTCCAAATCCAAGACATCCGTATCTTCAAGAAGTAACCAATCTTTTAACCAGCAGAAAGCTGCAGCTTCATAATACAACTTTAAATCTGGCAGGGCAAAGCCCCCTCTTTCTTTCGCATCTGTTAATATTTTAAATTTGATTCTGGGCTTTTTGCCCTGCCAGACAAATTTAGAAATATCTTTCTGCCACTTCCGAAAGCACTCTGTCTTGTCTACAATCTGCAGTGTCTGAAACAAAAATAACATTTTTGGCAATACATTCATCTTGATGGCAGCTATTCGGCCTAACAAAGAAAGTTTTAGTCTTGACCAACTATCCAAGTCTCTCTTAATCTCTGACCAACATTTTTCATAATTATCTTTAAATAAACTCAGATTTTTTGCTGTTATGTTTACCCCTAGGTATTTAACTTTTTTAACCACATTTAGTTCTGTCTCTTTCTGAAGCTGTTCCAACTCAATATCTGTCACGTTTTTCCCCAAAACTTTAGTTTTTTGCTTATTTAACTTAAATCCTGCCACTCGACCAAAGTTTTGAATCAGTTGTAGTACTCTTTTCAAACTAGACTCCGGCTCCTGTAATGTCAGAACTAGGTCATCTGCAAAAGCTTTAAGTTTATATTGTTTCGCTCCGACCTGAATCCCTTCCACCAACCGGTCCCCCCTAATCATATTCAGGAGCACTTCCAGAACCGAAATAAACAGTAATGGGGAAATCGGGCAGCCTTGTCGTGTACCTTTTTCAATTTTAAACTCTTCTGTAACCACATTGTTAACTATCAGTTTAGCCTTTTGTTCTGAATATATTGCCTCAATCCCGTTCTCAAACCCCCGTCCCACTCCCATTTCTTTTAAATTCCCCTTCATAAATTTCCAAGAAATGTTGTCAAAGGCTTTCTCCGCGTCTATAAAAATTAAAACTGCTTTAGTGTTTATGTTTGTTTGTAAAAGTTCCAATATGTCTATAATGTTCCTTGTGTTAGTAAACATATGTCTGCCCGGGAGAAAGCCTGCCTGGTCTTTATGGATTATCTCACTTAAAACTTTCTTAAATCTTCGTGCCAAAACATCTGCAAATATTTTGTAATCCACATTTAAAAGGGAGATGGGACGGTAATTCTTGAGTTGTGTCTTTTCAGTTTCTGACTTTGGAATCAATGTGATAAATGCTTCTTTCCACGATTCAGGCGCCTTCTTCCCCTCCATTATTTCATTACTGACCTCCAACAAAGGTTGTATCAAATAATCCTTCAATGTCTTGTAGTAGTTAGAGGTCAGTCCATCTGGCCCTGGTGATTTGCCCTGTTTCAGACTCAGGATGGCCTGTTCAATCTCTTGTCGTGTTATTTTGCCATTTAAAATTGTTCTATTTTCTTCTGACAGCTTTGCTAATCCATTTCTCTCCAAAAATTGTGTAATCTCTATTTCATCTTGTGGCCCTTGAGTATATAACTTTTTAAAATACCTCTGGAAGCACTTTCTAATCTCTCCCGGGTTCTGAATGTTCCTTCCTTCAACCTCTAAGTTTGTTACTGTATTTAATCTTTGTCTCCTTTTCAACTGCCAAGCTAGCAGTTTCCCACATTTATTTGCCGATTCAAAAGTTTTTTGTTTCATTGTTTTAATCTTCCATTCTATTTCCTGATTTATCAGCTTGGAATATTGCGCCTGATAAAGTTTAATTTCTCTCAGAATCGGTTGGGACTTCGGGTTAGATCTTAACTTCTTCTCCAACTCTTTGATACTTTCCAGAATTTTATCTTTCTTTTCATTTTGCAGTCTTTTCTTTAAGGAATTCTGTTGAATCAAGAACCCTCTCATCACAGCTTTACTTGCATCCCAGATAGTTCTTTTTTCCACCGTAGTGTTCAAATTAATCTCAAAATAGTCCTTTAAGGTTTTTTGGGCCTTCTTTACAATTCTTTGATCTCTAAACAGGCCATCATTCATCTTCCATCTAAAGGAGCCGATTGGGATCAATGTCATATCCATTCTCAAGGCGTTATGGTCGGAGCATGTTTTGGGGCAGATTTCCACCTTCCTCACCTTAGGTGCCAGACTTCTAGTTATCCATATTTGGTCGATTCGTGTCCAAGTCAGTTGAGCTTCAGAAAAGAATGTTCCTTCTCTTCCCAGGGGGTTTCTAACTCTCCAGATGTCAACCCAGTCCATATTGTCAGTCATTTCAAAAAAGGTCTTAGGTAGTCTTCCCTCTTTAGTAATGTTCTGGTTCTGTGACTTATCCATATTTGTTGATACGACCCCGTTCATGTCCCCCATCATGATGACGTTGTTGTAATCCAGATAATCCAGCATGATCTCGTGCAACTTCTTATAAAAATCCGATTTTCCTTCATTTGGAGCATAAATTCCTAATATCAAAATTTTTTCTCCTTGATACTGTACTTCTATTGCGAGAATTCTTCCACTTTCATCTTTAAAGAGAAATTTTGGTGAAAGGCTCTCTTTTGCATAGATCACTACTCCTCTCTTTTTAACTGTATCCGATGATATAAATTCTTGACCAAGCCTTTTATTTATTAACACCTTTCTATGGAGCCTAATCACATGTGTTTCTTGTAAGCATATAATGTCCAATTGTTCCTTTTTTAGAATATGAAAAATTTTAGACCTTTTTTCGGGACTGTTACAGCCATTTATGTTCCAACTCAAAAGCTGCAGAGACATCCTGGATAGATCTGGTTATTCTTTCTGGGGTGGTACCTTGTTCTCCGGTCCTTGAGGATCCGAGGGGGCGGGCTCCCCTGGAAGTTCTGGCGCTGGCAATCCAAGTCCTTTGTGGAGGTCTTCTCCGTGTGCTCCCAAAAACTTGTCTCTATCTTCCACTGTTTTGATTTTGATCTTTCTCCCTCTGTAGGTAAAGGATAATCCTTGTGGAAACTCCCACCTGAAGATAATTGCGTTGCTTCTCAACAGTCTTGCCAATTCCGTGTAGTTAGATCTGAGGTCCAGCAACTGCTTAGGAATGTCCTTGTAGATTTCAATTCTCTTGCCCAAAATGTCTAGTGACTTTTCGTAGTGCAGGCCCAAAATCTTGTCCCTTTCCTCCTTTGATCTCAGTGTTATCAAACAATCTCTGGGCTTCTCTGTCCTTCTGACTCTGCCAAGCCTGAAAGCAGATACAATTTTAAAGTCTTTTTCCTCTAACTTCCAAAACTTGGCAAATTCCTTAGTTAGAAATTCAATAAAATTATCTTCTTCCACCTCTGGTATTGACCGTATCCTCAAGTTGGTCTCCCTGTTTCGCAGTTCTGTCATCAAAAAGTAAATCTGATGTTCTCCAACTTGTTTGCTGAGTGGTCTTATTTCTTTCTCAAGTTCTTCCAATCTTTGACTAGTATCTTCAGCCAGTTTACGATTTTCACCTACAGCCTCCTTTAATTCTCCAATAGACTGGGCATTCTGTGCAACTTGTCCAGTCAGCTTATTCAAGCTTTCTGTGTTCTGTTCAATTTTAGCTGTATGCAAATCAGCCTTCTTGTCCAGAGCCTCCAGTTTCTCCAAAATTTTCTCCAAGACAGAGCTACTTGTCCCTGAAGCCATATCTCCCAGGTGCAGCTCCTCTGTCTCACCCTCCCCTGCCTGTATTAGGGAGGCCGCCTCTATGTCTGGAGGCAAAGTGGAAGGCAAGGCCGGCACAGAAGATCTACGCTGTGAGGCTGCAGATAAAGTTAGAGTTGTTTGTTTAGTCCTTCCTCTTCTCCTTGCGCCACTCATTCCAAAGTTATCTGTAATCCAAGGTCAATCCAAGTTGTTCCCATGAGAAAGCAGAGTCCCAGATGCAATAGTCAAACAGAGGCCGGGAAAGGGAAAGTAAAACAAAGTCACTGCTGTAAGTCCAAAATCCTCTAGAGGGAGCTTGATACGTCTTCAGGGAAAAGATCAAATCCAAGTTAAACTTATAAATTTAAATCCATGTCTATCGCCTCCACAATGTATTATTTTTAGCAGAGTAAAACTTAAAGCAAAACAGTGTTTCTTACAGTGCCTTGACTGCAACAGTTTCAAAGTATCCAGTTCCAACTCAGAATGTTTCAAAATCTGAATTCAATGTATCCAAAGTTGCAAACTGGTGCTCATCCAGGCAGCTCCAGCACCAGAGATTCTTATTTATTTTATAATCCACTGGTGCCACAGAAGAAGAATATCAGTGCACCCCGAATATAACCAGCAAAATTCAATAGCTCAAAGTCTTTCACTCAGAAAACTGCTTTAACAGGGTGCCAGCATTTAGTTAACGCATAACTTTTTGTCTCCACTCCTCCTGCTCTTTGCTTAAAGTTCAGTATAGCGGGAGATGGGCTTCCTGCTTATCCTCACTCCGTTTTCAGCCAGATTTCAACTTTTTTAAAAAAGTTTTAAAAGTTTCATAAAGTTCTCAAAAAGTTTCAGAAAGTTGACAAAAGTTTCAGAAAGTTTTCAATGTCCAAATTTACTCACGGGTTGTAGTTTCCAAAGTTCAGAAAAGTTGCAGGAAGAAAGGACAGCGCTGACCGGCAACAGCAATGCGGCTTCGCTTCGCTGTTTGCGCAACGACCCACAGCGCCGCTACCCCCTCCGCGATCCGGAGCCCCTTACGGGGTCCCTTCAACGTTTTGGGGGCTGCTTCTGGCGCCCGCCGGGTCCCGAGACCACAGGCTTCTGCCACCTGTGGTTTTCCTGAATGGGTCTCCGCTTCGCCGTAGCGGACGACCCGTTTACAGCGGAGCTCCCTTCTCCTTACTCGGAGAAGGCAGCCATTACCGGTCGCGCCGCCTCCGGAAGTCCCCCTACGTGGAAGGTTTTTAAGCTAAGGTTGACAAGCCATCTGTGGTGTATGATCTGGTTGAGATTCCAGCATTGCAGGGGGTTGGACGAGATGACCCTGGGGATCCCTTCCAACTTTACAGTTCTAGGATTCTATCATCATCATTATCATCATTATAACTTTGCCAAAGCATTCAGAGTGTCACAATCAAAATCCCAACTCCCAGGTATCCAACAACCCATTCTAATGGTGATAGTATATATTGGTATGCATCAATTTATATTCTGTTTAGGGCCAAAACAAGCTGCTATGACGAATATGGGTTAAATTCCCATGAAAACTTACAACCACAGGAGCCAAATCCTAGAGGCCAAGGAGGTCTTTGGCCAACCCTCAACAAAATGTTTGATTGGGCCAGCCCCCCCCCAAAGATGATGGCCGTTGCTGTTCACAGTTTGCATGCACCACATCATGTGGTCAATTATGTGGGGGGGGGCTCACCTGCCCACCCCCTCCCCAAAATATTTCATTGTTGGCACCCCACTTTACAACTTCTACTTGTGTAGGATACAAAAAAAGAAAGGGAACCCCCCCACCACCAAGCTGGAAATGAGTTCCTTGATGAGTGATTCAACAGACCAGAACTTTATGGTGATTCTACTAATCACGTGAACAGCAAGCTCGTCTGGATTCGCTCTCGACGCGCCTGCGACTGCCTAAGGCGGCGCATTCGCTTCTCAGGCATCAGCCACACCAAGCCGCAACTTCCTCAGCGGGCCGCCCTCCTCGCCTTCCTCTTCCAGCTCGTCTCCACAGCAGGGTCCGCTCCATCCCTTCCCTGCCAAAGGGCACCCCTCACACGCAGCAGAAGCAGAAGCAGCAGCAGCCACTCCCCCCCCCCCCGTGACGTCCTGTATATTTATTTATTTATATATCCGTTGGTTCCGTCCCTCGGACGCAGCTGGTTCTTCCCCGCGCCACCTACCCCCGGCGGCTGCCTCCTGCCGAGGGGCTTGACCCGGGCATAGATCTGGATCGTTTGCTTCACCATCTCCGCAAATCAAAGCTTTGTCGGGGCAAGAGAGCGCCGAGGGGGCGCTAGGCCTTCCATAGCAACGGTAACCGGGCAACGCTACCCAGCGTGCCTTGCGCCGCAAGCGACGCGAGGTGGTGGTGGGGGGAGAAGCCTCGGATCGCACCGCGCATGCGGAAAATGAGAGCGCGTTGTTCGCTCTGTTATTGCCATCAGCTGCATTATACTGTATATGTATTATTTGTTGACTGACACTGATAGATCCTTATGTGCGCGGCTTCAAACCCAGGGAAAACACAATGGGTTGCCTCCAACGTTAGAACAGACTTAACTGCAATGACTTGGCAGGACTGACTTAGGTCCATTGTTTTTAATGGGTCTGTTCTGGTTAAAATGTTTCTGGATATACAACAGCCCAATAATAGCGGCATCTGTCCCACGCGCACACTGCCTCCTTTGTGCTTCGTCACTCTCGGGTGGGGATTTGCCCTTCCTGACAAGCAGGCAAAGTTTCCCAGGCGCCTGCTCCTTTCTGAAATTAAATCACAGCCGCCATGACGCAGCGTGCACGGAGCATGTGAGTTATGAATGTGCCGCTTGTGATGCAATCGTTGTGCTTTAAAAAATAAATAACTATTCTGCCGGCTACACCGGTGTCGGTGCCAGACTATGTTGCGCCCTAGGATACTGCAACGCCCCCCCCCTCCACAAAATTGCCAACTTCAGTTTTCAAAAACAGATGTCTTGTAGCAAAACTGAAAAGCACAACAATTTGAAGCTGCTAAATTTAAATGGCAAGAATAAGTAACACAACAATATTTGATTGTCTTTCTCAAATGCAAAAGAAAATGTTTTAGCACACAAATCATTTTGAATAAACTTGTGAATTGAGTCTCTTAAACGTTCCGATTTCAGGCACATCAAAATATCACCTTAGGTGCCTTTTCCTTTGCCCACTTTGTCACCGATTCCTTCAGTTCAGGTGCTGGTGCTCGGAAATCTCCAAAGTGATATATACTTGCCAAGCCAGCTATTCCCTTTTAAACATTGTTGAGCATTTTATAAGTCTGAGCTTTGAGAAACTGCACTCAAAACATAAAATAAATGAAATATTATCAGAAATTTATAAGATGTAACAAAAACTACTCTGTATCAAACCATGCCCCTTAAACATCAGTACTGCACCCCTCTGATGTCTAACCTATTGATAGCACTGGCCCTGACCCCACCCACTTCCCAGGTGATATAGTGAAAGGATAGGAGAGATCATAAATAGAGAAAATGAGTGGTAATGCTTTATGGGCCAGGCAGGAAACTGATATATAGAACTGCTTTAGCTGTGGTTGTGATTGACATTATTGCTCAAAATTAGGCACACCAGTAGTTTGTATGCAATAATTACTCACAGGTGTGGTGTGATAATGCAACTGATTGCTGAGAAATGCTACATAAGGGATTTAGTGAGCCTCAGCCATAGTTGGTTTGTAAAAATTAAAGCCAGCATCAGGGATCAGACATACGGTATATGTATTTGTAGCTGTGTTCAGAAATTAAAAATAAAGGGCAGATGGTATGAGAAAAATTCCTCAGGTAAGGGGGGGAAATATTTTTTTACATTCTCTTTACATTCCTACAGCTGTTTTGTTAGAGCAGGGCTCACCGAATTTATGCAAATTGTAGAAAGTGCCTCAACATTTAAATGCAGCGGCAAATAGAATGTATGATTAAAATAATGCGACATTCATGTGTATGAATAAAGTGTTATTACCTGCTGTTCGAGCTATTATAAGGGTTATAAGGCTTATTTCAAACCAGAATTTGCTTCAAAGTGGTTCTTTTTTCTTGGTGTTATGAGTGGATTGGACATGTGTGGTTTATTACTGAAGCAGGCAGCATCTTTCTTGGCCCATAAAAATAATGCTTACCATACATCCACAGAAGACCTAGAGCATGGGTCGGCAAACTAAGGCCCGGGGGCCAGATCCGGCCCAATTGCCTTCTGGATCTGGCCCGCAGATGGTCCAGGAATCACCATGTGGATCTGCGTGAATCTGATTCTGATCATTAGGCCATCCCCCCCCCCACACACACACACACCGCGGCTGCACCTCCTTCCTCCCTCTTCCTGGCTTCTCCCTGCCCTGAGGAGGAAGGGAGCTGGGATATGATTGGTGCCAACAGCAGCAGCGTGATCACTCAAGCAGCCATCATTTAAAGCAGCCTCTATCCAGAGCCCTTTCATGCGCCGCTCATCATCCCCCCACTGCCGCCGTCCAGCCCCCCACAAGGTCTGAGGGATAGTGGACCGGCCCCCTGCTGAAAAATTTTGCTGACCCCTAACCTAGAGGAATATTGGCACCATAGACACAAGAAAGTTAAGAATTGCTCTTGAAAACTGCTTAACAATGTAAAGGTTTTTTAAAATAATAATAATAATGTAAAGAGGTTTAAGTAACACCACACAGCTTGATGTATCAAGTAAATTACTTTTTTTAAAAAAGCAACAACTCCCCATCCCAATGACTGGACATCAAGCTTTGTTACATAGCAGCTTCTGATTTATTTATTTTCGCTTAGAATCAAAAAAGACATTGAGATGCCAGGGTTGCTTATCCTGCACAGATACACAGGCATAACAGCTTTCATTGGGCATTCAAAACTGAGGTTTCTCTGGTTGAATCCTGATTATTGGGAGCTATGCAGGAGATGCTTATCTCATAAGGTATGGTGGTCTGAAGCTCGGGGGGGGGGGAGTAGTTTCACCTCCAGACTTCTAGATGGGCAGAGGTAGCCACTTGGAATCCCATCTAAAAATCCACCCACAAATTATCTTCTTCTAAAATTAATCCCACTGTTCCATGTTTGAATATAAGGATCCCATTCATATTTTTTACCATAACTAGCAGCCACCAATAGATTTATGTACTATAAATTTGTCTGTCTCAACCCTTTTTTAAAGTGACCTTTTGACAGAAGCTATACCTTGTACCTGTTGCTACTCCATGTGACAAGTCTGATGGTGTTGAGGGAAATTAATGTCTCTTGTTTCAGTCTCAGTTTTCAGGTTCCACAATTCCTTTTTTAAATGCTTTTATTGTCTGACTAAAAGCTTATTTCAAAACGGAAATGATCCAGCCTCTGATCATTTTAGCTGCCCTTTTATATATGTTCCCCTGTATCACAGTATCATTTTTGTGAAGGGGACCAGAACTGTAAAGAGTAATCTGAATGTGGTCACACCATAGATTTATGTGACTTTATATAATACTCCTGTTAACATCCATAAGTCTCCACGTGGCATATATTACACCATAATTCTTTCTCCAATGGATATAAAACTACTTAATGAAGACTGGCTTGAAGGCTTATTGTCTTTGTGTCCAATTCCCAATCCTACTTAACTTGCCTTTTCCTGGGCTTCTTGCCATATCCCCCTTTCCCTATCCTGATGTTATATGGAGTTGAAACATCTACAGTTCATAAATGAATCAAATAAACTGTTGTGTTCACTTGTTATTAATGGGCAGTAAATGCAAGCATGAGCGAGTAAGCAGCAAAGGAATAAACACATCCAAGCCAGGAAAAAATTCCCAGGGAAATAATTTAGAGTTTTGTCAAACAACCTTTTCTTTGCAAAAGAATGATGATTTCCTAAAGCGGCATTGTATATTCTGGCACAGCAAGCTTTTTATATAATAGTTTTAAGTTTTAGTAACTTGTATCTAATGATCTGAAAGTGATATGGCAAAGATAAGAAAATCAAGCTTAGAGCACCCCTATGAGGTCAAGAAACTGGATGAAACAATCTGTTTCCATTAGTGGGTCCTAGGTTTGTTTCTCCCATCCTAGTAGCATCCAACAACACTTTTGTAAGCACTAAGAAGTAACAAATCTGGTAGAACAAGCCGCCTGCAAACGAGGACAAATTGAGACAGCCCCAGTTATGTTTTCTTCCTTCGTAACCTGCCTGTGTGGAGCAGCAGGATTATTGGATCACCTGGAAAGAAGCAAAACGCATTTACTTCTAGTCTCCAATACTTGGAGCATTCATTCTTTTCCTATTTGTTGGCAAATGTTTAGGAACTACTGATAGCAAGTAATCAATTATTTGATAGACTTCCCTACCAGTATAAAACAAAAGCTGGTACAGTATTTCTATTAATGGGTTGGGTAACCTCATACTTACAAAAGGATTACTTCCTTGCAGGTAAAATTAGGGTTGTTATAGTTCTTCTTTTTATCAGAAAAAAATATCTCATTGAGAATGGGATGTTGAACAAAACTGTGTCGTCTTCAGAAGTCACGCTGACCATAATTTTGCATGACATAAAAAATCTGCAGAGAGCTTTGGACTATATACTTCTGCCACTCACCTCTGCTTCTCTAGGGCAGCTTGATTTAAAACAAACCATATTTAACGTTAACCACAGCCCATAATTTCAAACAACACAGCAAACTGTAGTAAAGAAAAAAGAAAAAGCTGATGAACTCCTTGCAGCCATGCTGGGAGAGGAGTTCTCAAGCTCACCAATAATCTTGTTCACAAGTTGCTGTTTCTGGTTCTAAGAAAGTTTATTGCATTTGTATTTTGATGTAACTGATTGTTCACCATCCCAAAATCCCCCGAAGAGCCGCACACATGCTCCACGCGGCTCTTTAAAGGGAGCGCTGAGCTGATCAGCCAGAAGGACATTGATGGATAATGCAGTACTATGTAAGTGCTCTGTGGACTATGTAAGTGCTCTGTGGACCCGCCTGCATTCGCTCCATAAGACGCACACACATTTCCCCTTTTTAGGAGGGGGAAAGTGCATCTTATAGAGCAAAAAATACAGTAAATAAAGGAACAAAATAGAGTTGACAGTTCTGTTGACACGTAGTGACACGCTAGATAAGCTCTAAAATCTATTTCACCCCAAAAATATAGTTCCACTGTCATTATTGACACTGCAATAGTTCTTAATTCTGATTTGCAGATCTGTGTACATCACCCAACAGCCTCATAATTCGGTTACTTGATATGCAGTAGCTTCCAACTGAGTTTGTACACTGGATCCACTGAGAAATATTGTAAGCTAGGTAATGTCCTACGATATAAAGTCTGTATTCGAGCTGATGTTTTGCACATTCAAGCCCACACTGGATGTTGTGGTCATGCGATGGATAATCATGTGTGAACTTGCCTCTTGATGTTTCAGAGATGTCTAGTACATCAACTGGGTAATAACAATTCATCCATGAGTAGGATGGCAGATTACATACATCTCCTGAAAACAAACTTTTATGGAAAACATACCAAATGTCACTAGTGCATGACCTCTCCATGTGCCTTGGTCAGGTGAAATCCATCATCTTAGAGGGCTAAATATTATTTTAGTGCCTTCCATGCTGGGCTCTGTAGCACTGTTGAGGCATTATGTAAAGAGGTTCCACAGAGCACTTACATAGTACTGGATTATCCATCAATGTCCTTCGGGCTGATCAGCATCCTTCAATTATCTTTATCCAGAAGCAAGTCCTAGTCAGCAGTGGTCTTCCCTTCTGACATTGATCAAAAGCTTCCTGTTGCAAGTTCTGTCCCTTTCATCCCCGCTTTTAAGTGTTGCCTGAGAATTACTGATGTACAACTTGTTAATTGTCCCCCCTTGAACAGCCTCTGTTGATTTCTACTTAGTGTCGGTTCCTATTTGATTTAATTACATGTTCCTATTTAATTTAGTTACAGGCTTTAATTACATGTTTCCCTTCATTTTCTGCTTTTAAAATTTGTCCAATAGAATTGTTTTCTTTTGTTATATAAAAATGAGAGGAAATAAGTAATTAACCCCTTACCCCATGAACTGTGCAAACATTGATGGACAGTTAAGAAAAGTGATTCTGCTAACAATTAATATATTATTCATCTGTTATCTCACTGCCATGCTCAAGAGGAAGCAATAAAAGGGGTAGAACCAGTGAACAGGAAGCTTTTAATTAAAGACACATGCACCCTGAAGTTTCAATAGTGTTGTCCATATTGAACTTCCTCACTAGCTTCCTTTCACATTCCACATCTGCTTCAAGCTTCAGATCCTCAATTTCTACTGTTCCACTCATTATGCAGCAGCAAACTCAGATTTGCCACTCACTGTGGTTTCATTTAGGGAGCTGCAGTCAGTCCCAACTTCTAGACAGGTTTAGTACATAAAGAAGAGAGCACTTTAAAGCTATCCATTCCATTGACTTTCTGCTAGTCCACCCTTTTAACACTTTTCTCTCTCTTTGCCCTCCAAAAGCTCATGTACTACTTCATTTTCACATTCCTATTTCTTTGACATTGCACCCTCCATATGGAAGGTATCTAGCCTCCCACTTTCCTCCAACTGTTTCACTCTCCTCCATAAGATCCAGTGTTTTAGGAAATAATTCTCCAAACCACCATGCATGCTTCTTCACAGCTATCTTGTTCTTTTCCACCTTAGTCCAAGAAATAATTTATCAGTCCCTGATTACTTCTTCCTCCTATTCATCTGTCCGGCATACATTGTAGCCCTCCCTGCAAGGGAGTATTTAATAAATGCTAAATAATAGTAGTATCCTCAGTACCCAAGCACAAAATGAAATGTTATTATAGGCTCCACAAACCTCCTGTTTGGTTTTTCAGATATTTGGGCTTTGAGTCAGTTTCTGAATTAGATTATATACATCAGTAATTTATGCAGGTATTCTAGACAGACCAAGAATTCCAGCATTTGAGGCTTTACATTTAGGGTAGAAATTGACTAGCCAAGTGGATGAGGAAGGCGTTTTTCCCTACCCACCATCACACTCCATTTGTGAATGTTCCATCAAAAACTTGCCAGGTGCTTCATGTTTTCTGTTCTGTTTGCTTTGAATCACTGAGTATTTAACTACTGCTGGAGGCAGCATACCAGACAAGGGATATCTACAATGGTATGACTGTAGGTTTTGTGGTTTAATTTCCTTTTTAGGAAGCGAAGGTAAGACAATGGATTCTTATGGTAGTTCCATCAGGACACACTTTCAACCTGTAAAACTCCCCACTTACAAAATCTGTAAGGCTCCTGGTTTACATAGCCAGCTCCAACAGTTTCAAGGCATTTTTTAAGCTTAGTAGAAAGGGTGGTTTCCCCCCAATTAATGTATTGTTTTAAATGTTAATGTAGATGGGAGTCACCTTGCTTATTTAGTGGATAGATTCTTCAATATTTACACGTAGAACAAGGAACTAGTAAGTCAAACTGTCTTAGTTCTTTGGTTATTGGATCCAGACTTTAAAGAAAACTGTGTTTTGGGTGTCATGCAATGAAGTATAAACTTGAGTCTAATTCAGAAGCTTTCTGTAGCATGTTTGCCTTCTCAGTGGCACAGAGTTTTGGTGCGAAGGCCATGTGTGAAGCAGCACCAGTATGATTTAGCTAATTTTAACTATGCCACTGAAATAACCTTTAAATGCATGTTCCCTAGTGAAGACAGACTTGACCCCAGTTACATGGGGTGATTGGGTGCTTCTACAAAGTGATGCTCAGCATTTTCAGCACCAAAACTATCTTCCTCCTCTGTAGCACCAAGGTTATAAATTTAACTTGTGGATCAAGTCTTAATGGCCACACAGCTAGCCAAATAATGTTAGTTTCACATACAGCCTAGTAGTCTGTGCACCTTCAGGCAATTATATAGCTATTAATGGAGTACTAACTAAGGAGCTTCTCAGACTGCAGTTTCTCTGGTAGTCAAAGCTTGCCCTAAAACAGCACAATGGCTGTGTGGATTCATTGACCCTTATTGTGGGGGGAGGAATAGATACCCCAACAGGCAGCAACTGGTTCTGTCAAAATAACTTTGAAATAAGGAAGCAAAGTTTGTAAGCAAGGCCTTTGCAAAAATTGGTCACATGGATTAGTGCATTCATTCCTTGTGATTCGACAGTTTCACCCCTCCTCCAGCTCCTAGGGACTGGGAACGGCATGTTTTACAAATTAATCTGAGGGAATTATGCATGAGTCATTGTGGACATTTCTCTTGTTTCCAGCTTTAAACAATGCTCTTTATTGTTTGTGTACTTATATTGAATATATGAGGAGCTGGTTCAAAAGGTAATATAAATAATTGTTCTATTACCTAGCCATGCATGGATCTTCTCCTGAAGACAACATCTGAGATTTGTAGTCAAATCCATAGTTCTTTACATATAATCTGTGCATACCCTGTTGGATTATCAACAGACAACCTTTGGTGTGTCATACAAGTGTTTTGAAGCAGTGATCAACTTCTGATCTCCAAAGACAAAACTAGAGATGACAAACTGGGGTACAAAATAGAATTGAAGCCCCAAGGAATTCACTCATATGGTAAAACTGCAAAATGTATAGTTATTTATAGCAAGCAGCTCTCTTAGCTGGAATTTGTAAGATAGTGCTTGTTTGTTTCCTTGAATATCTCTAAGGGGAACGGCTTTGGCAAAAGTTCCTTGTTGTAGAACCAGCTTGTAGATTCCATGTGCTCACTTGGCTTAACAACGTTTGAGAATTTTTCCATTCAGTGCTGCTGTCTTGAATGAAGAAAAGCCTCATTCAGAATATCAGTCTTTTGGGTACCACTGCAATGTTTTACTTTTATTATATTTATATCCTGCCTATATTCCATGATGGAACTCAGGGTTCTCACATGATCCACCATACACTGACAACTCAGACCCAGTTATCCTTAGATTCCACAAAGTTTCTGTATGATGAATCACAGTTGCTTCTCTCAGACTATGCATACCCTTACTCACAATAAAGTTTTTTTACAGCCATTCCAGGAGACTTGTCCAGGACACAACAAGATGAAGATAACCTCCATTGTTTTGGTGTCTGGTTCATATGTCAACAGGGTTGTGTAAGGTATTTTCACAAGGTCTGCTTTGCACTGATAATTTCTGTCAAGAGGAACCAGGCAGGTAATACAAATTAGGTGGGTCCTTCCTTCATCAATGTCACCGGGTGCTCTGAGAAACACCCATACAATTTGTCCAATCTATGTGTGGCACGGGGTCAAATCATGCAAAATTATCTCCATTGGAACTGTTCTATATGAGTCAGGCTTGATAAATGTGTTGGAAGTTGAAACAACAGTTTTTCTAAGATATGCTAATTGACTTCTACAGTTCCATCCCTAATGGAACTCTGATAAAAGTATATAAAAACATAGTCAAAGTATTTGTGGCCTCAAGATAGTGACTAAAGAAAGGTTTTCCTCCCTCTCATATAAAACTAGAACTTGTGGACATCCAGTTAAGCTGAATGTTGAAGGTTTCAGAATATTTTTCCACACAGACATAGTTAAACTATGGAATTCGCTCCCCAATGAGGCAGTGATGGCCACCAGCTTCGCTGGCTTGAAAAGAGAATTAGGCAAATTCATGGAGGTTGTGGCTGTCATGGACTACTAGCCTCAAAGGATATGCTCTGCCACCACAGTCAGGCAGCATGCTTCTGAATACCAGTTGCTGGAAAGCAAAGGAGGGGAGAGTGTGCTTGTGCTTGGCTTCTGCTTGGGGGCTTCCCATAGGCATCTGGTTGGCCACTGTGAGAACAGGATGATGGACTAGATGGGCAATTGGCCACCCAGCAGGGTTCTTCTTGCGTTCCTAACCTTCAAGGCAATAAGCAACTATAATAAATAAGGTACCAGTGAACCATACAAACAATAAAGGCATAGACCAAATAAGCAAGAGCAGCAATACTAAATCTATAAAGAGTCATCACATCCCAAGAGATTACTCATTTGAAACGTTGGTCTGAACAATATTGTTTTTGTTTGGGCTCCCTCAGACGGTGGTGGACTCTCCTTCCTTGGAGGCTTGTAAGCAGAGATTGGATGGCCATCTGTTATGGTTGCCTTACTTGAAATTCCTGCATTTCAGGGGGTTGGACTAGATGACTCTTGGTGTCCTTTCCAACTCTACAATTCTGTGATTCAAGATAATTTTTTAAGGTGAAGTATGGGGCTGCTAGGAGGTAAGAGTTTAGGGTCAAATTACACTTGACATTTTTCTTACCTTCCTCCAGTACAAAAGTTCTTTTTTAAAAACATGAAACTTTTGAGACATGGTAGAAATATTCCAAATGTGTAATCTGGCAACACATTAACACACATATGCACACTTTCAGGCCAGGGATAGTTGTTGTTCCATCTCGCAAATGCCAGAGTTCTGCTTTGTATCCAAAGACAGGTTTGCAACCAGCCAGCCAAAAATAAGTATTTACATTTATAACTATATTTTAAGTGTACAGTTTAGTACTGTTTGCTTTTTATTGGATTTTTTCCCCCTGGTACCGAAAGCAGCAAAAAACCTGGAGACCTTCCTGTTATTAAGCAGAGACAATTTATTGAGTTACCGAAACTCAGGAAGCATCCAGTTCAAAACTATATAACTTGTGCAGTGATGGCTATTTGGAAATATAGATTAGCTTAAGTTACAAATTGGTGCTATCAAGGGGCTGATCCTAATCCAAGGAACAGAAAGCATGGAGGAAGCAGAAGTCTGGCTGTGCATGATGAGTTCAAGACGAGGGGCCAATCCATTCATTCTTACTTAAGCCTTATCAGATGTTTGGAGCAGTTCTGGGGTGTTCTGGCAGCACAGGGTGTGGGGTGTGCTAAAGAGGCCCTCTTTTGCCAAAACCAGCAGACCCAACAGGAACATTGGTTGCATGTGGCGGAGGCACTTTACATGTGCCCTCTGGAAGAAGTGGCTTTTGTTGCAGTCTGAAACACCCATGCTTACTGTGTTGCCCCAGCCTCACTCCCTGTACAAAGACAGCAGTCCCCCAGGGAAGGGGTGTGGCTCAGTGACAGAGCATCAGCTCTGCATGCAGAAGGTCCCAGGTTCAATCCCTGGTTCTTCCAGTTGGTCTGGAAACGGCTCCTGGAGAACAGCTGCCAGTCAGTGTGGAAAATACTAGGCTAGATGGTCCAAGGCACTGACTGTACAAGGCAGCTTTCTGTATTGCTATATTGCATTTGGAAAAAGCTTCTCACATGAAAGCACAAAAGACGAAGATTCCCAAGGAGCTGCAATCCAAGCTTTTACCTAGTGAAACTTTAGCCCTTTTAAGCCATAAATATCTTGTAGAGGCTTCCTGACGTCACAGGCTCTTGCAGAGGGAGGCTGGTCTAAAAGTGAAAACGGCAGCAGTTCCACTCGGAGGACAGCATAGGCAGTGAAAGGAAAGCAGGGCGAGCAGTGCTCAGTGTGTGGACTTACAGGACTGCAGGAAAAGGAGGAATGACACAGAGACAAGGGGGTTGCATCTTAAGAGCGGCTGGTGCAGCAGCTTTTCTGGTCCCTGGCTGGGAGGAAAAAGAGAGAGGGTAAGCTCTGTTTTCTTTTCTGAAGCAATCAAAGAGCAGTCAGAGGATTTAAGTTTGGAACATAGGTTCTTAGTTTTTCTGAAATGCTACACATACACAAGCCAACAGCAAGTGGGTGCATGTTTGGGAGATTTGTGTGTGTATAAAACTAAAGCACAGATGCATGGATTGTATGCTTATCTTGAGTCCTCATCCAGTCTTGGGTGCAAGAGGGGGGAAAGATTATGACAGTGTTGCTTGTTCTTTCTCTACAGCATGTGAACCATTACAAAATCCCTAAAGATTTGATTTGGCAAGTGCAGCCACATTCCTGAGTGCACAACTAGTAGCCCAATTGGATCCAAATTCTACAGATTTCTGAGCTATGTGTGGTTTATTTTTAAATACCTTCATCTGACACCTCCTCCAAGTGAAACTGTGGTGGCATAGCAGTGCAGTTAGAAAGTTTCTTTTTGTCCTATCATGTGCATTAGGCTCAAAAGGGAGAGGGCTGTGCTAAAGGGCTCGTTGGAGAAAAGGGTCCACAACCCTCGCTGTCATTCTCAACCCTTGTTGTGTTGCTGGTTTTCTGGAAGGACTGAGAATTACACAAGAGGAAGACACTCAGAACTGCTTTTGGGTCTTAAGAGTTGGATGCTTAGCAGGACTTGCGGAAGGGAGGCAAGCCAGTAAGAATAGTCAGGATGTTTGTTTGCATTGTTGTTTGTTGTTTGTTTTTTTAAAGTGTGCACATCATTTGCAATAATGTAGAAGGGGACTAAGGATTTTCAACTCAGAAGGGCAAGATCAGCTCAATGAAGTAACATTTTCTGCTTCTGAAAATAAAATAATAAAGTATTTAACATCAAGGGCAGCCTTCGTCAACCTGATCCCCCCCAGCCCAGATGTTTTGAACTATGGCTCTCATCATCCTTGACTGCTGCCCATGTTGGCTGGGGCTGAAGAGTGTTGGGAGTCCCAACAACATCTGGAGGGCACCAGGTTGGTGGGAACTCATCTTGGGCTTCACAGATGAATTACTTCAGTTCAACCTTGTTTCCATCTTGGTCACGAGCCAGAACAGGAATGCAATAATAACAGAACCTGTCTCCTTGCAGATGGCTACAGTGGGCAAGAAGCAGGTAATCCAAAATTAGTTGTTTCGCAACAAGCAAAGCAGCAGAACACAGTTTACTTATGAGAGATGCAATAGCAGCACATGATTAAAAGGACTTTCAGTGTCAGAAATAATAAAATGACATTAATGATGGTTAAGAATGGAAGCGGGATCCTGCTGTTTGTCACGTCTCCCTCGCACAGCAGGGGCCACTTAGTTCCGTCATAACCCTTTAAATTGGATTAATCTTGTCATTCATGTTACAAATCAGATTAAAAGGAAAACAATAGTGGAGGCACCATTGTTAATTCCTTGGGAAAGGAAAAAAACAATTTGGCCATTAATTTTTCACCGTAGCATGACTGAGAAACAACAAGAAGACGTGCACATTTCGCATGGGAGGCTATGAATAACTCTTCTGAAGAGCAGGTCTGAAGTAGCTCTGTTTTATTATCTCCTTTCTTTTGGTTTACAGGCAGGGCTTCTGATCTCCTGCTCCCTCTGCCCTCCCCTCTCTCCTTCCCTTTTTCTCTCTGCATCTGAAAGCAATGCTTTTCTCTTTTCTTTTTTTGGCATGCTTCATGATCTTGGATTGCCTTAGCTGGCTAGGTTTTTATTTATTTATTTGAAAAGCCTGTGTAAAATCTAAGGCAGTTTGGACACTACATCTGCTCCAGAAAAGCCAACACAACTTAATGAGTGGGCATAAAGGATAACTGAGCTGGAACAGGGATGAAGAGCAGGGGTGAGCTGCTGGTCAGAGTGCTTCATGCACTAGCAACCCCGAAAGAGGCATTTTCAAGGCTGTGTTTTTGCTTTTATAATTCTACAAGGCTGCAGATATTGTGTGTGTGTGTATATAAGCTGTTGGCAAGGAGAAAAGAATTGGATGGAAGCAGAGTGATGTTATATTGAAATAACTGATTACAGAACTTAATCATGTACACGAATGTAAGTTATTTATAGCTCTTGGAATCTCCTTCTGTATAGATGTGTGTAGTGTAATGTCCTCGCTGGCTGATGAAGCTGGCTAATGCTTTAATGGACAGATGTTCAACAGCTAATCTAAGATGACTTTCAATGCAAGCTTACATTGCTGAAGGAAAATAAGTTGCTGAAAAGGAGTGTGTGTGTGTGTGTGTGTGTGTGTGTGTGTGTGTACGCATGTGTGATTACCCTTGTGCACTTTGGTCCAAAAGTTTTGCCTGGCACTGCTATAATTGCATCTGGATTTGCAAAAGAGTAACACAGCAGTTATTATTCAGGGCTTCTTTCTCAGTGGGGTTTATTTCCAGTAAGTAGGCAGCAGCTTTTCCTAGAAGCACTGCTTCATAATAGACTAATTGAACAGGGCTGGCTAGTACCTCAAAGAGAAACATATTGTTAGGTACCAACCATATTTTCCATAATAAGAGGCTGAAATGCTAGATGATGTTTATTTACTGCATTTTTTTTGCCCCACTTTTCGGTGCCCTCAAGGTGTTTGGCATCATTACAGGAGCTCAGTAGGAGAATTTCAACTGAGCCATGGTGTGGGAGGAAGCAGCCTGGCACCATATTGGTCTTAGATCCCATTCACACCATGCTTCTAAAGCAGTATCCCACCACTTTAAACAGTCATGGTTTCCCCCCAAGAATCCCAGGAACTGTTCTTTGTTAAGGATGCTGAGAGTTTTTGGGAAGAAGAAGAAGAAGAGTTTGGATTTGATATCCCACTTTATCACTACCCTAAGGAGTCTCAAAGCAGCTAACAATCTCACTTCCCTTCCTCCCCCACAACAAACACTCTGTGAGGTGAGTGAGGCCGAGAGACTTCAGAGAAGTGTGACTAGCCCAAGGTCACCCAGCAGCTGCGTGTGGAGGAGCGAGGAAGCAAACCCGGTACACCAGATTAGGAGTCCACTACTCTTAACCACTACACCACACTAGCTCCATTCCCCTTTCAGAGCTACTATTCCCAGAGTTCCCTGGGAGATGAGATTGACTCTCTGTGAAGCGCCTTATGAGTTTTTAAAATCAATAAAGCAATTCCATATGATGTGCAAAGGGAGCATGATGTGAGTGAGCATGCATTTGAAGGCTGAATCCTGAAACCTCTGGCCTGAGCCTTGGGAATAAGCCAGGTTCCAGAGGTGGAGCTGGATTCAAATTAATGCATGAAGGATGTCAGGTGCAAGAATAATATTTTTTCAGTTGAATTTCAGCACTCTCATAACTTCACCAGATCTGTTGGCTACTGCTATTTGCCAAATTTCTAAAATGAGCCCATTGAAAGGAGAAAGGAGCTGACAGCAAATACAATGCACAGGGACATTGTTTTGGCTCTTGCTAACTTCACTGACTTCACTTTGTTCATTATAAAATGAAAAATAGGCCAAAGTTGGCAAAGTGGCTGTGCTGGCTGCAGTAGAAAGGTGTGCTGCTCCTGCTAGAAGCTTTCAGTACACAGTACATACACAGTCACTCCAACCCTGGTTTTGTAGGTTGGGGTGTGTGTTGCTTTTTAAAGGTGCTAGGCATTGTAGCTTTGTGCAGACTAAACTACAGTTCCCAGGGTTCTTTGGAGGAAGCCATCTGCTTTAAATGTATGTGGTGTACGCAGGCACAGTGGGGAACTGCAAGCTGGCTGGTAACACTCCTATGACAATATGACAGCTGTAATCATGAGGAAAGTCCCATTGTTACTGTGTCCCCAGGTTTTAGTTGTTTATGTGTGGGGTGGTAGTGCTAACTGTGTTCATTGCATGGTAGAAGTTTCTTTTATCAGGAATCTTGCAATTTGGGGCTTTAAACCTACCCCTTTACCCCACCCCATTGTTAAAAAGGGGGTGGTAGGAATGAGCATGAGTAATTTGGATATGTTCTTGGTGAAAAAAGAGAGATTTGTGAGTCTGATATTTACCTGCCCAGAATGGGTATGTGCTTTGGTTATAATCTCATGATCCCCTCCTGGATCAAAACTCTGCCAACAAGTAGCCAACCAGTGCTTATTTTCCTGCTGACATTGATCTTAAAGTGGAGAGAGAAAAGTTGGGTTATATTATTTGCTGACAGTGTGGCATTGGTTTGTTTGGAGGGAAGTCTGTCAATCTTGGAGTTTTTAAATGGCACCCTTGTATCTCACTTGTCAGCCAGTGTGGTAAAGTGTTGGGCTAGAACATAGGAAGCCAGAGTTCAAATCCCCACTCAAGCAAGTTCACTGGGTGACCTTGGGTCAGATACTGTATCTCACGGGGTTCTTGTAAAGATAAAGGTAAAGGTAAAGGCACTGTGTTCTAAACCACTGGGCCTCTTGGGCTTCCCAATCAGAAGGTCAGCAGTTTGAATCCCTGTGACGGGGTGAGCTCCCATTGCTCTCTCCCAGCTCCTGCCAACCTAGCAGTTTGAAAGCATACCAGTGCAAGTAGATAAATAGGTACTGCTGTAGCAGGAAGGTAAATGGCATTTCCATGCACTCTGATTTCCATCACGGTGTTCCATTGCACCAGAAGTGGTTTAGTCATGCTGGCCACATGACTCAGAAAGCTGTCTGTGGACAAACACCGGCTTGCTCGGTCTGAAAGCGAAATGAGTGCTGCACAACATAGTCGCCTTTGACTGCACTAAACTGTCCAGGGGTCCTTTACCTTTACCTTTTCACCTGTAAGGATAAAATAGGAAGGGGAAGAACCATGTCCACCACCTTGAGCAGCTTGAAGGAAAAGTAGAGTGTAAAGATAATAAGAAATAAATAATAAAGCAATTAAATCACTGAATACATTTGTATGGCTTATGCTTACTGGTGTCACAACCACAGGACCTTTTGACTTAATCATCTTTAAATCATGAGTAGATATACCCCCTTGGAAATAGGGGTCAAATATACCCCCTATCTCAGCTGATCAATACCAGGGGACAATAATTGCATTTGTAGTAGATTTCTCTTTACTCTACTTTTTATTGTTTAAGACAGTGAGATACCACTAGATTTGCACAGCCACACATAGACATCTTCCAGATGTGTCATGACTCTGCTGCTCTGCTGACCAGGATTGCTGGATAACTTCCAGAGGCTCCCAGGGAGTTCCAGAAGAATATAAAGTCATTTCAGGGCAATTATGGATTGTTGAGAAATCAGAGGTTGCCATTTCCTGACACAAGGAACGAGAGGTTGAGTTGGAACTGTGGTTCCCAAACCTTACATAAATGCGAGTTCTCAAACCCTGGGTCAGAAGTATTAGGACATGACCCATCTGGACTAGAACAAAATGTCCCCAATCCCAGTAAATAAAAAAGCCATGAAGCCTCTCTATCAAATGAAATACTTCGCATGAACGCAAGAACATAAGAGGAACCTGCTAGATCAGGACAGCAACCCATCTAGTTGAGCATCTTGCTCACACTGTGGCCAACCAGATGCAATAGGGAAACCCACTAACGGGACCTGCACTCAAGAGCTCGCTCTCCTCTTGTGGTTTCCATCAACTGGTATTCAGCTTGAGAGGGGAGGTTACTCTTGGATTTGAAATGGGCACCAGAAGCCCAGGCGGCATCAGTGGTTTGGAATGCCTTTCCCAGCTACAGCTAGTTAGCCAGCTGTTTCTGCTCCTTTGACTGAGATAGCTTGGCCATTCTCATTCATACCCTGGTAACCTCAGGTGTGGACTATTGCAATGCAATCTATGTAGGGTAAACCCTGAAGACTGTCCAGAAGCTGCACCCAGTGCAGACTGTGGCAGTCAGATTGCTGTACAGGGAAATAATATGACTCCTGCACAGGCTGCCTATATGCAACTGGGCCCAATTTTAAGGTTTCAACATTAGAATATCAAGCCTTAAACAGCTTGGGACACAGATACTTGTTGGTGGTCCTGCCTATGATGAAGATACATTTTGGATAAGGCCCTTTTCCAGTTTGATGGGCAGTTCGATCATCCCCCCCCATTGGTGACCTTTTGACATTAATTCATTCATACTTGGGGGGGGGGCATAATAAGGTGAACCATACTGGGCATCGGAATGCTGTGGGGTTAGGATTTTGCTTGCTGTTTATATTGTGTTAATTTTAGATTTTGTTGTTGTTGACTAAAGTAGTATTTTATGAAAAGCTGTATTTGATTGATTTGTATTGTAATCTTCCCTGTGAACTGTTCTACAAAATGGAGGGTAGAAATGAAAATAGATAAAGTATGTGAGGTTATCTTCTTTTCATCCTCACAACAACTTTGTTTGGTATGTTTGGGTGAGAGAGAATGACTGGCCTAATGTCATGCAGATACATTTATGGCTGTGCAGACCTTTGAAATTAGGTCCACAGTGAATACCCAATTAATTATGGCACACTACTTACCTCCATTGTGACACCGCTGACTGATGCTGGGTTACATCTGGTTTTCAGTTTCTTTAACTTTGGAATGAATGAAAATGAATTGCGTGCTTCAAATATTATTGTGCCATGTTCTTAAGAACATAGGAAAAGTCTTGCTGGGTCAGACCAAAGGCTTATTTAGTCCAGAATCTGTTTTCCACAGTGGCTAGCCAAATATCTCTGGGAAGCCCAAAAGGATATGAGGGCAATAGCCCTCGCCTGCTTTTGTTCTCCAGCTACTGGTACTCACAGACATAGTGCCTCTGAACCCAGAAATAAGGTACAGCCATCATAAGCAGTAGCCAGCGATAACTTTGTTTTCCATTTGTTTGTCTAATTTCCTTATAAAGGACTCTAAATTAGTAGCCATCACCAAGTCTTGTGGCAGCAAATTCCCAAAAAAATCTTGTGACAGGAAATTTCATAAATTTACTATGCATGTACTGTTAATTTCCTTGCAGTCCACCAGCTGAGTTGTCACTCTGTCATCTCCAGTTTTGAAAAATGGCACAAGAAACAGGGGCTCATAAAAGCCTAACCACCTATAGGGTTCCTTTTCCAACATACATGGAACTTACTGTAGGTTTACGGAAGCAGAATTTCCTCTGTCCCAGAACTTAAGGTTGGTTTTTTAACAGTGCCCTGCAGCTTAGTTTTCCAAGTTGGGAAAACACATAATGGCTGCTGTACCAGTGTGGTATCATGACTGTACTGTAAGCCGGCACTGCATGGCATTATGAACTGCCCAAGATATCTTGACGATGCCTCAGTGTGAGTCAGCATACATCAATAACTGGCTTCCTTGCCAGATGTAGCATAGTGGTACTAGCAGACAATGAAGAATGAAGCAGAGAAAGGGTGAGACAGGGCAGTGATTCACTTACAAAACTTCTTAATAGATCATCCAGGTGCCCCTCAGCCAGCCATTTAAGTGTTCATGCACTAATACCCAGCACAAAAGCTCTTACAATGCGAGTTCTACCAACAGCAGCATAAAGGCTGCACATGCCCACTGGCCAGGCCCTGGATGGAAGGCAAATTGCATTCTTAAAGTTACTCATATCTGCAGCCTTTGGGCATAAGGCAAATATCTAAGGTATGTTTGTGTGATACTTATTTGGTATTTACTATGATGTATTGTCATTAAGATGTGTATGTGTAAGATCAGTGTTGTGTGATCTCATAGCTGACTTCCTATATTTTTTTTTAAATAATTTTTTATTAAAGGTTTTTATAACAACAACAGACATATAACAAATACATAAACAGACAAAAACAAAAACAAAACAAAAAACATGTACCATTTCATATCTTAGTTTCTTATACCTTTCTTCCCCGACTTCCTCATGCCTCCCTTTTCTGTATTCCAAATTCTTATCAATTACTCAGCAAATCTTCCCTTATTTTAATTTGAAATTAATCTAATCTTCCTTATTCTCCTTGTCTTAACCCTTGCTAATAGTAACCATTTACTTTCCAGTCCAACATCATTCTAACTTTCGTTAATTTTATAATATTTCTTTAAATAGTCCTTGAACTTTTTCCATTCTTCTTGCGCTGCTTCTCTTCCCTGGTTTCGGATTCTGCTCGTCATTTCTGCCAGGCCCCATAGCTGACTTCCTATAGCAAGCATAAGGTTGTTTCTCTATATTTTGTTTTATGCCGCGTTCTCCATGATAGCCATTTTGTAGTATACCCCACGACAGCCATATTGTGACTGGCACCCCTAGCCTTCTCCCCAAATTTGAAATGTGCCCTCTGGTCCCAAAAGGTAATGCCTAACATAGAGGAATGTGTCACCACCAGTGCTTTTTTTTTCAGGGGGTATTCAAGGGTACACAGTACTGGCACCTCTTTTTGTTGTTGTTAAAATGTGTGGCACTTACTGTAACAACTTCATGGTGAGTACTGGCACCTATTTTTCTAGAAAAAAAAGCACTGGTCACCACAAATCGATAGGTCCCTGTAATTCTTCTGGATTGTCTTGTTCTGATAAATTTACTTCCATATCATGAAATGGAGTTATAACCATGTCAAATATTAAAAGTGCTGCATCCATGGTGATATAATGAGAGTGACTATTTATAAATACAGGCAAAAGGTACATGACTATATGACTGTCTAATCCCATTGTGGCACTTATTAAGACTACTTTCCATCCAGTCATTCCCTACAGAATCATAACATGCCTAGTGCTACACCACCTCAGGAGCTGATAAACAATTGGCACACACACCCTCACATAGTGAAGTCTAGTGCTCATAAATCACAGCAAACTGTTGAAAACTAACTTTTTGCCCCATGTTGATAAATGCCATCTCTCCTCACTTGCATGCATACAAACAAAATATTCACTGTGCAAAACTGGCATGGGAAAATGGACCGCAGTAGTGGAGGACTTTGGGCTCTCACATATCAGTGGCACCCTGTGTGACACTAAAATTTGTACCCTCTGCCTCCCATGCTCTGTTCTACATCATTATTGTGATGTCCTCTGTGGTGCCAGCACCCAGTGGGGCTAAACCAGTTGCAATACCCTAAAGCTGCCTCTCACCACAGAGTAGTTTTGCCACAATGAAAAGTCACACAAGAATAAGGCCTTAATGCTGGAGGTCCCTACCGACCCCTTCAGCTTAATAGTTAGAGACAAGGCCCTCAGTGAACTTCCAATTCTGTGTTGGAGAGTGGGGGTTTCATAAAAGCACTTAGAGGCCCAGTAGTACCCCCCCAAAAAAAACCCCTCTGCAGCTTTTTAGGGATAAAAAGAAGGACCTAAAGGGACTTTCCCCCAGATGACAGGAATGATCAAAGAGAGGGCATGACAGGGTTACAAAGGAGGAGGGAAGTGGGTATAAACACCGAATCAATATCTGGGGGTCTGTCACATAGTAGCATCAAAGAAGGAATCTTTGCTTACTTCCTTACTTTCCAAATTTGGAAACCTTAAAGCAATAACCCTGCCTCTAAGCCAACATTTCTGTTCATAGACTTTGAAGCTGACATTTGTTTTTGTTCAAGTTCTTTTTCTTTTTTCTTCACTGTGTCCCAAGATGACTCAAAGGCAGACGACATATTCCTTAGTCACTGAAGCCTTTCCAAGACCATTTGAATCAGGTGTTGGTCACATTTTGAGCCCCGCTGTTTCCTATATTATTTAACGGCCTTTTGTGGATTTTATTTTCTTTCAATAGTAAACTCTTTCCCCTCAGTTATCATGCCTGTATCTCCTATTCCAACCCCTCCCCCCCCCTTTTCATTTTGCTTGGAAAGAAGGAAAAAAATGCTTTTAGTCGTGTGATGACTGCTTTTATAGCCCTCAAGCTCCTGACAGGGTAAAATTTACACAAAACCTAATGAGGGAAGCTATTAGCCTCTTTGAGGCCCATCGTCAGATACAATTTCTTTTTTAAGACATGGGCTGAGGTCACATCCCCAACACATGTAATCAATTAAACAGATACACACACTTGCTGTTCCCTTCACAGGCAATCTGCAGAAACAGAAGTGGGGCAGCAACCAAAGGTCTATATGAAGTATAAACAAAGAGGCAAGACTTAAATATTTAAGTTACAGAGCAGCAGGCGGAGGCCTGAGGGCCAAATTCATACATCCTAAGAAAAACTGACGGTCATGCTCCAACGGTTGCCCTCAGGGGCAAGGTTCCCAGGAGGCATAAGCTCCTCACCAAAGGACTCGCCAGGCTTGCTGGTGCAGTGTAATCCAAACAAGCCAAGCTCAAGCACAGGGAATCAGTCTGGGGCTAAACACGATCCAGACGCAATATGAGGAAGCAGTCCGAGGTTGGCATCATAGGGAGTTCAGCAAGGAAGAGAAACCAAACAAGAAGGCAGAAACTTGTGCTGTTGCCAGCAACCAGGAGGCTCATGAGGGAGATTTTATATAGGCCGGCCTCCTGGACCACACCCTGACCATAGCTCTTGGTCGTAAAGGGGATTCAGGAATTGTTTACTTGCAAGCAGATTATTTGCTCCCAAACGGACTTAGTCACGAGTAGCACAACAACCCTGGATCTGTACACACAGGCTATGCTGCCACTCTGCAGGCTCCCTTCATTAGAGGTTTTGAAGTCCAAAGAGGTTTTTAAGCAGAAGTTGGATAGACACCTGTCACGGCTGCTGTAGCTGAGATACCTGCATTTCAGGGGCTTGGAGTAGATGACCCTTGCGATCCCTCCCAACTCTATGATTCTATCATTCTATGTGAGGTGGGGAGTTCTGCCTGCTTGTTTGGTTGAAAGTTGCTTTGGGTTGCCCTGGGCAAGATAAAGCGACTAACAAATTTAATTAATAATAATGACACCCAACTGCGACGATAGGGTTTGCTGGCAGTTCACTTTGGGCAGAGAAAGTAGACGGGGCAGCCCTGCTATGAGGCAAAATGAGGCATCTGCCTTAGGTGGCAAACCCTAGGAGACAAGGAGTGGCAGCAGGGATTGATCTGTGTGTGCTACATGGTCCTGCCTTGCATGCCCTAGGCCATCCTACTAACCTGAGATGTAGTAAAGGGTGTTGTCCCACCATGGGTGTTGGAGGTAGAATTAAGCTCCAATCCAAGCTGCGGTCCAGGAATCAGCATGTTTTTACATGAGTAGAATGTGTCCTTTTATTTAAAATGCATCTCTGGGTTATTTGTGGGGCCTGCCTGGTGTTTTTACATGAGTAGAATGTGTGCTTTTATTTAAAATGCATCTCTAGGTTATTTGTGGGGCATAGGAATTCGTTCACCCCCCCAAAAAAAAATAGTCTGGCCCACTACATGGTCTGAGGGATAGTGGACCGGCCCACAGCTGAAAAAGGTTGCTGACCCCTGGCTGGGTTAAGGACATAAGAATAGCCCAAGGATTCATTTAGTCTGGTGTTCTTTCTGCACCGTGGTCAGCCGAGGCCTATGGAAAGCTCAGAAGGCTTGAGTGCAGTAACACAGCCCACTGAAACCAATGAGCTATACAAGGACACAAAGTCAATATGTTGTCCCTTTAAACTCCTAAAGAAGTATAAAGCTTTTGGACATCCAGGAAAAGGCTTGGAAGGTGTTTTGGCTTTTTGTTTGTTTTGTCCACCCTGAACTTCTTCTGTAGAAATGAAAGCAATAAGCAAACGTTATTACCTGACCCTCCCAAAGGCATTTGGTTCCACTTCAGGCTGAATTTTGCACTGTGCCTCTCATCTGTTTTTAGTTTATTCAAGCACCTTCCTCCATCTCAAAAAAGTTGTCCGTAACCGTTTGTGTCAACTTCTCTGTGGCCAAACACAGAGTGTGCAGGCCCTATCCTTTAAAATCCTTGGAATTTACATAACCCTCAATTGTAGCAATGTGAAATGTGGCTCTGGTTACAATAACAAGGGTTTAGGGAATGCGGAGAGAGATTTTTTAACTGCAAAAGCACAAAAGCAAAACAAAACAAAACCCCGCATACTGTTTTCATTTTCAATAGCCACGTGAGGACCGTCCTCTGGTCTTCAGCTATAAATAAACCACTGCTGTCATAGGAAGATGGAAAACAATTCACATTACTCTTTATCCCATTTTTCTTAAATGTTACTTTCGCCCCCCGCTTTCCTTCTTAAAATGAAAGTGAGAGCTCATAAAGCAAATGGTGCCCATGCAGAAAAGGGTAAGGAAATAATTGTGACATTGGTTATTCCTTCTCCAGACAAATGCTGTTAAGTGCACCGTTTGCCGTGGTGTACAAACAATGCACTTCTAGAGTTTGTATTAGAACAAGGAAGGAAAGCAACTTCTAAAGTTTGGCTAATAAAGCAAATGTTTGCAGTACTTTGCTATAATTCTCTGCCCCTCCCCAGTTTACAGTTGATCCAGACTAGCATTAGAGCCACTTTCTCCAACCTAGTGCCTCCCAGAGGTTTTAGAGTGCAATTGCCTTTAGCCCCAGCCACCTAGGCCAATGATGATGGGAATTTGAGTCCTAAACACCTGGAGGGCACCAGGTTGAGGAAGGCTGCACTGGAGCATCTAATCCAGGAGCAGGCAGATGTCAGGCTTGCAGTATCTACTTTCTTTTTAACTAAAACCCTGATCCACTGGCCACAGACTGATGTAAAAGATATCCATTTAGGATTAAAGAATTCTAAGCCCATGGACTGCAAGAAGATCAAACCTATCCATTCTTAAGGAAATCAGCCCTGAGTGCTCACTGGAAGGACAGATCCTGAAGCTGAGGCTCCAATACTTTGGCCACCTCATGAGAAGAGAAGACTCCCTGGAAAAGACCCTGATGTTGGGAAAGATGGAGGGCACAAGGAGAAGGGGACGACAGAGGACGAGATGGTTGGACAGTGTTCTCGAAGCTACTAACATAGTTTGACCAAACTGCGGGAGGCAGTGGAAGACAGGAGTGCCTGGCGTGCTCTGGTCCATGGGGTCATGAAGAGTCGGACATGACTAAACAACAACAACAACAACAAGCCCATCAATACCACTACTGAATGGAGTTTGTTGTCCTTACACAGAAAAATCCACTCCTGGTTATCCCAAAACTTTCTTCACTTCAGCACAGATAGGTAGCCGTGTTGGTCTGCCATAGTCAAAACAATTTTTTTTTTCCCCTTCCAGTAGCACCTTAAAGACCAACTAAGTTAGTTCTTGGTATGAGCTTTCGTGTGCATGCACACTTCTTCAGATACACAGTGTACATGTGTATACACAGATACACAGATACACATGTGTATCTGATACACATGTGTATCTGAAGAAGTGTGCATGCACACGAAAGCTCATACCAAGAACTAACTTAGTTGGTCTTTAAGGTGCTACTGGAAGGAAAAAAAAAATTTGTTTTCACTTCAGCAGTATAATTTAGGGAGGACAGAGCTCATTGTGCTGTTTCTGCTGTTGAAAAATTGGGAGTCATAAATCCTTGCCCATCAATGGCAAAACACTCTGGCCTCTGTCATAAGGGTTTATGCATACCTTTTTAAAGGCCCATTACAAAGTTTCAATATGGCCTCCTTCCCTCATAGACACCGCAGTCGCATCCCATACATAGAATCTCATGAGTCACGAAGAAACGGTATCCATTTAAATTCTGAAATTACATTTTCTCCATGTCTGAAAAGAGATTGTGGCCAACATCCTTCTCCCTATTGCTATTTTTGTTTAATATATCACCCAGCCTGAAGAACAACCCCATAAACCTAGCTAACTGTTTTGTAACTTTTCAGCTGGTTCTAATAAAGGTTTTATCCTGTCAGTATTTTGACAAGATAATAAAAAATGGGGCTATTTTAAAAACTCAAAATTATTGGTTCTTGTTTGTCATGTTTCATACAAGCAAATTGCTCTCATAATCTTTTTTTAAATCCATCCCCCATGACCATAAAGAAAACAATAACAATCTTTATATATATAAAATCTTTTGATTGTTGTTGTTGTTCTTGTTCTAATGGATCAACATGGCTTCAAACATTTTATAAATAGACCAGTTCACTTTAAAGCTTTGCGTTTTTATGGTGTTTCTCATTGCAAATTCATAAATTGTTTCCCTGAAGCCAGTTTTTCTTTCAGGGTCACAATCAGCAAAATAGCTAGATAGTATAAGCATTCTTTGCTCTCTAGCAAAATGCATGCAGTTTTTGATGACTGTAGGCTGTAAATCCTACTAGCAGCACTACTGGCTCCCACTGTCCCTGAGATCAATGACCCTGATTGTTATGGTAACTTTGCCCCTCCTCCCAGCTGGCCTTCTTTTCTGTCCATGCATTTGGAACACTGGGACTGATAGGTCTTGAGAAAACCTGTCACATAAGGATGCTGGATTAGATGGGCCATTAACCTGATCCAGCAGACACTTATGTCCTCTGCCATTCCTCTCTTCCACTCAACTTTTTCATTTTTTAAGTTTTCAGAGAATCAGAGAATTGTAGAGTTGGAAGTTTTTTGTAAGCCCAATGGCAACCTCCCCGCCCCCCTCTCTATTGATGTGAGCCACTTTGAAAGAAAATCATTGTCTCAAGAGCGAGCTAAGATATGGTAAGCAAATCTTTACTGGCAACCTGGAGCTGCGGCATAGAACATTTGCATTGCACACAGAAGGTCCCAGATTCAATCTCTGACAGACCATGGGAGACTGGAAAATCACTGCCAATCAGTGTGGACAGTAAGGAGCTTGATGTCCAATGGTCTGACTCAGTATAAGGCAGCTTTACTGTGATGTTACCCCTTCATTCTGTACCCTCATTCTGTTGAATGGCTCTAGACTAACTCAAAAGACGGTTGCTCTTAAAGAGTAATGTGAAGCCAATTGTTTTAAAAGGAATTACTCAGTCTATTCGAGTCTGAAAAGAAAAAAGGAGGAGTACAAATGTTTAGGATGCAGTTCAGTTTTATTTAAAAGTATAAAAACCTTTTACAGCAGTGTGATGGTTAATAGCAAGTGTATTAAGGGCTATCCCAACTAACATTATGTTTGAGATGACCACAATGCTTGTAAGTGGACAAACTTGTCTGAGTTATGCAGATCATCACGGCTACACGTCAAAGTTCCTCCAGAGAACAATGCCTTGTCTTAGATGCTATTTAGTTTTGTTTGTCTTTTCATTCTGCTCACTTTACAAAGCTAACTGCTATGGGGGGAAAATACCACTGGAAAGAGTTACCACACGTGCAGAGGGGATGATAAAGAGATTAATGCTGTTTTACATCCATGGTTAAAAAGAAAAGAAAACAGAGGGTTAGAGTACTCAGATGTTCAAGTGCTGCTATCATCAGATGGCATAAAGGAACAGTGTTGGATTCTGATATCGCAACGTACACCAAGGAGGGTCCGTGGAAATCAGTAGCTTTCCTTGAGAACCTAACGACATTGTATTATATTACATGCATAGCCCACCTTTCTCCAAGGAGCTGAAGGTGGATGCATGGTTTTCTTGCCTCTCCCCATTTGTCCTCTGGGGTATATTGTGCTAAGAGGCAGAGACTGGCCCCAGGGACACCCATTGAGCTTCAGGGCTCCATGGTGATAATGAACCCTGTTCTCCCAGATCCTAGTCGAACATTCTAAATAGTATTCACACGCTCAGGCCATTTTCCAAATTCAGGTATGTCTATGTAGGATTTCATACAGCCACTAGCAAGACTTCTCCCAAGCAATGGTAGAAGACATGTCACTCATTTTATAAAACAGAAGTGAGAAGAATCAAATTCTATTGAGCAAAATTTTAAACAGAGCCCATGTATGAACAATTCTAGATAAACAGAAAAACGGTGTTTACTAGATGATTTGGTAAATGCTTTTGCAAACATGATGCTTATTTTAGTACTTAAAGGGAAACTGAACTATTGCGAAACACCAGCCTTTTGTTTTATGATAGCTTCATGAACATTTGATTAATTATGGAATATGTGAAGAAATGCACATGGGAACGGATTCCTATTGACTTTTCCCATGGTGAACTGAAAAGCCCTGGACCCAAGGAGGAGGTCACCGTGGGGAGTTTATTTCTTTTTCTTTTTTTATTGATTTTAATTCATTTTACTACATCAAACATTAAAGCAAACGAAGAAGACATACATAACACATACATACAAAAAAAGAGTACATAAAAAAAGAAATAATAATAAAGAAAATAAAAGGAAAAACATCTCCTAACCTATGACACCAACAAACTAACTTACATTAACTAAATAACATACAACATTAATTGACTTCCCTTCATCTCAGTTTCAGAATATATTATATGATTTTTTATCTGCAGTTTCTTTTCCTCAAATAACTCTTTACATCACAAGTGTTACGTCACACCTACTGTGATTTTTAAATTTTTTACCTCTGTTTCCATGTATGTCATAAATTTATTCCATTCTTTATTAAACTTTATGTCTTTTTGATTTCTTATTTTCTGTGTCATTTTTGCCAGTTCTAAATAGTCAAATAGTTTGATTTGCCACTCGTTTATAGTTGGGATTTTTGATGTCTTCCAATTCTGCGCTATTAGGGTTCTGGCAGCCACTGTCGCGTACTGAAAGAGTGTTTGATCTTCCTTTTTGATTTCCTCTCCAGTTATCCCCAGCAAAAAGGCTTCGGGGTTTTTTATAAAGGTATATTTGAGGATTTTTTTTAGTTCATTGTAAATAGATTCCCAGAATTTTTTGATAGGCTCACACAACCACCACATATGATAAAAATCGCCCTCCTTGATCTTACACTTCCAACATAATTTATCACCAGTTTTATATATTTTTTCCAATTTTACGGGCGTTACGTACCACCTGTACATCATTTTATACATATTTTCCCTGAGTGTTGTACATGCCGAGAATCTCATACCTTTATTCCATAATGCCTTCCATTTGTCGAACTCTATGTTATGTCCAAAGTCCATTGCCCATCTCACCATTACCTCCTTTACTTCTTCATCCTTGGTGTCCCATTCAAGTAACAGGCTATACATTTTCAATAGTTTTGTTTTACTTTCTAGTATTTCAATCTGGAATCTAGATTTTTTCTCACTTATCCCATTCTTTTTATCCTCAGTCCATACAGAATTAATTTGGTGAAATTGGATCCATCCTGTCAATTTGTTCTTTGTTTCTTCATAGGGCCTAATCCTCCAACCAGTCTCTGTTTTTACTAGCAAGTCTTCATAGGTCCATCTTTCTCCATCGATGTTTGTTTTTTTTATTGTCAGGATATCAATTGGCGATAGCCACCAAGGGGTCTTCTGTTCCAATAATTTTTTGTTTCTTTCCCACACTTCCAGCAGTGGTCCTCTAAAAATGTGGTTAGAAAATCCTTTATGAACCTTTCCCTTGTTACGCCATAGATAAGAGTGCCAACCAAATCTTATATTAAATCCTTCTAGATCTAACAAGTGTTTATTTTTAATAACAATCCAATCTTTGACCCAACAAAGACACGAGGCTTCATAATACAACTTTAAATTTGGAACTGCGAATCCTCCCCTATCTCTTTGATCTGTAAGTAATTTAAATCTAATTCTGGGCCTTTTCCCTTGCCAGATAAATTTAGAGAGTATTTTCTGCCAATCTTTGAATACTGAGGTTCCCCTGATTATCGGTATATTTTGGAGTAGGAACAACAGTTTCGGTAGTAAACTCATTTTAATCGCCGCCATTCTGCCCGACCAAAAAAGTTTTATTCTGTTCCAAGTATCTAGGTCCTTCCTTATTTCTTTCCATGTGGTTATGTAATTGTCTTCCATCAAATTTATATTCTTCATCGTTAACCAGATTCCAAGGTATTTTACTTTTTTTGTTACTTTAATACCAGTTTGAGATTCAAGATGGTTTTTTACCTCCTCTTTCACATTTTTATTCATCATTTTAGTTTTTGTTCTATTTAATTTAAAACCAGATAATTTTCCAAATTCTTCTAACAGATCTAACACCTTACTAACACTCTCTTTTGGATCCTCCAAAGACAACATAAGATCGTCAGCATATGCTTTCAATTTGTATTCTTTCACTCCAATATTTATTCTGCGTATCTCTGAATTTTCCCTTATCTTATTTGTAATTATCTCTAACATCATAATAAACAGAAGAGGTGACAGAGGGCACCCCTGCCTTGTACCCTTCGAAATTTCAAAGGGTTCTGTTAAGTTATTATTAATAATTAATTTGGCACTTTGTTGTGAGTAAATTGCTTTTATTCCTTCAAGGAATGTGCCCTCTATCCCTGTCTTTTCCAAACATTTTATAAGAAAACGCCAGGATACATTGTCAAAAGCCTTTTCGGCGTCAATGAACATTAAGACTGCGGGGATTTCATTTTTGCATTCTAAATATTCAATGATGTTTATTGTATGTCTTATGTTGTCTTTTATTTGCCTATTAGGTAAAAAACCAGCCTGATTGGTATGGATGAGGTTAACTAAACACTTTTTAAGTCGGGTCGCCATTACGTCTGCAAAGATCTTATAATCATTATTCAATAATGAAATCGGTCTGTAGTTCTTAATAATCTGTCTGTCCGAGTCGGGTTTCGGTATCAACGTAATGTATGCTTCTTTCCAGGACGCTGGTGTTCTTCCTCCTCCTAAAATCTCATTCATTACTTCACATAGCACCGGTGTTATAAGTTCTTCTAGGACTTTATAATACTTGGCCGATAAACCATCTGGGCTTGGGGCTTTCCCCAGTTTCATCCTCTTTATCGCCTCTTGAATTTCCTCTGCTTTTATGGGTTTATTTAATAAACTTCTTTCCTCTTCCGATATGCTGTTAATTCTGTTTTCTTCTAGATATTTTTCTATTTCTGTGGCATCTTCTTCTTCTCTTTTATATAGGTTTTCATAGAATTTAAGGAAGCTCTTTTTTATTTCATTAGGGTCTTCCAAGATTTGTTCTTCTACTTTTATTTTATTAATAACGTTTTGTTTTTTCCTTTTTCTCAATTGCCACGCCAAAAACTTTCCAGTTTTGTTTGCCGATTCGAAAATTTTTTGTTTCATTAGCTTAATTCCCCATTCTACCTCTTGATTTATTAATGTTGAGTATTGTGCTTGTAATATCTTGTACAATTGCTTGTTCCCTTCATCACTCGGTTTTTCTATCAGATGTGGGGAGTTTATTTCATGACAGCAATCCAGTTGGGGAATGTCTCCCAGCAGAGTTGTTTGGGTTTCTTTTCAAAATAGAAATAGTTCATTAGAAGTAAATGATTTGTAGCAGTGATTCTGGAGGAACAGACGTTACACAATCTGTCCAAAATTTTACTGTGGTTAATTGCAAGGACAGAACCATAAAGCAAAAGAGCATTGCCAGGTGGTGTTTGGGAAGTGGTCAACAAGAGTATTTGCAGAACCGGATCTGAAGGAGTGGCTAGATAAGACTTGGACAGGGAAGATGGCGGCTGGATTTTACTTTAAGCCAAGCAGTGGGATTGTGTCCTCCAACAGACCTATAGCATAGTTATAGCGGGTGGGCAGGCAAGGCCATGTGGCATACACACTTCTAACCTCCACCTTCCTTTGGTGAGGGCTGCCATTGTTGCCCCCCCAGCAACTGCTGTCAGAGACAATTGCCTCACTCTGCCTAATAATAGAGGAGGTAAACACTAACCATGATGTCCGTGCTTTGTCTCTGCTGTCAGAGGCAGCATGTCTCTAAATACAAATTGCTGGAAATCACAGGTGGGTAGAATTCTGCTGCGCTCTGGTCCTGCTTGCAGGTTTCCCACAGGCATCTGATCGGTCACTTTGAGAAGAGGATGCTGCGCTAGATGGGACATAGACCTGATCCAGCAGGCTCATCTCATATTCTTAAATTCTTGTAAGTCGCAAAACATATCAAACGCCAAACAGTTGTCTTAATTTGGGGCCTCATTTGAGGACAAATGGCCCGTGATTGGCCTTCTTCATATCCACAAGCACATTGCATGAAAATATACGAACAACCTTTGCACTGCTGTATACCATGTGTGTCAATTTCTCCAACAGATCATCTCAAGTGTCATAAAAGCTTCGGTCACTCGCTGATGGGCATTGCCCACAATCACGCCTTCAAGAGCTGAATGCATAAGGACCTAACCAGAGGGAGAGAAGAGAAGGAAACAAGGTCTCTTCCTATCACACAGGTTAGTACTGAGAAGGATCATGCAGACCTGAGTTGGGGAGCCTGTGGCCCTCCAGATATTGTTGGACTTTGTCTCTACCATTGGCACTACTGGCTGAGACTCATGGGAGTGCGAGGGCCGCACAGATTTCCCATCCATGTTGTAGGCATTAATGGTGATGGCAAATTGTGTGAATACTTTTTAAAGTATTTATTCTGTTAAAACTGTTGTGTTTTTATCTGGGCTGGAGACCTCCTGACTCACCGCATAAGGAAAAATCATTACTGGTAGGCTTGACTCTGGATTTACAACATTTTAAAAAAACCAAAAAAACAACCATACAGGATAAAGACAAGGTGTCAGAAATATGAGTCAATGTTATTTCCTTACCTCTTTGCACACTGTTGGGGATATGGGCTAAAAATAGATGGATATATAGTAATATCATAATTTCTTGCAAAAGGGGAAGGGACGACACCCAATCTGAGATGAATACAGAAACAAGCTGTGTCCAGGGAAGCAATCTGTTACATGTTCACATTCAGTGAACGTTTCAATCTGGGGGAAAGATTAGGAATACGAGATATGGAGGAAATTATCAGTTTATGAGAATTTCCACATATCATATGACGTGTTAATGACTATATACAGCAGAGGGAGAAGCTGCAGCCCTCCAGGTGCTATTGGACTACAACTCCCATCATCCCTGGTCATGCTGGCTGGGGCTGATGGGAGTTGGAGCCCAACACCATTGGGAACACTGCAGGGTCCTCACAGGACCACAGGAAGCTGCCTTGCACTCAGACCATTGGTCCATCTAACTCGGTATGGTCTACACTGACTGACTGGCTCTCCAGGAGTCTCTCCCAGCCCTACCTGGAGATGCCAGGGATTGAACCTGCATTCAAGACAGATGCTCTTGAGTTACAGCCCTTTCTTCATCCCTGTTATATATATTCCAAGAAAGAAATGTATAAAGAGAGTTGCTCCCTTTACACAAAGGCCGTGTGCTGTCATGCAATGGCCATTCAGTTCAGTGGGGAGTTTTCTGGATGGGTGAGCTCATGTTTAAGATCACCACCAGCCTCTTGCCCAGATCTGTGCTGCTTATATACCGTACTATTAAATGTTTGGGGGAGGGCAGGGGGAAGCAGCCACTACCCCTCCTGCTTTGTCTTCCCACCTGTCCTGATGCGCATTATCCTTCTTGGGAAGAGTGGAGGAAGGCGAAAGGACTTGTAGGTGCTGCCTTCTGTCTCGGTGCCTCAGATGCTGTTAAGTTAAAGGCAGTCCTTCTTAGCTTCATAATAATAATATTATAATAATTTATTACTTATACCCCGCCCATCTGGCTGGGTTTCCCCAGCCACTCTGGGCGGCTACCAATTCTTCTTTTTTCATCTATTATGGTCATTTATTATGGACAGGGTCTTGAACGATGGGGACAGCAAGAAGGGGAGAATGTTCCCACAGTACTTTGGATGTTATAGCCTACAAGTAGGACCTGCACCAACAATAACAACAACAATTTTATTATTTATATGCTGCCCCAGCCACTCTGAGCAGCTCCCAACAGAATATTTAAAAACACGATAAAACATCAAACATTAAAAACTTCCCTAAACAGGGCTGCCTTCAGATGTTTTCTAAAAGTCAGATAGTTGTTTATTTCCTTGACATCTGATGGGAGGGCGTTCCACAGGGTGGGCGCCACCACCGATAAGGGCCTCTGCCTGGTTCCCTGTAACCTCACTTCTCACAGTGAGGGAACCGCCAGAAGGCCCCTGGCGCTGGACCTCAGTGTCCGAGCTGAATGATGAGGGTGGAGATGCTTCTTTAGGTATACTGGGCCAAGGCCGTTCAACTATCACAATTTTGGAGGGGTGCGCGCGCACAATTCAATAACATATCAGTAAATTTAGGTTGTGCAATTATAGTTGACCGGGGGACTACTAGTAACCTAAAGATCAGACCTTTTGCTATAAGGAAATTGATGGGAACACGCACAGGAAAGTGTTGGATCACACTTCTTTTGACATAGTGCCATCTAACTTTTCAGCAAAGAAATCATAAAAATACTCATGGAGTTTTAGCTTTTTCTCTGTTGATGCTGGTTTTACTGTCTGTGTTATTTATTGCTGGTTGTAAGTTGTGACTAATAAGTTTGATAAATAAAAAATAAATAAATCAGGATGTGTGCTCATTAAATAGCATCATCTAATCTTCCTGCAAATAAATCAAGATGAATACAGGTCATTTGGCACTGCCCTAAGTTTATTTCATATGAGTTTAGGAAGCATATATGGTAAAGGGTCTAGAAACCAAGCCTTATGAGGAGTGCTTGAAGGAGTTGGGTATGCTTAGCCTGGGAAAGAGGTGACTGAGAGGAGATATGATAGCCATCTTCATATATCTAAAGGGCTGTCAAGATGGAGCAAGCTTGTTTTCTGCTGCTCCAGTGGATAGGACCCAAACCAATGGATTCAAACAAATTCAGATGACAAGAAAGGAAATTCCAGCTCAACGTTAAGAATAACTTTCTGACAGTAAGAGCTTTTTCGGCAATGGAATGGATTCAGAAGGTGGTGGACTCTCCTTCAATGGAGGTTTTCACAGAGGTTGGATGGGCATCTGTCAGGGATTCCTGATTTGCAGGGGCTGGACTAGATGACTCACTCAACCCTACAATTCTGAAATTTTGATTCTATGAAAGGCAGAACTATATATTATCTCAGCTGCCCATATATATATATATATATATATATATATATATATATATATATGAATGATAACTAACTAACAAACAAGTAATAGACATATTTCCTAAACATGTCTGCAGTTAACATTAACCACGCAGGGAGTGTTTGTAGGGGAAACTGACAAGTATGTGTTTGGGGAGGGGGTGTTGGTGGTATTATTTCTTCCGCTGCTAGCTAATTGTTCCCTGAAAATGTTTCCCCAAACTGTTTTTCCTAACACCAGCTTCTTCCAAAGGAGAAAAACAGTTTTAAAAAAGAAAAACAGAAGGAAGAAAGGCAAATAAGTGGGAAAAGCCCTGCTACTAGCCTGCCTATTTCCCCTTTGAAATGCTCTCAGTGCTTTCAGAAGGGAGCCACAGGAACATCACATTTCCCTACTAACAGGTAGTTCTGCTCCCACCCCCTTAGCATTCCTTGTTTTAAAAGCAGGCAAACATGTTTTCTTTAGACCTCTGTCAACTCCCTGGAAATCTTAACTGTAGAGGAATTCCTGTAAATAAAGCCACATTGTGTGCCACTCGCTAGCTAGGACCTCTTTCTCTACAATGGGATGGCAGGTATTTTCCGGGAAAACCAGGGTGGGATACAAATTGTTTTGGAGCCAAAACAAAACAATGGGCTGTGAAGTACAAGGCATGAATCAGGGTTAGCAGCCCACAATCTGCTATATATAAAGACTTTGGGTAACAAGATAATTTACCGTATAAGTAAAGGTAGCAGTGTTGGCCTATAGGGGGTGGGAAATGTTTCTTTTTCCGTTCATGCCTTGTTGCATTTTGGAACTTTCATGGCACCTATCCAAAGCACATTTGAATGTCTGATACCTTCTCCCTCTCTTCGTCTCAAAAGTCAGTGTGGGAGAGAGAGAGAGAGCGCCACTGTGGTACAGTGATTTTAGTACTGGATTAAGACCAGAGTGTTGGTATTGGATACCAGAGTTCAAATCACCACTCGGCCATGAAGCTCACTGGGTGACCCTGGGCCAGTCCCTGCTTCTTAGCCTAACCTACCTCACAGGGTTGTTGTGAGGATTAAATTGGGGCCGGGAGGGGGAAGAAGCGTGCATGCCGCCTCAAGCTTCTTGGAGGGTCTTTGCCCCCACCCTCTTTTCTACGGCTTTGTTTGCCACCTAGCCTGATGAAGAGTTCTGCAGAACATGAAAGCTTGCACACTATGAGAAGACCCTTCTTGGATTAGGTCAATGGCCCACTTAGCTGAACATCCTATTCTCACAGTGGACACTCAGACGCTTATGGGAAACTGCAAGAGGGAGCTGAGTGTGGTCGCAATCTCCCCATTTGTGATTTCTGGCAATTGGCAATCACAGGAAACCTGCCTTTGAGAGCTGAGGTGTAGAACACTGTGATTGATCTAATAATGGTATTATTTGGAGGAAAAATTAAATTTCCCTCCCTCCTTGTTCCCACATTTAGGGTTTCACCCTCTTCCACACCTCTTCCATTGGGCCTGTGTAAATGCTTTTTTATAGTGGGAAAAAATAATTTTAAAAAGAATCACGGTACAAATGTGTAATTTATTTGCCTACATTACCGGGTGCCCAAGATGACACACAAAGCGTATGTATGGCCCCAAAGGACAATGGTTCCTCCGTCCTCATAAGCTCTTACTTTTGAGATGGTTCCTTTCAGTTTCCACTGTCAACTTCAGAAATGTGGAGAGTTGAGAGAAGAAACTCGCTAAATGAAAACAGATCTACTGGAAATGAGCACAAACTGATTGGGAAAGAGGAAGCAGGACTCAGCCAGGATTGGAAGTGGAATTGCTCGCTGAATCCAGATTCCATCAACATTGTGCAGTGATATTTTTTCTTCTGCTGCAATGTTCTGTGGTGTTGGGGGAATTCTAGAATATGGAACATCCTTTGAAACAAAATGGGGGGGGGGGAGGCGGATGTCTGGTGTCTCTAAGTGGAGAACAAAGAAAGCAAAGAAACTGATCAGGTGTGATCAAGAGGTGGGAGCAAGCTAAGCACTTTAGAAAAGGGACACGATGTGCCTCCACATAGGATTTACACCCCCCCCATTTGTAGTGGTAGGGTTGGGTTTGAATGTGATTCAGATCCCTGCTCAGCCATGAAGCTCACTGGGTGGCCCTGGCAAATTGCAACCCTGCGGCACTGTTATGAGGATAAGATGTGAGTTACCGTAAGCTGTTTTGAGCACTTGCTGGTAACACTGGCTATCAGCTGAATCAGCTGAAGGATCCCAGAAATCTGAGCACAAAGATTGGCTCCAGATTCTCTAAGTGCCTAACGTCCCATACAATCAGTTCAAGTCCACCATCTTTGAAACAGTTTGCTCTTTGGATTGAAATTTGCAACTGCAGCTCATAACTGGGCATTGTAATGGAGCTTTCCCTCAGGAAAAAAGCACATTTTATTTTGAAACGGATTGCTCTAATTAATTATGCCTACTTTGGTGCTATCCAGTCTGATTTTTTAAATAGAGATTTTTAAAGGCATAATAGTATATTTTCAGCTCTTGATGAAGCATTTCTCAGTCATCCTGCCAGCACCTCCCGGACAATAGGGGATTATTGTCCCCATTTTGCAGATGAGGAAACTGAGACGAACAATAGTGACTCAACAGATTCACCAGGTGAACCAATGGCTGATGTGGGACGTGATCCCAGGTCCACAGTGAACATGCTGTGTACCAGCTGACAGTGTTTGCCAGGCGTAGCTCTCAAGTCAAATTTCTTTGACATCAGAAGTCACCCCATCCCTTCAGAGCAGGGATGCAGCCGCAGTGTGTCAGATGTAAGAGACACTTATGCCTTGTAATAACAATGTGTTGGCTATTGCTCACAGTTCAGTTCCCCCATCCACACAACATGGTGCTTAAGCCCTTTGTCAGAGGGAGCAGGCAGCCTGCCACAGAAACTCCATCTACAATAGTTACCTTTGTCCTCAGTTTAACAATACTCAGATTCCTTTGTTTTGACAACTGATCTAACAAATGATTTAGACCAAAGGCTGATACAGAAGCTTTTGCAGAACACTTGGTGCAGAAAACAATTCCCTTTTATGGCATAATCTCGCTTTTGGAAATGTCCTGCTCTTGGGTTTTTGCACCCCTATTCTTCAAGCCAGATACCAGTACATTTATATCCATCAGGTTCTTTGTGTGACCATTGCACTTCAAGGCATGCATGAGGGGATCGTTTCACTTCAAAGCATGAGTGAATATTTCTCTTTCTGAATCATGAAACCTGGCTTCCAAAGGAATCTTTGTAATGTTTTAAAAACTTGGTATTCTTTTGGACTGCAAAGGAACAGAACTATTACTAAATTATCTAAGAGACTATCATAGACTGCACATTTTCTTATCTTCAAGCTACACGTACAGAACAATGTAGGAAGTACATTATGGGTTGTTGTTATTTTTAAATAAAAGATCATTCCTTAATTCTCTTAATTCGCCCAGTGCTTTAGATATACGCAAGTGCTTATTTCCACATACTGTCCTGAAACACAGAGTACAGTTAAGTATTTCCAAATCTGGACTTTGATAACTGTGGCTTTTTTTCTCTGTAGCTAAGGTCACAGCCACACCACACATTTAAGACATCCCTCAAAGAATCCTGGGAGCTGTAGTTTAGCCCTCAGAGAACTATACTTCCCAGAACCGTGAACAAACTTCCTTGATTCTTTGTTGGGGAAGCCATGTGCTTTAAATGTATGGCATGGATGTGATCCAAGTTTCTACATGTACCCAATATTATCCTGATCAACCTTCAAGGGACTGAGCGTCAATCAAAGTCCTACTCTTCCCATTCCAAATGGCAGCTGCCAAGCTCTATTGCCACAGAAGCCTTCCTCCCCATCTCTCTTCTGCCTCTAGCACTAACAAATGTTGTGTCAAATGTTTTATTTATTTATTTTTGTAAACTGCTTAGAGGGTCTATTTACAAGCAAGGGGCATATCCATTTTGTATAACTAAAATCATTGTAGACATGTCCTGGGAGCACCAGAATCAACGCCAAGCTACCATGGTTGTTCAGAAGACTAGTAGAGTAGAGAAAACAGTGCTTTATTGTGATTGGCCAGCATTGCCACTTATTTGGCCAATATGTACCTTTTCTGTGGTTAGTTGGGCATCTATTCTAGACCAGTGCCAGTCTGCCATCTGTTTCCTTTTGGTCTAGGGAGGCAATTTCTGCTGTTGGATGGGAAACTCTCTTTTTTGTGCAAGAGTCAACAGAATATTGCCTGGTGGGTAGCAAGTAGATATTTTCTCATGTTTCTTCAGGGTGAGAGACACTCTGAGAATGGCATCTTCCCCACAGCAGGAAGAGCAGGATTCCCACCCTTGTAGCCATTTGCCTGTTGGTGTTGCAGAAAGTGAGAAGGAAACTCTTTGGTCTCCTCTAGACTGTCAGTATTTTGCAAAAAGGATTCAATCCCATGCCGGAAATTAAATCGCTCTGTAGAAACAAATCCACTTAAAAACAAAGCAAGGTTGCTGGTTGGTTTTCATTTTGTTTTTTTGCAACTAGGAAAGTGATGGGGAAATGCACTAAAAAGTGGAGAATAGATGATTGATTGATGGGGAGATGTGTAAACTCTGTGCAAGCAAATTGGGATGAATGCTCACTGTCATATTACCTCCCTACAAGCCAATCAGGATGCACCCAATACCTTTAAAGCACTTTCTTTTTCTCAAGGAATTGTGGGCACTGTAGTTTGTTCCTCACAGAGTTACAATTCCTAGCAACCCTCAGCAAACTATAGTGCCCAGAATTCTTTGAGGGAAACAATGTGCTTCGAATGTGCTTTAAAGGTACAGGGTGTACACAGCCATATTCGAACCCCTGTGTAAGCATTGTGCAAGGAAATCAGGATGAACGCTCAACAAACAGAGGCTTTCAATCTTTAACTGGGCTCAGCTTCCAGGGTGTAGGCATGCATCCATGTGTTGTTGAGTGGTTGTGGAGAATGAGCATTGAGGCCTTTCCCCTCCTGCAATGGCACAGAGAATAGTTGTGAGCTGAAGAGCAGGGAAGTATGGAATTTTCCAGTGGCCCTCTTTGGGCTTCTGGTTGTGTGAGAACCTTCTAGGATGAATTGTTTCCATAGGATGGGAGAAGCAGAATCACACCATCATAGAGTTCAAAGGGCTCGCAAGGGACATTTAGTCCAACCTCCTGCAATGCAGGAATCACAGCTAAAGAATCCCTGACCATCCAACCTCTGTTTTAACAACTTCCAATGAAGGAGAGTCCACCACCTTCTGAGGGAGACTGTTCCACTGTCAAACAGCTCTGTCAGAAAGTTCTTCCTAATGTTTAGGCAGAATCTCCTTTCCTGCAATTTGATTAAAATTATTATTCATCAGACACTTTTTTCCAAAAATGAAACTCGAAGCAACTTACACAAATGAACATCAGAAACAAATATAAAAAGAGGCTAGAACATCCTCAAATGCACAAATAATAGAAAAACAGATCTACACCACTAAAATTAAGATCCAAAGACGTGGGTGAATAAGAATGTTCTTGCCTAAAAATGCTACTGATGGTGCCAGGCAAGTCTCCCTGGAGAGAGCTTATCATAAAGTTGAGGAAGCTGTCTTACACTAATTCAGACTGCTGGTCCATCTGTGCTGGGGGTGGCTAATCTGTGGCTCTCCAGATGTTGGATTCCAGCTCCTACCAGCCTCAGTCAGGAGGGCCAATAGCCAGGAATGATGGGTGTTGTTGTTGAGCAACATCCAGACAAGTTCCCCATCCCTGATCTACAGAGACTGCTAGTGGCTTTCCAGAGTTTCTGGCAGGAAGCTTTCCCAGCACTACCTGGAGATTCTGGGGACTGAGCCTGGGAATCTTTTGCAGGGAAAGCATGCCTGTATCACTGAGCTCTGGCCCTACTCACTCTACCATTGTCACATATTTTGGAAGCAAATTCCATACCTGAACTGTGCTCTGTGTGACAAAGCATTTCTGTTTGTCTTGCCCTTAATCTCCATTTAGGGAGGGGGAGAAACTGCAAACTTGAGGATCACTTGATTGACAAGGGGGCTATAAATCTGAAAGCTAGTAAGCCAACCAAATAAATATAATATGAAGTAGGGTTGGAGCGGGGCATAGTCTTCTGAAGCGGGGCATAGTCTTTGGAGCGGGGCATAGTCAGCTTCAGAAAGAGACAGAACTAAATGTGGTTAAAAAAGTTAAATACCTAGGGGTAAACATAACAGCAAAAAATCTGAGTTTATTTAAAGATAATTATGAAAAATGTTGGTCAGAGATTAAGAGAGACTTGGATAGTTGGTCAAGACTAAAACTTTCTTTGTTAGGCCGAATAGCTGCCATCAAGATGAATGTATTGCCAAAAATGTTATTTTTGTTTCAGACACTGCAGATTGTAGACAAGACAGAGTGCTTCCGGAAGTGGCAGAAAGATATTTCTAAATTTGTCTGGCAGGGCAAAAAGCCCAGAATCAAATTTAAAATATTAACAGATGCGAAAGAAAGAGGGGGCTTTGCCCTGCCAGATTTAAAGTTGTATTATGAAGCTGCAGCTTTCTGCTGGTTAAAAGATTGGTTACTTCTTGAAGATACGGATGTCTTGGATTTGGAAGGTTTTAATAATGCGTTTGGATGGCATGCATATTTATGGTATGATAAAGCTAAGATAAATAAGGCCTTCAAGAACCATATTGTCAGAAAATCAGTTTTTAATGTCTGGACAAAATATAAAGACTTACTGGAGAATAAAACTCCGAGGTGGCTGTCACCCCTGGAGGCTAAGGCTCGGAAAAGAGCCAATATGGAGGCCAACTGGCCAAAATATTGGGAGATAATAGAAAAGGATGGTGACAACTGGAAATTGCAGAGTTTAGAAAAGATGAGAGACAAAGTGCGAGACTGGTTACACTATGCTCAGATTAAAGAAGTGTTTAAAAATGACAAAAAGCTAGGATTCCAAGTGGAAAAGTCAAAGTTAGAAACTGAACTGTTAGAATCTAAGACTAAGGTACTTTCAAGAATGTATAACTTGCTGCTGAAATGGAACACACATGACGAAATGGTAAAATCAACAATGATAAAATGGGCGCAGGATATTGGGTATAATATTATGTTTGAAGATTGGGAAAGGTTGTGGACCTCTGGGCTGAACTTCACTGCATGTAATGCGTTGAAGGAAAATGTGATGAAAATGATGTATAGATGGTACATGACCCCTGTTAAACTGGCTAAAATATACCATTCGTCTGATAGCAAATGTTGGAAATGTAAGGAAAATGAAGGAACATTTTTTCACCTCTGGTGGACCTGCCCTAGAGTGAAGGCCTTTTGGGAGAAGATATATAATGAATTAAAAAAGGTGTTTAAATACACCTTTACTAAGAAATCAGAGGCCTTTCTCCTGGGTATTGTCGGCCAGAGTGTGTTAAAAAAGGACAGAACATTCTTTTTGTACGCAACAACAGCAGCAAGAATATTAATTGCCAAGAATTGGAAAACTCAGGAGCTACCCACTGTGGAAGAATGGCAGATGCAACTGATGGACTATATGCAATTAGCCGAGATGACCGGCAGAATTCGAGACCAGGGAGAAGAAAGGATGGAAGAAGACTGGAGGAAATTTAAGATTTATTTACAAAAATATTGTAATTTGGCTGAGTGCTGAATTGGAGAAACTGCAAACTTGAGGATCACTTGATTGACAAGGGGGCTATAAATCTGAAAGCTAGTAAGCCAACCAAATAAATATAATATGAAGTAGGGTTGGAGCGGGGCATAGTCTTCTGATTCTTTGCTGTGCTTCTTGCTAATGAATTAGCAGCTGCACTGAGACAATCCTCAAAGCTCCATGGCTACCTCTATCAACATGACTCTAATACAGGGCATACAGAATATTGTCAGTGGTCCATTGAGAGATCACAAACGTGCAGTTTGCAATAGATTTTTTTATAAGAAGCAATAAAAATAAAATAAAATAAAATTATTCCAATGCTAAAGTCACTTGCAGATGACCTGCTTATTGGACATTAATCTTGATTTGTTTGCACAAAGTTTATGGCAGGTGAGAGAGAGAGAGAATGAACCTCTGGCTTGTGGGTCTCACTAGGCCTCACCATTTTGGCCCACAAGTTGCTTTCAGTCAAATCATGTCCACCTGCCCACATGTGATGTCATCTATGATGTCAGCTGTGGGGCAGTTAAAGGTGCCTGCTATGTCCCTTCCCCAGTGCTTCCTAAACCTATCAGTGGACCTATTGGTCTTTGGACACTTTATGCAACATTCTGACCGGCTGCACAAAGTTTGTGGGGAGTGCATTCAACGCTATTTATCAAACAATCATTCGGATTTGTTTTCTTGGGTCAGAGCCATTGATCTCCCACACTACCCAGTGCTTTTCCGCATCACTTTCCTAACTGCGAAAAGATCTCCCCACACACTCCCGACGTAGCTTTGTTGGACAAAAGTGCCAAGTCCGTTTTGAGTGCCCCACCTGCGCTGACCTCTGCATCCCACCAGCAGAATAGCAGCAGATCGGGAGGGCGTCCCTCAGATTAAGCACGCGCCGCCGCGTGAAGACAGGGCTCCTTTCCCTGCGCGCCCCGTCGGGGCTGTGGCCCCTTTAAGAGCGCGTAGCGCAGGAGCGCCTAGCTGAGCTTGCGGCGCTCGTAAAGCGGCCGCTGGCTGGACGAGGAAGCGGCGCCTGCTCTTTAGGCGAAGGCGAAGACGCCGCTGCAGCGCCAGCAGCAGCAGCAGCCCGCAGGCTCCGCCGCCCCTTTCCCTTGCCTGGTGCACTTGGGCGTCCAGGGGGCTTGGCTGGCGGACACGGGATGGCCGCGCAGGAGCCCTGAGCTCAGCCGTTTGCGGTGAAAGCCAAGTCCGGAGATGAAAAAAAGCGCTGCTTGAGCTTCTGGGTAAGTCCAACCCAAGTGATCGTAGCTTTTTAGGGCGCTCGTTATTTTTTAAAAAACATTCTCCGCAGGCTACATTTATAGTCTCTCTTGAGCAGAGCAGCTGCAAAAACACAAGGGAGAGAGCCGAGATGGGAAAGGAGAGCCTCTCGAGCGTTTGCAGCCCTTTTCTAAAATAAAAAAGCCCTTTCCCACGTTAGCTCTTGGGCGAAGGCAAGCCTGCCAGCCTGCTGGCAAAAAGCGGTGGATTAGAGGACAGGCAGAAGTCGGTGAGAAGAAGCCTTTTTGTTTCTATTTTTGCACGGAATAGGGAGATTATTAACAGTGCAATGCTGTGCATGTCTATTCTGAACTCATTGGGTACATGCAATATGACTTTCTTCCACGGGGTTTTCTTAAGGAGACTTGTCATTTATATTTTAGTGCAGAATTTCACGTCGAGCATTTTTTTCTTTCTTGAGGCGGCCGGAAATTGTATTGGGAAGAGGTCAATCTCTAAAATGAAAGCGAAGTGGGGGTTGTTTTGAAGTGCCTGCAGATTTCTGAGCCGCAATCGTCGCCTGTAATTGAAATGGGCAGAAGCGAAGGCGCTGGGCAGCGTCCCTGGGTACAGTTCCCGCGTGGGTCGGGTAGAGGGCGCTGCTGCGACGCCTGGCGATAATCCGCCGTAAAACAGCCAGGGAAGTTGGTAAAACTCATTTAAGTGAATAATTCAGTGGTGATAAGCTGGTAGAAAGGGAGTGGTGATTCATCAGGGCAGCGAGCACCGCAGTGCAGCATCGGGGAAGCAAATCCATTCATGATTTTGAGTAGACGAGTAGAGTTAGTCACGTGACGTGTTTTAAGAATGAAGCTTTTGGCCAATCGGAATTAAGAACATAGTATTAGGAATTCTTGACACACCTTCCTGAAGGTTCATCCCTTTGATGCCCATAGGTACTACGGAGGGATATGCAGAGCAGCTTAAAACTTTGTGTTCTGTTGTTGGCAGTGCAGTGATGCATCTGGCTGGATCCTGGTTAAGGAACAGACTTGTGGTTCTTCCCAAATAAACATACATTGAAAGTAGCTGTGCTAATTTATTGGGGTGGGGGATCCAAAAATAACACAAAGTTAATAGTCATATTTTTATTAGGACCAGCTAAATGTTTTAAAGTTATGAGTAATCTGTCAGGTCCCCCAAACTCTTTTTGTGTCTGAATGTTAGGCAACAAAACAAAACAAAACAAAGGGGAGGAGGGGAGAGAACCCCCCCAAAAAAATTATGGTGCTTTTTTTGGCCTGTTTTGGGGGTGGGTGTGTTAGCATCCAACCTTAAGAAGAGCTCAGAGGCAATTAAAAACACTTGCTTGTTACTTTGTGACATTTTACTTCTAGTAAAGGGATTGTCCTCCTGTTACTTTTGGACATTGGGATGGTTCAATAAATGTTTCCTCAAAGGGTCTTGAGCTATGTATTCTGAACAGGAAGAGAAGCATGACAGGATGTGGTGTTGTTAGACATATGGTCCATTTAGCCTGGCTTTGTCAAACTGGATAGCAGTGGCTCTTGAGCTGATTTCTAATGCAGATGTGTGAGATTTCTTAACACACGGACCTGTGTTCTTGCCCCGTAACTGTGTACCAACTATGGTCAAGTGCAGATGACAGTGAACTTGAAGGGAAAGAAACCTCACATTCATGTTCTTTGCTTTTTTGCTCATGTTGTAATGTTCACTGCCCTTGCTTTTCCTTGCTTTTGCATTACGTATAGTCATGCTCATTATTTTGACCCTAGCTCCTAAAGATGTACTTACACGTGCATCCCATTGAAGACTCAGACAAAATGAACCTTTGAGATCTGTTCCTGTGGTGTTGATACTGTTGTTTTGCTGGCGGGAGAGAAGGACAGCCTGAGTGACAGATTGTTTTAAAAATACAAGGTCATCAGCAGTTGATTGTATCTTTAGGATATATCTGAGACTGGCTGAGCTAGGCCATTATAAATGTATTATTCCCCCCCCCCCCTTTTTGGGCTAAACCCTGTAAATTTAAAGTTGCAAAGCTGGGAGACAATTTACTGATTTACTGCTGACAACATGAGCTGGTTGCGTCTAATTCTTGGAAAAGCTGATGAAAACATGTTATGAAATCTGCTCATTCAGATCCTTGACATTTACAATTCATTGAGATTCCTCACCCCCACCCTCAGCTCGTGCTTATGGGTACTGACTGGTTTATTTATGTACATAAGAGTTGTGCATGGGAAATTTAAGAAGATGCATGTGTTTTCAGACATACCCAGTCTTCTTAGAGGTATATCAGGGTCATATTTTTTCTTCATCTTTATTTCATACTTTTCATACATACTCTGTCTTAAAGACAGAGGAGGGAAAGTATTGTTGAAAATTGAGAGAGCAGTTTTGGAATCCTAAGAAGTTGATTAGGTTTGTAAGGGAGAGAAGATGTACTCTCACTTCTGTCAGGTTTTTCAATTGATCCATAGTCAATAACACTTTCCTCAAGCTGGGATTCTTCTTGTATAGATTGGTTATATTCACTCTGGTATGGAAGCATCATTTTTGGGGGTCAAATTTTGTCATGGGGACCTGTAAAGGAAAAAAAGGTGCAGTAAGTTTTAGGTTCTACTGTGGCAAAGGAAGTGACAATACTATCCCTTCCTTTCTGATGGTCACCAAGTGTTCCTTCCAGGAATGAAGGCTTGGGCAGCTTTCAGTTGTGTGGGAAATGCAGTTTGTATCACAGGGCATAACATTACTTCACCAAATAGCTGATTGACTGGGGTGTGAGGCAAGACCTTTTCTGTAGTGGCACCCTGGTGATGGAATTCCCTTTCCCAAGGGGCCCAATCAACCCCTTTGCTATTTAGACAGGCTGTTAAGACATTCACCCCCCTCAAAAAAATGTTTCTGTCCTATTTTGCAAAGTATTGTTTTTGCTCTCACTTTATTTTCTGTTTGAGCGTACATTAACAATTGTTTTAGCTTATGTAGTGAGCCACAGAAAAAGGTTGGATAAAAATATTTGAAATCAATAAAATAGGGGTTGAATATTCCCCACATACCTGCTCCCTCACCCTCTTCTGCTGCATGGCAGGGTGTGTGGGAACAATGATAACCTATCAAATCCTGGCTAGGGAGAAGTCTTGTATCTCCCTTAACAGGCAATTCCGTTTTGGAGATCTATGGCTTTTATTGACTACACCAGAATTTGCCAACCTGATGCCCTTCTGATATTTGGAACTGCAGTTCCCAACAGAAACTGTTGGGACTGGGTAGGGCTGCTGGGAGCTGTAGTGCAGAACACTTGGCAAGCCTCAGGTTGGCAAAGGCCAGGCTACACCAACCTCCTTTCAGGGACAACTGAAGGTGGCATCAAAAGGGGGGATACTTGTTTAGCGTATTCACTAATATTAAAAAAAAATCAATGAATGAGCAAGTGCTGGGAAACCTTGCTTGAACTGTTTAGTACAAACATGACACTGCTTTCTGTCTTGGATTGATTTAAAAAATATATAATTTCTTGGCTTCTGACATTTTTTCCCCCCGGGTGGTGCACTGCATTTCTGTTGACACATGACCCCCAAAGTCTCCGAAGCCTTTGAGTGAATTTGCCTCTTGCTGACTGTGGTCTTAGCAACCTGACTGCCCCTCCGCTGCAGGGTATCCACAACAACTTGTTTCTTGACAGGATGCCCTGCTAAAATGACCTACTTTTTGCACCCTGCCACCTGTTTTCTGCACTCGCATGCTGCTCATTCTGGTATGTGTGCATAATTGCAATCTGGTCCTTTTAAATGCTGTTTTATGCTTAGCAAGTGCAGTGACTGAAATCTTCCGTTCATGGAATGGCTGTGTTCCGGGCAGAGCAATAGAGAGGGGAAGGGCAATAGCTCAGTGGCAGAGCGTCAGTGCTGTATGCATGAGGTCCCGGGTTCAATCCTCAGCTTCTCCAGGTAGGGGTGGGAGAGAACCTGACCTGGAAATCATGGAGAGCTGCTGCCAGTCAGTGTAGACAATACTGTGCTAGATGGATCAATGGGCTGACTCTGTATAAGGCAGCTTCCTCTGTTCCTATTCCAGCTCTTTTGTATTAGATTATAGGATCCTGTATCTCCCCACTCTTCTTTTTTGCAATTTGCCTGTTGATACTACAATAACAAATACTTTAGTGCTTATTACTGTAGTAACAAATGCTATCCAGCTAGTACCCAGTAGTCTGTAAGGGCAGAGCAATAGAAAGTTCCTGCTGGATACTCCTGGTAAGTACTCCTGAAGTACCATTTTAACAGGCAATTTTATATGCCACCCTACAGTACCATGACTCCCAGGGCAGCATATAATTTTAAAAACAGAGACGTTAAAATCATAAAAACAAGACACCAGAAGAGTCACGGAAGCAAAACCACTAAAACCCAGCATGTCTAAAACCAGCTATAAAGCACATTTGAATGTCTGGTCACATTTCTTTGCCTGGTGCTGTGAAAGGACATATTTGAGGTGCTGGGACTGGAAAGGCCCTCATTTCTCATGGTCACCACTTGCCTCATTTTGGAGGGTGGAGGGACGTGGCGGAGGCTTTGAATTTACTGAGTTTATTTAAACCATTTTTACCCTGCTCCTTCAGTCAAAAGATTTCCCAGAGTGACTTAAATAAGATCAATGCACGGGTGTGTGTGTGTGTGTGTGTTGGAATTCCTGTCTGCAGGTTAATAATAATAATAATAATAATAATAATAATAATAATAATAATAATTTTATTTATATCCCGCCCTCCCCAGCTGAAGCCGGGCTCAGGGCGGCTAACAACAATAAAACAGTACAAAAGTACAGCACAAACAACACTCTAAAATCATTCATTATAAAATTAATTAATTAATTAATTAATTATAATCTATAAGGTCCAACGCAAAAGGCGGGGGAAGGAGTGAGGTGAGAAGAGGAAAACAAGCAAACTTGGGCATTAGGTCTTAAAGTTACACAGTACGTCTGACAGGGATGGGGAACGTTTTTCAGCCAGAGGACACCTTCCAAAGGCTACATACAAGTAGTGGGCAGTGACAGAGGTGCCAGGAGGGTGGAAGATGTGACTCTTAACCTTCGTTCTGTAGGCTACAGCCTCTTGTGGGAAAATTCTGTCTGTTTTGTGTTGCTGGCATTTGACACTGGCGTTCTCAAAAATGCTCCCTTCATGCTTGTACATCTCATGTGACCACAGCTGAACCCCTTTAATAATACTTCATTTTCATAGGATGGTTTAGACGATGCTCTGAACTTGGGCACTACTGGGAAGACCACCCTCTTCCTTGAAGTGTGTGTCTGCTGTTCAGTTAAAGCCAAAATGGCACGTTTAGTGGTATAATAATGTGCTCACATACACTTTAGAGTGTATGTGAGGGATTACATCTTTAAACTAGCGCTGGGGCTTCTTTCACCCAAGGGCCACCTTCCATCATGAACAACCTTCTGGGGCTCTCTGTGAGTGGTGTTTGTATCCATGGGCAAAAGAGGGTAGAGCAATGGATGTGACTTCATCTTTGTATAGTAGGCTACAAAGGCAGACAGTCACCCACACCTACACTTGCCCTTGCATTCAGTCATAGTTCAATAAAAAATTCCAGGCAGGCAACAGCACTCAAAAAGGCTATGGAAGAGGGATAGTGAGGGGTATGGCCAAGTGAGAGGGGTGTGGCCTGAGAGAGTTCCAAGGGCCAGATAAAGAAGCTTTGAGGGCCACATTTGACTTCTGGGCCTGGGTTTCTCAGCCCTTCTGTAAATACTCCCCAGAAGCCAAAATCCCTTGCTCATGGAAAGCAGACATGTCAGTGAGAAGTGTTCTGCAGAGATCATACCAGGATGGAGAAGATCAGCATCTATATTCTAGCATGCCACTTTGCTGTTTGGAAGAAGAAGAGGAGTTTGGATTTGATATCCCGCTTTATCACTACCCTGAGTCTCAAAGCGGCTAACAATCTCCTTTCCCCTCCTCCCCCACAACAAACACTCTGTGAGGTGAGTGGGGCTGAGAGACTTCAGAGAAGTGTGACTAGCCCAAGGTCACCCAGCAGCTGCATGTGGAGGAGCGGGGAAGCGAACCCGGTTCACCAGATTACGAATCTACTGCCCTTAACCACTACACCACACTGGCTCTAGTGTCTAGACACTAGCCCATGATCTAGAAGTATATTTTGTTCCCCAGCTGGTTTCAGCGGCCCTCAATCAGTTGCTGGTGAGTTCTCTTAATTTCTTAAATATCTGTTTCTTCTTCAGGCTTCCCCCTTGCTTCTTGGAACCGACTGTGTTAAGATCCTTGAGCCAGATGGTTGTTTCTAAAATAGCTTGGCATAGTCTTGAAACAGGTTTTATTTGCTGTGTCTGTTTTTATAGGATTGGCTCAACAGCCTTAATCTTTTGCTCAAAGAATATTTTAAGAATGCAAATGGGAGTTTGCGTTGCCAGGGTTTTTAGCTGTTTCCTTAAAAAAACAAAAACCCCACACTCCAAACACAACAAAGTGTTACAAATGACCATAATTTATTTATTTAATTCTGCTGACGAAAAGATTGAAGATTGGTCTGCTTCTTTTACAAATTTAGCTAACAAACCATCTTAGTGATAAATATGAAGGTTGGTGATGTGTCTCCTGCAGTTCCACAATCCAGCATCCACCTCCATTCTCACGGTATATGTCTCAATATCTTCCCAAGTCCCCAAATGAATGAGACTTGCAGCATGCGAGACGTTTTTAAAAGCCATATATTTGTATGGTGGCAGTGCAGCTGCTGTGAACTGGTAATGGGTCCCAAGCCACTCATTGAAGGCCAGTGATCTGACTGACCCTGAGGATGGCGTTCATATCCTGAGCGTGGCCCAATTAAAAACAACAACAACAAACTTGCTCTTGACAAGTGCAGGCCAGGTCTGTTCCAGAGGAAATGCGAGATTCCCCCACCACTGTCGTCTTACCCAACCCTACTCATCCTTCTAGGATTCTGGTATTCCATCGAGAGCAGCTCCATTCATGAACTTCAAAAAGATCCGAACTTCTTTGGCTGCTCATTAGGAGGAGCGGTTTTGACATTTTTTTTTAGCTCAGACATACCTTCCTGTCTTGATGGCCTGCATATTATTATCTAAGGTGGCTCTAGCAGAACTGCTGACTTGTAAAGAGGAGCTTATAGGAAATGAAATGGATGCCAGAGCCATTCTTCTTGAACACATCGTTTTCCCACTTCCTGGCCTTTCCCTCCGGGGTCTCGTATTTGGTCTTTGGCAGGTCTGAGATGTGTAGGTGGTTGAAAGGTTGTCCAATCGCAGGATGATCTTGCCTGCTATAATTGCTGGTGCCTAATGCAATATCCATGCAGAGGAAGGTGGGCTAAGGACAGGCTGGAAGAAACCACCTCTGGCTTTTATGGTTTTGTCTCATTGGTGTCGTTTGCATGGCTCGAACGTGGCATTTTGTGGCTTCACAAATATACAATGTGGGTGCCATGTAACAAAATTTGGCGGGGCGTGTTGAAGACGTCTGCAGCTCTGTGGCCAGTAATGTTACCTAGATTTGGCTACTATGCAGCGCGATTGTATGGCTGTGTTTATTTTGAAATCTGCTGAAACAACTGTAACTTCAGCTCTTGGAGCAGAATTTTTCCAGCAGTTGATGAAGCTGGAGGGCTCCCCAAATGGAAATGCTCTTGTGTTATCATTTTCAGTTAATTAAGAAAATAAACGGCTGAATCCTGATAGAGGTAGTTTTACAAATTCTGTGTATATTGCTTCAACTCTGTGCTGGCTGCCCTTTCCTTTGAGAGAATCGGTTGCCAGAGTCCTGAAGCAGAACTGAGGGAGAGAGAGAGAAAGAGAAATACTGTAACTCATTTCTCTTCTAGGTTTATTAAGCGTGTGTGTGACTAAAGCTTTAAAAAGTGCCCAGAGAGCATGAACTGGAAACTCTTAGCCTCTGAGTGAGTTTTTGATGGAAACATTTTAAAGGATCAATTTTATCTGCTGGTACGGAAGCAAAACATTTTTGTAGCAACCCGATAATGCCAGTAAAATGACTTTGGATTGGATTGGCTGTGCCAAATTTTCATAACAAGTAGAAAATGATACAGTTCCCTCTGTAAAGGAAAGGCAAATAAGAAATGGGATCAGGGCATTTTTCTTGGTACTCAAACGTCACATCCATTTAAAAAAAATGTATCTTTTGTGCTCAGTTTTATCTGAAGCTGCCACCACCTTAAAAGGTTTTAGATGCATAACTGCTAATGAATTAAAATCCTAACTTGTTCCTGTTAGTATGTATTGGAAAGGTGGGAAAAATCTCTTGCTACTGATTATTCTGATTTGAAGTGGTGCTGTTCCTTATCTACATTGAACACGCTCTGTCTCCAATTAACTGAACATACTTTTTAGTATGATGTTCTTTTAGGGAAGCTTCCCAAGTGCGCTTAAGATGTGTGCCAGCACTGGATTTTTGGTCCTAATATAGCCTATCCTGTGGATGCCAGCCAATGCATAATTTCAAGCCAGCAACTATCTCCATGATTGTGTTTGTATTTCCTTCAGTGGCCGCAAATTCAGAGGTGTCTGCCAGGTTGCTGCGACCTATGACTTGGTGGTTTACACTGATCTTTATCCATAAGGTACCCTGCCCTCCTGCCCCAGCCATTTGGAGCATTTACCATTGCAAAAGGCAGACCAAAAATGGTGACAGAACCTTCTTTTCCTCTTAAATCTCTACATTTCTGCACCTGTTTCATTTGTAAACGGACTCAGCAAATGGTCTTACCACTCCCATAATATTGTTTGATGCTGGCTGGACAAATAAGGCTGTGGCTAAAAATATGTTTGTGCAGTATTGGAGAGAAATTCGAAGCAGTGCCCAGGTGATCTCTTGTTTCAGCACAAGCATCTCTGCTTGCATGATCAAACAATATCCCCACTCCTCCCCCTGTACTCTTCTGGGGGTTCTCCTGACTCTCCCCAGTGAGAGCCAATGAGGGTGGGGAATGGAAGGGACACAGAGGGGAGGAGATAGGGTTAAAGACACCATGCACTAGCAGAAGCACATGTGCAGCTGAATAGCTGTTGATCTGACCCTTGGCACTGACATATAGGGATGTGATGGTGCATTGAACAGTGTTTTGTAGGACCACGGACACATGATATGTGTGGAAATTCACTGTACAGATGTGGTTCACTGGCCATATTAATGGAATATAAAAAAAATAAAAAAATTGTCCAGTAGCACCTTAGAGACTAACTAAGTTTGTTCTGGGTATAAACTTTCATGTGCATGAACACTTCTTCAGATACCGTAAGCTTATTTATTTCGACTGTGACAGACCAACACGGCTGCCTACCTGAATCCATATTCATGGAAGACAATCTTGCTTGGCTATGAGTGATTGCCAAAGAGAGGAAACCGAGCCCTTATCTGAGAATTCTGAGAATTGTGATTTGTTGTGCTGCAGCGTGATCTGGGGTAGATCTGCAGGTCAGTGTCGCTGGCTCTCTCAATCCCTTGCTGATTGTTATGGAGATTTTGTGTGATGTGGTACAGATCACAATCATGTGTTTGAGATCAGGGTGGACATGGGACTTAGATATTATGCACCATATACAGTTTTGTGTTTTCATGTGGGTATGTTTAAAAGATAGCAACAAACATTCCACCCCCCTCATTGTGTTTGATTCATTTCAACACACTGGGATTTCTCTGAACCATGCTTTATTATTTATTTATTCATTCATGAATTTAGATACTGCTTAATGCCGGAATAGGCCTCTGAGCAGTTTACAAGTGTAAAAACCAATCACACAGACATTAAAATCAAAGCATCCACCATTAGAATATGCAATAAAACAATCTCAATAAAATAACGCAATAATTAAAATAGGAAAATCTTGGTAAGAGATTTAGGAAATGCCTGTATGAAACAGGTGTGTCCTCAAAAGCCTCCGGAATGCCAATACTGATGGAGGTCTCTCATATTTCCGCGGGGAGTACATTCCGTAACATGGGTACCACCAATGAAAAGGTCTGTGTCAGTGCTGCCATAAGCTGATAAAATGGTACCTTGGGATACAAATGCTTCGGGTTACAAACACTTTGGGTTACAAACTCTGCTAACTTGGAAGTAGTACCTCGGGTTGAGAACTTTGCCCCAGGATGAGAATGGAAATTGCACGCTGGCAGCGTGGCGGCAGCAGGAGGCCCCATTAGTGAAAGTGCGCCTCAGGGTTAAGAACGGTTTCGGGTTAAGAATTGACCTCCAGAACAAATTAAGTTCATAACCCAAGGTACTACTGTACTCAGTAAACCACAGCACAATTAACTGGATTCCGTTTCTTAATCTGAATGCCTTTACAGAATTGCATAGTTTAAAAATTCTCAGAAGTGTGTTGGTAGGTGAGCGCTTCTAATAATTCTTCAGGGGGTAATGTAAAACTTTTTGGAGGCTCATAGATCTATGTTTGATGTTTTTCTAGTGATTTTTCCCGTAACACCAAGAAAGAACTTGCAGTCGAACCTAAGTAAGGAACCCTTTGCAATTTTAATTTCTTGAGTGGGAATGTGTCTAGCGAGGGTCTGAAAGAATGACATCTCAATTGATTTCTTTTTGTGGACAGGAGTTACTCAGCAGTCTACCGACTGCCTTGTTTCTCTCAGCAGGCAGAGAAAAGCTTTGCCCAGAGTACTGCCAAGAATAGAAGTGCCTTCATTTAAAAGTGAACATGGCTGCAATGGGGGAAGAAAATTGCAGAGTTTCTTTTCTTGGAGCTTGGGAAATATGTAACTCTTTACAGTTTGTTTCTGTCTCATTGAGAGCTGATCAGATACGACACTTTTTCACCCTCTCCAAAGGCAAGAAAGTGAAGACAGATTCCTAGAGGATAAGGCTTATTGATGGCTACTAACCACAGTGGCTTAATAAGCCTCTTACTACCACTTGCTGAGAACCAGAAGTGGGGAAAGCACTGTTGCACTCATGCCCTGCTTGCAGGCTTTCTATAGGCATCTGGTGGGTCATCCTTGTGACAGCAGGATGTTGGACTAGAGGGGTCTTTAGCCTGATCCAATGTGGTTCTTCTTACATTCTTATAAGGGGATTAGAAGAAATGTCTCTGCTTGAAGTTGGGAAGGGAAAGGTATGTCAAGCCGATTGAGCTGTGAGTTTCATGCCAAGAGGCCAGGGGTGACTTCCCAGTTCTGCTGCTAGATATTCATCTGGGGAACTTACTTGTTTTCTGCTGGCATCTGTCCTGCCAAGTGCTATAAGTTTTAGAGAAAAGATGGTAACAGTTTGTTATGCTTGGAGGTTGTGTACAGTATATATCTTTTTGCTATATCCTCCACCAGTGAGATCGCGAAAGATGCAAGGGGTGCTCACCTTTGCAGCTGAGGCCGGATGAATGGTTCTGACTCATTTTTGGAGTTTTCCCTTTGGCCCTGCAGTCTCAATTGTGCTGTCTCAGTGTCAAAAGCTGTCTATGGAGGGAATGTGAGATTTCGTACAAGGGTCAGGATCCAGGCAAAAGCAAGTCATGGCTTTTCTGGTATCTATCATCCTAACTGCCAGTAAGGGCTGTAATATATCAAATATGACTGGACCAAATTATGCTCCCTGCCCAATATTTTATATTTCTCGTTGATCTTTAGAAATGCTGTTTGTCCTCTCGATGAATAGGCAATAAATGTATTTCAGGTACGCGGATGAATTTACCTCAGGTAAATCCCATGCAAAGCTTTCAAATTCACTAGAAATCTCCGAAAACACAAACCATTCAGGAGAAGGAAGGGAACAGCCTGTTAAACTAGTCAGAGGCGGATGAACTTCTGTGCATTCTCCTTCCTCTGTTTAATTTATATCTTTATTCCCATGTAGCTTTTGGCCTTTTGCCTTCTTAAGGCTCAGGGCTTTCTGTGCTTCATGCTCTGAAACTTAAGGAGTAGGGTAAACTTGAACGCCAAGAAATTTAGTGAAGCTCTTCCCACCCCCAGCCCCGCTCCACCCTTTAAGCCTGACTTTGCCTGATATGATCCCTCCTTTCATTAAATTATGTGCTCACTCAGATCTGACTCTGCCAGAAGTAAAACAAAATGTCTTACTAGAATCCCAGGCAAGTGGAAACCTTTTGCCCCATAATTTCTGTCCCATTGGGTAATACAGCATACAACAAAAGCTTGTAGGAGGAAGTTCTGTTTCTCAGTGAATTTGGATGAAGCTCAGCAAGGCTCACATTGAATCAAGCGGGGGTCAGCTCTAGAGTTTGCAAACATGCTCCAAAATCTGAAAACATGTCGAAGGAATGGCAGTAGCATCTTGCATGAACTGCAAATCTCTTTCACATATAATGTTCAACTGTCCCCTACATAGCATAGCCAGGGCTAAATTCCTGGGTCCTGCTTTACTGCGCTTGGTTGGCAGGCCTGTTGAGTCACACGCCGCACTGCTTTTGCAGGATACAGATCCTTCTGTAACTCTGCAGGTGGCGAGATTTCTGAATGCGGTTATCTCACACTCAAAAACCACCAAAAACCAACAACAACATCAAAACTAATCGAACTGTTATGATGAGAGTGCATGTCGGAGTTCGTCTTCAGTTTTCCTTTTCTGTGATCTGTCCCTTGGAGCTCTCCTGGCCCCAAGCTGTCACTTGGCTCTGCTCAATGACCCACCCTTGCATCGTGGTGTTCACCTTCTGTTGTCGGATATATCTGTTTTTATGTCCCTGTGTTTTTATGTTTGTACATATTTTATGGGCTAATAGCCGTAAATAAATAAATTGAATAACTGCAAATTTATTTTGCCCTTCAGAGCAGCTACCAGCTGGGTACGTTCTTATGATTTGAACATAGTCATGGAAAAATACAGTGGTACCTCGGGTTACAAACACTTCAGGTTACAAACTCCATTAACCCAGAAGTAGCACCATGGGTTGCAAACTTTGCCCCAGGATGAGAACGGAAATCGTGTGGTGCGGCAGCAGCGGGAGGCCCCATTAGCAAAAGTGCGCCTCAGGTTAAGAATGGTTCAGGTTAAGAATGGACTTCTGGAACAAATTAAGTTCGTAACCCGAGGTACCACTGTATGTCAATTTCAGTTACTCCACATTTCTCATTTTTCCAGTCTTAATCTCTGTACTTCACATTTCTACATCAGCTTGCATTAAAAAAAAGGCTCTCAAATTCATTTGCTTTAGTGAGGATTTCTCCTAACATGCATATTTTAGTGTGCAATTTTGCCCAATGTATGCATATTTCCAAACATTTCCCCCTTTTATATCATGCATTTTAATGTATACTTTCCCTAATATGTGCATTTTGGTATACATTTCTGGGTTGGTGAACTGCATTGGAAAATTAGGAGAAGGGTGAATTTTGAAGGATAGTATTGTTTTGGTTCACATGTTACTGGGAAATGTGTTAGAATGGTAGGCTTATATTAAAATGTGAACCAAACAGATTTCCTCAATCCCTAGTTATGGCCAACTGTGAGATCTGCATCTCAGTGGAAGAGATGCAAGGTTTTTCTTCTTTTTTAGCCACGTCCTGAGGTTTAACACACACTTCTTTCTTTCTTATATTGCGTTAATTCTGTGATTCAGACCATTATTCTCTCCCAAAGTGTGTAAAATCATGTTAAATAAATAAATAAATAAATAGAAACAGGCTCTGCATCAAGCTTATGCAGACAAGCTAAGAAGACACAGCACATGAGGAAAGGAAGAGTGGAGGCAAAGGGTTGAGGAAGAAGTTCAGTTCTTCATGGCCACAACGAAGCGGCGTACACAGTCTACAAGCATTTATATTTAGTCCAGGCCATGTTGACTTTCTCTTGCTGATGGCCTTGCTTGAAGAGTGCTTGGTGACTCTTGTTCCTTTGGCCAATGGTTGGGGCTAGCATGTCCTTTCCTTTAGTCTGGCAGTCACAGGGCTGAATTCTACCAACAGCAAATGTTCTTCTCTCCTCCGCCATCACCCCATCTCCCAAAGCATCCCATTCCTCTTATTTGAGCTGAGCGCAAGCCCATCTGTTCTTAACCACAATGCTGCTTTCAGCTGGGAGGGGGTTAGTTGTTCCGTCTAGACGTGATGATGGAAAAAAGCAGAGCTGATTTTCATTAGCATATTGATGTTTTCAAAATGTGTTGAAGGATACAGGATAATGATTCCCTGGGCTTCCGCTGTATGAAAAGTTTTTGAGCGGCAAAACATAATTTGCAGCCTTGCATTCTGTCGACACTCAGTAGGGAGTTGGGACTTGCTTGTGGATTGATGAGGCCAATGCTCGTCTGCGTAATGAAAGCCTTTTAAAAAAACTGGAGGACTCATTAGGAAGAAGCAACAACAGCAGCAGCAGCAACAACAACAGAGAACTACATGCTCAGAATCGCTTACCGTCCCTTCAGTTCTCCAAACCTTTACATTATTGCAGCATTCGCCCTCCAGGCAACATTATGCACAAACTTGATTTAATGGGGCAGTCCCGTGATCTTATGTCAGGAAGCTTCTATGCCGTGGTCACACTGGCAAAATGGTCTCAGCTGCGTGCAGACTCCCATTTAAGCATTCCTAGCAATCGATAGGGGTTCACACAGAACTGTAAGCATGGTTGTGGGGTGTGTGTATATAAAAATAATAATTGAAGTGCTAGAAGAATTCTCCGCGGTTTCCCAAAATCCAACTCCTAGGAAGTCATGAAATTTGGTAGTACAAATATGTATTGACCAATATAAATATTAGAACAAGAATTGGGGAAGGGCTCAGTGGTAGAGTATCAGCTTTGAATGCAAAAGGCCCCAAACTCAATACAACAGGAGTTGAGTGGCTGGGGAAACCCAGCCAGATGGGCAGGGTATAAATATTATTATTATTATTATTATTATTATTATTATTATTATTATTATTATTATTGACATGTACCTACCCTGCCCCACACAAATAGAACCTCTTGGCTTTCAAACTTTAATCTCCATTTCTAAGTAAAACATGTGAAGATTGTTGCAGATATAACCACATAGAAAACTGCCATCCATCTGTGCATCTTGATGTTCATATCAGTGCCATTGGCAGTCAGATATTGTGCCCTTTGTTTTCTGGTCCAGTTAGGGTTATTTTGGGAGCTCTCTGGCCACTAGCTGAATCCTGTTCATCACTGTGGGTCTTATTTATTATTGGTCTCTCCCCCCTCCCCCCACCCCCAGTTTTATGTATAATTTCTCATGGGCCAGCTCTTTAAAGTGGTATAAACCCCCAGAGTTTTTCAGCCTGTTATTTTCCCTTAATTCCTACAGCGCCGACTATTAATCAGAACAACTTATGACAGTCGCTGTTACATCAGAAGGCGAGCTAACATGGAATATGAGACTCTGTGGTCTTCATAAATTGAAAGAGGCAATTATCCACCCGTGTGGCTTTCCCCCAGACTAGTCCAGCATTTTCTATCTGCTGTAGAAAAGTTAACAGGACTGATGGGAAAAGCTGAGCTCAAAAATAGCGCTGCCTGTATAGTTCATTTCCCCGCTCCTTCCCCTTCTGCTCTCACACATTGCCCACATTCTTCACAGTCCTTGGGGTTCACAGTAATTGGAGAGCTGATTCTCCTATTGGAGCCCATATGAAAATTCAGCAAAGGGCTGCCTACTCAAGAGATGACCTGGAAGATATGAGTGTTTCTCCTTTTGTTATTATGTATTTATATCCCACTCTTCTGCCCTTAGAGCACTCAGAGCGGATTACAATTTAACATGCAGTGCAATGAATACAAGATAGTTCCCGAAATATTTTATAACCATATAATAATAACCATGAGCACCATAAGAACTACAAATAGTCTAGGAATCAATATCAGAGCAACAAGGAGTTAAACATTATAATGCCTGTTCAGTTTCTGTCTAAACAGGGCTGATTCTCTTTACCAGGGGGTAGTATTTTTGAGCCATGACAGCACCACTGAGAAGGTCTTGCCTTTCATACTCACTTTCCCAGTGGTCTGAGGTGAAGGCATAGAAATAAACTTCTATAAAACCACACACAAGGGTAATGATGGCTATCAGCTCTACCTCTGGTGAGTGAGTGAGGTGATAATAAGGCTTTCAAGTCCTACTGAAAGTGTTTTTCCTCAGCGCAATGGATTAAATACCAATGATGAAACGGAAATGAGAGAGGGTGAAGAAGAGAAGCAGAGGCATGATGCTTTGCATATCTTGTTTGTTTGGTGAGAATGATTAATAGTATTTGATGAGGGTGACTTGGTTTTGTTCTCCTGTAGTTTGATATGTGAAGAGGGGTATTCAACTAAGTCCTTGCATGTGGAACAGCTTCTGCTTGTACAAAGGGATCTTGCCCACCCCCTGTCATCTCCGCCACCAGTCTTAGATAATTAAGATCAGTATTTTCCTGCCCCAAAATCTACGTTCCGAGTTTCGTACCATGAAGAACAACAACAATTTAAATGTTATTTATGCCTGTGTGTGAAAATATTTTCTTTTAACGGCTCCCCATTGTATCTGCTGAGACTGTCAGTATTGAGCTCTTTTAATGCATTTGCTGTTTTATTGTAGCTATTTAAAAGAAAGCTATACTACTTGCCATTAGAAATAAATCTTGAGGTGGTTTACTTGATGACTCGGTTACTTGGTGGTCGGTAAGAACTAGAGTGATGGCACACTTATTTCTTGCTGAATGTAGAGGAGAGACTGATTGACTGGTATCAAGAGATACTTCCTTCGTTGGTGGTCTGGAGAGAGTTAGGATCCAGCACTGAAAGCCGAAGGATAACCCAGAGAACAAGAGAAGAATTGGGGCCAAGGAGCAAGGCACACTAGATTTCAGGTAAACCCTGCTATTCAAGAATGGTTTAGATGGAAAAGAAAGTCCTTTACACTCTTCCAATGGCCAGTGGAGGAAGATGGAGTGAAGCCAGATCTGGTTCATATCTGAGAGACTGCCATTTTATATGACTCATCAGATGGGGCAGTAGTCAACAGTCCTTGACAGTTTGAAACAAGGCATTCCCATCGTTATCACTGTCTTAAGTCTGTGACTTGTGGTGCTGAATGCCTTCTGAATTAGAGAGGGGAATAGCAATCTCATTTTCAGAGAAGTGTGTTGATGGCTGGTGATGAAGGCACTGCCCATCTCATTTCAAATTTATTTCAAGATGCTTGATAGGAAGTGGGCCTTTAACGAGCAGAGGCTTTGTGGCTGTGGAGTTTCCAATTCTTGAATTTAATAGATGGCCTCAATTTTATTAGAGGACTCCAATATATAATTTATGCCCGTGCAGAAAGGAAGGAGTTATCACCAGGGGTAAGGGAGGCTGGTTTTGGTTCCAACCTAGGCAGCCAGTAGCTTAAGAACACAGGGGAGCTATCCAAGACCCACAGCGTTGCTTCAAAGCTCCATTTAATACTGTCATATACGATGAAATGTGCATAATCCCCTTCTGTTTTTATCAGAAAATGACTGGCTTGCATTATGAATTTCAAAAGTCCCAGGTTATTAATGCAGCAGAGGCAAACTGGATGAAAGCCTGCCAAAGGCAGTCTTCTTCCACAGTTAACAAATGACCTCATTGTGGTTTTGATCTGTTGGAGTTCACGAGACCACCGATTTCCAAGATTTCTCTGGGAGGATGTTCACCCCACGATTAGGCATTTATATTCCTCTCCGTGTGCCTGGCTTTTATGGTATCAGCATATTTTGGTGCCTTTCCATTGAAGAAAGTGAATCAAGAGCTGTGTTCTGGAATGGGCTACGAATGCATGCCTGTGCAATGTGCCAATATTTGTGTGAAATGGAAGTAGCTGAAGGGAGGAAATGGCTTGCAGAACTCTGGAGCTGTTGGTCCTTGATGGGCTACTGAGCCTCCCTAGATATTCTCGTTGCACCAGGTCCTCCTCTCTGTTGCTGGTTGTCAGCATCTTGGTCTTGACTGCTGTGGTTTCTTAAGATACTGTGTGTGTGTGTGTGTGTGAATATGGATGGAAAATGTGTTGTAACTTGTAGCCTCTGTTGCTGGTAAATTCATAGGTTGAACCTGAGATTCTAGAACTGTGTGTGGATTGGCCCTTCACATTTAGCCCAGTGTGGACATGATGATAAAAGCCATAGTCTGCACTATGTGACTGAAACTGGGCAAGCCTGTTGCTCATGTGTTTTCCCCACACCTCTTCTCCTCTGGTGTGGCAAGAGGAGATCACAGGAAGGCTCTGCTTCCATGATTAAACAAGACTTGGTTTGTTGTCAACGTCTGACAAGGGCAAGCTGTGATTAGTTTAAACAATGGTTTATTGAAACAAACCAAATTCAAATCACAATTTCTGATTCTGGCTTGTTTCATTATCCCATGATTTAAACTAACCACTGTGCCTGGTTTGAATGTAGTGATGGATTGTCTTTTTTTATTTTTAAACCAGGAAGTGGATACTTCCAATCTCCTCCTCTTTAGCTGTGCTGGAAGCAGCCATGGTGGCCAGGCATTATGCCTTCAAATACTGACAAATATTTTGTTGTGCCCAGAAACATTTTGGGATGCAGAGGTTGCACACTGGTGCAGCAGATTTAATATGCAGAGGCGCTCCTTTTCTGACTGGGGATTTATGAACTCATGGCAAACATAGACCTGCATGTCATGTCGCAGCAGATCTAATGTGTTAAGTGCTAGAAAATACTCTGATTATATGTTTCTTCTCCCTCTCGCTCTACTCTCCCACATCACATTGAATCAGGCATTCCAATCTATTCTGAAATTTAGCTGCGCAGTGGTGTCCTGGCTTAGATATGTCAGTGTTCCCTTCAAAGCCGCCTTGAGATTTGGCTTTGCTTTGGATGCATACTGTACATGGCGTCAGTGTGAACTGGGGATGCAGAACAGAGTCTCCAGGAACTACATTCTTTCTTTTGGGCCATGTGGGGTAGCTGAGGCTTTTTGTTTCTCTGTGGGTTTTGGTTTCTTTAATAAGATAGGATGCTGTCAGCTCTGGTTCTTAAAAACATTGATTAGTGGGTTCTTCTGCATCAGAGGAGCAATCCAGGAGTTCTGATCCTGTGTGTGCTGGGGAACGGTCCGTGTGATGCAGAAATATCTCTGTGTGTGCAGATCATTTCTTTCCTAGAAAAGAACAGGATGTCTGTGAGTGTGGGGGGCTTTGGATCACAACCCAGAAGTCCATATCTGTGATCACTGAGCTCTTAAATTGGAGTGTTTCAGCAGGCCTGATCTAAACTTCTTGTGGCTTCTAGATAATGGACGCTTAATCCTCTCCTACTTTATTTTATGGGAAATGAAATCTAGGGGCCTTAGCCTCTTACACTGGAGCTAAAGGATCTTCCATCCAGTTTAACCTTTGAGTGCTGAGTAATTAACTGTTTTTTATTCCCCTCAGTTTCTTGAGATGATTCTGTTCCATAATCCTGTCTCCCTAAGTGTCTCTTTTCCTCCTTAAGCGCTGTGGATGTAGCAATTGTAATACTACTACAGTGCCCATCATCCCCCAGCTAACATGCCCGGTGGGCAGTGATGATGAGAGTTGAAGTCCTGTAACATTTGGGGGGACATAGGTTTGCCACCTTGGCCATAAAGTCACTAATGCACAAAGAGAAAGAGGGTATGTGTCCCTCCTTTGGAATTAACAGTAGCTGAATGTGAACAAACCCCCAGCTCCCCCCAAAACTATGTTAAATTTGAAATAAGTCTGTTTAATCATTATCTATTAAACTTGCTCCTATTTAGCCAGGATCTTGGAGAAATCACCTGGAAATCAAGCCATCAAATTATCTGTGGTACCTGCTATTTTCCTTTTCTGTTTTGTTGTTGCATCTGGCTGATGGGCTGTGCCTAAGATGGCCAACCAGCATTAATCCTCCCTCTCTCCATTTTCCACCTGCCACATCTCAGATGCCACTGAGATATTTGGCTCAGCATTCATCTCAGATGCCACCTGGGGGAAATCCTTAATACAGGGATGGGGAACCCCACCTCTGGCGACCAGATGTGGTGCTGCTGGCCTCTCTATCAGGCCCTTGGGACTCTTCCCAGGCTACATCCTTTGCTGACTCTATTGCCACCTCTATGTGTTTTTGCTTGGCTGGAATGGGTCCTTGTACTTTGAAAATGTTACTTGCTTTCCGGGCTGGAGGGCAGAGAATGTGCGTGGGAATTAGCTTGCTGTGCAAAAGTAAAATTTGCATGTGTTGCTCTGTTCACTATTGCCACTGGCATTTGTCCCTGGGAAGATTTCCCAGAAGGGAATTTGGCCCTCGGGCTGAAGCTTCCCCACCCCTGCCTTAATGCATAGGCAGGTTGATAAGGGAACAGGTCCTTCTTTTGGCTAGGAGAAGTGAATGCCCAAGACCCAACTTGGAATCTTTGACCAGGTGTCTTAAATGGAGTGAGGTGTATGGAGACACATATACCGGTACATGCTCCTCAGGTGTGTACTCCACACACAGAAAGGAGAAGGCATGCAGGTGGTATACCAGAATACGCTGTGCTCCCATCCTGCTGCCTTGCTGGTTCCAGCTGTTCTGTTTTAATGCATCCCTCCCTTACGCTTCACTTCATTCTGTTTTGTTGACACTCTTCAATTATTTTTTTGGAACGCCCTGTAAACAATAGTCCCCCCAAAAAAGAAAGAACCGGAGGCTCCAGTGTGATCCATGCATGCCACAAAATGTGGTGGTAGAATCCGAGTGGACTGTACCAATTCATGTTGCTGGTTTTGGGATGCTCTCCAATGTACAAAAAATCCTGCGAGTTAAAAAATAGCATCCTGGTGAGAAAAGGATCATGCTCAGCCTGCTCCCTGCTGTGCTACTTAGCAGGGATTTTTTCTTCCTATGCTATGTTTGTTTTCATGTGCTTGAGGGCATTAAATGTTCCAAGGTGGCAAAATATAGTCTCCCATCCACATCCTGAAGCCATACAAATCCATTGTACTTCCTCTGGACTTCACTAAGTGTGTAGACCAGGCTTCTGCCCTCTTGACATGAAATATATGAGAGACAGTTACAGAATCTCAGCACTGAGGGGAAAATCACACTGTAGATGCTCAGATGCAGTCTACTCGACTGCCTCATATGCCATGGAATTTGACCTAGATTTCTAAGATGGTACCCTGGCTCCCAAGAAGCTTTGTTCTTTAGTGCCACATACACATAATTAAGGTGTGTCTTTTATCCTGTTGAGACCAAGCAGGTCAGAATGGAAGGGTGGGGAGGATAGAGGTCACTTAAGCCCGTTGGATGCTTTAAGGATGATGGGAGAAGGATCCTCAAGAAGCAAAATGCTTCTGAAGATACAGGCTGATCCAGTAGAATCCTAGCAGAGTTTGATGAAATCTACTGATTCCTTTTTATTAGGCCCGAATATGTGCTTAGATAAAAGCATGTCCCTCTCCCAGCAACTGGTGGGGCCACTCCAGGGAGCCCAGCTGTAAACTCTGAGGACATCGCCTGGAGGTTTATTGGAGCCAACAGCTCAGATTCCTAAGTAGTTCTGTCATTCTTTTTTAAATGGTGGCTTAAGGGGGGGAATGTTATTTCGCTTGCTTAAATGTCTACATTTCAGTCTGTCTGATTACTGTGAAATGTATCATTTTCTGTTGAGTCTTATGCTGTGGTTAGCACCTACATACAAGGTTGTTGCTTGGATGCCAGAGTCAAAGGTGAACATCCAAAAGCAGTGACCAGTCCTTCTCTGCTTCTACATTTCCTTTTGCTCCCTATGTCATGTGAAAGGCTAAATAAATAAAAATCACATGCTAAACATACACTGCATTGCATTAGTTTTCCAAAAGTGACTTTTACATCATGTGAAAGCTGAAATACAATGCAGAAATTAATGGGTAGGGAAACATTGGGGGGGAATGGAGTAAACTGCCATGTGAATGCAGCCTACGTCCCATAACATGAAAATTAGCTGAGAAATGCACCCCATCTCTGAGCAGCAAAAGACTCTGGGGTTTCTGCATTTACCCAGGGCTAAGTTTCCTTTGAGTGGAGGTCAGCAGAGACTGTCGTGTCTTTAGGATATATGGTATTATTTACACATATGTGCAACTTGAGCATAGGATGGAGGGACTCAAAGCACTGGCATTCCCATACATTTTGCTTTTCCTTGGGTTTCCAGGGGAGCCCCAAAGTCCAACACAGAACAAAACATGTCTCTGTGTTTCCAGTTTCCAGCCTGCTTTCATCTCACTCACACATAACTCCAGCTAGCACTCTTCCCCCCATGAAAGGCCCACCCATTGATTTCTATGGCAACCTCTTTGGACTCATAAATCGTGGTACTGAACTAGCCAGCCAAAGCCATTACCTTGACAAAGGAATTGGTTTGGCAAGCTTTCCCTTGTTGTACTTTCTACCCTCACAGATACGGGATCACAGGTTCTGGAAGGGGACTCCATCCATACTGACACCCTCCCCCAAGCACATAACCATATTTTCAGCAGATTGTTGCTTTCTCATATTGTTTGTGCTATTTCTATAAACCCCTTCACATGTTATTTTTTTAGATATGTCCCTCAGATGAAGACTGCTTGTTGTTCAATGGAGACTTGTGGCACACCTGGTCTCTGTGTAATAATGTGAAACAGTGTTGTCTTACACACTATGCTGGGCAGAATTATAGCTGGGTCTGATGCTATACAGCCGTTGCTGGGGGTTTTGAATCTGTATTGCTCCAACTCCATAATAATAATAATAATAATAATAATAATAATAATAATAATAATTTATTATTTGTACCCTGTCCATCTGGCTGGGTTTCCCCAGCCACTCTGGGCGGCTTCCAACAAAGATTAAAAATACATTAAAATGTCAAACATTAGAAACTTTCCTAAACAGGGCTTCCCTAAACAGTAGGTTTACATAGATCTCTGGATGGGGAGAGGGCAAAGCTGTTGCCTGCACATTCAAAACCATGAAGCTTTCGTTGTGACAATAATTTGATGCTCCAAACCAGAGTAGTAGGAGCTGTTGTGTTTGTGTTGTTGTATCAGTTCTATATGCTTTCTTCTTTAGTCAGTTTTTATAAAGTGAAGTCATGCAAATGCATATATTTAAATGCCTGGCTGGATGAACAATTCAGTTTGACTTTATATGGTTACAAAGAACAGAGTTTGCCTTGCGTTTAATAATGGAGAAACTGTAAGCTCCCCATTCTCTAGCAGTGCCCTGTTTTCCTCATTGAGCAGCTTTATTACTCTGGGTAATCCAGAACATTTCTTGCGAGGCTGCATTTCCTTGTTATTTGTACCGCCAAGTACAGTGTTCTTACCTGTGGTTTCTTTAACCCCTCTCTGTTTTCCATTTGTATTTTCCTTCATTTCTTTCTGTGGTTAGACCTGGCATTGCTGCATGTCTGGGGGCAATTGAAACAGAGATCTTTGCAAAGCCAGTACCAGAGAGAGGAGCCAAGCTACAGAGGTATAGCTTGAGTAACGCAGGCACTGCCAGAGCCAGGAAAGTGCCAGTGGCTCCCTTTATCTCTTCAAAGAGCCCAGTACCAGAAATATTCTTTTATTTACCCAAGATAATACTGCTATCATACATAGGCTGCTTCTTAGCAGGCGTATATTGTGGGACCAGTGCACCTCATAAATGCCCTCCCTGATAGATCACATGCATTGTGTGCTGTGAGCTGCCTGCATGGGTGGAATATTTTCCAGTTATGGTGACCTTCTTGTAAACAGATGCTCTCCTGCCTCATTAACTTCTCCCAATTCACTTGTTCTTTCATACTGCAACTGCAAGTAGCACCATGGTATTGTCGTGGATATATGTTGGGGTTTCTATGACTGTCAGAAATGTATTTGTTTTAGGTTTAGATGCATAGAATTGTAGTCTTGGAAGGGGACTTTGAGGGTCAAATCCCCTGCAATGATCTCAACTAGATCATACATGACAGATGGCCATCCAACCTCTGCTAAAAAAAAAACCCAAGGAAGGAGAGTCCACCACTTCTCGTGGAAGTCTCTTTAGATGCTCCACTGTTGCAGCTGAAGTTACTGGGCTTTGCATCCACCTCCTTCTATTATTGGGGAGTTCCTTCAATAAGTCAACTTCTTCTTCTGGCTTGCTGATGCTTCAGCCTTGAGCTAGTAGTTCATGTGTTACTGAGGCAACCTGAAAGCACAGAAGCTTCTCTGTGGCATTGTTTCACATAGTCATGGTGGGAAGCTCCAAACACTTTAAGCAGCCCTAATGATTTCCCAGTTTCCTAGGCCAAAGAAAAGGGCGAGGCATTCAGTCATCAAGACTGCAGAAGCTGACATGGGAAGCAGTGAGCTAAACTGCATCAATGTGGAAATGGACACTGTGTGACATACAGGTTTCACCTTTGAGAATAGTTCATGTGATTGCAGCACAGAGCTGATTTAAAAATTAGCATTGTAAGGAAATCCTCCTTAAAAATTTCCTTGTGGGAACCTTGTTGTTAAATAATGCATAAATAGGAAGTCTTCATTTTTCTTTCTTAACTGTTCTAATGCAAATACCCAGTTCTCAGGGGAAGGGAAGTGGCTCACAAGAGCACACACTCTTGTCTTTTAGGAACTAGTTTCAGCGGTAAATAGATATACCACATTTTCCTGAAGCTGGATGCCTTCCACTCCTTGTGTTTCAGAGCCAGATTCCTGGAGATGAGGGTTTCATTTGGTGCGAGTTGTGACCATGTTATTTTTAATGCTAATATTGCAACATACCACCATAGTGGTTGTGAACATTTTTGGCTACTAATCTGCTCCTAGCCAACATGGATTTGCTTGCCTGCTTGCCTGTGTGTGTGTGTGTGTCTGGAACAAGTGGAATATGGCATCACCTTGGGTGGGTCATGTTTGGGGTGTTGCAGAAAAGTGTTGCTATGGTAATGTGATCACAATGGGCGAGGTTGGGTTCAAAGGCAAATTAATCCTTCAGAGCCAAGCAACTGCTGTAACTGAGCCCCACAGAGAGAGTACAAGAGAGTATATTTAGGGTCAATGTACATCTGATATGCTGTCCGAGCTTCGTTTCTGAGTAAGAGAAGAATGTGGTTGTGCAGAGGCACTTTTATTGTTGGTTATCAGGCTCTGACTAGTAGGTTGATTATTGGGATACAAAGGACGATCCAGTTGCTGCTGCCGAGCAAACCTTTGACAAGCATGTTCAATGGGATGACCAATGGCTAGCCCACAGGCAGACTTTTCCACATATGGACAACTCCCAGCTCTGTCCCCAGCTATTAGGCATTCCTGTAAGCTGCAGAAGCCAAACTCAAACGAAGCACGAATAGCATCAAACTGGAATGTGCAACTGCCCATGGTATGGCATGCAGAGATGAGAATGGCTTCAGCCGTGGCAATGTGTCACTGTGCTTTGCAATGATGAGGCTCATGGTTTAGTGTTGATGTTTTGTTGCTTAAAAATCTATCTCTCTGTTTGTTAGGGAGGATTTGATATGCAGCAGTGACTCAAGACAAAAATACTTTGGATTAGAGTAAATAGTTCAAAACGTTGCTAATTGTGTGGTGTGTGCGTGTGAGTGCACGCGCACACACAAACCCTTCCATGTCTTGAAAAAATGTGTGGATGGGGCTGCATGGGTTGCTCTGCCTACTGCCATTGTTATTCATTGCTGTCGTGCTCTCCTGACACATGCCTGGCCAATCAGCGGCCTTCCTTGTGTGTGCAGATATTTCTTTCTAATGAGTGCCCAGCAGGTATTCGGAGGAGCATGGTGGGCAGGTCTAGCCCACATGCCCTGTAACTCCCCAACCCTTCAGATATACAGTGGTACCTCAGGTTAAGTACTTAATTCGTTCCGCAGGTCCGTTCTTAACCTGAAACTGTTCTTAACCTGAAGCACCACTTTAGCTAATGGGGCCTCCTGCTGCTGCTGCGCCGCCGGAGCACGATTTCTGTTCTCATCCTGAAGCAAAGTTCTTAACCTGAAGCACTATTTCTGGGTTAGTGGAGTCTGTAACCTGAAGCGTATGTAATCTGAAGCATATGTAACCCAAGGTACCACTGTACCTTCAAAACAAAGATTCTTCTTGAGCTCCAGTCCCTTGGACATACCCTTTGCCTACCTTCTGACACTGTGTGTATCTCACAACAGAACTATATCCTATTTGTAATTTTAATGGCGTTCATTTAACTGTGATTATACTTCAGACTTCCTTTTTATCTGATTTTCTGTTAGGAGATTTCAATGAGAGGTAATGAAAATGACCAGAAGCAGAAAAGGGTTAAGTGCATCATTTTCAAGAGCCATTGGGGTTTCATCACACACCCTTGTATGTAAAGTGTGGCTTGGGCTGCTAGTAGTGAGGTCTGCAGACAATGAGCAATTCAGTTCATGGGTTGGAAAGATTTCACCTGAGAACCAGGATCTTTAGTTTTGGAACCAATATTAACAAGCGGACACATGAATAGGTTGCTACTCTATCTTGGCATTCAGCATTTTGCCCAAAGGCCTTTCTTATGCCCAGTTTCATTCCTCCTGTGTTTCTACAACATGCTGATTTGTGGCAGTAGAAATGCAATCAAATAGTGGCTGTTTCACCGGAATTGGTGACGCTGGACTACTTTACGACTGCAGCTCTTCCAGAACAAGGCGACATAAATGAGAAAAGCACCCTGTATTTGCATGTGTTTAGCCATTACCTGTGCAAGAGCCATATTAATCCTGCTGTTAACCTGGGATTCTGCTGGTGATTTTCCTCTGCAGTTTATTCCGCAGTAAAACAAAGGACAGAATGCTAACAACAGATGCCTATTTAGACAGCTGTGAGGCTTGCTTCTGTTCTGCACATGAGGATAAACCAGGGCTCTTCCAGAACTTGCTGAGACAGAATCCATGTGCTCTGTATAGACAGTGAAGAATTACATTATGGCTTGTGTCTTCCTGACCAAAGGGGAATCTGAGGGCAGGATTTACGTCTCAGATTCATGTTGTTTTGCCTTAAATGTTATGTTTCAATCCCAGTGGATTTATCTGTAATAACATCCAAACTTAGTACAATAGACATTTTGAAAAGCTATTCTGCCACCATCACTCATAGATAGCTTTAATTGCCCAGGTCAGAAATTGAAAGCTGTTTGAACAGCACAGAGGGTGGCTATTTGTCCTACTTTACAGAAGAAAGCCATCTAATTGAAGGGCTGTCCAGTCCAAGATCGCTCCAAGATCTCTGGACTCCCTTCTTATAGTTTTTAAAGTTGCCTTTTGACAGTGAGCACCTGGGCAGCAGATCTGAGCAGGCTGAGTGGATTTGTTGATGTCTCTGATAGGAAGACGTGTATTGGTACATATGCCAAGCCTTTCTGGCAATGGTTTGTGTGTGTATCTAAAGCCCTGACATTTCTGAGGTAGAATTGCTTCGTTGTGCTCTCATGGGGTGGAAGGGGGCTGTACAGGGTCTGTGTGCAGAGAAATTGCACATTTTCTCCAAATGAGCCTGCTGCCCCACCCACCTCTGGAGGCCTTGCATCATGATGACCTTTCCTGCTCTCTTTCTTGTAGAGTGGCACAAACAAAGCTAATGATTATTATTTTCGGTTATTACCCAGGCTCCGTTTGCAAAAACCGAGCCCTGTGCCCCATGAAAGAATGTTCCATCCCAAAATCTGTTTCGACTCTTAAATGGCAGACTGCTGCAAGCCAAATTTAAATGCAGATTGCTTTAATTATGGCAACTCCCAGGAGTTGGGAGGAAGCTCTGAGGTTACCAGTTCCAATTCTTCTTCACTCTGGCAGGAATAATTAAATGTAGACAAATACATTTATCTACATTTTCATCTCCTTCCTCAGAACAAAGGCTTCTGAGGGGGTCCTTTGAGTGACAGAACATCTGGGTGTTCTCAAGACCACCAGCAGCTGGTGCCACGGCCATCTCCACTGTGCATGAGCCAGCAATGAGGTGATTTAGAAGGTGGAGGAGAGTTTCCCTGAAGATGTTGATGGTTTCCCTCAGTGCTGCACTATAATATTTGTTTATCTGTGGATGTGTTCTCAGAGGTCCTTCACCAATTATGGAAACTGTGAGGCTACCAGGAAGCTACACCCACTTTCCCAACTTGACCCTGTATCTCCGAGGTCCAAACTAGAGGTTAAGAAGATCCTTGCTGCATCAAACCAAAGCCTCACCTAACTCAACATCCTGTTGTCACAACCAGATGTCACTTAGAAGCCCACAAAGTGAACCTGAATGCAACAACCCACTCCCCACTTTAGATCCCCAGCAGCTGGTATTCACTGCCTCTGGCAGTGGAGGTGGAGCTTATATTATCTTGCTGTCTGTGGGAGGATTGGTGGGAAAGAGGGAAAGGTGCTTAACTTGTCTTCCACCCATAAATTCTCTGCAAATGCCTGTCCCATGGCACCCTGCCCCCAACCTGGGCTGGCTTCTGAGACTGAGGTCTGTCTGGGGGTAGGGCTTGGGGCAGCACCTGCAACCTTACAAAGAAAACCAGCCATTAGAGTAAGAGGCAAGTGTCTCCTACTACTAACTGATCCTTCCTGAAGTCCCCGTTTTTCCGTGACATGGAAGACATGGGCTTGGATGCCACCTTTTCTTAAGTGGTGTGTGCCACAATTATGTGGTCCAAGGAAATGCACCGTGCCTAATTGTCACACTTTGAGTCTGTTGTCCAAGCTTGGGGCTTGGACCAGTTTTCCCACCACCATGCTTAACATTCTACTTTATTTCATGGACTAGCATTCAACACTCTCCCCTCAACATCTCAGCCGTAGCTTCTGGATATGTGTTATCTTTCAGTTCTGTTTATGAAAATACCTCCTAATCCGGGAAGGTCAAACATTTTAACATGATTTTTTTGTATGCCTTCTGCATAACAAAAGTCACAAGAAAAGTTATTCAAGTCTTGTTATTTCAACCTCATCTTATTAGGAACTTTCATCAATGTTTTTCTCCTTTGACAGCACAGAATCCTTCCCTGGCATTTGCTATGGGCAGCTGGAATATGTTTGCTATTGTAGTATCTCCAAAGTTCTCGGCATGTGGGGACAAGGGATCCGCTGCAATGTCTTTTCTCCAGGTGTTCCAGAAAGCAGGCTGGTGTGTGTTTTGAGGTCTCAGTGCTGTGCATCTGCTGGATGAGTTTAGGCCCAGCTCTCTTCCCCACCCCAAGCTTCCATTAGGCAAGCTAGATGAAAACCAGAAGCCATAGGGTAAATAGGAAAAATGTGTAGCAGAGGAAACTCTTTGTGATTAGGGAGCCGTTAACCAGTTATTTCACGTCCGGTTTGCTGTGTATTTTTAAAAAATTGTGCTCTTTAGTTGCATGAATTACTATAAATGGTGTCTCCGCTTGCAGTTTTTCCACATAAAGATTCCCCCACCTTCATTTTGTGTGTGTTTAATTTGGGCCTTGTTATAGTGATTCATAGGAAATCATTTTGTGTTTGTAAAAATCAAGTGGTAGGCCAGATGGGGTCTGTCTGGTGATCAGACAAGCCAATTTCCTAGATGACACCTTTTTCTGATTGGGGAAACCTGTGGCCCTCCAGGTGTTGCTGAACTACCAATCCCATTCTCCCTGACCATTGACTATTTTGGCTAGGGCTGACGGGAGCTAGAGTCCGGGAATGTCTATCCCCTGAAACACATTTACAAAATCCCTGCTGTAAACCTGACGATTGAAGTTTTAACATATATACTGACTTGCGTGTCATGGTTCCTTCATGGGAATATTTTGTATTAGTAGATTGTTCAGATGGCCAGGGATTTCCAACAGAATTCTCAGCCTTCCCCAAGCTACATATCCCCAGGATTCCCTGGGTGGAAGGCATGAGTTTTAAGCATAGAGGAGAGGTTACCCTCATTTTATATTTTCATTCTCTTCATGGCCATTCTTGTTAAAGCATCTGACAGATGCTGATTATTACCAGCTGTCGAGCGAATCACAGTAAGGATTGTGAGACCTGAAATGCAACATACATGCTTTGCATTAATCACAAACATCTGTGGCATGACAGCAGGCACTTATGAAGCATCCTTCTAGATACTGAAGTGTTGCACATGGTTTAGGTCAAGTGTAAGTGACATTTTGCCATAGACAGAGAGCGTTTGCATTGCAGTATCTTTTTTACTCTGAACACAGCACGTGCTGTTTAAATGACAGACTGAGAAAATCCAGCCCCTGGCAACACGGCAGAAATTCCTCTGTTGCCGTTCACTGCAAACACTTGGGCCCCAGCTACACGATACATTTAAAACAGTATCATATCACTGTAGCCAGCCGTGGCTTCTCCAAAAGAATTCTGGGAACTGTAGTTTAAGGGGCCTGAGAGGAGAACCTGTATCCTCCTCACAGAGCCACAAGTTGTTGGTTTTCCCCCTTTTTTGTGTGCAGATCATGCAATATTATATATTTAAATGTATTTTATTTGTAGTCTGCCAGTTCCTGAAACGTCAGGTTGGGTAACAATATATTTTAACCAAAAGCCAAAAGCCTCATTATAGCTGTTGCAAAACCAGAGCTTTATGCCCAAATTCTTCAGAAAGGTCATGTCATCCTAAGAGCACTGGAGATATAAACCCCCTTTTTAGTCAGCATCTAAAGGTAAAGGTAAAGGGACCCCTGACCATTAGGTCCAGTCGTGGCCTACTCTGGGGTTGTGGCGCTCATCTCGCTTTATTGGCCGAGGGAGCCGGCGTACAGCTTCTGGGTCATGTGGCCAGCATGACTAAGCTGCTTCTGGTGAACCAGAGCAGTGCATGGAAACGCCGTTTACCTTCCTGCCAGAGCGGTACCTATTTATCTACTTGCACTTTGACGTGCTTTCAAACTGCTAGGTTAGCAGGAGCACGGACCGGGCAATGGGAGCTCACCCCGTCGCGGCGATTCGAACTGCCAGCCTTCTGATCGGCAACTCCTAGGCTCTGTGGTTTAACCCACAGCGCCACCCGCGCATTTAGTTAGCTTTATATCCCCAGTTTCATCATAAAAACTATGAGATTTTCTGAAATTGTGTCTCCTCCCACATGTTTCCATTTCTTGTTTTTCTTGCTAGTATGACATCCCCCAAAATCCTAGTAGTACACTAAGAGTGCAAAAAGCCTTGCAGTTTTGCCAAAACGGATCCTGGTGACATGATGCTGGCAGGGATGCAGCACGAGGAATGAAAGTACTCTAGGCTGTGCTTTTCTACAAATGCCCTTCACATTTTACGTGTGGATTGAGGGCAATATTGAGGAAAGCCTAACTTTTTCAGGTTCAGCTGGAGAAAGTATAATGAAAACACAATTGGGTTGCTCTCCCCTGAACACATTTACTAGGGAGTAAGTTCCATTGCACACAATGGGACTTACTTAAGTGAATAGGATTGTGCTGTGAGTATCCCTGGGTTGATCAGGGAGAAGTGATTGATATGGCAAGGGCCAGAAGCTTCACAACTGGCCCTCAGTATGAGTGAATTCACTGGCACCTAGCTTGGGTTGATTAAACCTGTTAAAATTGCTGCTTTCAAAAATTAAACATCACTAGCCCTTTGTCAAATATTCTTAATGTGTGGGTGTTGCAGGTGATGCACGGAAGGAGAGAAGAATCGGAAGGCCCTGTTCCCGAATTCCTTACTGTGATGGTTTACTTATGCACAGAGCCAGTCCATGCAAATTATGTGCACTTAGGTGCTCTCCATGCAAAATATAGAATACCACTTGGCATATACAAAGCCTGTGTAGGTACACCTGGTGTACACACACAGAGAGGAAACTGTATGCATAAAGGACTGATCAGTCTGTAGAGGGTTGGGGTTTTGTGATCCTAATCTCCCCCCAACCATGTTGATTATAGTAGTCCCATTAAACATAGCTGAATAGGGTAACTGTTAGCATCCAATGGTTATTTAGTCTTAAAAATTTAGTCTACTCATCACCTTTGTGATTATATATATATATATGTATATGCTACAGTGGTACCTCGGGTTAAGAACTTAATTTGTTCTGGAGCTCCATTCTTAACCTGAAACTGTTCTTAACCTGAGGTACCACTTTAGCTAAAGGGGCCTCCTGCTGCCGCCGCACCGCTACCACATGATTTCTGTTCTCATCCTGAAGCAAAGTTCTTAACCTGAGGTACTATTTCTGGGTTAGCAGAGTCTGTAACCTGAAGCGCCTGTAACCCAAGTTACCACTGTATTTTAAATTACCCTGAAGATAGATCATACTTGTGAAGAGCCACTGTACCCAGTTGGGCGATTCCCTCTGTTCCAGTGCAGATACATGAAAACGTTTATGGTGATATGGAGAAAATAATCTCTACGGCACAGTAAACTACTACATGTGTGTGGCATACCTTGTGATAAAACCTACCATTTGGAACAGTTTTAATTATGTTGCCGCACGGAAATTCTGACATACAGACTAGCCTATTTATTTTTCCATTACAAAGTATCCTCTAGGTTTTCACAGATACGGCTGATCCCGAAAGGTAGCAATCGGTAAAATTGCAAACCCCAAAGCAAATAATTCAACTCATTGCGAGGGGAAAGGGTGATTGTGCACAGCCAAGGGGGTTCTTTCACACTTGGAACTGGGACAATAAAAAAGGAACATTAACCATTTTCTTCATGCAGAGTTTAAGCACAGGGTTATTGATCATACTCTATTAAAGGGGTTGTAGAAGTGAAAATGTAAAGCAGAGGAGGGTAGGAAGGCAAAAATAAATAAATAAGAGTTTGTTCAGTATTTTAGTCCTGCTGATGGAATATCCTGACTTCATAGTGTTTATTTCCACCATACCTCCAAAATATAAACAGGACATCTTTGGGATGCTAATCTTGAAACACAGGAAATAGTTAGGAATTCTGAACATTTGTACTGTTGGTGAGACACGAGATGTTAGGCTTAAAGAGGGCTGGCGACAGAGCCTGCTACACAGGTGTCAGAATATCTCTGAAGCGGAATATAGGAAGTCCTGCTCAGAACCATTGTGATCTAATGAACACTCGGCTACCAGCCTGGTTATGAGTACTGTGGAAAGGCTCTGAGTACGACATCAGACACCAATACTGTACAGTGAATATATATTTAAATGCTCTGCACAGACTGGAATGCTCTGCCTTGAATTCCCCAAATTACTTTTGAACAGACAGTAGCTACTCAGTGGTGGTGGTGGTGGTGGTGGGGGGAAGCATCTTGCGAATGCTTGGATCAAACACATTATTTTGATTGGTCCACTGTTCCAGGGGGAAGAGTACCGGGACTGAAAATAGCTTCTAGGGCTGAGCCCTCCAAAGCCATGGTTCAAGTTAAGCTCTGCTAATTTAACTTGGTTATTAAACCAGAACAACATGGAAGTGGGAAGTGTGTGTTTAATTTGTCATTCAACTCCTCTAAAAAGACCCATAATAGTGTTCCTCTGGTCTGGATCGGAGCAGAATTTGTTGTGCAGTGGTGGTTGTAGACAGTCTTTAGGAGACAGCTTTAGCTTCTTCCATTGTATAATGTAGAAAAGAAGCAGACACGAAAGCAGGGGAAGTGGCTCACTGGATCTTTGCAGCTTCTTTTTGCATACTGTTTCTGTTGAAGCAATCTGCCTTGTTATATAAACTGTTAAATATTTGGGGAGGTAAGTGCCACTTAAGTGGAAAATCATTTCTATCCCTTGTCTTCCATTCAACAGGCTCATTAAGGACTCTGCCAAATGTACTGTTCTTGGACATTGCAGCTGCGAAGGGTGGTACCCTCTTTGCTGCAGTCATTGGGTGTTCCACATCTGGTTTCCAAGTTCTGGACCTGAAAAAGTGTTCCGAGGTCACAGATTGGGAGACACATTATCAGCTTTTTTGAGGCATTCCAATGTCCCTTTCTTGTTTAGCTATTTTATACGGGGATGACTGAATTGAGGTGGGCCTAGAATAGATTTTGGGAAAACTGGAAATGGGCCTTATTTTGAAATTGGCTGTTATCTGTGATGCTCTACTAATTTCTTAGCAATGTGGAGTTCTTGGCTGCCTAGATGTGGAAAAGCCCTATGTGACTAAAAAAGAAAAGGAAATCATAAATGTTTTGCCATCACTGCAGCCAATACCAGCTGTGTAGACGCTTCTAAGTGATTCACTGGATTGCCATATGCAATGTCCAGCACAACACTACTACTTTCCATTTTCTTTGTCAGTTACGTTTCCTAAATATGCCTAGTTAAAATGCACAAAAAGTAGTACCCACATATATCAGTAAGAAAGAAGGATGATGATTTTTCTGACCATCTCTTTTAATGGGCAGAAATAATTTGCCAAGGTCAGATTCTGAATGTTGATGTTTAGCATATTAAAGTCACCAAGAGCATCCTTATATCATCACCACCACCACCACCACAACCATCATCATCATCATGTGGCACACCTTTTTTGAGAGTTCATCTCCATTTGGTGATATTTGGTGTATTGTTACATTCTAGTGGCAATACTACTGTATTATCATTATTTTTAATAACATACACACAACTTGTGTAAGAAAATATTTAGAAGAGCAGATTTCAACACCAGAACATTTTCCTTAAAAAATAAAGAGTTAGGCTCTAAAATCTGTTGAAAGAAATGGAAGTGACTTCCATGTATGACCATCAGGAATTTTCATTGTAGCAAGTCTGGGGCTTCAAGAATACTGTACTGGGTTTGCCTCCCCATGACCAAGGTCAATAGCTGCTCTTGCAGCAACATAGGGAATATAGGAAGCTGCCTTCTACTGAGTCAGACCAGCAGATTACCAGTTGAGCCATCTATCACAGAATCATAGAACTGTAGAGTTGGAAGAGACCCAACGGGTCATCTGGTTCAACTCCCTGTAATGCAGCTAAAAATCTTTGACAGGCAGACATCCAACCTCTGTTTAAAAAACTTCCAGCGAAGGAGAGTCTACCACCTTCCAAGGTAGTCCACTCCACAGCTGTACAGTTCTTCCTAATGTTTAGTCAGATTATTCTTTCTTGTAATTTGAATTCTGGTTTGGGTCCTACCTTCTGAAGCAGCAGAAAACAGGCCTTTTCCATCTTCCACATGACAGCCCTTCAGATATTTGAAGGTGACTATTGTATCACCTCTCTGTCGTTTCTTCTCCAGGCTGAACATAATTCTATAGCTTTCTCGCCCTAACCGGAGAAGCTGGGGATCAAACAATGGACCTCCTGTATTGCAAAACAGATGCCCCACTGCTGTGCTACAACCCTTCCCAACAACACCTTGTGCTTTGTAGGGATTGGTGTCTCCCTCTGTACCACTCATGGGCATGTGCTAACTAGGTTGAGTAACCAGAAGGCTTTTGCAAGGCTACTGCTTGCATCATGTTCTGCCTCCCAATCCTCTAGTGCTCTCCTTCTCTGTTACGTGGTTGCGTGAGCTCCTGTTCAAAACTAAGAGCTCCAGGCAGCTAGGACACAAAAATATTTAGGTTCCAATAACCATTCCCCATTCTGCATGCTTATGCCCTACACGTGAGTAATGGGTGATTAGGACTTGTGACAGCAACACAAGCTATGGAGTATTTTTAATGCTGGTGGAAATGCCAGCACCATTGTGATAGCTGTTCGTGCTATTTTACTACTATTCACTAGGCCTGGGCAATATATCAATATATCGCCCAGGACCAATATGAGGAGCAGACTGCTATGTTGGTTTAACTCAGCAGTATATCGCTGGTGAAACCACCACCACGCCTGAGTGGTGGTATATTGCCAAACTGTGATGTTTGGCTGGCGATACACCGCGATGTTGAAAAGCTGATATCACCCAGCCCTACTATTCACCTCCAAAGGGCACAGGAGTATAAACAATTTGCTGTAGACTTGCCAAGCCTCTTTGACATAAAGCTTGGTTGCTATTAAGGAAAACCAGCAGCAGAAAGAGCTATATGTGTGGGGTATATGTGTGTGTACACACACATTACATTCTATCTGTGAACCCTAGAGATTTAGGGGGAAAATGTTTCCTCACTCAGCATTAATCTAAAGTTCTTTTGTTTACTGATAAGAAAATGGAGAGCATTCCCAGTGCGACCTCCTTAGCCTAAATATTTGAAGATCTGATTGCAAAGGCATGAGATCATTTCCTGATTTGTACTACAGGGTAGCTGACCCATTGGCTTTCCTTCCACACTAGGGAGGGACAACAAGAAGCCTGGCTGTAATATCCCCACAGAGCCCAGCAGTTCAGAAAACTGATCTTCCCTCATTGCCCTCTGCTCCAGTCCCCCATGATTAATGGTTTTGCTGTTCAAACAATTTAGTAAGTTGAGCTCAACCTCATTCCTTTGAGACACTTGTCCTGATTTGGACAAATTGTTTGCTTTGGGCAGGAGCAATCATTTTAAAGCTTTGGAGAGATGTCATTGCCAAGTGTCGCCAAGGTTGGCTTCCCTGATATTAAATGGAAATGTCAGGGCTCTTTGACTAGGAGGGCTTTGCAGCAGCCGTAGGGCTCCTTTGTCCTGTTAATCGTTTGCTCTGCCCCACATCCCTTTACCAAAACAGCTTCTTAGATTTAGAATGGGACTTCATATTCTGGCAAAACTCATAAAGGATCACACTCAAAAGCAAGTGTTCAGGAAATGCTTTGGGTTTTATTAAGTGGATATTGGATTGGAAACTGCTTAGATGATTTGGGCAGCATACACACTGTACATTTGAGGACATTTGAAACATCCCCCCCAAAGCATTCTGGGCACTGTAATTTGTTGTTATATTATTAGAGATTTACTTATAGTCTGCCTTTTTCCCTGATGGGACTCAAGGCATCTAACAGCAGGGGTTGCTGGGAATTATAACTCTCAGGGGTAAACTATAGTGCCCAAAATTCTTTATGAGAAAGAATATGCTTTGAATATGCTTTAAAGGTCTAGTGTCTATGCAGCCTTGCATATTCTGTATTATAGTCATAGAAGCTGAGAGAGCTAGCAGAAGCCTTTGCTGTCAAAAGCAGACATCATGGAAGCTGCCTCATTAGTTAGCGGCCTTTTAGCTTGTTGCAGGCTATTCAACTATACAGTAACGATTCCTTCAAAAAATAAGAATTAATGGGAACTTTCCATGCTAAACTGTTTATAAACAGTTACAGATAGGTAGCCGTGTTGGTCTGCCATAGTCAAAACAAAACAAAAAAAAAAAAAAAATTCTTTTCTTCCAGTAGCACCTTAAAGACCAACTAAGTTAGTTCTTGGTATGAGCTTTCGTGTGCATGCACACTTCTTCAGATACACTGAAACAGAAGTTGCCAGATCCTTCTATATAGTGAGAAGGTGGGGAGGGGTATTACTCAGAAGGGTGGTGGGAATGGGTGATTGGCAGATAGCCACCTTCTCACTATATAGAAGGATCTGGCAACTTCTGTTTCAGTGTATCTGAAGAAGTGTGCATGCACACGAAAGCTCATACCAAGAACTAACTTAGTTGGTCTTTAAGGTGCTACTGGAAGAAATTTTTTTGTTTTGTTTTGTTTATAAACAGTGAGCTCAAGGCTGTGTATTTCAGCACAGGTAAAATACTGTGGAAAAAACCCCATACCTGATTGAAAATGATCCCTTGAAGATTATCATGGATTAAAACTACACAGAAAAAGCTGTGGAAACCAATTTGTGTGGTAAAGAACTTCAGTTCAGGAAGAATGAATTGGCAGTTTCTTTTTGGAACCTCAGGGAGGAATTGTTGATCTAAGGTACCATTAAGATTAGATATTAGAGAGCAAATCAGCAAAACCTGATGGAAAAGGGCAGAAGCCAAGGAGGGTACTTTATGGGGATACTGTAAATATAGCCTGTTGTACCAGCAAGTCCTTTGCTAATCCACAAGGGTGGAGGGCCAAAACCCTTATCTACATTTTCAGTCCAGTCTGGTAGACACACGGGAGCAAATTGAAGGATGCCAGTTGGCCTTAGAAAAAAGAGCTATGCAGCCTAATCCTGCACATGTTTACTTGGAAATGAGTCCACCAAATTCAATAGGGCTCACTCCCAAGTGAATGTGCTTGCAGCCATAATTTGCTGCCCAGCAAACTGACTCGCTCAGCAAAATCAGGCATTTTTGTTGGACGCTTCTTAAAAATATACACACAAAGCAAGCCGAAATCTATCAGGCGGGACTCCTGCCAGCCAGCAATTCTTCACCGACTATTTAGGTTAAAAGTTCAATGGTTACACCAAGTTTCTGGCTTAAAGTCCAAACTTGCTTGCGTAATATTGAGGTTTTAGGGTCACTGAACCCAGATTATCCCTTGTCCAAAATGCTGAATGAAAACAAAAACAGTGCAATGAAATACTGTGTTTAACCTTTTGTTAATAGTTTAATTTGCAACGGGAATGCAGAATTGGGCCCAGAGAGTTTGGCAGTTCTGGAAGCTGCCAAGTTTCCTAGTTTTAAAGAGTATATTTGTGCACGAATGCTTGGCATGTTGCTTTGCCCTTGATATAAACACCATACCTTTCACTAGAGTTCACAGGATTTTTTGGGGGGAGGAGAATGTCATTTAAATGTATGGTGTGTACCCAGTCATACAGAAACAACATCTGGTATTTTCTTGAGGAAATACCTCTAGATTGGCCACAGCATTTAATCCTCGGTGTTTCTGCCTAAATCATTACAAAAAAGTTTTTAAGTGGTACCCTTCGTGGTGATGAGTTTTGTAGATTCACTTTCAAATGGCTATTAGAAATGGATGAGCTATAATAATAATAATAATAATAATAATAATAATAATAATAATAATTTGGAGACCTTGTGAAACACAAGTGGGACTACCATCCCAAAAGCAAAACCAACATTTAAAACAATATACAGCAATGGATTTAAAGTTTTAAAATGCAATAGGCGTATAAACCCATAAAAACTTTAAGATAAACTACCATAGAGAAATGACCCAGAGTCGCCCGTGGATCCGAGTTTAGGAATTTTCTTAACAAACTAGTTTGAATCGCGGGATGGTCTGCGCCTACAGATCTGTGCGCAGAATCTGGCGACCGTCCAGGTCGTTTTGTGATCTTTGCCTAACAGGAGAAGATCGAAGTTTTGCTTTTCTGGGAGGTCAGCAAGCCTCACTAGCAGGGGGTCAATAGTACCTCTATATGCTTCATCGTAAAAGGGACATTTAAAAAATATGTGTTCGGAGCTTCCTATATCCCCCAGTGGGCAGGCACAAAGTCTATGGGCATATGGGAGTTTTTTAAAGGATCCTTCCAAGACCAGTGAGGGCAGAGCCAAGATTCTGGCAAGTGTAAAAGCTCTTGTTGCATTTTTGGATACGAGAAAAAAGAGATATGCTCCCGGTGCAGCTATATCTCTCTCGATTTCTATAGTTTTGTAGTCAGGGCACCTTAAGCAGTCCTGTTGTCTCTCAGTGTCTATAATTATTTGCCTAACCATAGCTTTGGCTTGGCCCAAGCCCAGACTTAGGAGGGCTTGAGGGGCAAAACCCAGTTTCTGAAGAGTGTTCAGGACTGCTGTCTGCCAGCCTGACTGGAACTGGTCGCAAAGGATCAGTGGGACTATACCACGGGGGAGCACTTTCAGTGCCAGCCATTTATAGATTGATGTTAGGCTGATATGAGCCTCCACTCTCCTCATCCCTGTTTCTAGTCTGACCCATGCGTTTGATATGCGTCTGGGGACTTGTAGGAGGGCTCTAAGGAGCTTGGATTGAACTCTCTCTCTCGGGGGGGGGGGAGAAAGCAGAGGATGGCAGGCCCAGAAAGGAGCTGTGCCAACATTTTGGCCTTGTATAATTTTTGGGCCGCGGGGACGAAAAAGCCCCCTTGGGTTCTAAAAAATTTGAGGATACAATTTGCTGTCCCCCCCCCCCAGAGCTCCCAATGGAATTTATGTGTAGTTTGTTGGATCTTGAGGCCTGGACCACCATTCCTAAATACTTATAGTTTGAGACTTGTTCTACTTTATGGCCTTGGAGTTCCCAGCTTCTAAGCTTTGGTTTTCCCCGGAAAGCGAGTTTCTAGGTCTAAATGGCTGAGCTATGCTGCAGCCTGCCTGTGTAAGCGAGGGAGCGTAAGGACACAAATGCTTTTTTCCACCCAAACCCTGTAAGATATTAGTTGTCCCAAAATAGTATGTTCTCAGAAGGAAGGATAAACAAACAGAACCCATCCTTTGCTTTAAGTATTGGCTTGATTTTGTTGGTAACTACTGAAGTGAGTGGGACTGAGATCAGGAATTTTCTGGTAGCTGGTGGTGTGCCACTCCCAAATGCAGAACTGAGGGGGTCGGAAGAGTGTCTCCAACATGGCCACATCCCTAGGCAGCCTGTTTGGCTTCCCAGTGATGTGGCCTGTCTAGAAATACTTCCAGATTACACCCGACTCCTCTCTTAGACAACTGCTAATGGGACAAGCTGCCTAGAAAAGGCCCACCCTGCCACAGCCTGTATCTGCAGTCTTGTTTTAGGAAAAAAAATTGAAGCCTCATTTAGGAAGCTGTTCAGAGAGATTATTTTGCTATTGTACTTGTTGTCTTAACCTTGGAACTTAATCTGCTTGGTAACCTTGCCTATTATGGAACCAAGCTATCTATTCACTTTTTTGGATTATTTGTTTTAGGCTGCAATCCTATAAACCCGCCTTCCTCACCCTGGTGCTCTTCAGTCAGCAAGGAATGATGGGAGTTGTAGCTTACACTATCTGTAGTGCACCAGGTTGGGGAAGGGCTGCTAAGAACCTGGGATCACCTTTCCTGTGAGTAAGTCTCACTGAAGTTGGTGAGACTTTACTTCTGAGTAGACATGTGTAGGGTTGCACTGTTAGCGTTAAGATCATGGTCAAATCTTTAAATCAGGGATGGGGAACTTAATGGCCATCCCATACGTTCTTGGGCTACAACTCCCATCAAATTTGGGATGATCGGAATTGCCGCACAAAACATCAGGAGGACTGCAGCTCACCCTCTCTCCTTTTTCTGGTGGTGAGGGATGTACAGGTCTCACAGATAAATGTTTTTCTGATCTAACGGTGGGCAGCTGGGATGTAACTTTGAGATGTGTTGGTAGTTGGTGATGGTGTCTTACCTTTATCCCTTTAGAATAGTGGTTCCCAACCGTTTTGGTATGGTGACTCTCAAGTCCAAATTTACCTGTTATAGTGACCTGTTGATTTATTGTCACATACCGTATTTTTCCGTCTATAAGATGCCCCCATGTATAAGACACCCCCTATTTTGGGGGACTCAGATTTAAGAAAATGGCCTCGGCACTATCTGTGTATAAGACGCCCCCTAATTTTTGGCATACGATAATTTATTAGGGGGGGAAACCTAGTCTTATACACGGAAAAATACGGTATATTTTGGACCATTGGCCTCTGGCAGCTGTTGGCTTCATGGATTTTAACTGCAAGTTTGCTTATTCTATGCAACATCCAAGCAAAAAATTACTTAATGACTCTATCAATATGGAATTTGTGAAATATTTATAGTACTCACGAAGTTATTTACAGCTTTGTTTATGGTGTGGGTGCTTCTTTGGGAACACTTATCAATCAAGGAGAGCAATTTTTAAAAATATCAGCCCCTTCTCTAATAAAGTCAGTAAGATGAAATGCAAATATTTTATTCTGCTCAACAGTTTTGCCCAGTGATGTTGTACGCCTTTTCTCTGATGCCAGTTATTCAGGAGCTGAATATTATTCCACAATAGCAAGAGCAATGAAGCTGCACGTGCTCAAAAACACTCTTTGTACACATTTCTAAGACTTGCCTTCTGCTTAAGAAAAGAAGTTGAGGGCCTGAACCTTAGTTCAGATTAAGCCCTGATTTTCAATACATGTTGGTTAGACTTTGGCTAGCAGTCCGCTTTCTCAATTGCCCTTCTGCTTAGAACTGGAATGATGGAATGATCATACAGATTTCACTGGATGGTTACTAGGAACTGTAAAATAAGACCATGCCTTGAATCTGCCAGTTCATTTTCCAACATCCAGCTTGCCAAAAGTAGCTAATGTGGTTTGGTTCATTCACATCATAACTCCCGAGGCAGAAAAGGTTTTGTTCTATTTTGTCCTGCTTTGTCTGAGTGTGTGTTTTTGTTTTTATATTTTGCTGGTAAGAGCTGATCTCTGTGCTCTGGAAGACAACTTCCTGGCAAAAGCTCTGTTTGGTATTCACACCACTGGTTCCAATGAGAAAGAGGGCGATACCCTGTGCCCAACTAACATGCTATCAGAGAAAAATGAAGAGAAGGCCTTTGCTCTTGCCATGCCATGCTGTTTAAGACTATGATAATCTGAGCCAGCAACTCATTGCAAGTAATAACACTGAGGAATGGACCAAGCGGTGGTGATTTATACAGGAGCATTCAACAACCAGAACAGTTGCTCTGTTTGGATTCCCATACAGCAAGTTACACTGAATAAATGAGGAGTGATTTAATCCTTGGGAAATGCTGAAATGGTGCAATTCACAAATCAGTTGTGCATAGGATTGCAGCCTTACAGCATAGTCCTATATATGTGTTCACTTAGAAAAAGTAACTCTCACTGTTTTCAATGGGATATATTCCTTAGTAAGGCTGGAATCACAACCCCACTGGGAGTAAACCTTGCTGGATTCAGTAGGGCCTATTTCTGAGCAGACATGGTTAGGGCTGCATTTTGGATGTGTTAGGTGTTTTTAGGGTGGCAGTTTTACTGTGCAATCCTACACTAATGTCTACTCAGTAAGTTCCATTGAGTTCAGTTGGAGACACTTGCAGGTATATAGGACCGCACCACTAATAGACTGCAGTCTTAAACTGGATTATCATCACTTCCCCAAAGCCCCTGGCCCCTTTTCCTTCCTTCTCCATCTCTCCCATGCCAGCCCCTAGAAAGCTTTCTCTGCTTTTCTTTCCCAGAGCAGCCCTGCAAGGAAAGAAATGGGACACAAAACATGTTTGCCTTGCAGAGTTGTACTATCTTTCCAGTTGGGTGTAGACATTTTAACTAAGGTGGAGTCATAATGTATAGTGGATAATGGAGCTATGGTTGCTTTTTGTGCCCATGTGTGTAAGATCTGTAGTGGTTTGTGTCTGTTTGCCTCCAGATCGCTTGCCCTGAGTCAAATATGGTATATCTCTCTGGAGAGTGTCTGCAGTGACACGACTTCTCAAAGAGACTTGAATTATCCTGGGTTGGATTGGCCATTGGGCAGCATTCATAGGATCTGCAGAGGTAGTGGTGGTCCTCTCCCTTGTTTGTTTTTTCCGTCCTTGGTTCTCCCTCAATCATAGAGGCCCCTGCAGGGAGAACAGCATCCACATGCAACGGGCGCCTGCTCTCCAAATTAATGGCTCTGCATATGTGGCCATGAGAACCCTCACATAAATTCCTTTCCTTCACAAAGCATAAAACTATCCATTTCCAGCCATTATGTAAACTGACTTTACATTGAACTTGCGGAGGATGCAGTTAATCTGTGCCTCTCACAATCACGTCATTGTATGGGTGTGAGCCCCAATGGCCTGGCTGAGTTTCAGTCTGGGTGATTGTATTTGGATAGCCTACTGTTGTGTAGTAGTGTTGGTGATGATGCAACATTAGGACTTTGCATGGCATTGTGGTCTAAATCTAAAAATTACAAAAATATAGCAGAGATCCCTTATTTGATTGGCTTCTGACATGAAAGTATATATACATTGATTGTGCATGTGTGTGTGTGTGTGTGTGTGTAAAACAGTCAACCCAGATGATTTCAAACCATTTATTCCTCTTTTCTCCACTTTTGTATGACCATCACACACACACACACACACACACACACCCCGCCAACTGAGCATCAGGCTTCATACACCTTTGCCCTAGCCTTTGCCCTTATATCTATTTGGACCCACTCTAGATGCAATTGTAATTTATTTTAAACTTTTTGCAATACTGCATTTTATATTGCTGCCCCAGGATCTTCTGGTGAAGGCCGAGGAGTAGTAGTAGAAATAATACTAATAGTAACAGCAATAATCTGAAGTTATCGCTCTAAGCCACAAAACCTTATGCTACAACGAATGGTCGTGTCAGCTTGTAAGGTGGCAAAGCCCTCCTTGTTGCTGTTTTACAGGCTATAATGCTGTCTTCACAAACAGACTCCATTAATGGGTGGAATTTAAGAATTATTTCTAAAAGGAAAGGAAGCAGTAGTCTTACAAGTGGCTTAAGAAGCTAGTCCTAGGAATGGATGCAGAGAAGTTTTCTGAGTAATTTAGCTTGTCTTTTCAAAATGATTTCTGCCTTCAATTTCTTGGATGTTGCTCCCAAGCAATAACCTCCTGCTGGGCTAGTCCAACTAGGTACTGAGCAGCTCTTCAGGATTTTCAAAAAAATGACTGTAAGTTGTAGAAAGAAGAGTTCATTGGGTGCATGCTGTGCATTGATTTTTTTAAAAAAACTTCTTAAAGAATGGGATCTCCATTCCCTTCCATTCTGTATATTTGCGTGGACAGGCGGAGTCCCCAGATCCCGAGCGGTCCCCCCGTCATGTGGAATAACGACTCAAGACAACGTGCTATGGGATTAAATAGGCCACAACTTTATTAAATTTCAAATGTGGGTAGACCTTGGCTCAGGCATTGGGCGTTCTCCCTCCTCAGTCCCCAGCCGGGGACCTAGGGAGCATCAGGGTTATCCAGTGTGTGTGTGGGGGGGGATGGGCTGGCTCTGGAGAACATATGTTCAAGCAGAGATAGCCGCCCCCATTACGCTGCCGCCGCAGGGGAGAGCAATGACGACTTTTTGGCGTACGGTCAAAGCCTCCCTTCAGGAACCCCTTTAACGGGGAACCCTAGTATCCCACCTGAGGGAAGGCGAAGCCAAGCCTATGCTGATGGAGCTGCTCCAGATCCAGGGGCTGCGTGCGTCCACGCAAAGGTCACCCCCCGTTTTATGCGGGGAGCGGTCATTCTCACATGAGCAGTCAGGTTGATTTCAAAAGGGATAAACTTGGATTTTCCAGAAACTGAATGAAAAAGTTACATAGGTAACATTATCAGTATAAAAATGGTCACCTTCTGTTTTCTGCACTGCGCTAATGACACTGAATAGTGAGTGACAAATGTGCTTAACCCAAAACAGTTTGTAGTGTTACTTGAAATCATCTGAATGTTTGACTTTGGAAAGGTTCCAGTCCCTGGTTCGTTCTTTAACAATCAGCTAAATGTTCTTTTTGCTAGCTGGACTGGACCTGAATGTATTTCTCAGTGTTCTAAGGGTTCATTTCTGTTTTGATAGTAAAGACCACTGCAGAATGAATGTAGCTTTTTTTAGAGGATTAAGAGGGTGATTTAAGCATCTTTCAAAAGTAGCCTCTTACAATCTTTCTACAGCTCTTCCTCACTTGTGAGCCAGCATTAGGAGGCATTAAGAGGGTAATTTCAGTTATGCTGTTTGCTTTCGTGAAGAAAGGATTTTAGAAGGTTTTGTAGCAACTTAGGATGGTGGAATTATCTTTTTTCCACAGCCAAGTCTTCTAGCACTCTGTGGTGTTTTTCCACCTTAAGAAGAGAAAATCCTATTTAGGCATTGATTCTGGAGAATAATGGTCAAATAAAGTACATTTGTGGTCTGTATCTTTTGCTTTAACTGCAATGCTTTCCTCCAGAGAATCCTGGTAATGGTATCTTGGTGACATGCCATGCTGATAATTATCTATAAGAGTGACATAGTACTTTCCCCTTTAAAATGAATTTCCCCAAGATTTCCTGGGGAAATGGAATGGATGCGAAGCCAGTCTGAAGTTGAGCTGAACATGTCAAAACTTCATTTCTCAACCTTTTGGTGGGCAGTTGTGAAACTAACCTCTCTGAAAGATGGGGCGATTGCTGTGGGGTTGGTTTTATTTTTTTGGGGGAGAGGGGTGTTTCTCCTTATCTTATTTAACTTATGAGGTAGCTAAGGACTTTCCTCCTCCCCACTTTCCTGTTTAAACTACATTGCTGTGGGTGGTACAAGGCTGTTCCACAACTTTCACCAGCTGCCCTTTCTGGAATGCCACTGGAGTGATGATGCCACATTACATTCTAGGATGCCCAAAGCATTCCAGGAAGCGTGATCATTAGGAAATAGTACAGGTCTTTCTCCACAGCTTCCCAATTGCCACAATTCCTGGAATGCCTTGGGAACTATGCTGTGTGATGTAACGTGGTGTGGCATTGATCTCAAGACACTCCCAGAGGTGTCTGGTCACTGCAGAAAGAAGGATGCTGGACTAGATGAATCCTTCAGGTGATCCAACAGGACTTTTCTTATGTCTTTCAGTGAGCTCTTGAATTCCAACCTTGTCACTGTTTTATATGTCACAATCCATGTCAATGGCTCTTCCATCTTGTTATTTAATGAGGGAAAGGAAGCTGAAGCTCCATACAAATTTTGATATTGAGGGATATAGTAAAGAGAGTGTGGGACTAGGGAAGGGTGTACATAGAAAATGTTGGATTAAATCTGTTACGAAACTGTGGATTAGGACTTGATCATTTCTATAGTGCTGGGCTTTTTGTGAATTTATGTATAATTCCTTTCTAGTCTAAAATCTGGGATTCTAACTGGTTGTAGTTAAAAGGTTTCCTGTTGGCCAACATCCACAAGGCTTTGCATTCATCAGTTGGTGTTTGCTGTTTGGTTTAGCCCTTTTCTGACCCCTTTTCTGACTGCTTATGCTGCTGATTTCTTCTAGTGTCTGCCTTAGTTGCCTGTTAAGTCTTTGCAACCTCTGACTCTGCTTTCCAGCTGAAAACAGGTAGCTTCCTAGAGTGTTATACCTGTAACTCATTTTCTGCTCCTTGCTACTGAGACCTGTGGCCTTCAAGCATATGATGCATTATCCATTTATGAAATGTGGGAAACACATTATTCTGACTGTTCACTCAGCCTTTCCATTTTGTTTTTATTCATATCCTCTTGGAGCAGCTTTGCAACATAAAAACAAGGAGTAAAGTGCATATTTAAAAAGCAATGATCTGTCATTAAGTTAACTGGCAAATAAAATCAATCTGAAGGGCATACAGGGTGTATCACAGAATGATCCCAAAAGGGAGCTTGTGAGTTTAAACTGTACTATTCATGTTATTATGCCATGCTCCCAACTTGTAAGCTGAGACACACTGAGAGAGAGATGCCTAAAATCACCTACTTATTAAGTGGAAGTCTGAATCCCAATTTTCAGCACCAAAAAACTTGGCTTCAAGCCTATGTGTTGTATGGAACTACACAGCAAATATTCTGAAAAAAACCCCAAAGGTTCAGTGTTTGATGCTCATCATATCCAGTTAAAGGAAAAAAGGTAGTAGAGGTTTCTGAATGAAACCCTAGTTGGAGCCTGTGGAGCCTGGTCCATTAGGGTAAGGGGAGCACCAATGTCATTCTGCCTTCGACCAGTCCCTACCTGCCCTACTTCCAGTCTAGCAGCTGATACTGGGCAACAGCTTATTCCTCCTTTGTCTTAGTGTTGTCTTTGCAGAACTCAACAGGAAGGTGGGTGGGGGAAAAACTGGACTCTCCTTGACTCTGGTTCTCCTTACTGTTGGCCCCTCTCACTTATGCTGCACCACTCCAGTGAGCACCAGCCACCACTGGAATAGACAACGCTTTGATAGATGAACAAATAGTCTGACCTCATATGAGGCAACTTCCTATGTTCCCAAGACTTGAGCTGTGATATTCACCATGGGACTGATACGGTTGCAGCTAGCCTTGTTCCAGGGACACTATCTCCTTTATATAAGATATTCCCTGATTGTTCGTTCATGTTCATTTGTCAAAAGCTGTGCCATTCATCCCTTCATCCCTTCATTTTATCGGCAAGCTACTTTCCCATACACAACACACACACACACACACACACACACACTGCTCAAAGTGACTTGCAACAAAGAAACAGGGATGCATTTCAAGCAAACAATATAAAAACAATTCCATATAAACACAGCAAAACAAAAATATAATGACTGCTCCCCACATCAAATGGGGGGAGCCTTTTGCATGGTTGTGTGCAGCCCCTCTGATCCCATGTGGTTTCTGGTAGTATGGGCTGGCTTCACCCTCCCCAGGCTGGATACCTGGAGGTCTCCGCCTACCTCAGTCAATCGCCCAATCCCGCATGGGGAGGCATTGCCAGGGGATTGGCCAGGTAAGGGGAGGGACCGCCCTGCCCACACAAAAATGGGTGAATCTTACCTGCAAAGTGTCAGTTGGCTCCAGAGCTTCTCCCACCCTGTCCTCCCTCAGTTAAGCCTTCTTTTGCAGGTTAACCTCTTCTCCACAGGTACGCGGGCACTGCTATATCATGGTCGCTGTTGAAGGGCCAGAAAGGAATTTTCCTGCATTGGCAGGTTTTGCCTTCCCCATAGCAAAATGTCACAACTTTGGCGGTTTCAGGCCTTGGGCGGAATCTTTCCTAAATGGGGGGGAGGGGGTGAAGCGGTGACCCCCCCCTTGTGGTGGTGATCCCAGGGTTCCCCATTAAAGGGGTCTTGAGGGGAAGCATTTGCCATTCGCTGAGAGGTGGTCATTGCTCTCTCTTGCAACGGCGACAAAATGGGGGGCAGGCTCTCTGCTTGAACATATGTTCTCCAGAGCCAGCCCAATCCCCACACATTCTGGATAACCCTGATGTCCCCCAGATCCCTAGCTGGGGACTGGGAAGGATAAACGCCCAATGCCTGAGCCAAGGTCTCCCTACATCCGAAACTTAATAAAGTTGTGGCCAATTTTAATCCCATAGCACGTTGTCTTGAGGCATTATTCCACTCTGGAGTCACCTGGGGTTGGGGGGACTCCGCCTGTCCATGCAATAACATAAGAAACACATTTCAGTGCTATAAATATAACAAGATTACATGCGGCATCCAATAGCAAAAATAGTAAGGAAGCTACACAGTTTCACCTTAGTCCTAGAAACAACCTTCTCATGATGTTGCTCAATGTTCCTCTCATACAGCAGCAGCAGCTTATAAGGCTTCCAAGGGCAAAGGATGGGGTATCTGGGGACACCCCTCCCATGATGTTACTCATTCCAATTAAGGGAGACACTTTGTACGTGCAAAGGAACACATATAAACAGCTGCCGTGACATTGACCTCATTGCTTTTATTTATTTTTTGAAAAAAAGATATCTTGGAAATATATTTGGACAGCCGCTAAAGCAACCAAAATACGCTACCCTGCTGCACGTGTTTCTCCCCCCAGCCCCACGTGGATATCTGAGACAGGGAAGCCTACTTGCATGGACCTTTATTGGTCCTGGAACCCTGCATGTAGAGGCCCATGTGTGAAGGCTTCCCTGCCTCAAACATCCACTCTAAAGTAGGAAGTAGAGCTGGGGTGAGCCACACATCATCTGAGGTTCTGCCCTATGTCTGAAGGGACATGGTATGTTTATCATGCAGGGACTATGATGAGCATTATTTGCAGAAAATCTCTTATAGTAGCTCACATGTTATGAATTGTTGGAACCTCTAGTTCAGGACCTCTAGTTCAGGGCTAGCTAACATGGTAGCTTCCCACGTTGTTGGAATACAACTCCCATCAGCCCCGCTAGCTTGGCACTGAAGTTGAACTTAGTGTGGACTCCTGATCGGCGTAGCCCACAGTACGCTCTAAATTAAGTGGAGTTGTACATTGATGCCTGTGTCGGGCCTCCCTTTCTTGGGGATAAAGTGTCCATTCAAGGAAGAATTGGGGAGTTTTCTTTGATTTATCGAACAGCACATGGTCAAGAATGATGGACATTGTCATTTAAAACATTTGTAGGGTACCGTGTTGACAGCCTGTGCATCAGTATGTGGAATGGGAATTCTGAGAAATGAGTTTTTCCCCCCTGGTTCAGCTTTCCTACCCTAGCCAGTGAAACAGAGAATGTAGAGACAGTGTGAGGGGAGTGGAGTTGCCCTGTTCTTATGAGCGTTTGGAGTAGATCTCCAGATATGTAGCTAATTGTGTTTGGTCGCTGGGCCAAGTGGATTAGAAATGAACACGTACTCCCTGTCAGAGGAAGAGGACATTGTTATAATTAGATCTTCCGGCAGAGATCCAGGCCTCCGCGCCTGAGCTGGTCCAGCCCATAGCCCTGGCTGAGTGGGAAATATCAGATTAAGGAAGGGTGGAAACGCTGGTTCAAGTGGCAGGGAACTGCTGTGTTGTTTGTAGAAAACACCAAGAATACAGAGCCAAGAACAGCTCAAAAGAAGAACTGCGTATAAACAGACATCTCTAGAGGGAATTCCCATTGATTATCTTTGTACACAACCTCTAAGAAGTACAAAGTCTTCGGTGCTTTATGACCATATTGCTCCCGTGTCTCTGAATAAGTTTCTAAAATTATGCCTGGCATGGAGAAAGTGAATACAGAATTGTTTTTCTCCGTCTCTCATAATTCTAGAAATTGGGAGCATCCAATAAAGTTGAATGTTGGAAGATAAAAGGAAATACTTGCTCATGCAGTGCAGAGTGAAACTACAGAATGGAGGGGTGGCCACCAGCTTAGTTCGCTTTAAAAGAGAATTTGACAGATTCATGGAGGGGAGGGCTGTTGAAGGCTACTAGCCATGATGGCTACTACCACAACTGAGTGCAGCGTTGCTTCTGCATACCAGTTGCTGGAAACCACAGGAGGGAAGAGTTCCCACAGGTCTCTGGTTGGCCATTGTGAGAGCAGGATGCTGGACTAGATGGGCCATTGGCCTGATCTAGTGGGCTCTTTTTAGGTTATTATGAATGCAAGTTCACTATCCTATCCTAACAGACAACTATAAACAGTAGGGTTTGGTGGGGGTGGGAATGCTGCCAGACTTTTAATTTGCTGGAATTATTACCCCCTCCCCCCTAAAAAATTGCTTGCTTTATATTATTGTAATATAAGCAATTTAAAATACTTCACATAACCAAATGCAGCAGCGTTTTGGTTCCAATATTTTTTTCCTGTCCTGAAATTTGTGCAAGTAGCCCACAGAAATCATAAGACTAGAGTTGCCATCCTTTGGGGGCCAGTAAGCACATTTGGAATTTCGAGCCAGCGCTGTGGGTGTACCATTCCTAAAATGGCTGCCATGTGGGGCATAACATAAAATGGCTGCCATATCTGAAAGAGTGGTTGACAAAACAGGTTCACAAAATGGTGCAGGTAATGACCCCCATCAGCCACTTCATCAAAGGGAGGGAAAAGGCACCTATATCAGCCACTGCTGCACTTCCTCACAAAAAGAAGCTCATTTCAGAACGTACATTTAGTTATTTTCTCTCTCTTTAATTTTAAAGCTTCAGGACACATAGCTATATTCAGACCTTGCTTTCTCTGTTTTGTGTGTGGGTGCATACATGCGTGTATGTGTGCAGTGCTTTTTTCCTGGGGTGACGCAGGGGTACACATACCCCTAAACAGTTCGTGAATCTAAGTTTGGCCTCATTGAGGGGCAGTATTTCAATATGAGTAGGAAAATGAGAGTACCTCTAAACATTTCTTTTAAGAAAAAACACACACTGTGTGTATATACACATGTTGATGCTTTCATTCCCCACCCCCCGCAACTTCTCAAACTTTTATATCTTTTTTTGGAACTGTGTATTATAAGCTCTGCAGCCCTACACAATCTGTCTCAGTTTATAAATTTCCAGTAATGCACTCCACCCTGTGATTCCTCCAGTGGTCTGTGTTTTTAAAACCTCCAGACACTCTTATGTGCCTACGCTTTACAACAGTCAAGAGGTTACAGTTTTCCCTTCATAGCGAGTGCTGACTCCAAGTGTGGTGGTGGGCTGGGTGCTGGCAAATGTTAGTGCTTCTAAATATAGATTATGTAACAGAGAAGGATGCTGTAAAGCTTTTATTACCTTGCTTTTGGGGTAACTCTGCTACTTGTGTGAGCTCTATAATCCCCCCCCCATCAGCCAGCCACGAAAACACAGAAGCTAAGCTAGATAGATGCCTGATGTCTCTTTATTGGGTTTCCCACTGGGTCCCATGCCCATGTTCTTCTATGTTTAGGCATGGCATCTACCAAGAAGCCCTGTATGGAGCCCATCTGTCCGTCTTTTCACTTGAGATACCATCTTATCAGGAGGTCCGATCCACACATTGTATGAATCAGGCCTTTAGTATTGTGGCACCTACTCTTTGGCATCCACTCTTTTAATATTAGATGGGTGCCATCTCTGTTGTCTTTTCAGCACCTACCGAGGGCCTTCCTCTTTCAACAAGCCTTTGAAGTTGAAATCTTTCCCATTTTGCATCTGTTTTGGAATCGTTTGAAATATTTATTGATTTACTACTTGTTGTTTGTCTCCCTGGGCTCCTTTGGGGGGAAGAGTGGGATGCTAATGTAAAAAATAAATATAATAATAAATACAACCATTCCAAGGCATTGGCTTTCAGCCTTCTCCTCTTTAGTCTCAGTGTTGCCCTTGTAGAGCTCAGCATGGAGGATGATGGAGACAAAACTAGAATGAGTTGGCTCTGCCTCTCATTGGCTATGGCTCTGCTTACTGTTGAGCTTCCTGCCTTCTGCCCCACCAGCCACCACTGGTCTATAGTTGTTAAGTCGAGGCCTGATCATTGACCCACCTTGAGCCATAGAGCATTGAATGGAATTGAGATCCTGGGACAGGCAGGTTATCCAGGCTGGAGCTGCCTTGACCTCACCACTACCAGGTGGCCAAAAGGGAACCAGGCAGACATAGCTTCACTTTGGGGTGTTTTGAGTCAGTCAATGCTCCTGTGGCCCAAATGAAGCTTTGGAACTCAACCAATCAGCAGAACCCTTGTATCATTTTTCATAGCTCAGGAAGCTGGACAGATAGCAGTTTGATCACATCAACCAATGCACAGAACCAATCTGTACTTTCATTTAAGTTGTGCTGAACATATGATCCAGAAACTATACAACTTGCTAATTCAGGGGAGGACCAGTTAATCTCTTCAACAAATCTGAAACCGTACATTGTTATTTGCTGCCTACAATGCGTATGAGTATATGATAGAATGTATGCTGCTCACCTGGGGTACTGACCATGGTACTGCTTGAACATTTGATTCACCAGAGTAGAATAGAAAGGAGGGTATCAGCTTTAAAAATGTTTCAACCTGCTTTCTTTCTATTAGTCATCTAAGTATATTGGAGCTTTGAAGCAAGTGCAAAGATATTTGATACGTTATATGTCATCGGTGGGTGTAATTGCTGTGACCGGGGTAGAGCAGAGTCTTATTTACTTTGCGGTAGAGCAGCCTTCCCCAACCTGATGCCCTCCAGATGTTGTTGAACTACCATTCCCCATCCTCCCTGGTCATTGGCAATGCTGGTTGGGGCTGGTGGGAGTTGTGATCCAAAACATCTGGAGGGTGGCCAGCTGGGGAAGGCTTCAGCAGACAGCTTGAACACAATTAGCGGGTGTTTGTCTTCGATAACCGTAATAATGTAAAAGAGTAATGAATGCAGTTTGGTGGGGGAAAGCCCCCTGAAGCTAGTTTTGGGTTCTCTTTTCAAGAAGGTCCACTGGCAACCTAGAAGGACACAAAGCTAGCTACCGGTTGTGGTCTGAAAGAAACAATATTCTCTTTTGCTACTTGTTCTCCCAGCCGCACACATACAGCATTGCATAATAATAACAGAGGCATTATGGCTTACTTCTGCGTGGGTGGCTTGGAGACGCCTGATCCCACACTAAACTGGCTTTTGACTTTTTGCACTGCAATTCCTACATTTGTAAGAATGTGCCTTGGAAGCCAGTGCTAAGGCTCTGAACGCCAGTCCTGCCTTGATGCTAGTATCCAGGAAAGCTGGGCTTCCTTTAGTTTGGGCTGCTTCCCTGCCATCTGCTAAATGGATTGGCAGATCATCATGGAGGAGGAGTAAAGGAAGCACAAAACACATTCAGTCTTAAGTTATGTAGTGAAGGGTCCTGAGGAGTTGAGACAAATGAGGACATGGTATGTTAGTTTTGCTGCTACCACTGCGAAGTTAATTTTTCAGCCCGTGTGCTTGGCCTCTGCAAGAGGACAAGGCAGCCTTGTTCAGGCAAATAAATAAGACAGTGTGTCCCGGGGCAGGTTAGGGTGAACCAATAGCGGCACCCTGCCTGACAAAACTCAGCTGTGTTGCTGTTGCTGTGAGTGACTCTGCTCACCTGCCATCTCCTGCCTTTCCTCCCTCGCGCCCAGAGGAGCCAGACGCTTGAAAGAGCACTTTTAATTATTTACTCTCAAAATAATGGTTTATTCTGCAGATTAAGTGAAAAGGATAGAGCTCTTTGGTGGTGGAGGAAATAACACAAGCCTCCAAGCTGTCAAACAACAAGGCCCTTAAAAGGGAAAAATATGCAGCTTTGTGTGGACTGCACAGATCCTTCCTTTCAAACTCCTGGCAGGAGACTTCCTGTTTGGATGTACAACTCACAGTTGACATTGTATGCTGAGATCCAAGGACTTCCTTCTCTTTGCCCCTCCTCGTCTCTGACAGCAAACCAAATTCTTCATGCCCGGGTTCTTTCATGCATAAACCTTCCTCTAAAATGTAAATCAGAAACCATGTGTTTGAAGTGACGAAGGTCTCCATCCAGCCTTCAAGGGCCGTCCCTTTGGCTTGCTTAATGACCTCTCAAATTTTTGTGTGCATTCAGCAGTGCTGAAGAAACTCCTTTTGCTTGGAGGCCATCTGCTCAAATGCAGCTTGAGGAGAACCTTGCTTGGTGTCTTGTGTCTCTGAGGTTGCAGTTAGAGGCCCAGGATTACCTGTTGTGGGCTGTGATGACAGCATGGCCAGTCTGCGTGATGAAGTGGGAAGTGCGGTATGATGCATGTCCCCCAGAATAGCATGAACTGAGGTGTGTTGCAAGTTTTGTAGAAGTGTGGAGGCCACAAGATTTTCAGCCACAAGCCCTGGAATGCATGGAAGGGTAGGGAAAGTATTCTCATTTACCACTGTGATTGATGGTGACTGCAACATTTTGGATAAAGGGGCTGTGTCCACATAGTAGAGTTCAAAAGCAGTGTGCGGGGTCATATTAGATAATGCTTATGCAGAAGTTAACAGCATTTAATTCCATGAGGCTTCCATGAGGTGTGTATAAAATTGCATCCTCACCAAAGAGTGTGTGCCATTTGTGTGAGTAAGCCTGCAGAAGATTGAATTGCCCAAGTCTAATGTAGTAGGTATCTTGGCTAATATATTAGTTACATGCTTTTAAATGAATAAATGAAACGCCTGTGACTTTCTACTTCTACTGGTTTAATATTAATACAATACTTTAATCGCCTGCTCCGTCTTAAATTTTTCTACCTTGGGAGCACTTTTAATAAGTATGAAATGCAGTTGATTACCATATTTCACTTAAAGATCTCTTCTGAAAGATCCAGGACAATTACTTTTTTTCAGCTGCGATACTTATTCATTCTCTCTCTCTCTCTCTCTCTCTCACACACACACACACATATATATATATATACCACCTCAAAAACATTTCCAAGAAGGAAAATACTACACTGCAGTTGATCCTGAATGTGCATAAGTGTGTTATATAATCTTTATCTTAGCTGTGCTTTTTTGCAGCAAATATGTAAGTTAGCTATTGTCAGTATACAATAGCTGAGTGCAAGATCATATTGTGCCGTGATAATAATAATAATAATAATAATAATAATAATAATAATAATGATATGAAATCTTTGTCTGAGTCGAGTGTTGGAATCCACCCATTGGCTCTAGTGAGTGGTCACAGATGTCCAGCATGATCAGGAATATTAAGGACAACTGTCAAATGCATAAGCCTCATTCCGATGTAATGAAGATGGAGAAGGGCTGTGGTTCAGTGGTAGAGAATCTGCTTTGCATGTAGAAGGTCTCAAGTTCAATCCCCAGCATCTCTAGGTAGCAATGGAAATGTCCCTTGCCAGAAACATCAAAAGCCACAGCCAATCAGTGGAGACAGTCCTGAGCTAGATGGACCAGTAGTCTGACTCTGTATAAGACAGCATCAGCTAGGAGGGGGTGCTGAGATTAGCCACAGTTTAGAGTTGGGATTCAGCAATGTATTTCCATTTGTTTTTAACCAGATTCTCTCTTCAAGACTACCTTGGTTGCCCTCTTCAATTTCTGGACCTGTTTTTAGACAAAAACATATGCAACAGAAAGGGAATATCATTAGTTTAAAATATCATTTCCCAATGAGCTGTTATCCTCCAGCTTGTTACATAGCGATCCAGGGAGTTGCCCCACCACGTACACACTTTTCTGTAGTTGGAGTTCAAGCTCAACTGGTTTATTCCACATTCTCCATGCATTATTGTTAGGACTGGGTGGAACTTTTGGACTGGCCATATTTTGGGGGCTTCTGGGGTAAAGGGCCTGGGAAGGGGAAAATGCTTGGAAAGATTGGGGAAGGTGACTGGTTGGGGAGCATTTCATAGGACTAACACACTATGGCTAAGGATTGATTTCCTCCTTCTGTCTGTTTTTTTAAAATAAAAAACCAAACCTGGTCCATGCTGCTCCAAGTGGCAGCAATGTGTTATGCACTGTCCCACTAGACCCATGGCTATTTCTGCCTTTCAAAACACACTTCAGCAGCAGCAGCAGCAGCTGGAAGGGCCAGGTGTGCTTATCCACTATTTGGAAAGAAGGGGAAAATAAACACCCTCACCCAAAAGATTTTAGAACTTTGCTCTACTCCCAGAAGCCCATGATATCCCCCTATTAGGAAACCTTCACCCAACAGCAATAGGTGTATAGGAGTGGTAGGGAACCTTGGGCCTAGGGGCCAAACACAGCCATCCAGACTTCTCAGTTTGTCCCTTGAAACTCTCTCTAGGCTACCTTCATTCCCCTTTTCCCTCATTGGCCCTGCTCTACACCTTCCTCAAGCGCTTTTGCCTGGTTGGAATGCATCCAAATCATAGGAGCCAACTCCTAGGGGCTGAGGTCCCTTAGGCCCCCTAAGTAAAATATTTGAGGGAGTGTTCCCCAAAGTTGATAGGCATTGTCTTAAAAATGGTGTGCATGTGACACATTTTGTGATCGATTACCTGCCCGCCACCTTATTTTATTTAAGTTGGCACCCTGGTCCAAATGCTCCTTGCTTGCATAGATGGAAAATGGAGAGTTGCCTGTCTATAAACCTCTGGCTTTTGCATGGGTGGAATTTAAATAATTTTGGTGTACAAAAATCACAACCATTGCTCCTTCCACTTTTGCCTCTGGCCCCGTCCATCACAGGCATGTGACACCCCACGCCAGAAATTTGACCATGGGTTGAAAATGGTCTCTGGCTCCTAGTGAATGAGACATTGAAATCCTTTGATATTCTGGTCCAGTGTCTCTCTGCTGTTTTAGTTTGAAGTTTGCTAGGCTCTCCTGTAGGACCCAAGTTCTTGTATTTAAGACTTACCTATATGTGGTGGGCCTTTGGTGTATGTAGTGTTTCCATTTCCTCCAGCTGGGATTTAGTTTAAAACCCCTTATGATTGGAAAATGTCTTTAAAACCAACAAAATTGCCCAGACATTCGATGAGCTTTATAGTGTCCTGCCATTCTTACAGGTAAAGTATGGGAATCTGCTTTTTTGTTTTTTGGTTCGCTTGTTTTACTAAAACAATTTATTGAAGAAGAGATTATGCTCATTAACTAGGAGATCGATTTATTGAAAGATGGCCCCTTTTAATTAATTTCTGGAATGGAAAAATTGAAGAAAACACTCATCCATATAATTCATTCTGACATATTTAATGTATCATACTCCCAGATCAATGTGAGAAACTTTCAGGCTGTGGAAAATATTTAATTTGGAGGTGTGTGCATAAGCATTTAGCACCTTATTCTTGATTTTTGCTCAGTTTTTGTATGTAAAGAAGGGGAAATTTCTCCTAGGATAAAAGTTAGTGGGGAAAAAGCTAATAGCTATGTGAAGGACTCTTGTCAATAACATTTTGCCCCTTATCTCTACATTTACTATTTTGTAATTGTCTTTATATAATATATATTTCTCTCTGTATTTTCATTTTTATTGAAGAATAGAGTTTTGAGGTATTTATACTTCCAAATATATTTACACAAAGTAGTGTGGGGGGGGGGAATGCAATAAAGAAACTCAGCCATTTGGCATTCAGTCTTCCTCGACATCATCCCCATTTCTTTTCAAAAGCTTGCTTATTAATTATCACAGAAGAAGCTAAGAAGGTTTGGGGTTCTTGGTTATATTTCTTTTCTTGCTTTCTCTGCAGATCATGATTGTTAGATAGCACCTCACATCACGATGACCATGGCTCCCCGAAAAAGGAATCGTCATGCCTTGGGGTTCCTTTGCTGCTTTGGGGGTAGCGACTTGCCTGAGATCAACCTCAAGGACAACAACCCCCTGCAATTCTTGGAGTTCTCTGTGCCAATCCCACCAGCAGAGGAGCTCAATGCAAGGTTCTCTGAGCTTGTGGTAAGTGTCACCTGCACCAGCTGCCAGTTGTGTTTTTGCAATGATTTTTGACAATGCACGGTTTACAATTCTGAAAAACCCAATAACCAATTTAAAAACCCACCCTATAAATCAGGGCGGTCCAACAGGTCGATCGCGAACTACTGGTTGATCACGGGGCGTTCCTGGTCGATTCTGGTCAATCGCGTGATCCTGAATGATCATCCTGGAGAAAAGCAGCAGGACAAGTAGAAGTGGGGATGAGCCCCTAGTCATGTGCCTTTGTTTGGGTTGGTGTATTCTGAGTAAAGCGTAGGCAAATACTACCCTGGCCCACATATCTCAGGCTAATCCACCAGCACGTACTGTATTTTTCCGTGTATAACATGCCCCCATGTATAAGACACACCCTATTTTGGGGGGCTCCAACTTAAGAAAATGGGGGGAGATTGCCCAGAGTTGTTGAAAATGGGGGGGTGGACTGGCACACCGCAAAAGCTGTTCCCTTGCCGGCAGAAGCTGCCAATCACCTGTCCAATTTCTGCAGCGACAGCAAATCAATACCAGCCCTTGTTGCAGCCACCAATAACACTCACAAGGCTAGCGGAAGCAACCAATCCCACATCACCAATATGCAATGACCGTGTGTAAGACGACCCCCCCATTTTTAAACATAATTTTTAAAGGAAAAACTCTCATCTAATATACGGAAAAGTACGGTATCCACCATATTATGTGCTTCTCTAAACCTTATTACACTGTTCCTAATATTTTAAGTGACCAAGATACAAATTTAAATAATAATTTGAAAGGGAATACATACCTATGTAAATACACATTCAAATGCAGATTTTGAGAGTTGTTTTTTTTTTTTAATGTGAAAATGGAACAGAACTGTGGGTAAAAATATCAGATGTTACCCGATGGGGAGTAGACAGATTGATCCAACCCTAGTTTACTATCAGATGTGGTACGAATGTGACAATTGGCCATTCTGTCAGGCTGTGAACATACCATGCATTTTAAACATATTGGTTTCTGACTGGGAGCCATAGTTTACACCTCCCAGTGCCCTTTAGAAACTTCATTTCCCATGACTCTTGTATGGGGAGCCGGGGCACACTTTAAATGTATGGTGTGTACACAGCCTCAGATCCACACACCCCACTGTATAGGGTTAAGGTGCTCCAAGAAGGGTGTTTAATGTGGGATTGACAACTCCTTATGGCATGCAAGCCTTTTGCAGTATCCACAGGACATCGCTGGCATTGAAATGCCAGCCAGTATTCTCACCCACCCCACTCTTTTATCCGGATTTACTGCTAAGTAATAAACAAAACCTTGTTGCCAGCAACCAGTTACCGATATCTCAGCATCTCATTTGGAAATGAAGCCCGTGCCTAGAAGGGTCCACACTTTCGGACCCACACATTTGTGGAAAAATACAATACTTTGGCCTCAGTTCTCAAGGGATGCTGTGCTTCTGGATTTTTTTTCTATGCTGATATTATCTTTCTATTGGGGGGGAAAAAGCCATGTGTGAAGCACTCCTTGGATTGTATTGAAATCTGGACTGTGTCCAAGCTGGGGGGCAGGGAGCTATGAGTGTTTATGGCAGTGTTAGTTTGGAATGGAAACTAGGCTTGTAGGTTGCAGAATTTGCCTCCTGGGCCTCGCTTTGCCTGTAGCTGTGGCCTCTGCTCTGTATGCATTAAAGAAAGGCAGGCTGCATTTGTATTGATTGGCCGGGCTGAGGTTTTAATTGAATTAGAAAGGTTTGGTCTGTAAGGGGGCCAGTGTAAATCAACGACCTGGAAATATTTGAAAAAGCTGTGTGTTGTATACTATTGTGCGAGTGCACATTACTAAATCATTATATATAGAGGAGCCTTTTCAGATGCAGACGGAGAATCTCTAGCAAGCCAAATATTTCTCTGGGCCCCTTGAAGTATGCCCAAAGGCTACAGTTTGGCCTTTGATATTTGCCATCTGCTTTGTAAAAAGTACAATAAAATGCTGCTGCATTTGACTGCATTTATATTTATAAAAGCCATGAGCGTATCATTGTGTTAAGCTTTAAAATGTGAGTCAGTGGCCATCCTTTCTTAAAAATATATATATGACGGCAGCAAAATCCAATCTTAACTGTACAAGGACAGGCAGATGTTCTTCTGATCAGCCCAGTAAATATTCATTACCCTTGGATGTTTTACCTGTGTTCCTGGAAAAAATCTGCTGTGGGCCAATTGAATATATTTCTTTCTCTCTCTGTTGATTTTATCATTTTAATTCTCTCCAAATTTCTGGCACGGGCTTTGAAAGCTCCACTGCATGCGAAGGAAGAGGGGAACATTGAGAGAGTTGTTCTTTTTCTGGGACCTGGAAAAAACCTAGCCTTTCTTTATTATATTCTCATACAGCAACAACGATGCCCTTCCTCTATTTAATTAAAGCACCAGGCTGACCTCCCACGGGAGAACTTACTATCTTCAGATGGGCGTCTTTTTCATCACAAGACGTACACTCTGACCTTCTGTACAACTGCTCATTTCTTTAGCCTTGTCATGCTCCCATCCCAAAACACGACGGCACTGGCTCTTACTTGGGAGTAAGGAAGACATTTTTATTCTGGCTATAAATGGTACAGAGATAGCAGCAAGCACAGGATCTGAAAGTCATGATTCCAAGGCAAGAGATGCAGAACTGAACAGGAGCAACAAAGATGTCACAACACTTGTTAGCACCCTCCCGCCAAGCTTTTAAAGACGATGCAGGGTGAGCTCAATCGATCGCAAAACTGATGTGCCTTATGAGACAGCCGTATATGCAAATGTGTGTTCTATCAGAGCTGGTGTATCTGATCCCACCTACAAAGTTGGCACCTGGTTCTTGGTGCCAACACTGTGTCCTGCCCCTTTGACTCCACCTCCATCACCACTATCTTCTCCTGCTCAGCCCCTCCCACTGGCTGGTTGAAGTCCTCCCTCCCCAGTGAGGCCCTGCACTCCACAGGAGGGGCACTGGGGTGGGCCGGGAGTTCTGCTTCCCCCTCTCCAACATCTTGAGTTACAAGGGGAGAGCCACCAATCCTGGGTACCAGCCTTTAAGCTCATCTTCTCCTTCCTCCTCCTCTTCTGTCTGGGTTGCCGAGCCATGCCAGATCCTGATGGACCCAAGGGGCCTATGACAAACCTGTTAGATTAGAGAAAGATACCCTGTATTTTCATCACACGTCTACTTCTTACTGACATTTCAGAGGTAGAAAATCTTGTGTGTGCTGGCATGTTGGAAATTAAGTAACCAGAGGTGTGCTTAGCTGATTATTGACCTCTGTCTTGGTCTCTCTTGTTCTTTGTCATCTTGTTCTTTGGTTTACTCATTTCTCCTGCTATTCTAAGTTTCAACTCTCTTCCTGCGGACATTTTGCTTGAAGTGCCGTAATGACAGATGAACTATAGTGTTTTCCTCACATGCCTGCCAGACATAGTGGGCTCCTAACTCCCATCAACTCCAGCCGGTATGGCCAGGGGTCAGGGAGCATGGCAACTAGTCAAGCAACACCTGAAATGCATTGGATTGGGGAAGCCTTGGCTAAAATATCTCCTGCTCCCCAGCACTGTCAAACATCTTTGCCTCGTTTCTGACATCTCCATTTATGCCTAGCAAGATACTTTTTGTCTAGTGCATATTGAGTTCTGGGGTTTATGTTCTGAGCACCTTGCCTGAATCTGACCTTCTAACTTTTGCCACGAGCTGTGTGTGTGTCCTGTTCTCCACAAGTTTAAGTCTTTGTCAAAGGATATTGATAAAAAATGTAATCACTGAGAACTTTGAGAATCTCTGAATGCTCTGTAATTTCATGCTGTATCTCGGAAACCAGGCATAGCCTCTATTTCTGGACAAACTCTCAGATGGAAATGACTTTTTTGAGTTATTGTTTATCTCTTTTCCCTGCTCCTCCCACCCACCTCTGCCCTAACTCTGTGGAGCAAAGCATGAAGGCCTCCCTGTATTTCAGAGGATGCTGGTATGGCAGGTCTGCACCCCATCAGTGGTGAAGTTGGCCCAACGCCACCACTTCAGTCTACCTTGGCTGGCTCCCTGTTTTTCTCTTCCCATCTGGCACCCTGCACACAGCTCATAATGAAGTGCTGCTGTAGTTGGTGGTCTACGCAACATGTGCCAAGCTGGTTGTGTGCCTGCTGGCAAAGGGGCTATTGTAAGAGCATATGTTTTTCTTTGTGCAGATTTATTGACTGAACAGGAAACAGAGGAGGATCTGGAAGAACTTTTTTATTTTATTTTTACATTAGCCACAAAACAGGGAGAATTGCTCTCCAAATCCCCAGCCCCTTTCCTCAAACGTTAAAGGTGCCTTAAGATGCTATACCTGGATTGGGTCTTGGTGTTTTCTCTCCTGATATATGTTTGTGGCAACCCTGTGCCTTTTGACATTCACAGTTTTATAAACTGAGTTCATTATTACCGGGGACGGAAGTGTAAAAGTTGCCTACAAATTGCGCAGATTTGAGCTGTTAAAGGGCTCACAGCATCAGCCAGTAGCCAACCTGGAAATGCAAGAGGAGGCCACCATGGAGGAGGGTACTTGGAGTGGAGGTGTCAGGAGAGTAGCAGTTTTAAGCGTTATAATTAATAGAGATTAAGAATTTTGTACACTGGGCTTATAGCTCTCTTCTGTTCACAACTTCTGGTCTTCCTTTTCACTGTTTGCACATCTCTGACCTTGCCACAACCCTGCTGTGGCCCAATCAAGGTGAGCGGCAGCAATGCCAGGGCTGGGAGAGTTCCTCTGTGACTCCACCCCACTGCTGTTGCTACACCTTAGCTTATAGAAAGAGTATGCATTATGGATATTCAATTGCTATTGCTGGTTCCTGTTGCCTAGTGGTGGACCTAGGCCGTGAAGCTTGAACCAGAAACAAAGTGTGAGTAACCACTGTTATATTCTTCAGTGGGGTTGTTTACAACCTTTACAACATCTGTGCTACTGACTCTCAAACTGTGGGATTGTTGAAATATATACAACAACAAAATGAATCAAATTGGGACTACTAGACCCTTTTTTTAAAAAAAGAATGTGGACTAAAATCACTTCTGGAGCCCCTCTGGGATTAGGGGCCCTGAAGCTTAAGCTTCATTAGTTTCATAGTAAGGTAAAAAGTAAAGGCAAAGGACCCTTGAATGGTTAAATCCAGTCTAAGGTGATTATGGGGTGCGGCTCTCATCTCGCTATTCAGGCTGAGGGAGCTGGCGTTTGCCCATAGACAGGTTTCCAGGTCATGTGGCCAACATGACTAAATCGCTACTGATGTTTGGAGGACTGTGACGAGTGCTGGAGCGCACGGAAATGCCGTTTACCTTCCCACCACAGCTACTTATCTACTCACCTATTTATCTACTCACGTTGAACTGCTTGGTTGGCAGTAGCTGGAACAGAGCAAGGGGAGCTCGCCCCGTCACGCGGATTCGAACTGTTGGCCTTCCGATCGGCAAGCCCAAGAGACTCAGTGGTTTAAACCACAGCGCCACCCTGCATGTGGCACTTAAGTTGTAAATTCTGGAAGGTTGCAGTTGATAACTACAGAATTTGTGGGTTTGTGACTGCTCTGTGACCCTGCCCAAGCCAGGTTTGTGAAAGCAGCATAAAAATGAAGCCAGTCTGCATTCTGACTTGTCTGCTCACCCAATTCCTTGCTGAGTTGCTCCCATAATCTTTGTGCTATTCAAGGGGGCATCCCCCCCTGCCCCGTGATGTGAGTGCCATGGAAATGCCTAAACAGTAAAACGAAAATGACGTTAAAGACACTAAACCTTAGAACACCAGTATTGCTTCACTCTCTTCAGATTTCCTCTGCCACTTCCATTCTCTATGCTAATGCATTTCCTTGATTTACATAAGAAAGACAACAAACTTGAATCCTTTGTGGGGATGTCCCTGGGAAGTATTTTCTGTTAACCATGTATTAAATTAAATGGCACTTAACCATTACAGAACTATTATACCTCCCCTCCCCATGTCTAGTTCTCAGTCAAAACTTCATCCCTGCTTGCTATACCTATCAGTAGACATGATTAGGATTGCAGGTTGAAGCAGCAAATGAAGTTAAAAGGGTTTAAAGAAGAGATGCCTGCATATTTACCCTGAGTCAAGTCTTGAAAAATAACTTGGATCACTCCTCAAAGCCTTCATCCAAAGAAAGGCAAGCTTCATTGACCTTCCAGTTTCTGCCTATTGAATGTAACACGGAATGCCTCTCCGTTTGCAGAGTTCGTGGTATCTTGCTCTCACTGTATCTTGGATCGCAGTATTAAGTCGAGTCAAAGGCGATTATGGGGTTGCGGCGCTCATCTCGCTTTCAGGCCGAGGGAGCCGGCGTTTGTCCACAGACAGCTTTTCGGGTCATGTGGCCAGCATGACTAAACTGCTTCTGGTGCAACGGAACACCGTGACAGAAACCAGAGCGCACGGAAAGGCCGTTTACCTTCCATATAAATGTGGTGTTTTTTTGGGGGGGGAATTATGATGTGAGTCCCCAGTCATATGTGTGAGCCAAAAATGGGTCCTTGGTTTGAAAAGACTGAAGGCGTAAACCTTTCATATCTCTGGACCTTCTTCCACTTAGGCTGTTGGCCAGAAACCTCTAGCAGTAATAGGCTTGGGGAGGCAGGACAGGCAGGGAAAGATGCTGTCCAGGACGTTGTTGTGCATAGATAGTCCTATGAAGACGGAGATCAGCCAAACTGATCGGGAATTCAGTACTGCAGAAGAAAAACAGAGCAGCTCCCTTGTCTTTCAGTTTAGATTGTAGATGGGTGTTTTAAAAACTTGTCTATCTCCTCCTGTCTTCCTCGTATCCCATCTAGTGGCTTTCACATGTGGGGGATTTATCTCACACTCCTGTAGCTCTTTTGCTAGAATATATGCAGTAGTAATGAGGTGTGTTTAATGACATGCAGAGAGCTTTCCCTTCCCCACTGAGTAAACAACACAGCCTGCCCCTCAAATGCAATGTTGAAAACATAGGAAGTTGCTTTGTATCAAGTCCAACCACTGGTCCATCCAGCTCAGTATTGTCTACACTGACTGGCAGCAGCTCTTCAGGGTTTCAGGTGGGGGGGTATTTACAGCCCTACCTGGGGATTGAACCTGGGACCTTCTGCATGCAAGGCAGGTACTCTGTCACTGAGCTGTGTCGCTTCCCCAATGGTATAATAGAATCGAACCTTTGCACCGTTGTTTTGTTTTTTTAAGGAACACCATAAAGGCTCAGTGTGACTTTTTCCTTTCCTATTTTGAATCACATTGCTTCTGTATAGAATAAGATTAGCTGAAGCCTCTGAGAACGCAGCAGGAGCTGAATGCTGTGGAATGGCTATTAATAGTGTTTAGTGTGCTAAATTGTACTCCAGGCAGGTCAGCTTAACTTAGGCTGAAGAAGGGGGTGGTATGTGAATGCACACTCAGTTCTTTCTTTCCGTTTGCCTCTTGTTGTGTGTATATATATGCGGTTCCACCTCCCTGTCCCCAAACTCGCATTAGGAAATACTTCAGTAAAATGTTTGGCCGTAGGAGTGTCTGTCAGTGCATAAAACAAGTGGAATGAAATTGTGTTCTTAGAGAGAGGCATTGTCAAGATAATGCTTACAAAATGATGTACTTTTATAATACCTTTAAACTATTATAAGAATATAAGAAGAGCCCTGTCGGATCAGGAATGCCCGCTATATATGGAACCAAGAGACCGATTTATAAAACCCCTGCTTACAAATGGAACGCACTTGAACAGGGTGGAAAGGGTGAAATGGCTGCTGAGTGATACTGTTGACTTCGTAACTTATAAAGTAGCACTATATGCGTTGGCAGCTAAGAAGATCAGGAGAAAAGAACTAGATAAGGTAGCGGTCAATTGCAAAGGTGATTCAGACATTGAAGCTGGCACATTTTACTTGAGAACCCCCTGCTATTCTATCGTATGCAACAAATAATTTCTAGGAGACGTGATTGTGGTTTACTGTATCTGCAGTACCTGATGTTTTTATGGTTTTTATGGTTATTATTGCTTTTCTTTTTGTTCCCTTTGCGAATGATGCCATGACCTTTGGCTAGTGCAATAAAGCTGATGATGATGGATCAGGCCAATGGCCCATCTAAGCCCAGCGTCATCTAACCACAGTGGCCAACCAGATGCCTGTGGGAAACCCGCAAGCAGGATCTGATCACAAGAGCCCTCTCCCCTCCTGTGATTTCCATCAGCTGGTATTCAGAGGCATAATGCCTTCGGCAGTGGAGGTAGAAAATAGCCATCATGCCTAGTAGCCATCGATAGCCTTCTTTCCCATGAATTTGTTCACTCATCTTTTAAAGCCATCTAAGTTGGCCAGCGCTGCCTTCTGTGGAAGGGAGTTCTATAGTTTTTATTCTATGCACTATCCTGAATGTTCTAGCACGCAGCTTCATTGGAACTCCTGTCATGTCACCACCGATTCTCTAAACTGTTGTTGTTGTTGTTGTTTAGTCACTTAGTCATGTCCGACTCTGCGTGACCCCATGGACCAGAGCACACCAGGCACTCCTGTCTTCCACTGCCTCCCGCAGTTTGGTCAAATTCATGCTGGTAGCTTCAAGAACACTGTCCAACCTTCTCATCCTCTGTCGTCCCCTTCTCCTTGTTTTCTCTAAACTAAGAAGTCCCAATTGCTACAACCTTTCTTCATAGGGGAGTCGATTGACCCACTTGATTCCCTTTTGGTTACCCTTGTCTGAACATTGATTGTGAAGAGATGTCCTTTCCTCACAAGTGGGAGCAACAGAAAGGGATCTGACACCTGTGAGAAAACACAAGGGGGGAGCACAGCAGTAGCAGGCTGTGCATGAAAGTAGTGCACTTTTCCATGCATAAGATGTCCCCTATTTTGGGGGACTAAAAATTAAGAAAATGGGGGGAAATTGCCCGGAGTTGTTGAGCTTTTTCACTCACCCGCCTGGCCAACGCTAACACTCGTGCACTTCGCAACAGCCTCCTAATGTCTGTCCCATTGCCGGCAAAAGCAGCCTATTGCCCGCCCAATTGTCGCAGCAACAACCAATCAGCACCACCCCTTGCTGCAGACACCAATAACACGCTGCAGACCATCTCCGGCTCACGGCATCAATCAATCCCACGTTCCCCCTAGGCACTGCCCATGTATAAGATGACCTACAATTTTAAACATCAATTTCTGTAAAAACTAAAACAAAAAACCTAGTTTTATACATGGAAAAGTATGGTAGCTTAATTCCCAAAGCCTTAATATGGTAAGAATCTGAGAAATAAGAATGGATCTATGAAGCAGTTTTCCAGAGAGAGAGAGAGAGAGAGAGAGAGAGAGAGACTGATGTTTAGCACTTATTGCGAATGAAATATACACTTTTGTCTACACTAGGGTTGGGGAAACCCAGGTCTGGGAGCCAATGTGGCCCTTTAGGTCTCTAGCCACCCCTGCTTTGTACACACTTTGAATGCCTTTCTTTGCCTGACTGGAATGTGCTCTTCAGCTAGGATGGTTACTCTTGCTTACCTGGATAGTGAAATTAGCATTTGAATGTGCAGAAACTTCTGGCTTTGTATATGGTTGGAATGTGATCTACTGTGCAAGTTAGAAATTGCAGCTGTTCCTCCACCCACTTTTGCTTCGCGCTCTGCCCATCGCCTGCATGTGGCCGCCAGAAGGACCCAGCCCTTGGGTTGAAAAAGGTTCCCCTCCCTGGTCTACACAGATAGCACCGATGTTCTTTTGCATGTACATTCCCCACTCATTTCATGTTTTTGGGTTTTGAAGCACAGGATCTAATTGCATAATGAAGGGTGAGAAGGTGAATTTATCAGTAGCAGGATAGAAGCAATCATGCTATTATGAATGGCACTACAAGGGGGTTTCCATGACCAGCTGTATTTAATTTATCACTGAAAATTAAATTACTGGGGCCTGTGATCTTCTTTTCTAATGTGGTGTTTATTGATTAGAGTACCATGGATACGATTCCCTTAATACTGTTGTACGGAGGCTGTTCAGCATTACATAACAGTTAACTAACAATAAGCCTCTCAGACTAAAATTGCCAAGGGATTTTTGCGTAGTCGGGGAAGAGCAATCTAATTTGGAGTTTAGCCAGTGGATTTTCCTGAGTCATAAAGTGCCAATGGGATTTAGCGGCTAATGGCTAGGTGTTGTGACTGCTTCAGAATTGCCCTGTGCACCAAGTGCAACTGCTGAATGAGCCTGCTGGTCCACAGGGAATTCTTGACCCATTTATTTAAGCAGGCTAGTGAGTGGAGGGAACTCAAATCATCATTGCAGATTACTGTAATGATTCATTGTTCATTATTGTAATATAAAACAGTTTGCTATTTCACATGTGATAAAAGCTTCACTGCTGGAAGACATCACACAGAGATCTTGTCATGCCTCATGTGCAATATTTTTCTATGACAGTGGTTCGAACATTCAGCTGCGAATTGCCAAGTAATCAGATGAGATTTTGAATATGCATGTGCGAATCAGCTTTTATTGATCAGCTCTGTATTTCAAGTGCTTAATAAATACTGCATACAGCATACCATGGCTTCCCCCAAAGAATCACGGGAACTGTAGTTTTAAGGGTGCTGAGAATTGTAGCTCTGTGAAGGGTAAACTACGTCTCCCATGATTCTTTGGGGGAAGCTGTGTGCTTTAAATGTATGGTGTGTATGCAGAAAAAGTCGCAAAGGATATTTCATATTTATTGAATTGATTGTAAATATTCATTGTATACAAAAAAGGTGGATCCAACCTGAGCCCTTCCCCCTTGATGGCTCATATTTTTACACCATTAAAACATTTCTTGACTTATGCTGCAGAACCTGATGATCCATATGCCAGAATATTTAGAACAATAAATGCATGAATGAAGCCGCAAATGCTGTATTTTATCCTTGGATGTTAAATGAAATTTTCAGTGTGTTGTGGCATCATCTTTATTGCAGCAGTGTATAGATGCTTCCTTGTGGAGTGGCCCCTTTAATCTAATGAAAAATAAACATAAACAGATTTATATGGGCCAGAATCCAAATCTGAAAAGGAAACAAACACTGGCCTGGTTATCATAGGCCCTCTAAAAGTACCACCATTTAACCTATTGTCAGTTCCTTCAGCCAACATATTATTGCATTAGGTATTGCAACAGAAGCACCCAAATTCTTTATCAGTTCTTGCCATAACCCAGAATCCAGTGATATTCTCCCTCTAAACAGGAAGAATTAGGCATTTAATTAACTGAAAAATATTCTTTCCCGTGAAAAAAGTGTTTTGTGAATAGTTGATGGGAGGGGTGGAGATAATGGTGTTTTTGTTAGTTATCTCCATTTAATCAATTAATCACCCACGTTTGCTGCTGAACAATGAGCCTACTTCCTCTAATTGTTGAGCAAATTGTAATGTGAAAAGTACACAAATCTGTCATGGAGCCAGCAATTCACTACCGAAAGCAGAGCACAGTCATTGAAGAGCGTGAATTATTGTACCACCCAGTTGCATAGCTGCTCTGTGGTTATCTCCCAGGCAACACTTTGTAAACGATTCCAGTGATGGGTGGATTTTTGTGTGTGTGTGTGTGTGTGTGTGTGATGGCTAAAAGTGTACTTGAATGTCTGATTCTTGCTTGTCTGGGGTGCTACACTGGAAGCACTTTTCTACAAGTGATTCCTGCAGAGCCCAGGACTATATCTGAATGACTTGATCATATAAATGGTGTTGATTGCATGTATATTTTCCATGGAAGGGAGGGTGTAAAACCCCATAGGCTCAATCTAGCCAGTTTACTTGCATCATTTCCATGAATCTCTGTTCACTGCGGCTGCACTAATATCTGTAGGACATTTTGCTTTGCGTTAAATGGCTCCACTTGAAGTCTTAAAACATTGTAAACAGCGTTTTGTTTATAGGACTACCTGCTCTGACTTCTTTGCCCTGTCAGCTAGGAACTGAAGATAAATCACAGAGTTGCCCCAGCAGTCTATCCTTCCGTTGCCTGGTGATCTCTCACTTTGACAAGTTCACTGATAATTTTGAGCCAGTGCTGAGTCAGTAGGTACAACTTCGGTTTGCACCTCTTTGCCTTACAGGTGAAAAGGGTGGGCTTGTATGTTTCAATGCTTTTCCATTTTGGAAAGTTCTCTGAATGTTGGAAGCAAACACGTGTGTATGCGTGAGGACTAAGCTGTATATACTAATTTACTACATGCATCTAGCATATGCGCCAACATTTCCTGAGAGGAATTTGGGACATCTCCTGCCCACTCTCCACCTTGGCTGGTGCTCTCTCTCTCTTTCCCCACTGCCACCTGTGGCCACAGGTGGAGGTCATGACATGGCAAAGGTGGCAGAAGCCGGGGCATGCCAGAAGTGCATTGTTGGTGCACATTTGAAAAAGTCAACAATCTCTGCCTGGACTGCACTACCACCTGCGGGCTGGGCTGTCCCACTGCTGTCGCCTGCAGACATTGCCTGCTGTGCAGCAGAGGCCATGACACAGCCGAGGAGGCTGCAGCAGAGTTTGGATTTTGGATTTGATATCCCGCTTTATCACTACCCTAAGAGTCTCAAAGTGGCTAACGTTCTCCTTTCCCTTCCTCACCCACAACAAACACTCTGTGAGGTGAGTGAGGCTGAGAGACTTCAGAGAAGTGTGACTAGCCCAAGGTCACCCAGCAGCTGCATGTGGAGGAGCGGGGAAGCGAACCCGGTTCACCAGATTACGAGTCCATTGCTCTTAACCACTACAGAAGAGCATTGTTGGCATGCTTCCAGAAAAGCCTGTGCTGCGCCACTGCCTGCATCCTTGAGGAAAGAGAATAGAGGGCCAGAGAGGATGACAAAGGAGGAGTGGCAGTGCAAGTTCAAAGTAGGCCAGTTGAGGGAGCTGAACTGGGGCCACTTTGGTTTTTCAGCCAGGGGTGCTCACCGTTTTTGAATACCCTTGCTTTGAGCCATTTGTGGGGACTGGGAGCCAAATAATTTGAGTGAGTTTATGCAGTGGTGATTAATGAGCAGCAACTAATTAAATGGTAAACTGAATTTCCTCATCTCACTGGCTTTGGCAAGCTCCTGCAGTGTTTTGCATGCAAAAAGGAGCTGAAAGGAGTGGAACAGCAAGGTAGCTTTCAGTATACTTCTAACCACATTCAATCAGAAATAAATCCTGTTGAATTTCAGTGAGTCTTAGCATTCCAGTCTATGATGCTTAGGAGGGTGGCACCCTTTAAACATTGCAGAAACACCATGAGAGGGTCAAGGATATTTATATCCTATTTTTATTAAGGGTTTTAAGGCAATTTCTCTCCCTCTTTCTCTCTCAAGTGACTTCTGTGAAAGTATAGCACTACATGAGAGAAACAAATTCTGAGCAAAAAAACCTGAGGATCTGGTATCAGGATTCCATGCTGACATTGGAGCAAAGTGTAGGTTGACACTCTCTCAGCTCCCTTTGAATGATTCTCATTACTAGGCCTCTCGCTCTTCCTCCGGCGCTTTTACATAACACTGTTAGAGAATTAAAGGTTAGCCAAGGCTGCGTCCTGCGGCCAGTGTTTTGCTCAACAAAGTCATTTGGTAAATAGGATGCCTGCGAGGAGATGGAGTTGCAGAGGAAGCCAGAGGGTGACACCAATGCCCTGCCCTGGAAATGCAGCCTGCTTTTGGCACAGGACTCTTGCTCGGGTGCAGCGATTGTCTCCCTGCACCCTCCCTGAGCCTTTCCTGGACCACGTTCAGTGCCATGAGCCAGCAGACTTTTGTTTGAGCAGGAAACGATCAGAGAGGTGTGTGCCTGTGTGCTTTGGCTTGGGCTGAAGTGCAAATTGCCGGAGTCTTTTCTGAACTCATTAGTGTTAAGAGAGCTGAAGCAGAGGGCGGGGAGCGGGGACCATTGAAAAGGAAAGGGTATGGGCGGGGAAGCCGGAAAAGTAGCAGCTATTTCCTAATAACCTTTCCCACACCTAAGCTTCCCTGACAGGGGCTCATTTGAAGGGCCCTGGCATCAGAAAACAGACGGAGGAGAGGAGGAAGAAAGGAGGGGAGGTGAAGGGGCGAGAAATGGGAAGTGAAGTTAGGGGATGGGGGATTTCTGCTGAACTAGCAGTTGCTGAGGTGATGTTCTGTTAGATATATTATTGCCCAGAGGTTTATATAGGGTCATTCTAGGTATTCTGCGTTCCTCAGATGCAGTGGCAGATTCAACTGTGCTGAGATGCTGAGTAGTACGCAGAAGGCAAGAAATGTTCTGTTGCTGTACATGTTGGGAAAATGATGTTGTGGCCCCGAGGCCTTGAATAGAGTGTGGCCTTGCAATAATTGGCAGTGATTCTTGGTCATTAAAGTCAGAGTCTGCACATGTTTATTCTTGAACTGCTCTTAGTGAAATCGGACAAACCTTGAAGTTTTGTGTGTCTGCAAGGGATGGAGGTTGAAAAGATTTGGCTGTGGGAGTTACACAGACATTTTTCTAGAGGGTCTGGATTTTGTTGAGCTCAGGGCTGGTTTGTATACTTTGGAGGTTGCTGTAGGGCTAGTCGATCCCCACAAGCTGCTCCCCATGCATTCTTGTAAGCAGAGGATTAGAAGGTGCCATGTGTTTCTCCAATGTTCTCTCACTCCAAAGGAAGTGATTCCTGCAAATTTTATTATTTCTGTTTTTGGTTTTTTTATTTTGCAATTCAGCCAAAAAGCTCTCCCTCGTCAGCAATGCAGATAAGGCTTTTGATGGCTGCTAGTCATAATGGCTGCATCATCACCACTACTTTCTTTTGTATGCTGCTTTTCCACAAAAAGAATTATGTGGCTTAACACAGTGGGGACAACAATAGCTCACAAAAGCAACAATCTTGAGAACAATTTCACAACAACGGCAATAATAAAACATCAACATATAGCAAATGCAACAGCAGATTAGGTTGAACAAGTGAGTGAGGAGGCAGGGAGTGGGAGAAGAGCCTATAGATCGTTACATGTTGTGTAATCTAAAATCAATACATAAATCTTTTTTTTTAAAAAAATGCCACCGCATATACAGAACAAGATTTCAGCACTATAAATGTAACAACATTACACCTCCTGGTGGCAGCAAAAATAATAAAGGATTTTGAACAGTTTCACCTTAGTCCTAGACGATGACTACGTTGATTCTCATAATCATCATTGTGATAATCCTTGTTACTGCAGTTCATTTATTAATTGCCTTCTAAACCACTGTGTCAAGGCAATTTGCACATAGAATAATTATAAACAGTTAAACACACAAAGACAACTGATACATTTAAAACAAAACTAAAGCCCTAACAAATGGACATTCACGGAAAAGACCCATTTATTCAGCTAGAGATACCAGTTCTAGTACTTCTGTATCCCCTAGAAATTAGTGAAGAACCAAGTCAGCATGATCAAATGTCTATGTTACTTCTAGTTTCAGCAGCAGCTTCTGAGTACCAGTGGTTTGAGATCAACAATGTGTGGGCTATTCCCTTCATGTCCTGATTGTGGGAAACAGGATGCTAGACTAAACAGGCCTTTGGCCTCTCCTTATGTTTTTCTTTTGATCCAGCTCCTCAGTTTACAGGTGCCCCCCTTGCCAGCTTTTTGAGCAGGGTGCAGAGGATGTTCCCTGGCCCAAGATGCTGGGATGAGAGGAGAGATGGCCAGGAGATAGAATATGGCCATGAAGCAAATTAGCTGGGAAGAATCTGCACACACACATCCCTGGATGCCAGTTGGCGGTCTCTGATCAGTAAGACTTAAGAGAGAAAGAAATCAATGCACAGGAAATAAAATTAGCCCATAGTTGAAACAAAATAAAAAAAATTCCTTCCAGTAGCACCTTACAGACCAACTAAGTTTGTTATTGGTATGAGCTTTCGTGTGCATGCACAATTCTTCAGATACACTGAAACAGAAGTCACCAGACCCTTACATATAGTGATAGGGTGGGGAGGGGTATTATTCAGAAGGGTGGTGGGAATGGGTGATTGGCTGATAGGTGTGGTAAACCTGTTGACGACTGTTAACGACTGCACTTGGTCTTACATGAAAAACCAGGGGGGTGAGATGGCTAAAAATAGCTATATCATGTATAATGAGATAAGAATCCAATGTCTCTATTCAGACCAGGTCTCTCCATGGTTTTAAGTTTGGTAATAAGTTGCAGTTCAGCAACTACAACAGGTTTACCACACCTATCAGCCAATCACCCATTCCCACCACCCTTCTGAGTAATACCCCTCCCCATCCTCTCACTATATATAAGGGTCTGGTGACTTCTATTTCAGTGTATCTGAAGAAGTGTGCATGCACACGAAAGCTCATACCAATAACAAACTTACGTAGTTGGTCTCTAAGGTGCTACTGGAAGGAAATTTATTATTTTGTTTTGACTACGGCAGACCAACACGGCTAACTGCCTGTAATTAAGCCCATAGTTTGTGTGGAGACCTGAGAGGCAAATGCTCAGATGGAATCCGCTCCTTTACTCTCAGAGCATTCGCTCACAGGATCACGGCTTCTCTCGAGTTGGTTTATGGCATGAGGCACATCCCAAAACTATGATTTCCTTTGCTGTGCATGGAGGAATGTGCCTGCCCAAGCACCGTCACTATAATGGTTATGTGAGTTAATGCACAGTCAGGTCACTTTCTGTATATGGGATAAGTATATGGAATCTGAAGGCGAAGACAGACAGTTCTAAGTGCAGGGAAAGTGGTTTTGGTCACACACTCGCTGTTTTTTTGTTGCAGGCATTTGTTTTCAGGGCAGAGAATATACACTCACTCAACCACTTCCACCACACTTAGAATGCCTGTCTGTCTTCACCCATAGCTTTGCTGCAGTGAGGTATTCTCTTGGGTGCTGTTCCAGAGTGAACTCATTGCTTCTAAGTGTGAAGTGTTTAAAACAAAAAAACTGCCCTCCTGAACTTTGTGTTTCAGGTCAGTCTTAGCCACAGGGCCAGTTCCATCATTTATTGGGCAAGCATCTTGTACACTTCTTCCTCCCCTCTCCTCCTTCCATTCTGTGTAGACATGGAGCTGGTGTATCCTTTTTTATTTTCAAAAATCCTACAGTTTTTAATATAGGGCAAATTCGAAATGACAGTAGTCATTTCAAAGCCCTTTCACTCTCATTGAAATGGGTTGTTTAAATTCATTTATCCCCGCTCCTTGACAAAATGATCAAACACTTTCTTTTCTTTAAATCCTCTTACTTTCTCTAAACCTCTTTTTCTGATCTTATATATTCTCATTATTATTTTTTTTAAAATATCTACAAAGGTTCTGGTCTAATTTCCATTGCTGTCCCGAGTACTTCTGAGAGTGCTCAACTTTCTTGATTGACGAGATTGATCCAGACTATAGGAAACCAGCGTAATTAACCCCAGAGTAAATTAGGCTATTGTAATTTACCCCTATTCCAAACACTATTCAGGAGTAGGGCTACCACTGGTTGAGCTGGCCTGAGTCTGTCAGAGGGAAAACAAACCTTTAAAGTAGACTTTGACTTACGCCATCCTTTTCCCAGTGTAACTTCCACAGGGTTGTTAGGGGTTAAATGGAGTTCAGACTAGGGGTTTGTTTTCTCCTGCCCCATCCCACTCTGCCCTGCCCCCACCACTTTCCTGGAACACCCCTTTTTCAGGATTTGCCTAGCTTCAGCTTGGCTGGCTTCACCTGAGCCCTGGCTAAGCCCTGGTTGCGCCAGAATGGAATACTTATGCCAGTGTTTCTCTGGCTGAACTGGGATAAGGGACTTAAGCTGGCTGAGCTCAGAGTCAGCTGGAGACCCCCTTGTTCCAAACTCTGCTCATCCTGGCAGATCTGGGGTTTGGATTGCTCCCTAAATGGTCCTGTGCCTTGCTCACTTACACCAGATTTGCTGTGTCCTCTGCCACAGAATATAAATTCTCCAATCCACCCCTTGTAGACAGGGCTGGAATGGAGTATAAAGCACATTTTAAAAAAAGTATTCCTTGGGCTGTTACCAATTCAAGAATGCGTCTGCGAGGCAAAATAAATCCTTTGTTTGCCATGTGGTCCTACTCAGTTCGCTTGTTAACACCGTAACAGCTATGCTGGATTAGATCCTAGTTTGGAAAGGACCACAGATTGATAGTACTCCTTTAGTCTATTCCCCACTTTCTGTCCTTTCCCCAAGCCCCAAGATGTCAGAGCTTGTTCAGCATACATTCAGTAATTCTACGGCTGCCCATAAATGACAAAGCTGAGACCTTGTTCACGTTTCCCTGAGCCTTTCCCCCGCCTCATAGTGGTGACAGAGTGAAAGGCTCTATGGGGGAAGCAAACCTCTGCCTTGGAAACTGCAGCTACACCTGTGGAAAGCTCCGCAGGCCTAGATCCAATCCTGGCAGTATGCCCTGAGGTAGGGCAGAGGCAGACTTGTATCTGCTCAATCCAAAATTCCTCCATTCTCTTGAGGGACCCAGGATTACACCTCTTGGTTACGGAGCTGGAACAGTTAATTCCATCCCTAGAAATGAGGATAGAAAGAAAGAAAGAAAGAAAGAAAGAAAGAAAGAAAGAGGGTGTGGGAGAGACACCAATCTCCACCTGCTGCCTGGCAGGCATGAATCATCCAGATTTTGGAAGTGACATATTGTCTGCCACTTCACTGTTCCACTTCTCCGCTTCTGTTAGGATTGCTCGGCCCAACCTGTAACAACTAGGTCAGAGCATTAGCTCATCTAGCTCAACACTGGGTGATCCTTATCTGCATACCTGGTAAATATGTTCAAAGAGCAGGGCACTTGTGAAATTATCCATGCATTTAACTGTGGTTCACTCCCAGGAGAAAGGTTATATGTGCTTATTTCATTGTAAAGTGTACAAAGGAACAGTGTCTGAATAAAAGGTAAATTAACACTTGTTTGCAATGAAGGTGGAGTGGAGACAGTCATATAAATGGGGGGGGGGGAATATCCTTATGCAAAGAAATATTTAACCCTCTGTATACTTGATCAACATATCAGGTACCTGGTACTCTTTCTTGCTCTTACAGCCTGGTGCTGTGCAGATGTTTTGGACTACAAAACAGCTTGATGAGAATTGTAGTCCAAGCGTATAGAATGAAATACGTGAGCAGAATGACTTCCATTTGCACAGTGGAACTTTCACACACACCCCTCTCCTGCCCCTGTGCACTTGCACCCATCCCTCAACAGATTTAGTGGAGAGAGTAAGGGAGAGGAAAAAAGGTAAAGTTCTATTGTGCAAGTGGATGTTGTTCTCCTTATGCAAAGCACTACTTAGTGGTACATTGAATCAAAGCATCTACAGGATCCCAGGTTCAGAGCCAAATCATGTCAAGCCAAACCACAGCTTAGCTCCAAGTAGCAGAGCAGCAGAAGACTAGGAGGAAGAGCAAACTGGCATGATTTTTCCTGTATACCGACAGTGCTGGCACATTCATGCTTTGGCTTAGCCCAGGGGTGAGGAAACCTCAGTTTTAGACCCCAAATGTGACCCTCTCTGTCTGGCCCTTGGTACTGTCCCCAGTCTGCACCCCCCTTCTCAGCCACCCCTTCTTTTCCCAGATCACACACCTCAGTTAGCCATGCTTTTTGATCATTGTTGTCTAAGTGGAATGTGTCCTTGAATTGTGGTAATGAGTCTTGCTTGTCTGAATGGAGGATAGAGAGGTGTGTATCACTGTGAAGAAACTAGCCTATTGTACAAAGGTAAAAAGTATAGTGGTACCTCGGGTTAAGTACTTAATTCGTTCTGGAGGTCCGTTCTTAACCTGAAACTGTTCTTAACCTGAAGCACCACTTTAGCTAATGGGGCCTCCTGCTGCTGTCGCTCCACCGGAGTACAATTTCTGTTCTCATCCTGAAGCAAAGTTCTTAACCCAAGGTAATATTTCTGGGTTAGCGGAGTCTGAAACCTGAAGCGTATGTAACCCGAGGTACCACTGTACTTTCATTTTCACTTCTGGCCCCACCCACTACTGACATGTGGCCCCTGGAAGGTTACCTGGAAGAAAATTTGGCCTTGGGCTCAAAACGTTTCCCATTCGTGATGTAGCCTTGTGTGCAAACTGGGCCAGTCTTATTCAGTCACCCTCTGTGGGCTGATATGTATGTTCCTTTCTGGAGTGGCAAAATCATGGTCATTTTTTGCAGTGAATAATAAGCCGTTTTGTTTGAGTACTCTTGCTTGGTGAAAGCTTGCGTTTGCCATGATGGCGTCCCTTGGAGGGTGGAGGAGACCCAAATGTAACAAAAAATGACACATTCCAGTGGAGTCTTCCAGGACTGAAGAACATTTTCCATCACAGACTAAATGGCAACAGTGGCCATGGTGAGAATCTTCTGGTTTTGAGGAAAACCATGGAGACGTGCAAGCTGAAACCAGTTGAGTCTGAAACAAACTATAAAAGTTCGGATGTTGGTACAGAAACTCCTGTGCAAAGCACCACCTAGGCTCCACTAAATGACCATGCAATTATAAAAACCATTCATTAAAAGTGGAATGACTGGTCCTGTGAGAAGCTTCTTATAGCAAGGGTTCTGTCAAAGCCACCTATAAATAGTAAGAGCTAGGCTCAAGCAGGAACACCAGATTGACATAAATGCAACATGAGTTACTATTCCCAAAATGAAATGAAAACATTCCTGTGAGAAACACGTCCTCCAAACCCACACCCCTCGAGTTTTTAGGGGTTTGAAAAAGAATTGTAACGATGGATGGTGGGGGTGGGGGAAGGAATCCAAGAATCACAAAAATGTGGCTAAAATTAGAGTATTGGGTGTGTTGAGATTCTGAACAAAGATTGTAGCATCATACTTGGAAGCAGCAGGGGGTAAAAATATATGAAGTGCAATCCACACTGGAGGGTTTTTTTTGCTTGTTTTGACTTAATAAAAAGCCACAGGCTATTCCCAATGAGAGAAGAATGGATATACAACAACTTTTGGAATATGCAGAAATGGCGTATTCAAAAAAAGAATATAGAATTAAGATAAATAAATAAAAGCATAAGTTAATTTAGAATATGCAGGAAATGATAAAATAAATTTAAGGAACCACAGAAAGAGGAGGCAGGAAGTCAAATTGTTTGAAATTGCAATGTATGCAAATGAAAACTATAAATAAAATTATATTTTTTTAAAAGCCGCAGGTTACAAGCCAGTGGGTAATTCTCCTGCAAAAAAATCCTTTGAAAGGAATGGGAATGAGCTGCTCAAAAACCCTACTCCTCAGCTGGGATGGGGGAGAAATTTTGTTCAGTTTGCATTTAAAGCCAGGTTTATCGAATTTGGACTTTCTAAAACAATATGGGAACTGAAATTCAGCCATCCTTCAAAATCTGCATTTATCCAAATTTTGTGATGCTCTTCTCCAGCTAAATAATATTTTCAGAAATGCATATATTGGGGGGATGTGCCTAAAAATGAATATATTAGTGAAAACAGCATACAAAAATGCCTTAAGATCAGGAAAAACTGTTAGCAAAAATGTGTGCATTAGTTAAAAAACCCCCGCATACAAAAAAGGTTTATCAGGAGAAATTTGCACTTAAATGCTTAAGAATTTTCACGAGGATTCTTTTTTAATAATAATAATTGTTGTTGTTTAGTCGTCTTAGTTGTGTTCGACTCTCTGTGACCCCATGAACCACAGCATACCTTGGAAACTCTCACTTTCTTCTCAAAGCTTCTCCTTTTTTATGTCCATGGAGTTTTCTTGGCAAAATACTGGAATGGTTTGCCAGTTCTTTCTCCAGGTGGATCACATTTAGTCTAAACTCTCAGCTATGAACTGTCCGTCTTGGGTGGCCCTGCGCAGCATAGCTCACAGCTTTTTGGCAGGGGCGTCTTACCCATAGAGGCTAGTGGCGCGGGGCACCAGGGCGCCAAGTTCTGGAGGGCACCAGGGAAGAGGCAGAGGCTGGACGTGGTGCCTCCTGGCATCCGCTCACTGCCCTCGCCTGCCTCCGCCATGCCGAAGCAGCGTCGCGCCTGGAGCCTCTGTTTGCCATGGCCACCACGGCACGAAGCAGCCAGCTGAGCCAGGAGGCGAGGCAGTGCATCCAGCCTCCACCTCTTCCCCGCCGGAGGAGCCACTCTCCACCCGCTGCCTGCCTCCTCCAGCCCCGCCGGTCTACAACTCTGGAAAAATGGGGGGGGTGGAGGGAGCTTTGCACCACGGCGTCGAATATGCTTAAGACGGCCCTGCTTCTTGGAGTTATTCAAGCCACTTCGCCACAACAAGGCAGTGGTCCATGAAGGGAACAACAACAACAATAACAATAATATCAATCACCAGTTTATGCAGAAATGTAGAAAAGTGTGTTTTTGGATAGGCAAAGTGGGAAACGGAAAGAACCAAAATGGGCAGATTCTCCAATCCCTGTTCCAGAGTTCCCCTTAAGTGCAAGGAGGCTCGTGTAGGAGGTTTAAGAACCTCAGGCCTAGGGGACCAAGCGCAGCCTAGCATTCTTCTATCCAGAATCTCCCCAGGTCTCATCCTGACCATACCTTCACCACACCTTGCTTTATTCATTTTGTCTGGCTAGAATGTGTCATTGAAGTGTGATAATGCCGCTTGCTTGGATAGAGAGATGTGTGTATGTATGTATAGAGACCTTTTATGTTTGAGTGGCTGGAATGTAGCCTATTATACAAACCTAAGAGTTCCACCCATTGCCACACCTGCTTTTTTGCCTTTGACCACACCCACTACTGGCATGTAGCTGTTGGAAATTTGTCTATATGGGAATGAAGCCCTTGAGCTGGAAGTGTTTCCCCACCCCTGGAGTATCAAATCCATCTTTTACGCTTAATGTCCCACAGAGCTAAAGGGCATAACACAACATACCCTCTTAGGTTTCCTCCTCCTCACTGTTTCTTCCTTTCATTTTCATGAGTTTTTCAGTCATTTCAGATCTGGGCCATCTTCCCCTTCTGTTTCAGGAATCTGGTTTGGAAATGTTTTCTGCTTTGGGTCCAACTCCCAAACATTTCATGTGTTTTATCATTGAAATTCTCTCTTGGCCATATTAAAAGTGAAATTAACTGACCATATCCTCCCCTCTGTAAATAACAAAAAATAAGGAAATTGAAAATGGAACAGATTGTTAAAATATTCATTGGACCTTTCTTTTTAAACTTCTCCCTGAGGCCGCCGTGGCACATGTCTTCTTAATCATCACTTTACTGTCGTATCTGCAATCTTGGAAGTGCTAACTTGTGAGCCAAGTCACTGATTCCAGCGCGCAGGAGGCTGAGTGTTGGCAATTTGGCACAAAACTTTGGACTGAAGTCTTCTATCCAAGAAGTGGAAAAAGAGATAATGCATTCTTGGAAAACAGATGGAACAGTGGCTGTGCTTTTTTTTAAGGGTGTGTGTGTCATTTGACGTATGAATAACAATTTTATTTTGAAACATTGAAAGGGCTGTTCTTGTTGGGCAGTCACATTTGCAGCACCTTGTTTGTCTTCAGCCATCTTCAGAGCTCTCAGTGAAGACTGACTGTTCTATTAATTCACCCTTAGCATCTCACTTGGATGTATCTTGCCCCCATTTGAAGCATCTCAAACATAATCATATTGTGCACAGTATTACAAAATATCTTCTTCCCCTTCCAGGATTTAATAGTATAAAAAGCAAGGTATATTAACTCTTTCTGTAGGAATCATATACTGGGAGATGCAAGTGGTCTTCTAGGTCTCATTGTGTTTGAGTGCTTAGCCTTAAAAGAGAGAGGGAGGGAGGGAGGGAGAATGAGCTTACTGTTGCCTTGTTAGAGGCACAGTGATGTTCTGCAGTGGAATAAGATGGCGCAGTGAGCTGCATTTGAACGCGCTCTGCCCACAACTTAGGACAGGAGTGGAGAACCTGTGGCTGATGAAAGCTGGAGTCCAACTGTTGGAGTTGGAGTCCAGCAACATCTGGAGGGCTACAAGCATTCTGATTTATGGCTATGGACAATGGAAATGTTATACAGTGGTACCTCGGGTTACAAACACCTTGGGTTACAAACACCTCAGGTTACAAACACTTCGGGTTACAGACTCTGCTAACCCAGAAGTAGTACCTCGGGTTAAGAACTTTACCTCAGGAGGAGAACAGAAATCGTGTGCTGGTGGCAGCAGGAGGCCCCATTAGCTAAAGTGGTACCTCAGGTTAAGAATGGTTTCAGGTTAAGAACGGACCTCTGGAACGAATTAAGTTTGTAACCAGAGGTACCACTGTACTCCTTCACCATTACTTGCCTGAAGGAGCAAAGTGTGTTGAAAGAACCTGTGGAATTGTACCTTTAGCTCCAACTCTATGGCATGTGGTTCCTCCTTCCCCTTCTATTCATGCTACTGCATAGATGTCAGAGGTGTGGCCATTCACTTCCATGATCATCTGCTCGCATTTCTGCATTAGCGGTTTATCTGGTGTTTTGCCAGCAGAGCGGGTCTTCCGCTGAACCTAGCTGGCAGATCTCAGGTATAGCACTATACCATAAATAAATGTGATGGGACAGAGACTGTGTTCTTTGTTGAGGTTCTCCCGAGCTTTATAGCCTGTTCTTTATCAGGGATTACCCAACCACTCAGAAAAGCTGCACCAACTGAATACCAAGTCCCTTTATACTTGAGGCAATTGGCCTCCTATTTACCCAGGCATAGAAGAGTTTACTTTTTGGCTGCTTAGTGGAAATTACTGTCATTAATTATACTGATGTGAGGTGGAGGGCAATGGTGAAAGAGTGATTACTTGGTTTCATCTGGAGACTGTATTAGGTAAACCTTCAACAACCTGGTGTTCTGCAGGTGTTTCAGACAGCAGATGTTTGGTAAAAGCCAGATTGGCAAAAGCCATATGGGGTGTTATGCCCATTATTTTAGAAACACTGTCCATTGTGTAGTGGACCATACCATATTTTTCTTACCTAAAAACAAACAAACACTGGAAAGGAGGAAAGATGGAGATGCTTGCCCGTGCACCTTTTTAAAGTTTTGGTGTCCAGCCAAATGATCTCCTTGCTTTTGCAGGAAACTCATTATTGTGCCTTCTAAATCTGCCGTATAATTACATGACCAAATGCTATTTTCCTTCAGAGGAATGAGCAAACTGAATTTCATAGGCAACATCCGCTGAAGCCTTGGAAGCTGCTGGATGAATTTACAGTGTTAGCCTTCAGGTTTTATTCAGCCAGTGAAAATGGTTAAGCAGCTTCTTAAATTTTGGGGTTGCTTTTTTTGGCGTGGGAGTGGGGGCTAGATGTTCTGTCATTCAGATTCCTTCCCTCCACATCCTGCAAAGGGCTGGACATTTGTAAAATCTCTCAGCTTGCTGTTTTGACAGTTGAACTGAGCCTCCTGACAAAAGTTCTTGTTTAAGTAGCAGCCCACCAGTTTCTTAGATGTGTTTCTATGAATCGTGTTAGTGTCTTGACTTTTGCCAAGTAAGCAATAAACTGGCATTTCCCTTGAGTGGCGGAGCTTTTGTGAAGGATTTTGCTGAGATGACCCAGTTCATTGCTTATGTGAGCCCATGTAGGACTTCTCTTTCTCTGTTTTGCCAGACATAATATTGACAACATCAGAAGTATAAATGGCCTGACATCCTTTCCACAAACTTGCAGTGTTCTCTCTGTCCTTAAGACTTGACATGCAGTTTCTGTCTCTCTTTCTCCCCCTCTCCTCTTTCCATCCCTCTAAGAATGTGCTCCTGGCCCAAGTTAATTTTGTATAGCAAGGAGGATAAAACTTGCCTTGCTTGGCTGCCCTCTTGTTTGGAAACTCGCTCTAAACATTTCCACATGGCTTGCACTCTTCACGCAAAGTTATATACATTTTGAAAAACCCTTTCCCTCCCACTCCCCTGGCTTCTCCTACCTTGGGCTGTTGGCAATGACCTAGCCTTGTTACTGTTTGTGTTTCTTTTGTACCTTTCTGTGGCTGAAATCTCTGTGGGCCTTTAAATCTGTCAGCAGCCGCTACCAGGCTCAGTATGCAATTTTAGCTCACTGTTTTCACAAGTTTCTGGATCCAGAAAGTTTTCCAAATGAGCCATTGTGGAGCTTTCTTAAAGAGGTATTGTTCCTGCTTTAGGGTACGGCTTTATTTTTAATAGCTCAGAAGTCCTCACAATGTCACCTGTGGAAGGTGTCACATTGGGTAACCCCTGGTATGTATGTATGTATGTATGTATGTATGTATGTATGTATGTATGTATGTATTAATAATAATGATGATGATAATAACAATAATGAAATTTATATACCGCCCTATACCCACAGGTATATGGATGCAGCTATATATAGAGTTTATATATGGATGCAGCTATATAAGTGTTTGGTAAAACTCTTTACTGAGGTATATGCCACTTTTTCTGTAGGTTCAGACAACCTTTTCCCCAACCAACAATTACTGTGTTCCTGAAGCTGGATCATTGGAATCCAGGGAAACTGGGTTATCAGAAAAGGCCCAGTGTTCCCAGAATTTAGCTTCCTGAAACCCTCATAGCAGCAGAATCCATTGTGCGTGGGACTCTTTGGAAGAACCTAGTTTCCCTGACTGCAAAATTCTTTACTTGTCTGAAAGCAGAGTGTGCTTGTCTGAATCCTGTCCTGGTTTGAGATTGCCTGAGTTGCTCACTACTGAGTAAAGTTGAATGTGAATCTATGTAATTATGTGCATAGTTTTACCTTTGTAAATACTAGATTTACCTCGGTAACTTAGTGGCAGAGCAGGATAAAGAAATATAATTCGAAATCATAGACACTTAACAGACTGAAGAAGCCTGCTCACACCTATGCATAGGACTATAAGCCATCGAGTTTGGAGAGTATATTATCTGTTGAATTTTGTAATTTAGGATCCATAATGGTGCATTATATATCATGCTCTCTGGCAGGGCTCTTAATAGGGACCTGCTGCAAGGTTCTTCCTAGGCCAAGGAAAGGGAGGAAAGTCCTTGTGTGCTTAAGAGTTCAGTGCATAGTTCCCAAAGACAACACTGAAGATGAGTTAAATATCCTGAAAGAGTCAACTTTTAAGTTTTAATTTTAAAGTTTCTTCAGCTGAAGGTAAGGAGATAAAGGTGGCCTTGGAAATCCTCTGCAAAAATATATTATTTATATGTTTCTTTTTTGTCCTCTCCAGGATGAATTGGATCTCACCGATAAGAACAGAGAGGCAATGTTTGCACTCCCACCAGAGAAGAAATGGCAGATTTACTGCAGCAAGAAGAAGGTACTAACTTTAGTTTAATTGAATCACATAGTAAACTCTGCATGTGTGGATGATTTGAACCATATGATTATGTGCATTTATTAGGGTTGGTCCATGACATTTGTTGCCTGAGGTGGACCAGCTAATGACACTCTCTGCAACATACCCAAGACTGGCCAGGTTACTTTGGCACCTGAGGCAAAATGTCCCTCTTTGAGGCAGTAAAAATGCAGCAATAATAAATAGCCAAAACTTTTCTACCTTTTCATGACAGTCCAGACCAGCTGCTTCAGGCAATTGTCCCACTCTGCCTAGTGGCAAACCTGACCCTAGCATTTACCATTGACCATCTCCATCATGATAAATCATTCTTTAATTGAGAGCATGCCTCCCCACCTTTCATACGCACTGAGGAGGAGGAGGAGTTTGGATTTTATATCCCGCTTTATCACTACCCGAAGGAGTCTCAAAGCAGCTAACATTCTCCTTTCCCTTCCTCCCCCACAACAAACACTCTGTGAGGTGAGTGAGGCTGAGAGACTTCAAAGAAGTGTGACTGGCCCAAGGTCACCCAGCAGCTGCATGTGGAGGAGCGGAGACGCGAACCCGGTTCACCAGTTTACGTGTCTACCGCTTTTAAGCACTACACCACACTGGCTCTTGCTTTTAACCACACTACACCACACTGCCTGCATGGCTAAAACAAGCCGCAGTATTTCTGACTTGGTAAAACCCAATTTCTACTTTGAGCACTATCCATGGGATTCTTGCTAGTCTTCCTATTAATTCATCGGTCCTGTGGAAGGAAGGAAGGAAGGAAGGAAGGAAGGAAGGAAGGAAGGAAGGAAGGAATGTGCATTTATTTCATTGGAGCTGCTGGTGGCATTTTCTGGGCCTAGTAATGCTGTTTGTATTTAGCCCTCCCCTGAGGGATGCAGTCCCTGGGGGCACAACAACTTCTCTGATCACTCCCTCCTCCCCTGGAATAGGTTCACCTGCACAACCTTCTCTGTGGCTGTTTTTGTAGGCAGGCTAAGTGAGCTAGTGGCGAAGGATCTGTTTATAGCCATCTTGCAGAACGGTGCATTCCATCCATCGGCCAGCCAGGTTTGACAGGAAGCAGCAGCCTTTAACGTTATTTAAAATGTCTCTTAGATTTACTGTATTGCTTCCCCTCCCTGTTTTAAGAGGAGGAGAAGCAAACTGGAGTTCTTTTATCTGAAGAGGGCAATGGACTGAAAAGGCTCTTGACTTGCAGTCCTGCTAGTTTAATGAATTAATGAATCAAACCCGCTCGTTTAGGCATGGGAGTCCTCCTGCCCATTCACCCACCTGCAAGCAAATACCTGATCCTTCAAGGTGAGGAGGGAACTAAGGGTCAGATGCAATGCTTGCTGTATTCTGAAATTGACTGTGGACAGCACCCAGTCCTAACTGAACTGGCTCACCTAGTTCCATTTCTTGCTTAGTGTGAACAATCTTTCGATGGATTCCACTAAGTATTTAAACCTCAGCTGGTACTGTACAACTTTCCAGGCAATTTAGCTGCTCTTGTACAACTTTCCCCAGGTCATTGGAATTCACATCTCTCTCCCTATGTGCATATTATTAGTAGTAAGTCACAGAAGAGGCTGTGCGGATAGGGGTAGTAATATGACGGTATTATTATTGTGTGGTTATTAGTCATAGTAGTGGTTGCAATAATAGTGATATTGTATTACAGTTTATTCAATGACAAAGACTGCTAGGAACTTAACATCATTCTTGAGGTTCTTGTTTTGTTGGTATTGAAGATTGCTATGTTTTTAACTCTGTATTTTTATTCTGTTTCTAAGTTGCTTAGAGACTTCCTTGTATTAAGTGACAAATACTGCTTTGGAGGCCTGTGGGCCAAAAAGTGGTGTATAAATAAAGCATAACATAGCATCAATCAAATTAATAATAAATGAATAAATAAACAGCAATACTAATAATTTAATTGACTTTTGCATGCTTGGGTCAATCTACATTGACTCTCATGTGTGGGACTAGACTCATCAGATTGCTTACTGCAGCATGTACAATTTTGTGTAAAATGACTTTTTTAAAAGCACAAACAGAAGCTCAGGAAGCTATCTTTGCAATGCTCTACAAAAAACCCCCATCCATGCTGAGATTGGTAGATACTCTCAGGTCCCGACAACCACATTAGGGCATGACTCTCACATTGACATAATAATAATAATAATAATAATAATAATAATAATAATAATAATAATATCTTTATTGTCATTGCCCCCTCTCGGGGACAACGAAATTACTTGACTGCTCCATAAAAACACTAATTAAACAATACAGTATAGTACAGCAAGGAAGATTAGATGACTTTCAAAGTCCAGGCTTCCCATTCAGGGCCGAGATCGCTCTGGAGAAGAAGCTGTTCTTAAGACGGCTCGTTCTTGTCTTCATCGTCCTGTATCTCCGTCCCGACGGCAGGAGCTCGAAGAGACAGTGACCAGGATGCGATGGATCTTTTACTATGTCCAGTGCCTTCCTATGGCACCTTGTGGCATAAATCTGCTCTAAGGTGGAGAGTGGGCAGCCAACAATGCTCTCTGCTGCCTTAACAACTCTGCACAACCCCATCCTGTCCTGGGTAGTACAGCTTCCGTACCACACACATAAGCCATAAGTGAGCACGCTCTCAATGGCACAGTGATAGAAGGCAAGCAGCAGTTTCTGCGGAAGATGGTTTTTCCTTAAAATTCTCAAAAAGTACAGTCTCTGCTGCGCCTTCTTCACAAGCCCCCTTGTGTTGACACTCCAGGACAGATCCTCTTGTAATTCAATGCCCAAAAATCTGAACGTTGTTACCCTCTCCACACAGACCCCATCAATCAAAAGTGGCTGGACATTGCTCTTCTGTCTCCTGAAGTCCACCACAAGCTCCTTTGTCTTCCTTGTATTTATGAGCAAGTTGTTAGCTCTGCACCACTCTGTCAGCCGCTCCACCTCATCTCTATAATCCGTTTCGCCCTCCCTTTCAGTCAATACAGATGGATTAAAATATGCTTGGAGATGGGCACCACCATCAAAGGTATAAAAATTATGTCTATGTTTGAGCATTACTCTCTGTGATGCTGCATATAGGAAGGTACCATGGCCATCTAGTTTGGCATTCTGTTCTCACAGTGGCCAACTGGATGCCCATGGGAAGCTCACACAGCCCCCCCCCCCAAGTAGCTGGCTCTGATACTGGAGGCAGGAGCAGCTGGCATAGTGGGATTGTGCCACAGTGCTGCCCTACTGGGGGAAGTGTTGCTGATGCTCACCTGGACAAGGCAGGGCAGTGACAAGTTTAGGACTTCATTGGAGCACAGGGGAGCCAGTCCAGTGTCACCACTAGTACACCTGCACCACCCTGATCTCTCCATTATCCTGGCCCCAACCCTGCCCTGTTCAGGTCAGCAGCAGCACTGCCAGGGAGGCAGCTCCTGGGCACCACCATGCCAGCTGGTAGCTGCTTTTGCTTGGAGTGAATATCTAGCTGTAGCATTTAACAGGCTTCATCTCCATGAATTTGTTGTTTCAAACAGTGCAGATCGGTGGCCGGATCTACATCTTGCATGATAGCAAATTCCATAACTTTATTCTGTGCAAAGTGCCCCTCTCTGTCCACTATTCAGCTTTCTTAATAGGGAAGTTGCTGTAGTTGCTTGCTGATTTTGGTTGTCCTTTCTGCACTTTCCCCAGATCTACAATATCCTTTTTCCGGTACAGAGATCATAACTGTATACAGTATTCCAGGTGCGGTTGTTCCGTAGGTTCACAGAAAGGTGTTGTGATATTGACAGTCTTCTTTTCAGTCCGTTTCCTAATGATCCCTAAGATGGAATTTGCCTTTTTCACAGCTGTTACGCACGCTGGATTGTCATTTTCATTTCAGGATTGTGGCCCATCTATATTAAGCCTTGAGACCACCCTTTCCGTAGAGGTTGATTAATGTGTCCCGGTTTCTGGCAAGATAAAAAGGCAGTGGGGGTGGGCTTTGTATATTGTGCCAAAAATCTGATTACATGAGAGGGCTCGTGGCTACATAGTGGTGGTATCTCTCTCGGATCTTTCTTTGCCTTGCTAACGTTGGTACTATTGCTGGGACTCAATACAAAAGTTGGGACCTTTGTTGATTTTGGTGCTTTAGGTATTAGCAATAGCTACATAACAGTTTCTACCAGGAGTAACCCAACACCCAGTGTTCACTCTCGTCAAATCCCTTCTTAAAACACCTCCCCTATGGAGATTTCCAAAGAAAACCTTCCACAAATGTTCATCTGGTCTCATTTAAAGACATAATGCACCAAATGAAGGTCACGTCATCTTTTCTCTCAGCATGTGTGTGGGGAAGTAGGGGGTGGATGGAAACTCCTGAATGTGTTTTCTGTTTTGCATTGTGTGTGCTCTTTGTGGTGGGAACCATGTTCACACAATGTCAAGCAAAATGTGGATATACAATAAATTAGGACAGTGTCGGAGTTAGGGATGTCGGAGAATTCCAATAGAAGCAGAAACGGATGAAGAAATTGCCACTGTTTGCACATTTGCTCAGTGCCAGGACCGGATTAACTTCATGCAAATAAAGATGACAATTGTTGAGACTGAATTTCAAAGCTATGAATATCTATCACAGTTATTTGGTTGCAACCTCTGACACTTAAAAAAGTTTTTTCACTGCACATGAAACAGTTTTTCTCTGCGACACGTTTCGGCTACATGTTCACAGCTAGCTTGTTGAGGGATCACTATGTCTTGTGCGTGTTTGCTTCATAATCTATATTCTTATTCAGTACTTTATTGGCTACTTTTGTTTTGTAAATTTCTGCTGTATTTATGGGGATCTGTGCAATGGCCAGCCTGACGTTGCTGAAATACAATACGGTATTCACATTTTCCTTGCTATCATCTACCCCCAAAGCACATACCTCCAAGCCCTCCGCAAGCCAGCTTAGTTGAAGATGTCTTGCAGAGAGACCTCTTTGCCATAAAGATGTTCATTTGGACATCTCCTAGTGGGCTTGCTGCAGTGGTAGTTCAGTTGGAAGCTGCTCAGAGTGGCTGGGGAAACCCCGCCAGATGGGTGTGATATGTATATATATAGAGAGAGAGAGAGAGAGAGAGTTAGTTCTGAGCTGCTGCAAGGACAATTTGCAGGTAAATCAATGGATGCTACTACCTCCATTTTGATTGGGATGATATCTGCACACCAGAGTTTTAGCATATTAAAGTGTCATTGATTCTTACTATGCTGAAGTGTGTTTTTGCTGGCCTTTATCTGACAATGTGAACAACAAACAACAAGTTTAACTGGTCCTTACCTCAAGGGATTTTAAGGAAGGGCATCATAATAAGAAAGATGAGTCAATTATTTATTACACCTAATATTTTCCAGGCAAGATACAAAATTTAAAAATGACAACAGAGCTCTTGTCTAGGAAACCAGAAATGGAAGTTCCTTGAGAACAATGTTGACAATTCCAAGTCTACTGTTTTGTAAATTTACACATGTAATTATTAAACTTATGCACATGTCCTCCGATTGGAGGCAACATCATCAACAAAGTTCTGTTCTCCTGGCCACTTATAGTACCTGAAAGGTGACAGATATTTTCTCGTAAAGCTTTCATTCGTGTTTCACTCTATACTTGCTGACATAAAGGAAAAAGCGATTTGAACTCTTTCTCAGGAATCCATCTATGTGCTGACATTCCACTGAAGAATATCCACTCCTAGATAAAACTCTGAAAATGTCAGCCGTATTCTGGGGAACAGCAGAAGGGATGAGAGTTCTGTTTTTTCTCTTGCGCTCTCTAACTTTCTCAGCTTAACTCACAGTTTCCGTTATGCAATGCTGGCTCATTTGTTTATCTTAAGAATGGAGGTCGCTGAGGGTCAAGCCCTTGAAAATTATATATTTATTTTTTAAACCTGAAGAATTTCTTTTCTTTTACCATGGGAAAGGCAGAGAAGATTTGCAGCTTCTCCACTTCTCTCTCCCCCCCCCCCCCAATTTTTTAAAAGGCTTACAGATGTCTGAAAATCTGAGGTCCAGAATAACTTCTCTTAGCAATTTAGAACAGGCCTTCAAAAGACTAGGCTCAAACTGTGAGGGTAGCTGGCCAGAATGACTTGATGCGAATGTAGCTAGTCAGAATGTTCCACACAACTGGTTATTTCAGCCAAGCTAATGGCATTTTTGATATTATCAGAAGTTGCTTCTCCCATACCACTCTTGGTAATATTTGAAGGATGTGAGTCATGTAAGTAGGGCTGTAAAAAATGTTTGCCTTCTGCATCCCATGGGGTGACTTTGGCATGGGAAGTAGCCATATTCTTGTCCCGCTTCCCATGATTCTGTTACTTCAGATGCTCCTGAGAGCAGTCATCCCTAGGCTGTCTCCCCTTGGAACAACTGTTAATATATAAATGGGCTCTAAGGTCCAAGTTACGCAATCTTTTGAGGTTTTCAAGGATAAAGTTTTCAGTGTTTCATATTACCAAGGTGTCACTTGACAAATGTAGTTATCTCGGCCAGGTGAGGTGATGTTTAAAATCCTTAGATTTTAGGTATAAAGAACCTTCTTGCTTAACCTAAGGGTGGTGACCACAGATGTCCCAGGAGGCAAGAGAGGGGGAACCTCCACTGCTACTTCCTGCTTTCTCCTTCAGAATGGATGAGAGATGGCTTTGGCTGGTTCCTAGAGCCTGATGCATCAAACCGATTGCCTGGTGCAAATGTATGGAAGAAGCTGGTATTTCGGTTTTCATCATTGAAATTACATGATATCAGTGTACAAACCCGCATTTTGACAACAGATGTGGAAAAGAAAAAGTACATGTTCCCAGGGGTATTGATGGGCTGTAAGCTCCACCGTAGGATTGAGTGATCAGTTGAACAATAATGTTAATAGCAAGAGACAGCAGAGAAGGGACAGGAAAAATTAGACACTGGTTTTGGATGCGATGAATTTGAGGTGTTGGCAAATCATCCAGAATGAAATGTTGGAGAGGCAAGTGGAGATGTGGGATTTGATTGAGGGGGAAATTTTGATGTCACTGGAGTAGAGGTTGCACTGTCAGAGGAGAGAGAATTGGCAAAGGCCAGGCAAAGAGCCTTGAGGGGTTTTGGCAGAAAAGGGGATTAAAAGGAGAGAGGGTCTACCGCTTTCAGAGATGGAGAATAAAACAGAGCTTTGGTATGTATGAAATGTATAATTGTGGACTGCATTGGGCACCATCCAGACACATTCAGGCACTTTCAGTACTGAAACACATGATCAGCAAATGCAAACACATGATCAGCAAACTCAAAGAGTATTTGTGGTTAGACTTTACAAAGTGTGTGATCAAATGGTTTATTGATCCTTCATAATGAGTTTTTAGAACAGTGGGGAGAAGGGTTTTAGGCTAGCCGCCTTAGCGTGCTAGAAAGTAAACCTAGACTTCTATTATTCTCCACTATGCAAGTAGAGGTGGAAATAGTCTTTGCCAAAATTACAACAATGTAAGTTTCACATAAGAAAGGAATAAAAAAATTGATAGTAGTAGCAAATAAGTTGTAAAAATGAGATGGATTATTATTAATTGCATTTCCAGCTAGTCTTTGCCCTCATGTTAAGGAAGAATTTCTAACTCTTGAAATACGATAAAATGGGTTAAAAGGGCAGGTTTTAAAAATGTGTGTGCTTAAATAAAGTTTTATAACCTTTGCAGAAAACATGTGAAGTCTTCCTTTGTCAGATCTCCAAAGGGTCATTTTGTATTAAGGAGCTACCAGTATCTTCACAATTCTAACTTAATGGGTGAAGGGGACTGGTTAGCAGGGAATCCATAGTGGAGGAGGCAGTCTTTATAGGTGGTTCTGTAGAACCCCTCATGACTGTTGCTCTATGGTGCTGGTTCTCGGAGCAAGCACATCAACTATGAATAACATACCCACGTATTTAAACAGATGTATACCTATATCTGGTAGCTATGAATGGAACAGGGTTTTCAAAAGCATGTGTGCAGTTGATGAGAGCCCTGCTGGATAAGACCAAATGCCTTTCTAGCCATCTGTGTGTCATCCACACACAACCTATTTGGGGCAGAAAACAGCAGTGTAATGTTTGTGTACCAAGCTGTCTTACAGCCACTGCAGGCGCTGTCACCTTCCAACATTTTGACTTCACCCCCAAAGGCACACTCCTTCATTGTTTCCTGATACAGACGGATGCCAGCATATGCTGTCCTTTTAAGCTATTCTTGCATTTGGATTGAGGGGATGGGTATCTACCTTTTGCTCTCAAATATGAGGGAGTTTTTGTTTTTTTAAAAAACATGTAAGCTAGTTGCACAGCAGTTTAGAGTTTCCTAAAATGGTATTTTCCTCCAAAAACAGCCATGGAAGGGTCTGTACCAGATACAGTTATTGTAAAGTTTAAGCCTGTTTTAAACATTGCAATTACACAGTTTATTTAAATCAGAGTCTGAGGTCTCTCGAAATGCTTGGGTTTTTAAAAAAATAAACCCCAGTCTTCACATTTCACATAATGCACCCAGACATTAGCTCCATCCAGGTCTGGAATGCTGGACCATTTCGAATGCCTTGCTGACTGCTGGGTAGCCCTGATTGAAAAACAAAACAAAGGTTTCGGATTCTCTTCTTGTATACCTAAGCTAGTTAGGACCAATTCATTTGAAACAGAAATAATTATTATTGTTTAAGTGAAGCATGAATTGAATTCTCTCTCTCTCTCTCTCTCTCTCTCTCTCTCTCTCTCTCTCTCTGTGTGTGTGTGTGTGTGTGTGTGTGTGTGAGAGAGAGAGAGAGAGAGAGAGAGACATGCCACATGTTCTGGAAAATGTGACGAGAAAAAGTTTGAGGAGCAATTGAGATAACTGTGGGTTACATTTAATATATTGCCACTGTATTTTGGAGTAAGAGGATCTCCTAAACAGTCTCTCAATCACTGTGCTGTCGGAAGGCTCCTTAACAGGGAAACACATACTGTGTGTGTATGTGTGTGTGTGTGTATATATATATATATATATATATATATATATATATATAATCTCTTTTCCTCCTTTGCTCCACTTTTTACATATAGAAATACTAATAGAATTATATAATTGTAGAGTCCAATGGTTAGAACGTGAGGCTGGTGCTCAGCTGAGATAGGCTCATTGTCACCTTGCTTTTTGGCACCTGGTAGGGATGGGGCCCATAGCCACCCTGTGACAATAGATGCTTGACTCCAATAGAACCCACTTCTTATGTGGATCTTCACGATTGCACTGATTCTCTGTGTTTCCATTTACTTCTGTGAGGGGCGTGGAGACTTGGATGGAAGATAAGGCTATCAGTTTCTACTTGCCGTGATGGCTATGCTCTGCTTCCACACCCGGAAGACAGTTATGCTTCTGATTTCCAGTTGCTGGAAACCACAGAGAAGAGTGCTCTCGTGCTCAGGTTCTGCTTGTGGGTTTCCCACAGACATCTGGTTGGCTACTGTGAGAACAGGTCTAGATGGACCATGAGCCTGATCCATCAGGCCCTTCTGATGTTCTCCTGAGACTCTCAGTTGGATAAGCCATAGTTAGCACTTGGCTGTGTTAATGCAGGCCTTGATAGCCTTTCTGTTGTGGCTGTAATGTGTGCTCTGACCTTAGTATATGCTCACTTATTGGGGCAGGGGGGAGGGGTGCCGAATCTGTAACCACGGTAATAGGGAAATGAGCTATTACGCTAATATTAAAAAAATGCACAATTGAGCATCACAGACATGTTTTGAGTTTTGAAAGATTAAATCACTGCTTTGAGCGGCTGCAGTTTTGCAGCTCCGGCTTACTTTGAGCAATTCAATCTCTACTTCAAGTCACAAGATTGCGCATAGTGTTTGATGCAGGTTTTTCAATCTACGCAATTAAATGCACATATGAAAACTCTTGCGTTCTGGCACAATCTGGTTAGCTAAAAAGCAGTTTATTCAAGCCTCCTTCTCCTTCCTGTTCAAATATATACATATGGAAAAGTGAGCCAGAAAAGGTTGACCACATTATAGAGAGGCCTGATTCTCCCTTCTATCTACAAAGAAGAACAAGCTATGCAATTCAACTGTTAACTTTTGTTGCTAGGCCTTACTAGCAGTTACGCACACCTGTTCTTCGCACTGGATAGGTCTATTTTTCATAGTCTTTAAGCTGCTGTTTATCGATGAATATTCACAGTTTACTTCGCAGAAACTGAAAGGAAAGTTTGCACACATCTCTTGCCCATTTCTGGAAGGGACAATTATTTCCTTTTGCCTTCAGAACCCTTGGGGGAGATGTATCAGTAAGTGTCTAACAATGCTTTGTAAGTGCTTAATTGTACCTTTTGGGAAAGAGTGCATTGCAATTGCTTCTCCCCACTGATTAACTTGGACCATTTGGTCTGTCCTGCTTCAAAACTGAAGGCTCTTGTGACTTGCCTGCCTTAGGAGTTGTATATACTGTATGTGTGAGAGAGAAAAAGAGTAAGAAAGAAGTCTGGAAAATCTTGAATTTGTTTCAAGCTTCAGTTATAAATGTATATTATGTCCTATAGCTTAGGGGGAAGAGGCTGTACATATTTTGCACATTAATCAGAGAACGCCAGCCAGTAGAAGTATAATTGATCACAGCCCAATGAGGCGAGCATCCCTTAGTTTGAAGAATGTTCCATATTTCATAGATTTGAGGGGGGTGGGGAGAGAGAAACTAAATCAGACCTTGCAGAACTGGGCCAAGCAATGCGGCAGCTGATTAAAAGTTGTTTTCGTTGTTGAATTCAGCCTAAAGAAATCTGGTTTTCAAACAAACAGTAGCCTCCAATCTGTCATCTGCCTCCTTCCCCCAAAGAATAAAACAAAGCATGGTCTGGTCTGGTCAAATCTAACGAAAGCATCCATGACAGATGGCCATCCAACCGCTGCTTAAAAGCATCCAAGGAAGGAGAGTCTACCATTGTCAAACAGCTCTTACTGCCAGAAAGTTCTTCTTGGTGTTTAGATGGACTTAACGGAGAATCCATAAATACCCATTGAATAGACCGACTTCTGTTTGTTTGGTTTCTTGTTTCCAGTGCTATTTTATTTTTGTAAAAATAAAAATGGGATGCTGGTACTCATATCTTGATAAAACATATGTGCCACCACAACATATGTGCCATGTGCAACAAAAAAGAGGTGATAGTACTCCATGCCAGTGAGTACCATCACAAATACAAAAACCCCCACTACTTCTTTTAAACACTCACTGAAGACTGTTGAATCTCCCAGGTTCCAGGTTCCATGTTGGAAGGGGGCCTATTGAAGACAGTAAGCTTCTGTACTTAAAATATATGTTGACTGCATTGCAGTCGTCTGGAATTGGAAGATGGTTCTCATATTGATTATAGTGTTGTTGCATTGGGAAGAATGAGACAGCTGCTTATGAAATACTCCAGATTGCCATCTGTTTTTAAATTTAATATTTACACTATTCAGTGGGAGTTTAAAGTAGGCTTTTCTATAATATATTCCATTCATGCCCTGCTCCTGTAGCTGGGTAATTGTTTCCATATATTATAGGGTTGCCATATTTTAAAAAGTAAAAACCAGGACACCCCAAAAGTTGTTGAGCTTTAGAGAGTTGGGCCAATGTGTTCCTTCTGCATCTCCTGGTGCACGAAAGCTCTCCTCCCCACCACTCATACTAAGTTGTCTTGCAGTCATCTGACACAAGAGTTTCCTTGCTGATCCAGGTTCCGAAATACTCAGTTTTGTGTTTTGTGTTTAAATGGAAACAGTGCCCTTCCCCCAGAGAGCAGTAATTTGTGGGCCTCTCCAGACAAATTCTGATTCTTATAAATGTTCACCCAGCAGCAGCTGGCTAAGAGGAGAGGTGAGATGAGCCATTATCAAATGGTATGAATAATTGTATCTCAAATACATCCCAAGCTCTTGTGTCTGCAAGAATGGCTTTGGTGGACGTAAAAAGGGGTTTCCTGCATTTGCTGTAGATAGAAGAGCTTATTTGAATAGTAGCTGGTCAATATTGTCTTAACCCATTTCTCACACACTTCGTAAGCTTACTAGAATAAAGGTTGAAGTAGTAAAATGTTTTGACACTTAGAACAAAATCACCCTTGTGATTATTTCAGCTCCTTGTATTCAGTAAAAACTAAAGTCTGGAAGTGGATACAGGGAAATGGGTGTGTGAAATATCTACATCCAATTTGTATTCAGGACTAATATTTAGAAAAGCAACTTTAATAATAATAATAATAATAATAATAATAATAATAATAATAATTCTCATGTTTCTCAGAGGAAAAAGGAAGACACAGATCTGCATAAAACTTGCATTTGATATGTATAGATTTGGTTGCATTTGATATGTATAGATGCAAATTTAAAGGTAAACCTGATATGTATAGATGCAAATTTAAAAATAGTAATTACCTCTAGGACTCAACACATAGTGGGGAAGACAGCAGGCGCTGCTAACTATGGACGGGCAACTTCAAGGTTCCTGCTCCCCCTTTGTGTTGTTCCTTATCTTTAAATCATACTTTGCCTCTAAAATAGAGAACTGTCCTTTGACAGCCCTTCCAAGTAGAGGACTGTAAAATAGGACACAAGACCAACCTAGCTCCCCCTCCCCTGAAAACAGGGATAAAAAATAGTGGCAAATCCTTAGACTAGACTCACAATATGATTGATAGTTAATACATGAAAACTGGTGGAAAAGAAAAGAGAGGATAAATTTAAAAGCTTTCTCTACCTCAATCATTTATAAATGAGATTCCATATAAGCATAGCCTTCTTTGGAATGACCTTTATTTAAGTAGGCATAGATTAGCTCTCTGTGTCTGTTCTTGTATTCGAGTCATGATACGATTACAGTATTATCTAAAAGTAATGCACTGGTTATCAACTTTGTATTGTGTGTTTCTGCTATGAACTGAAGATAGATATGCCTGATGTGCACAAACAGCAGTTTTCTGTAGTTATTCTTCCTAACATAAGCCCCAGTACATAAGTTTGCCTCTGTAGGGAGGCATCACATGGGAGGAAGCATCCCAGTGACTGGAAATGTTGCAGCTCCATGAAGCAGACACAAACTGCTCATCTAACCCTCTCCTCCCTTTAAGCAAAGAAAGGGCTGCCATTTACTCATGGCACTGTGGTACCTTATTGTTACTTGCTAGTGGAAACAAGGGAATTGGAAGAGCTGTGTTTAGCCATTTGCTTGAACTTGCGATGTTTAAAAGTGTGGACAGGATCAGGGACATGCTTAGAAGCCCTGCATCTCAGTGGGCATCAGCCCAACCTTCCTGTCTTAAAATGGGGGAGGAGTGCAGGGTGCTTCTACTCAGGTTCACTTGAACACAAGTAAAACCCTGGAGACAAGTTGCAAATAATATTCATAAGGGAGAAGCAAACTACAGTATCTAGCTCAGCATAACGTCTGACTTGGAGATCATGGTTTGTTAGCATTAAAACGGCAAATGCAATTCAGTGTAAACAAGTGTAAAGTGATGCAAATTTTGGGTAAAATATCCTAACATATGCTCTTACAGTGGTACCTCGAGTTAAGAACTTAATTCGTTCTGGAGGTCCGTTCTTAACCTGAAACTGTTCTTAATCTGAGGTACCACTTTAGCTAATGGGGCCTCCCGCTGCCGCCGCGCAATTTCTGTTCTCATCCTGAAGCAAAGTTCTTAACCAGAGGTACTATTTCTGGGATAGTGGAGTCTGTAACCTGAAGCGTCTGTAACCCGAGGTACCACTGTATAGGGTTTGAACTGCTGGCAGTGATGATGATCAGGAAACATATCTCAGATGAAGTCATGATGGATACCTCAGTGAAAATGACAACCCAGTGTGTGACAGCTCTGAAAAGGGAAAATCCATGTTAGAAATCTTTAGGAAAGGGGTTGAAAATAAAATTGCCAGTAATAAAATGCCATTACACAAATCTGTGGTTGAGAACATTGTGTACAGTTCTGGTTACCACAGTTTGAAAGGGATGCTGTATAGCTCTGAAAAGTTCACCAAAGCGCAATCAAAATTTTAAACAAGTTGGAGCAACTTGCCCTGTGAGGAAAAAGTACAATGGTTGGGATAAGTAAGTTTAGCAGATGACATGACAGAGGTGTGTAAAATTAAGTATGGTGCAGAAAGAAAATAGCTTGGATGGTGATGATGATTGTGGCAATCTCTTATATATCTCATATAATTTTGATTTTCTCTTTTCAGGAGCAAGAAGACCCTAATAAGCTTGCTACAAGTTGGCCAGACTATTACATTGACCGCATCAACTCCATGGCTGCAGTAAGTACCTTTCGGCATACTGTCGAAAAGTTGCTTTCTCTGAGAATATGGTTGCCTTGACTATTCTGACATAGTGGGTTAAAGGCACTGTCGTATCAGTTTTCCCCACTCCCATATTGTGGTAGGGTCTGGCTTCTCAGAGATATTCTAGACCCCTTTCTTGAATTTTCAGCCTTTGTGAACAGTAGAGTATGTCTCTATTTTCTTTAATTAATTTATATGTTTAATTTACAATAATGGTAACATTCAATTAACTATTAGAGTAGATCCATTACAATATGGCTAAGTTAGGTCCATTCGTTTCAGTAGGTCTACTCTGAGTCAGTACCACCCTGAACCACCATAAACATTAAACCACTTGTGGAAATCAGGGCTTTTTTCAGCAGGAACTCACTGAAACTCAGTTCTGGCACTTCTCAGGTGGGCACCATTGCCATTATAAGAGAACAAGGGAGGAATTCATAGTGAGTTCTGGCACCTCTTTTTCTAGAAAAATAGCACTGGTGGAGATAAGAAGGAAAAGTGTGCAGGCAATATTCTACCCAGTAGTTTACTAAGAAGTCAACTTGTTTCCACCTTGCAGTGTTCTTGCCAATGAGTGGCTAGCCAATGGAAAAACAATATTAGGCCTCCTTCTAAAAATTTATCTTTGATTGGAATGTAGGCAGCTGCCTTATACCGAGTCAGAGCATTGGTTCATTTAGCTCAGTACTGCCTCCACTGATTGGCAGGGACTCTCCAGCATTTAATGCAAGAGTCTCTTCCAGTCCTACCTGAAGATGCTGGAGACTGAATTTGGGACCTTTTGCATTCAGAACACATACTCTACCACCCAGCTTATAGCCTTTCTGGCTGTTCTGGTATTATTCCCTCCTTGCCCTCTCACTGCAACATGGAGCCATGGTTGAAGTGGGCCCAGCCAACATGTGCCATCCACATGGTAATCCACTGGAATGGATCTTGGCACCAATGGGTGCTTATATGGAAATGGTTGCCCTTTGCTTCCCTCATTTCTTTCCCTCTCTCCCAACAACATGAGCACGTGAACGCTTAGACATTCTCCTTTCTGTCTTCAGTCGTCTAAGCTTAGCAACCCAAATAAACCCATTCCCTGCTTTCCTGTGGAATAGAAAAGTTACCTTTACACCCCCATGTTGCTTTTGGAAGCTTGTCAATATCGGCACTCCTATATATATATATATATATATATATATATATATATATGGTTTGCAAATGAATTATAGCTTCAGAAGTAGCTCTTTAGAGCCACAGCTATCCTGAGCACATGACGTTTAAAAGAGGGTGTGTGTGTGTCAGAGGTCATCAATACAGCTGTTACACATTTATTTTTCATGGTTTGGAAATGATTTGCTTGCAGCACAAGAGCTTTATAGAGCAGAAAAGAAAATACGTCTTTCAGCACATCTCAGAGATGGACGCTAAATCTACTCGGGTCATTTTCGTTTGCTTCTCTCTGCCCCACTATTAATGATAGGGAACGGGGGGGGGGGGGGGGGAGAGACAGAACAGTGTAATCCTATGTGTGCCTGCTCAGAAGCAAGTCTCATTGAGTTCAGTGAGATTTACTCTCAGGTGAGGGTGTATAGAATTGCAGTTCAAATTAAGGTGCAGGCAGATTAAAAGGAATGAGGACATAGCAGGTCTAGATGGTGATGTGCTCTGAGATGTAGATGGGGTTGCACTCCCTCTGATGGGGCAGATATGTATCTTGGGGGTACTTCTGGATCCCTCACTGTCATTTGAGGCTGAAGTGGGCTCAGCGATGTGGAGTGTCTTCCATCAGCTTTGACTGATATGCCAACCTCCCCTGTCTGGACAGGGTTGAGACACCTCCTAAAGACCCATCTTTTTAAGCAGGCATTCCCTGACTCGTAAGCTCATTGATATTTAACTGCATGTTTTAGAGATGGCTTCTCTGTTTTTACGGATGCATTTCTTTCCAATGTGGGTTTCAAATGTCGTATATACATCTCCCTTTTCCAATCTTACTGTGTTTTATGTAAATTCCTTAGGGATTTTGCATATTAAGCCGTATATAAATATTATTGGTTATGATGATGGTGCTGCTCCAGCCCACTAGTGCTAGCTGCAGAGGTTGTGTAGACCACCTACCTACCACACTCCGTCTTTGATAGGGTCATTTTAGCAATCCCCATCGAAGTGGTGTCAGGTAAGCACCACGCCTAGAAAGCGAAGGTGACAAAGTCACTATGTGAGGGTTTTATTCTTTTTTAGTTATTTGCATATAAATTGCCATGAAGTCATGTCGTTGTGTGGTCACATGACTGTCATGACAGAGCAGTTATGTTACCACACAATGACATGACTTCATGGTAATGAAGTGAAACAATTGTGGAGGCCAAGACTGTGTAGGAGTGAGAAGAACTTTTTGCTGACAGCAGATTCTAATTGTCTGTAATTATCCCAGAATGCTGGGATTATTTGGCTCTGTTTCATTTTGGATTCAGGAATCCTTCAATTTCAACAAAGCTCTAGTTCTATACTCATGGCACCCTAAATCATAGGGATAATAAAATTCAGTATATGTTTCAAAAGTGGGCACTGGTGGGTCAACCCCCTTCGCTGGCACTGCAGAAAAAAAGAGGGTGCTGATAAGCCGCTGCAGAAAGGAATACAAGTTTAGCTCCAGATCACATTCTGAGGAACCTGTCATTGAGACTGCATCTTCCTGCCTCTACCCTGCCCCCCAAATAAGCATGATTCTCTAGGACAGGAATAGGGAACCTGTGGCCCACAGATATTGCTGGATTCCAACTCCCATCAGCCCCAGACACCATGGCTGTTGGACAAGGATGTTGGAAGCTGGAGGGCCACAGGTCACATGACATGGTAGAGCGCTTCAGTGTTTTTTTTTATAAAATATTTATTAAAGTTTTACAAAAAACAGAGGTTTACAGAATAGAAAGAAAGCATAAAAAGCATAAAAAAAGAAAGAAATAAGAAAAAATACAAAAATACATAAAAAAGAAAAAAGTAAGAAAATACAAGATACAAAAAGCAAATAGGTAAGAAAAAATTAAAAACAAATCCATTTTTTGATATCTTTAAGCTCATTTGCTTGTTTCCTTGACCTCCTAGCACCTCCCCTTTTTGTATTCCCATTTACATAATCAATTCAGCAAATCCTTACCCTCTTTCATTTATCTTAACTCTATATCTTAACATATTATAGCTATATATTTTCATCCATTATCTATCCATTTTTGCATATTCTCATTAACTTTGTTGCTAATGCCACTTATTTTCAATCCAGCATCATTTTAACATTCATTAATTTTACAATATTTCTGCAAATAGTCTTTAAATTTCTTCCAATCTTCTTCCACCAACTCTTCTCCCTGGTCTCGGATTCTGCCAGTCATTTCCGCCAATTCCATATAGTCCATCACCTTCATCTGCCACTCTTCCAGGGTGGGTAAATCTTGTGTCTTCCAATACTTTGCAATAAGTATTCTTGCTGCTGTTGTTGCATACATAAAGAAAGTTCTATCCTTCTTTGGCACCAATTGGCCGACTATGCCCAGGAGAAAGGCCTCTGCTTTCTTCAGGAAGGTATATTTAAATACCTTTTTCATTTCATTATAGATCATCTCCCAGAAAGCCTTAATCTTTGGGCACGTCCACCAAAGGTGAAAGAATGTACCTTCATTTTCTTTACATTTCCAACATTTATTATTGGGCAGATGATATATTTTTGCAAGCTTGACTGGTGTCATGTACCACCTGTATATCATTTTCATAATATTCTCTCTTAAGGCATTACATGCCGTAAATTTCATACCAGTGGTCTACAACTGTTCCCAGTCAGCAAACATAATGTTATGTCCAACATCCTGTGCCCATTTAATCATAGCAGATTTAACCGTTTCATCCTGCGTATTCCATTTTAACAGCAAGTTATACATTCTTGAAAGTATCTTAGTTTTGGGATCTAACAGTTCTGTTTCCAATTTTGATTTTTCCACCTGGAAGCCAATTTTTTTTTGTCCAAATTATAGGCCTCTCTTATTTGATAATAATGAAGCCAGTCTCGCACTTTATCTTTTAATTTCTCAAAACTCTGCAATTTCAATTTGTCTCCTTCTTGCTCCAAAATTTCTCAATATTTCGGCCACTTGGCCCCCAATATAGAGCGCTTCAGTTTTGTTTTGTTTCTGGCTTTGTGGAAGGGATGCCGGAACAAACATTATTTCCTTGTTTTCTATCAGTTGCTCTCCCTTAGAAGAGGAGGAGGCTTGCTCCGTTTAACTGAGCGAATTTGACTTTAGCATGAATCAGTGTATGTATCTCCCTGGAGTTAAATCCAGTTCCCTGTGCCAGCTGCAGAGTGTATAAGAGTCACATTGCTTCATCAACTGACCACCCTGAAGATTTGACATGTGTTGGCATGGCATGAATTGCAAACACAAAGTGACACAGAAGGGCTTGTGGAGAAGCGGGGAGTGGGGCAAAGAGGCTCTCCAAGAAAATTGAGATTTTATCTGATTTGTGCTGAACACTGCATGAAAGACTTCGCTGTTTGTAAGATGTTATTATAAGTGCCTTGGAAGGATGGAGCATGGCTGTTTCTTCAAGCTCGCCTTAGCTTTCATCATAGTATATTCATTCAAAATGGACCCAAAGTGAAAAACAAGATGTGCTAAGCAGATTTACTCAGAAATGAGTTGCATTGAATTCAACAGGGCTTCCATTCCATTGTGATTTTCTTTTAACCTAATAACCACTCTTAGAATTGCAGCTTTAGTTAGGGCCAAACCAAATGATGCTTTAGCTCTGTATCTGTGCTCCTAAGCACATGGTTCTTCTTCTTGTTGTTGTTTTAAAAAGTCAGCTTACCCTAAATGGTTAGGAGGTGATGCTGCCTGGGCCTGTCCTCTTCACAATCCAGCTCTTACCATTGGTGCTGGGGTGAAAGGCTTGGCCCGCATGGCTTGGCCTGTGGAGTCGCACACTAGCCAGGACTCCACATTGGCCAATTGCAGGCAGGCTACTGTTCAGGCCCTCCCCAGGGGCGGAGCCAACTGCGCCTGTGGGTCCATGCGCCTGTGGGTCCACTTGGGTCCATGCTTGGGGTCCACTGTGCCTGTGGGTCCACTTGGGTCCATGCTTGGGGAATAAATTGAGGTCTGCCCAGGCCTCCTCACTAAATTCATCACCAGATCTCCTTCCCTCAGATATTGACTGTTTGTGCATGCAAGACCTTGCTATAGACTTCATTGGCTGCCATATTCTGAGCCGGGCAGTAATTTTCCCACTTGGCAAATTGGCTCTGGCCCTGTGATTTTTGCCTACCTCATTGCAAGCTAGGTTCCCGATCCAATTTGGGATCCTAGTTATAGGAGGTTAGGGGATTTTCCCTACTGTGGTCCTAATCTGTGTTGGCGGTCCCATACTGGTGTTTGCAAAGGGGTGAAAGCTCCCAAGTAAAGTGCATGGGAGTCTCCCCCTTATCTAAATGGCTTATTCTGGAGGCACAAACTGAATCAGGACCTTGGGCGGTGGGGTAGAAGGAGATTAAAATTCCCACACTGGAATTCTGACCCATATCAGCCACCCCACTGTGTCCATTTGGTTAAAAGCAACAACTTTGCACTTAAAGACACAGACTTCTTTGGTCCTTAGGCAGAAGCTCATTTTTACCCAGCTTTGTTTCTGGAGAAGACTTTGCTTTCTTGGTGAGCTTCCCAGCAGCATCTCCAGTTTAGTTTGGCAAAAAACTCTTGGGGATGAATCCTGAGTTGCTCAGTAGCCTCAGATTTCTCTGAACTTTCGTCCAGTGCTGGATTTGTCACTGTTTCTTTGCCTCTTCCAAACAGATGCAGACCTTGTATGCATTTGATGAAGAAGAAACGGAAATGAGGAATAAAATAGTTGAAGACTTGAAGACAGCTCTGAGGACTCAGCCCATGAGGTAATTATCCATCCTCTCTCCCCACACCGCACACTTCTTGGGCCATGAGCTGAGATCAGCTAACATGGAGAAGTATAGTGTTTTGACTGTTCTCTTAATTTGGTTCTCTAAAATCACAGAGGGAGTGTAGTTGTCATGACTGTGGAGAAAAGTTCTTTTCTCTCTGAGGTTAACCAGTATGGAACTGTTGAAGGGATGGGGGAAGCTCAGGGAATCTGCACGGCTGCATTCAAACCTGCCAACTTTCCTCTGGATCTAAAATATGGCAGTGATTCTTAAACCACATGTCGTCATCATAAGCTTCTTCCCTTTTGAACCTGCTAGATCTTCCATGTCAACCTTCCCTCTGAACCATCGGATGTGCAATTTGTGGCCCAAGGTCACAATGATCTTGATGGAAAAGAGTTCCACTAAAAAATGCAAGCAATTATCACATATTATATACATTATTCCAGTATAATATTATACACAGATAAATTCCATGTTTCCGAAAGACACCAGCACAGGAACAGATACATAAAACAATGCACATGACTGTCAAAATACTTCGGTGTTTATACTCATAAAATGATGATAAACCTAATGAAATGAATGAACTCATGCTACTTGTGCCTATTAACTTTAGTGGGTCTCCTTTGAGCATGACAAACATTGGATGCAGCCTTTTATATACATTTTTTGGTGTATAATTTTGCATCTTATTAACTGGGATTGTTTTTTTAACCCAACAAATGCATGAGGGGCTTGGGTATAAATGAGCACTTGATGCAAGAGGCATTCTGATGTGAGCAAAACTTGATAATGTGGCAACTACCAAATTCCTTATATATTAAAATGGTTTATTCCTCCATCCTATTCCTTCGGATAACCTGCTCTGCCTCTTCTCCCCTTACTTCATACGTATTCCTTTTCTTCGTATTGCTTAATCTCCAATTCAAGACACCTGGGCCAACAGCAGTCACGGACTAAGTTTCTCCCTGTCTAGAATTACCAGCAAAACATTATATTCTTTTATACATATATTTGCAATTCATATTGCATTCTTGGCAGTTATTCTAAATGGTGAACACGCTCCCTTTTTTGGCCATTAACAGGTGGGCTCCCTGTCTTCCCTGATCAACTGCAGACTTCATTTGTATTTGATAGGATTGTAAAGTGATAAAGGAACAGGCTAATCCAGAGGTTTACTAAATTAATGGGCATAAAATATAATACAATCTGTTTGCAATCTTGTTAGGCTGCAGTAACTAATGAAGTGCTGTTAAAATCAGCTTAGCAACAACCTGGAAGCTATCCCAATTGTCTGGTATAATAAAGGAAAAAATGGTAATTAGGGGTATAACCATGTTTGCTGAGATGGAAGGAGCATAATATTATTTATGTAAGGAAAACAGTTGTAAAAAAAAGTGGACAGGCAGAATCTACATCGCAGGATAACAACAACAACAATATACCCTGCCCATCTGACTGGGTTTCCCTAGCCACTCTGGACGGCTCCCAACAGAAAATTAAAAGCACAATAAAACGTCAAACATTAAAAACTTCCCTAAACAGGGCTGCCTTCAAATATATTTTAAAAGTAAGATAGTTGCTTATTTCCTTGACATCTGGTGGGAGGGCGTTCCACCGGGTGGGTGCCACTACCGAGAAGGCCCTCTGCCTGGTTCCCTGTAACCTCACTTCTCGCAGGGAGGGAGCACAGAAAGAAGCCATTGGTCTATCTAGCTCAGTATTCTCTCCCCTGATTGGCAGCAGCTCTCCAAGGTTCCATACAGGAGACAATTCCAGCCCTGCCTGAAGATGGTGGGGATTGAATTTGGGACCTTCAAGATGCTACAGCACTACCCTTGTTGCTTGTTATTATTGAATATTAATAAGATTTTTCATTTGTAACTAATGGCGCCTAATGGCCATTAGTCAGCTGCTGCTTTTCGCATCATGCTCAAAAGAGAAGAAAAATGTTCCCACTTGGTTGTTATAGTAAGTATGGGGTCATCTCACTTCCACAGCCTCCATTCACCATGCTATTCTATCACTCCCGGAAAGTCTATTTTTTTTAGAGACAGGCTTCTCTTTGTGAAATCTGTGGGAGTGGGGTATGGGAATTCTCCACTCAAGGACAACTCCCCCCCCCCAGCATTATATTGGCTGGCTACTCCCGACAGCAGGCATTTATTTCCTCTGTTTATAACAGCCCTAATGAGTGTCAGCACCAGCACCCACAAACTGTCACATAAAGTCTTTGCTCTTAAATCGCTGGCTACAGCCCTAAGTACTTCTCCCCCTGCTTCTCCTTCGTAGCTATAGCCAAGCTAAATTTTGAGTTAAGTCCCCACGTCTCAACTAATTTCCAGTGACTCAATGTGTAAGTTGCCAAGTGGGCTGTGTGCCAGTGACTGATGAGTGAGCCAGTTACCTCTTTAATGGGAAGGCTGCAGTGGAGGGACCCGTGGCTGCATCAGATCCCATTCGTGAGCCGCTTCGTGCAGAGGCCATCAAAATACTAGGCTTGGAATTGAAGAAGAAAGCTTGCTGTTTGGGGTCCCTTCAGCACTTCCTTGATAGTAGCACTGTATACTTAGAAGCTGCAAAGTGACCCAGCTGATGGAATCTGGGGTACCAACAGCAGTGTCTAGATCAGGGTGGGGGGAGACTGGGATCTTCCAGACATTGTCATCAGCCCCAGACAGCAATGGCTATTGGTCAGGAGTGATGGAAGCTGAGCCATCTGAAAGATCACAGGTTTCCCATCCCTGACCCCAATGCTCATTTTCTAATCATGCCTGTTTCATTGGTGGCTAAGCTTTGCACATCATGTTCATCTCTAAATCCTTGCAATAAATTGGCAACTTTGGGTGGAGTTTATATGGCCTGCTGACTTGATTAGAATTTGGATTGTGCATCTTCTGCCAAAGAAGGCCAACCTTTGTACTGAGGAAATCTGAATTGTGTGCTTGGAATAATTGCAGCAAATCAAGCACATCTGCAGAATCTATTTTGCTTCCAAGATCTTTTGGGATTGTGGGATCAAAAGTTAAGATGACTGGAAAGAGCATGGGATGTGTGCATCAGTGGACGGGTTGAGGTTCAAAGCCCTGGAGAAATTGTGGGGGGTGATGGGAACCCTGTGGAGTTTAGTATTTCATACAGGATGCTAAAACCCTTAAGCAGTCTCTCCTCTCTGCATTTTGAGTTTTCACCCAATGTTCCCAAACTGTTCTCTACATCCAGCTGATTCTTGATTTTGTTTTGAGTGGCTTCATAAAGGGCTGTTTTCTGGAGGGAAATCTCTAATTGAGATGAATCTTGGCTACACACATGGCTGAGGTTTAGTGACAAAGGAATGAATGGACCAGGCTGCATCATATTTATTTGATGGGGGTGTTCCCTCCCCACCTACTGAATCCCTATATTCTTTTTAAGAAACAGACCTGGCAGTTAAAGAGATGCCATGTTCATGGTACATGGTACAGCCTGGTTCAGTTTGCTACTTTTTCTTTACACTGAGAACCATAGTTCCATTCTGGACTAAGATTTCTCTGTGGCTGGTGAACAGGCCCTTTGGGATGTAAGTGTCATAACAGAACCAACTTTTGAAAGCAGCAGCTGAATGCATCCCTCAATTAGGGAAAAAAACCTATCGTACAACATAAGACACTATGTGTGCTTCAGCTTTAAGGCACAATAACAGATTGGCCCAATTACCACATTGCTTAGGGACAAACCCACAATAAAATGAAGGAAACGATTGGAAGGAAGTGAAATTTTCCCTGTGAGTTGCCGCCATAAACAACGGGGGTTATAAAAAAAAAATCAGGCTAGAAGCATATGGGAAAGCTGTACTGTTGCTCCTGTTAGTCATCAATAGATCTTGGAGAGGCAGAGTAAAGCGAAAAAGAAAATTAAAAAAAGCTCTGGTTGGGAACAGGCAGGACCCTGAGGGATTGCAACGGAGCTTTCGTAAAGAAAATGGAAAGGTGTCAAGAAAGTTTCCCCACCTGTTGCCAAGAAATATTTCGACCCTCTTTTTATTTTTAAGGACAGAGGAGTGCATCCTTTATTTTGGCCGAGTTTTGCCTTGTCACACTTCTGATAACCTCTGCTCTATCTGGTAGATTAAGCCTATTCTGTTGCCAAATTCAGGAAGGGCAGAGATCCAGGATTTGTTAGTGGTGTTCTTGCCTTCTCATGTAAAGTATCTTTGCTTCAGCTAGCTTGGGAAACTTTGCTTTGCCTGCGGGTGGGGCGGGAATATCCTGCCTTCCACACAGCCTCATCCTTTACTAGCAGTGCAACTTCTCACATGGAGGCTGTGGCAGGCTTTAGGTACCACTTCCGCCAGCTAGTTTTGCAGTGTGTACAGGGAAGTGGTGGCCTGTCTTTTCCCCAGAACATGTCAGATTTAGAACAATTCACCCTAGTGCAGCTTTAAGGAGCAGATTACCTAGTAAACCCTGCTTCTAGGTGGGATCTCTTGTAACTGAATACTCCTTCATACCAAACATTTCCATGTTCTGTGCATGTAGAAAGCCAGGATATTAGGGAGAAGGTAGGACTAGAACCCCCTTTTCCGGCTTTCTAGTTTTTTTATGTGTGGAGTTTATTGTTTCTATTATTGAGGAACATTCAGTTATGGAAGTCCCACCTACACTCTGAAGAGGTATAACCACCAAACCCTTTTATACCACCAATCCTATAGCAATATACAGTATGTGAGAGCTAGGCTTAAGTCTACTATGCAGTGGACCAGGTGGCAGAGCAAAACTGGAGTGTCTTTTTAAAAATAAATTTATTTATTTGGTTTTTCAGCTTAAAATTTTACAGTCACATATCCAACATACAACATTGAAACAAAATTCCAAAGAATCTCCTGGACTTCCCTCCTCCCCTTTGTGGGTCCTATTGTTAATCATTTCCTCCTGCATCTTTTATAATAATCCATATCTTTTACCTCTCCATTGTGTCCAAACCTCACCATTAAACCACAAGTATTATTCCAATACTACTAACAATTTTAACTGTTTGCAATGGGTTTTTTAGGATAAATTATATTTTCCCCCTATTCCTTATTTAAATTTCGGTATTCCTGATTTCTGATTCTTCTGGTCATTTTAGCCATTTCAACATAATCCATCAACTTGATCTGCTATTCTTCTCTGCAAAACTGGGGTGCCAGGCAGATGTATTGGCTTTGCTTTACACTAGCCTTCTGCAGCCTGATACCCTCCAGATATTTTCAATGACAAAACTCCTCTCATCCTCCAGCCAACACGGCCCAGAGGTCAGGAATTACAGGAGTTATAGTCCAAAATATCTGGAGAGCACGAGGTTGGAAAAGGCTGCTCTGTGCCACAGTTAGGTCCATGGGCCATCTCTTCTTGCTCAGGCATGCTATAAACTCCTTGTGACATCCATGCCACAAATTGACCACACCCTGTTTAGGTCATAGAGAATAGTTACAACATGTAGAAAGGTTCATGCCATACACTGCATATATTGAACCTTAAAAACCAGGGCAGAAGCACAAATTCATTTAAAGGCCCAGGTGATTACCAGCATTACAGTGCAAATGTGAAGATGCTGTTTAAATGAATGAACTGCGCATCGTACACCAAACAACTTCTGCCTTTTCTGGAGAAGAGAAATGCAAGACTAGAAATGTTCCACTCATTGCTTAAATCAGCTGAGGCTGGAAGTGAGTCCTGTTATTCTCAACAGATGATCACATCACTGCCATTTAACACATTTCTGTGTAACTATTTGTGGTACTTGTGTTTACTCTCAAGGCTTGCCTGCATGGACCAATTTTTAAAGGTCAGGCTTAAAGAGGCACCAGACCTCATACTGAACGTATTTTGGTTTTGCCTGGTTTCGGGACAAAACCAACTGGATGAAGTTACTAAAGGGGTAGATCATAAGACAGTCATCCAATCTGGCCCAAGTTCTACACAGACTCTCAAATGTCCTTGTTGGAGTGAAGAGAGCATACCCCAGATCCCATATTACTGGTGTATATTTTGTTTATATATATTATGGGAGCAAAAGCAAAGCTTATAAATAGTGTATATGTAATATGTTAAGGAGGCAATCCAAAACAATAGGATGTTTTGGAGTTGTGTGATCTGCTGCTGCCAAGTCTCAAAACTGCAAATATGTGAATTAGATACAGTGCAACCCTATACAAGATGCAACCACTGTGCCAGAAGCACTGAAAATGTGTCGGCTCCGTCCTTGGCTTGAATGGCTTCATACTGCTGATTTCCATTTCAAAGGCACTTATCAATGAGTTATAATCATTTCTCTGTCTCTCTCAGAATTGAGCTATTTGTTTTATTCATCACACAGCTAAAGCTATAAAGCAGGGATTGGGAACCTGTGGCTTTCCAGATGTTGTTGAATGTAGCCAGCATGGCCAGTGGTTGGGGTTGATGGGAATTGTACTCCAACCACATCTGGACATCTAGAGATTCTCTGTTGCTTATCAAAAAAATGTCCACCTCTCAATTTGTAAGGGGTTTGTCCTCACTTGTTGCCAAGCACAAAGTAGTTCTTAAGCCATTCAAACCTAACCATGGACATTTTGCTTGATTGCAATGTTTGCAGTAATGAATAACACATACGTCTTGCAATCCTCTGCAGCAAGCCTAGAATTAGGCTATGCAAACAGCATGTGGTAAAATTCTTCCTGGACTGCACATCACCTCAAACTGGAGATGGGAAAACGCATGAATGAATGCTTTCCCAGATAAAACAATGTGCATAGAAATTAGATGGGAAGGAAAATATTCTAGCTTAATTATTCTTCTCTTAGTTTTTCCACAAGTAGCTCTCTCCCCTCCCTCCCCCTGCATGCAGGGGAATGTCCAGATACAGGACTTTGCTCAGCTGCTATCAAGACCCTAACATGGTGCGGTAAAGAGGCAATTTTACTATTTGATCGGATGCTGATGTGACCTGGCCCTAATGTGCAAACACTTTATTTCATTCTTTATACTGCTGATGAAAAGATTGTGAGGATCCTCAGGTTACACTTGTATATATGTGGTTTTTTTCAGAGTGACGTGATAAATTAGTTGTTCACTTCTCTATTCCTACACACAGGGCCTTGATATTATTTCCCTCTTGTTGCCTCCATTCAGGTTTGTGACGAGATTTATTGAGTTGGATGGCCTGACCTGCTTGCTGAACTTCCTGAAGAGCATGGACTATGAGACATCCGAGAGCCGCATACACACATCCGTTATAGGGTGCATCAAGGCTCTGATGAACAACTCCCAGGGACGGGCACACGTCCTGGCCCATCCAGAAAGCATCAATATAATCTCTCAGAGTTTACGGACTGAGAACATAAAAACCAAGATTGCTGTGCTGGAGATCCTCGGGGCGGTTTGCTTAGTGCCTGGAGGTCACAAGAAGGTTCTTCAGGCCATGCTTCACTACCAGGTTTATGCAGCAGAGAGGACAAGATTCCAGGTAAATCTAGCATTTGGAGCAAACCATTGCAGATGCTATGTTACGTTTAGAGTGGGCTCTTGATTATTTTAATGTTTATAAAGCAGAATCAGACAGAATCGGAAGACAGAAAGCTCCACTGGGAGCTTCCCCACCACAACATCACTAACTGAAATAGATACCAAGGTACTTTAGCTGTACTCATGGCCCTTCTTTGTGTACTATGCTCTTGATATAATTTTTTTCACTTAGGATTAATGCTTTAAAATCCCACAACGTGGCTACAAGCCACACAATGTGTATAACATATAGTTAAGCACTGAAAAAGGAAGTGCCAACATGGTTGCATTCATTGATTCAGGAGGCTAGTCACGACGGCTATGCCCAGATGGGTTTTAACATAGATCTCTATGTGATGTGCATCAGCTGTTTTGCACATTTGGATTGTCCCTGAAGATTCTTCTTCATTCTTGCCATGCAGGCAAGATTACAGCTTGACTCCTGACCTGACCATTGCAAAGATTTACTGGAACGTCAGTTCTATCACAGTGTGGAATCGTGAAGCTAAATCAAGTTAAGGAACATGCTTCATCTCCTCCCCTCCCCCTATGTAGCAAATATACTGCAGTATTGCTATGTAAATAGATGTAGAAACAGGAGTGCAGTTTAGTCTAGTGATTGCTTTTTGTTTTTATAAATATATTTACCTGTGCACGCACACTTGGAATACCCCATGAATAAGAGAGTTTGGTTTTGGCTATGGTTTATAAGCAGTACTCAAAACTTGTTTTAAGGATTGCTGTTTTGTGAGTTGGGCATTAGAAGCTCAGTGGCTCAATGCCTGTGATGTTTGAAGGCAGTTGTCTCTCTGTGTGTATGTGTGTGTGTGTGTGTGTGTGTGTGTGAGAGAGAGAGAGAGAGAGAGAGAGAGAGAGAGAGAATATAATTTACTGCCTGGTAACTAATCTGAGGAAGCCTTTCTGTAACTTGTCTTTGTTTACATTGGAGGTGGCTCAGGCTGACCTTGTGTGCTTGACAGGGATTTTTGGTCTGCATGGCCTTGACAACATTCAATCAGAGTTTAATCCTTTGTCCCAACTTGACCGGGTTGCTATGCCAAATAAACCCATATGCTCTTGTGAGCCTAACCTCACTCACATCTCTTCTCTCTGTGTGTTGTTGTATTTTTAAAGAGACTAAAACCATCTGAAAGTAATGGGGAAGGAAAGCCATTTCTTACCCAGTACAGAGAGTAGCCTGACTCTCTGTACAGAGTACAGCTGGTCCTTTGATAAGTTGATGTTAATAGCTTGCAGAAGTTTTTATGAGCCTCCAGAGAGCCAACTCACTATCTCATCCATGAATGTGTGGAATGCACAAATAATTACCCGTCAAATATTTTTGGATGGGGAAAAGAAATTAAAGATGAATGTTCTCCTCTTTGTTTTCTTAAGAGCAATGAGGACGTGCTCCTGTTTGTGTGGTTTTTTTCCTTCCTCTGATGCTTGCGTCATGCCAAAATGGCCTTTTCTGCAATGTTCCTTCCTAGAGGCCAAAGTTAAACTCAGGCAAGGTAACTTTGAATGCCTTCAACTCATCTTTCTCCCTTTGAATATTGGCATCAGAAGTGCTGGTGTCAGCTATATTAGATGCAATAATTCGAATCTTGAATATTCAGTCAAGGGATGAATTCTATCATTTTGGACTGTTTCTATCATTTGAATGCTTGTGTAGGTCTAAAGCAAGGATGGTGAACCTGTGGCTCTCCAGTTGTTGTTGGTCTACAACTCCCATTATCCCTGACCATTGACCAATGCTGACTGGTGCTGATGGCAGCTGGAGTCCCACTTCTTCTAGAGAGCCACTGGTTCCCCATCCCTGGTCTAAAGTCTAATAGTTGTAGCAAAGAGAACCTTTTATTACAAGCACAATGAGGGGATAATGTTATGTCCTCCTCTGCTCAGAATGTTTTTGAGGTAAGGATTCATCCGCTGTCCATGGTGTCATTCTGTTTCCTGCTGACCATATCTGTTGACTCCGTGTGATCTTGATGCTCATATTAAAAGAAGTCAAGAACAGGAAATTGTCATGTAGCTTCATAGCATCTTAGGTTTGATGCTTTTACTGTTGTTGCTGTTCAAAAGTATCTGCTTCCCTGCTCCTGGTGCTGGGTGCAATAAACCAAAAGCCTCAGCTTGTCCTGTTTTCTAAACTTCAGCAGGTGAGTCATTTCTCTCCAAAAAAACAACACCCCATGAATTGTAGCCAAACCCAGGTTTGGACAATATAACAAGGCAAGGCTTGTGGTTAGTTGCTTCCAGCACAGCATAGCTAGGAGAAGAGAAGGAATGAAGCAGGAACCCTGCTCACTTGTGTTAAACCACAGCCCATGTTTAACTATGGTTTAACATGACATGCGAACGCAGCCTCTGAGTAGAACATCACTAAAACAAGTTAAAGCATTTTAAACAGAAACAAAAAGAGCAAAGGAACCAGAGCAATTAAAACATCAGTAACATAATTGAACATCATTAAAGGCCAGAGAAATTAATGATATTTTTTAAAACCATTTTTAAAAGCCTAAAATGTGTAGGATGGGCCTAATTCAACTTCTTTTGGGAAGGAATTCCACAACTTGGAATATTAGTTAAGTCATGGCCCTATGACTGTTTTGCTCTCTACTTTTCCTGTCTCTCTGTGATTCTGCAAGCATTCACATTATGTGTGTTCAGAAGTTATTTTCATATTCCCACTTGTTCCTTCTGCCTTCATCTTTTTTTTAAAAAAATAAAGAGAGCACCTGTGTTTCTGTTAATGTTGTAGTGATGAGTTAATTTAAGGCCTCATCTGTCTAGAAGGAGAGAAAAAAACCTCAAGTCCTTCCGATAATGTCAGAGGTGCAAGAGAGAAGCTCTGAGCTCTCCTCTCCTCACTCACATAATTTCAGAGTGGCAGATGTCGTTTGCGTTTGCATATGCTGAAAACTTCTGCTGAGTCCAAAGGAATAGGATTGACAATCTCTCCCACCCCCTGCCCACCCCTGTCTGTTTCTGCAGCTTGCTGAATTGGTTGCTTTTATTTGACTTGCAGTGTTTGAAGTGCTTACTCCTTTTAAAATAAAATAAATAAAAAAGAATGATGACAACTTGAAGAAATGGTCCTGGCAAATGGGAAAATATTGAATTTGGTTGAAGACCAAAATAGCTTAGGTCAGAGACAGGTTCAGATGGCGGGGAACACAAAGCTGAGTCTTGTTCTTGATTTGCCCACCAAGGAATAGAGAAGTAACATTCACAGTTTGTAGAACAGGCTTAGAGATGAAAACCTAGAGCAGGGTGGAGGTGAAATGGACTGTGTTTCAGCTGAAGCTAGTGCAGTAGTGTCCCAGAACAACTCAAAGCTGTTTAATAATATTAAGTCTTAAAAGACACCAGTCCAGACCTAAATTAACTTTCCCCACTGGCTTCATATGGGGGCATCATCTATCATTCATGTCTTCCAGTAGCCACTCTTAGGGATACTTCTGAAATCCACTGTCTCCAGGTTACTTCTTGGATTTTTTGAATTCTAAATAGGGATTTGGGTGATGGTAGCATAATTAGTTTGGCTCACATTTTATTGCAGTCCCACCTAATTATCACTTCCCAGACCAATGTGTGAATTGAAATGCAGTTAGAATCATAGAATCATAGAGTTGGAAGAGACCACAAGGGCCATCGAGTCCAACCCCCTGCCAAGCAGGAAACACCATCAGAGCACTCCTGACATATGGTTGTCAAGCCTCTGCTTAAAGACCTCCAAAGAAGGAGACTCCACCACACTCCTTGGCAGCAAATTCCACTGTCGAACAGCTCTTACTGTCAGGAAGTTCTTCCTAATGTTTAGGTGGAATCTTCTTTCTTGTAGTTTGGATCCATTGCTCCGTGTCCGCTTCTCTGGAGCAGCAGAAAACAACCTTTCTCCCTCCTCTATGTGCCATCCTTTTATATATTTGAACATGGCTATCATATCACCCCTTAACCTCCTCTTCTCCAGGCTAAACATGCCCAGCTCCCTTAGCCGTTCCTCATAAGGCATCATTTCCAGGCCTTTCACCATTTTGGTTGCCCTCCTCTGGACACGTTCCAGTTTGTCCGTGTCCTTCTTGAACTGTGGTGCCCAGAACTGGACACAGTACTCCAGGTGAGGTCTGACCAGAGCAGAATACAGTGGCACTATTACTTCCCTTGATCTAGATGCTATACTCCTATTGATGCAGCCCAGAATTGCATTGGCTTTTTTAGCTGCCGTGTCACACTGTTGGCTCATGTCAAGTTTGTGGACAACCAAGACTCCTAGATCCTTTTCACATGTACTGCTCTCAAGCCAGGTGTCACCCATCTTGTATTTGTGCCTCTCATTTTTTTTGCCCAAGTGCAATACTTTACATTTCTCCCTGTTAAAATTCATCTTGTTTGTTTTGGCCCAGTTCTCTAATCTGTCAAGGTCATTTTGAAGTGTGATCCTGTCCTCTGGGGTGTTAGCCACCCCTCCCAGTTATCCTTCAAAATTCACGCTTCTCCAAATTTTGCAATTGCAGGGCACCAACATTTGCAAAATATCCATATAAGGGGAAATTGTGTGCAAAAGTATGTGTGTTAGTAAAGATATGCAGACAAATACTTTGTTAGGTGATTCCCCCCCCCCCCGAAAAATAGAAGCAGAGTGCTAGATAGAGTCTCCAGAGGTAAAACATGCTCCTTTGAGAATCGCATTATGGAAGCATGTGAACTCAAATTTATTGTAGGGCCCTGGCTTTCTGCTGCCCCCCCATGCTCTCATAACCATTGGCTGCCTTGTCCCAACTTCCAAGTTTCATGCGTGACAGAAAAGCAACTATGGATCAGTGTCAATCCTGTCCAGTAGCAAGGGGTGAAGAAACTTATTAAGCAGGAAGGAAAAATCCTTACTCAGCATATCTGGTCTTTGTCGTCAAATTAGCTGACTCTATGCTAAAAGCAATTTGATTTAGTGCTTCTGCGCAGCCGGTTGATCTTTGAAGGGTGCACACTGTGAATCTATAACAGTCTTCTGAAAGTAATGAAGGGTGAAAGTGCATGTAGAGAGGAATGGGGCTGTACTTTAAGCATCTCCATGCATACACACCCAGACATGTGTGAGAAGGACTTGCCCAATGCACAAGTTCCAGTGTGTGTATAGGGGATCCATGTGACTGGGACACCCACACAATCAAGTTTCCTGGTCACATGGAGCCTCCTACTCGTGGGCAAGAGGTCATGTGTTGGGATTTCTTCTCTTACAACTATGCACAAGATGCAGGTGTGTGTGTGTGTGTGTGTGTGTGTGTGTCTGAGAGAGAGAGAGAGAGAGAGAGAGAGATATGTGATATTCTGCTGAGTTACAGCCCATATCCTATCAAACATCCTGCTTTAAAAAATATTGGATTCTGTATCATTAATTACACATTAGCTATGAAGAGCAACTCTAGAAAATGGTCAAGCAGACAAATCTATAATGTTAGCAACAAGACGTCTGCAATGGTTGCTGCATAGCCTCTTGGTCTCAACTGTTCACTGTTACTAAGTCACTCCAGTGAGGAGGAGGACGAGGAATTGGCCTTAAGAATAGCATCTGCATAAACCAGCACTAATCCAATAGAAAGCAGTGATTTTTGTAGGTATGGTACTCCACCACTAGGAGCAATAATAAAAGCAGATAACTTTCACAATGCAAAATTTCACAGTACTTAAGACCTTATTTTCTTTGGTAGTTTTGCCTCATGTTTCTGTCTTTCATGAAGTGAGGCATGAAGATCATGTACTGAAGACTGCTCCAATGTATAAATATTAGTGCAATTAATGAACTGAATAATTTTAGTTGGTTTTATCTTTCTTGGCATTGATTTATAATTTGTATATTAATCCTAAGAGAGATCCATGGCAGCTTTACTTGCTGATCTCGATTTAGCTTTTTATTTTCCCACCCATTATCAACAGTTGGAAAAACCACTATGGCCCCATGTGTACTGTGCATTTAAAAAAGTATCATACCACTTCAAACAATCATGGTTTCCTTCAGAGAATCATGGGACCTCTATTTCATCAAGTGTACTGAGGAGATAATTCCCAGAGTTCCTTGGGAAGAGGACCTAACTGTTAAACCACTTTGAAAATTTTAGCTCTTTGAAGGGAATGGGGCATTGTGTCCTTGATCTGTTACATTTAAATGTAGTTCTATATTATCGATAATTTTGTAAACAAAAAGTTGCCACATTGTTAGAAGACACCTGTGCCAGGTCAAATTTGTCCCACAGGCCAGATGTTCCCCATCCCTTTTTAAAATTGTGGTGTTTCAAAGTTCTTGTTTTCATGTTTTGTTATAATTTGGTTTATTGTTTTATAAGCCATCATGGGAATCCAACTGATGGCTTTAATATTCCAACCTTCAACAAGCAAATAATGTGAAGCAGAAAATATGTTTTTGAACCATTTTAGGTTATCAAGCAGAAATGTTTGTCTTGCATTCACAAGCTTCTCTCATAGCCTCTCTTCGCTCTCTTCTAAGCATTTGAACAATAACTTGCGCTCTGTGTGTTTCTGGGCAGGAGCTATAATGAAATTCAGCGTTACAGTGATAGAGAGTGCATTACTTTCTCCCTGCTCTTCATTTGCAGTCATTACTCAATGAGCTCGACCGGAGCCTGGGGCGATATCGAGATGAAGTGAATCTCAAAACTGCCATCATGTCCTTTATTAATGCTGTTTTGAATGCAGGTACTGGTGAGGTAAGTCTTTAACAGAGTTCGTTGCATTATGTGGGTTTGGTTTTATTATATGTATATTTTATTATTTGTAAGCCACTTTGAGCATTTCTTTTTAAAAAGTAGGGTATCTATCCCGTAGCTCTGTGGTGAAGCATGGTGGGATAGCTGATAGGAACAACAGGAACTGATGAATAGTAATTATTGGAATCAGCCTGATCCCCTCCCCCTCTTTCCTTTTACTTCTGTGATGGAACCCCTATTTGGGGACTTCCCTGGCTTTTTTTCTGGCCCACGTAGGACCAGTCTGGATAGCTGGCCTTGGTGAAGATTTGACGTTTTTCTCCTCCCAGTTTTGATTCTGGGCTTCCATTGAAATGAGGCTGCATTTTAAGTTGTATTTTAAACCTGTTTTTAAGTTGTATTTTAATCAATTGTTTACATACCTGGTGTTATAATAATAATAATAATAATAATAATAATAATAATAATAATAATAATAATAATTTATTATTTATACCCCGCCCATCAGGCTGGGCCTCCCCAGCCACTCTGGGCGGCTTCCATAAAAACCAAAAATACAATAAAATATCACACGTTAAAAACTTCCCTGAACAGGGCTGCCTTAAGATGTCTTCTGAATGTCAGGTAGTTGTTTATCGCTTTGACATCTGCTGGAAGGGCGTTCCACAGGGCGGGCGCCACTACCGAGAAGGCCCTCTGCCTGGTTCCCTGTAGCTTTGCTTCTTGCAATGAGGGAACCGCCAGAAGGCCCTCGGCGCTGGACCTCAGCGTCCGGGCAGAATGATGGGGGTGGAGACGCTCCTTCAGGTATACTGGACCGAGGCCGTTTAGGGCTTTAAAGGTCAGCACCAACACTTTGAATTGTGCTCGGAAACGTACTGGGAGCCAATGTAGGTCTTTCAAGACCGGTGTTATATGGTCTCGGCGGCCGCCCCCAGTCACCAGTCTAGCTGCCGCATTCTGGATTAGTTGTAGTTTCCGAGTCACCTTCAAAGGTAGCCCCACGTAGAGTGCATTGCAGTAGTCCAAGCGGGAGATAACCAGAGCATGCACCACTCTGGCGAGACAGTCCGCAGGCAGATAGGGTCTCAGCCTACGTACCAGATGGAGCTGGTAAACAGCTGCCCTGGACACAGATTTGACCTGTGCCTCCATGGACAGCTGTGAGTCCAAAATGACTCCCAGGCTGCGCACCTGGTCCTTCAGGGGCACAGTTACCCCATTCAGGACCAGGGAATCCTCCACACCTGCCCGCCTCCTGTCCCCCAAAAACAGTACTTCTGTCTTGTCAGGATTCAACCTCAATCTGTTAGCCGCCATCCATCCTCCAACCGCTTCCAGACACTCACACAGGACCTTCACCGCCCTCACTGGTTCTGATTTAAAAGAGAGGTAGAGCTGGGTATCATCCGCATACTGATGAACACCCAGCCCAAACCTCCTGATGATCTCTCCCAGCGGCTGCATGTAAATGTTGAAAAGCATGGGGGAGAGGACAGAACCCTGAGGCACCCCACAAGTGAGAGCCCAGGGGTCTGAACACTCATCCCCCACCACCACTTTCTGAACACGGCCCAGGAGGAAGGAGCGGAACCACTGTATGACAGTGCCTCCAGCTCCCAGCCCCTGAAGACGGTCCAGAAGGATGTTATGGTCGATGTTATGGTGTTAGCCGCCCTGAGCCCGGTCCTGGCCAGGGAGGGCAGAGTATAAATAAATTATTATTATTATTATTATTATTATTATTATTATTATTATTATTATTGCCACATGATATAATATGCAATGAAAATGACCTGTAGGGCATTGACAGAGCATCTGCTTTGCATGCAGATTGTCCTAGCTTCAATTTCTGGCATCTCTAGGCAGGCCTAGAAATGTTCCATGTCTGAACCCTGGAGAGCTGAGCTAGAAGGACCCAATGTTCTGGTGATGTCAGGCAGCTTCCTATGTTCAGAATATATAAATAAAGTTAGTGCTGGTTTTCTTCCTTCCTTCCTTTTGATGCTGGAAATTGCTAGCCGAAACCCAAATGTAATGAATTGTGCTATGGTTTGATTATATTGTGCCAAAGCAGGGGCAGGCAACCCTTTTCAGCCAAAGGACCACATTCCCACATGGGCAACCTACACATGGGTGGATGTGGCAAAAGTGGGCATGGCCAGACCCCACTCCATCCTGCATCCAGGTATGCAAGTGTTAAGGACACATTCCAGACAGGTAAAGGCACTACAGCAGGGGTATTGAGGGGTGTGGCCTGGTCAGAGTTTGAAGGGCCGGACAGAGAGGCCTGGAGGGCCTTATTCAACCCTCAGAAGTGAGGTTCCCCACCCTGCCCTAAAACATTCTAAATTCTCCTGTCCCCTCACCAGAATGGCATGAAAGTTATACCATTTATACCAGCAATATAAATTGTATCAATATCATAAGCTACCTACTAGTACGGTATAGCCCCACCCCTAGTCCTGCTTACCTGTATTTCTGCCAGTTGAAGATGCTATGAAGTGAATCTTAGTGCATGCTTTGCCTCTGAGCTATAGCCTCTGCTTCATCTTATCTGAAGTGATCTAAAGCCCTTGATATCTGATGACTCGATCTATTTTTTTCCTTTCCTTTAGGACAATTTGGAATTTCGATTGCACCTACGATATGAGTTTTTAATGCTGGGCATTCAACCTGTTATTGACAAGCTCAGAGGACATGAAAATGCAACGCTGGATAGGTGAGCCATATATGCTGGGAAGATATGAGGCTGTTGTGTACTCAATATCCAGCGATGGACAAATTCATCTTGGCTTGATTTGGGAAGAGGTTAACAATTCACACATACACACACTGAGCAAATGTATTCAGGTAGATAGCTATGTTGGTCTGACACAGTCAAAATAAATAAAAAATTGTCCAGTTGACGCTTAGAGACCAACTAAGTTTGTTCTGGGTATAAGCTTTCATGTGCATGCGCACTTCTTCAGATACTGAGCAAATGTATATTCCAGTATAGGTAATTTCTGGAGTTTGGGCAACATTACTATTGATAGCAACCCCTTGGATTGCACAAGCAGCAGAGTCTACTCTGAGAGGTTGTATCCATATGTCATACTGATGGGAGGGTCAATTAACATGGATTGAAGGCCCACAGACTCTGTAGTTCAAAGCCTGGAGTCTTAAGTGACTGGATGTGATCCCAATAAACAGATGTCCCATGCACATCTACTGTAAACTCTCTGTGCACATTCACTTTTAAATTATCTGTATGCACACCTTAGTTCATTTCAGGGATGTTGTTTCACTGTAAATGTTGTCTGACTACAATTCCCATCATCCCAACTTGCCATGCTGGTTGAAGCTGATGGGAGTTGTCTGCTCTAACAGCTTCTCGGTAGGTCCCACTCCCAATTCTTATTATGTATTTATCATTTATTTTTGATTTAAAGTTCAACAAGCATTGAAATACTTTATTCTGTCGGAAGCATAACATTGTGAAAGTCAAAACTTAATATAAGCTCATCAGACCAACTTGAATTAAGGAAAAGGTAGCACCTTACCCTTTTTATCCTTTCTTTAAGTGGAAAACAGTCTTTCCCCATTCGCCCAGCTTGCACTATTGCAAGCAAGAGATGGATTGTATGACTTTATTTTATTCTGTCTTCTAGGCACTTAGATTTCTTTGAGATGGTAAGAAATGAAGATGACTTGGAACTTGCGAAGAGGTTTGAAGTGGTGAGTGCTTCTCTGGAAAGGCTTTTTTATTTTATTTTTAAAAAAGACAAAATAGCTTTCCTGTTTGCTTTGGCTTTTTAGTATAAATTTATATGATTTTTCCATGTGGTGAGGATCTGATTTTCTCACAACTAAAGAGATATGGGTTGCTCTGTTTCTTATTTACAGTGCAGACAAAAAAAAAGCAGCCAACAATGTTGACTAGTGGCACTGGATGAATTTAGATGATGTTAGGATTCTGTCTCTCAACTTCATGGCACCAAATACTTAAAGCGCCTCTGCCTAGTTGTTGTTTGTTTACCTGTTTGTAATGTGGTTGCCTGTTCCAAGTATTCAGCAAATGTATTGGAGAGCCATAACAGGCTTGGACTTGGGTGTTATGGAAGCTACTGGCTTGGCTCATCAGATTGGTTGTTGCCTCATCTGTTGCTGTTGCTTTTTTCCTGTCTTTTGGACCTATAGTCTGCCTACATTCTGGAGTCTTGTTTTCTAGATTACCTTGGACGTTACTCACTTAGAGCTGGAAGATGCTCCTTTGTGGGATAAACTGAATGTTCCTACAAGCTAGATGTTTGGAGTGACACTGCTCCAGTCTCATACTCTCTTGACTCTATGATGTAAACTTCTGTTATTTAACCATACATGGAGCTTCTAATTTCAGCACCATCAATTATAGAGTCCCAGTGGACAGCTCCCTGCTCTTTGAGCCAAGCACCTGCCCCAGATTAGCTCTTGAGTTTCCAGTGAGGCTCTTTTTTTTCTTTTTACAAGCAACAAATAGCACACCAAAACAACAACGTATGGTGCTTTCATGATTTCAGTCAGCACTATAGCTATGAAATTATGCTGCTTTTATTGCTTGTCCCTTAGGTTTGGAGTGGGGCTTTTTTAATTGCAGAAGCAATATAATTTTTTTGATGCCTTTCCTGTTGTCAGCTATAAAGCATTTATTCCATATAGAAAAAGACTGGTTGTTGTAGAACCACACAGGGCAGTTCTCATAGGGTGTAACAGGATTTGTGTCCCCCCCCCCATCCTTCCAAAATTTATCTGCCGGGTAGGAGTAGCACCACTAAAAGTCAGGTTCCTCCTCTCTCAGGCAAGTGGAGTAGCATGACATATTGCAGTGAGGAACTAGCTCCTTCAGTACTATGGACTGAGCTGAATTGACCTTCAAAATCTCAGTGTTCAGTGATACAAAAATGCTACCTCTTGTGTTCAGCATGCAGCTCATTCTCATACACTGACCACTTGGTGCTGCTGATAGAAAGGTGTTATTATGTGCACTTGTACCATCCCCATGTACATGAGATGGTTGGGCAGTGTTATAGAAGTGACCAACATGAGTTTGACAAAACTCTGGTAGGCAGTGGAAGACAGGAGTGCCTGGCGTGCTCTGGTCCATGGGGTCACGAAGAGTCAGACACAACTAATCGACTAAACAACAACAACCATCTCCATGTCTTGCCTTGTAAACCATATTCTGTCCCTAATTGCCTTAGACTTAATTTGTCATCAAAGTAACCCATCACTGCCAAGCCTCCTTCCCCCTCTTTTTCAGTTTGAAGCATATCTTCACAAATGGTGGTGTGCATTTCAGTCCTTCTGAGATTTTAATACTAGATGCCTCATAGGATTTCAAAACTAGGAGATTTCTCTTGTTTTACTCTGCACCTTCCCATGTTTCATTTTGCTATAGGCACATATTGACACAAAGAGCGCCTCGCAGATGTTTGAGATGATCAAGAAGAGGTTGAAGCACACAGATGCTTATCCATATTTACTTTCTGTACTCCAGCACTGCCTGCAAATGCCTTGTGAGTATATTTCTTCTCCTTGTGCTTACTGCAGAATTCTCCGATTAGGAAGATTTTCTGAAGTATGGCTTGTTGAATCCTTACCTTTCTGGAGCTTTAGAGAATTGGGCTCCCCTATAGTGAAACTCTAGTCAATCCACTCTTTTTTTTTTGAGCCCTACTTTCCATTGTGTTGTTTAGTGAGAAAACTAGCCAAGTCCATTCATATGAAAGTCTCTAATATAACCATTGAAAATATTCTTGAAAGTATTTGAGGATTGGCTGGTGAAAGAAGCCAAATGAGTTACTCAGTATGAGTAGGCGCTTAGTATACAGCAAGGGTGAGGAATCTCAAGCCTAGGGTCTGAATAAGGCCCTCCAGGCCTCTCTATCCAGTCCTTGGGACTTTCCTAAAGCCACACCCCTCACTAGACTTGCACTGCACTCTCTTTGAGTGCTTTTGTTTGACTGGAGCATGTCCTTGTGATAATGCCTCTTGCATGCTTGCACGAGGGATTTCTCATATTTCTTCTTATTCTTCTTTGTTTCCACTTAAGGTCTCCAAACATGAAGCAGCCACTTCTTTAAAAAGTAGTAGATGGATGCTGTCCAACTGGAAACCAAATCCTTCTTGATTAAATTATTGTTTATTAAGAAAGGCAAGAAAGGACATTTGTGCTCAGGGTCTGAGAAACAGGTGCCACCTTTAATTGACACAGAATGAAGTTGTTGTTTTTTAAAAAAGAGAAAACTTGTTGCTATTAAGTGGGAATTTCATAGAAAAGGCTTGGTTTTTGCTTGGCACCGCATGGGAATGGATAAGTAGAAAGTTCCCATGCCTTAATTAGAAAATCAAATTAGTAATTTCTCTTTGAGGCATATGATACAAATATGGGGATTGAAAGCCATCTGATTGAATGGCCTAGTAACGGCAGATTAGTTGCTTCCAATCAGTACAGTTAGGCAAAGGCTTGCTGTAGGATCAGTATCTGCCAGGAATATTTGGTCATTTCCACTGAAGTATAAATTTGGTTTCAGTAGCAAATATGAGATTCCTAATCCATTATAGCTGGTTTCAGAAATTAGGTTTGAACACAAGATAAAGGAACTGGTGCACATCTTCACAAAGTTCTCTTTCAAAGTGAATTCATTGAAGCCCCAATGAACTAGATAGTACTGATTTTTGTGAAGATATGGTTAGGATTGCACTGTCGCTTGATGATCACATCCAATGTGGCTCGAAAGGGAACTCACTAAAATAATGAATGGTGAACATACAAAGGTCAGAATGGCTGAAATAACCACAGTAGGAACCAAGTCATCAAGAAGGACTCAGTCTTAGCATTCAATTAAAATTTGCTGGGATTTTCATCAAAGCCACTTATCTAGATGCATCTCCTCACTGGCATTTGTCGTTGCAGATAAACGAAATGGGGGGACGTTTCAACAATGGCAGCTGTTAGACAGGATACTGCAACAAATTGTTCTTCAGGATGAGCGAGGGGATGATCCTGATATAGCTCCTTTGGAGAACTTCAATGTCAAGAACATCATTAAAATGTAAGAAGCATGCTAACTGCCAATAGCCAAATATTATGCAGCATGTTAAGGACAAGGTCTGCTTTTATATGACATTTCATCAGCATGGAGATAACCATTCTTTGTGGATAAATGTCATCTTTTCATCTGGTACAATTTGCATTCACATTGAGAATCTTAATTTTACCTTAGTAGGTTAGTAATAGTATTGAGAATGAATCCCACCAGAAATTAGCTGGTTTTTCCCATTCTCCTAGGAATATTTGTATTTAATTACTTGGGTATAGATCTAAGCTGATCTGGCTTTATCTCCATTCAGGTTGGTAAATGAGAATGAAGTGAAACAGTGGAGAGATCAGGCAGAGAAATTCCGAAAAGGTATGTGGCCGTCTTATACTCTGGATAATAGAGAGGGAATCTGATTGAACCACAGATCTCCAGGCAGTGGAGGGAATGATAGGGTTCTAGGGATTCATGATTGTGTAGGTCACTATTCTTCCCGTTTTATAGATGTGAATTGTGGCTAAAGGATAGGTGACTTAACCCAGTTGCCTACTGGGTGAGCTAGCATTTGAATGCAAACCTGATTCCGACATTTTGATAAAGCTTCCAGTTTTTGGGATGCCTCCTCATTAGAAAACACCTGCTGATTCTCATCAAAAACTGTACCTGCATCTATATCGTAGGTGGGTAACCTGTGGCCATCCAGATATTGGTCGACTCCAGCTCCCGTCAACCCCAGCCAAAATAGCCAGTGGTCAGGGATGAGATAAACTGTGATCCAACACCTGGAGAGCTACAGGTTACCTTCTAGTTTTAATGCAACTCCTCAAACCAAGCCGTTTATAATCATAGAATCGTAATGTTGGAAGGAACCCTTAGGATCATCTAATCCATGGGTAGGCAAACTAAGGACTGGGGGCCAGATCTGGCCCAATCGCCTTCTCAATCCGGCCCACAGATGGTCCTGGGATCAGAGTGTTTTTACATGAGTAGAATTTGTCCTTTTATTTAAAATGCATCTCCGGGTTATTTTGGGGGGCATAGGAATCTGTTCATTTTTCCCCCTTCAAAGTATAGTCCGGCCCCCCACAAGGTCTGAGGGACAGTGGACCGGCCCCCTGCTGAAAAAGTTTCCTGTAATCCAGCCACCATACAAGAATCAAACCTTGGTGTTATCAGCACCACACTCTAACCAACCGAGCTATCAAGAATCAGCCTTTAGAATGTCTGGAAGTTTACAATTATGGTTCTTACCCATTGTTCCCTTTATTCATGGCTTTTGACTGAGTAGCTTGTCATTCATCGCACTTTGGTCTTCTTTCCACTGCAGAGCATGCTGAGCTGATGAGTAGACTAGAGAAGAAAGAAAGGGAATGTGAGATAAAGACCCAGGAGAAAGATGAAATGATGAAGACGCTGAACAAAATGAAGGACAAACTGCAAAAGGAATCTCTGGAGCTACGTCAAACCCGGGACCAAATGACCGACCTTGTAACTCAACTCAATGAGTTCTCGGTAGGATACAGAGATTTTTCTTCTCCTTCCATAGCATGCACAAACACAAAAAGAAAAGAGATACAGTGAAGTTCTAATTTTGTACATCTGCCCTTTTCTAAAGAGAAAGAAAAGTTTGCAAGTAGTTATACACTTGCTGAAAGGTTCATAAACCCTCTGATAAAGAAAATAGAATCAGTAGCCATACATCAAATGCTTTCCGTTATTTTATTTTGCTCATCGCTTCAGTTTTAGTTTATTTCTTGTGGGATTATGCATGTGTTATGCTGTACCAAACGCGGGTGGCGCTGTGGGTTAAACCACAAAGCTTAGCTCCCGTTGTTCGGTCCCTGCTCCTGCCAACCTAGCAGTTCAAAAGCATGCAGTACAAGTAGATAAATAGGTACTGCTCTGGCGGGAAGGTAAACGGCATTTCCATGCGCTGCTCTGGTTCGCCAGAAAGCAGCTTAGTCATGCTGGCCACATGACCCAGAAGCTGTACGCCGGCTCCCTCGGCCAGTAAATCAAGATGAGCGCCGCAACCCCAGAGTCGTCCGCGACTGGACCTAATGGTCAGGGGTCCCTTTACCTATACCTATGCTGTACCATAAGGTAAGTGCTGTGTTTAGTTGTAAGTAACCCCAACTCTCTCTTCCCATTGATCTTTCTTGGGGTGTCTCCAGCCTGCTCTAATGCATAGGTGGCTAACCTGTGCCCCTGCACCCACAACAGCAGGATGGAACAGAACAGACTTTGCTAGGTGCCTGAATGATAACAGGGATGGTGCCAGAGAAATGGATATGAAGGGGGAGTTCCATATTTGGACACTACCATAAAAGTCCCTCTCCCCAGCAGCCATTTGCCTGATGTAAGAATTCAGAATGTTCCTGCTGTTGTGGGATGGAATAGAGCTCCCATATGAGGCTGACATCCTGTTATATAGGATGTTATATAGTCTGTGTTAGCTTTAAAACCTGACCAGAAGTTCTGCAGTGGACAATTTTTGAGGAACCTTGAGAAGTCAAAAGCACATCTTTGAGGGTGGCAGCAGGGGAAAAAACATTGCAGAGGTGAAGACCTTACCAGAAGAGTATCAGCAGAGGCTTCTGCCTTATGTTTTTTTCAAAACTTGTTTTGCTGCATCCATATTCCCTCCCCTCCACTGATGCCTACATCTTGGGAGGCATTGTGGGGAGGATAAGGCCACTGAGCTGCTATGCTCTGCTTCCATGGTCCAAGGCAGCAATGTTCCTGAAAACCAAGGTAGAGAGAGTTCTCTTGTCCTCAGGTCCCGCTTACAGGTTTCCCATGGACGTCTGGTTGGCCACTGTGAACTAGTTGGCCAAGTTGTTGAACTAGGTGGGCCATCGGCATGATCCAGCACTGAAAAGCACTGACGTTATGGCAAACATAGACAAAGGGGAAAGGACTTTGCCAAAATTCTTTCCAGCTGCCTTTGAAAATGCCAGAACTGCCCTTCTCACACGCAAAACATCTGGCCTGAGAATGGACCTATTTTTGATGCAACACTAATCAGAATGTTCTGTTCTCATTTCCAGCAAGGGGGTAGCATTTCCTTCCCTCCCCCTCCTCAGCTACCTCCTGGTGGCCCGTTTGCCTCTTCTCTACAAGCTCCGGAGGTTTTGCCGCCGCCTCCACCACCACTTCCGTTCTCCAGCTGCCCCCCTCCACCCGCTCCACCTCCTCCCCCAGGAGGACCTCCTCCACCTCCCGGAGCACCGCCTTTCTTCAACATGGGCGTGCCTCCCCTTTCCTCCGCCACCACCTTCAGCGGCACTGGGCCCAGTCTGAAGAAGAAATCAACTCCACAGCCGTCTCATCCGCTGAAGTCCTTCAACTGGGCCAAGCTGAGTGAGGTAAGGGGAAGGAGAGCCATTCTGTGTAGATCTTGTGACTGTTGCTTAGGTTTACCGTATATTGTCTGGTTATTGCTATTAAATTGGTTGCCTGAGAAGGAATTTCTAGCTGAATAAGCTTCAGGTGCAAAATGTTGTGGGTGAGCGTACAGGTGCTCACTGAAATACCTTGGCAATTGTATTAATTTTATATTTGGCATCTTTGGATTGCTCTATATTTTAAAAGAGGTGCTGATGGATTTTGGATTGAGTGACATTTGGACTCGACCTACACACATGCACACACGCCAGTCTGGAAGTAGTAGTTCCATTATAAGTGGAGTCTCACATTCCAGCCTAGCTCATAATGGGCTTTGCTCCTGGCTCCACCCTTCCTTCTGGCAAGCATACCCTTCTGAAGGTGAAAGCTTATTACTTAAAGCCTGGATGCATTTGAGCATTTCCAGGAACATCATTTCCTGACCAATAGTTGATGAGATTTGAAGTGTGGTGTAGTGGTTAAGAGTGGTAGACTCATAATCTGGTGAACCGGGTTCGCGTCTCCGCTCCTCCACATGCAGCTGCTGGGTGACCTTGGGCCAGTCACACTTCTTTGAAGTCTCTCAGCCCCACTCACCTCACAGAGTGTTTGTTGTGGGGGAGGAAGGGAAAGGAGAATGTTAGCCACTTTGAGACTCCTTAGGGTAGTGATAAAACAGGATATCAAATCCAAACTCTTCTTCTTCTTCTGAAAATCTCCCAATCAAATTCATTACATTTGGTGGTTCTAGAAACTTAATTTTTCATACCCCCTGAGAAGAAAGAGAATATGCTCAAGTGCCCCAAGGTTTCAAAGATAAAGTGTAAGATGCTTCTCCTTCCTTCCTCATTATTCATGCCCCCTCTTTGAAAGGACCAGGTTGATTCAGATATGTGTGTGTTTGAAATGCTGAATAGTTGCAGGGGTGATTTCTAAGAAAAATGCAATATTGATGACAGCTTATGCATTATGTAATCATGCTTGAATACAATTACCCTATTCTCTCCCAACCCTAGTAAAACTCTTCATAGCACATCCTTCTGGAGGGGTCTCCAGACTAATTTTTGCATGGCACATTCATTCTGTCCAAGATCTGTAACCTCTCCCACCCCTATATTCCCTCCTACCCCTGTTTCTCTCTTGGCATTGTTGTTTTCTTTTTTTTAAAAAAAAGAAAAAAACACACAGATTGAACAGCGTCTGTGTTGAATTTGGGTGACTGCCTAGAAATCCACACTCTTTTTTAGACTCCAAGTCACTCAGGACTCAACTCAGGCATTTGGAATGAGTGTCCTGGGACCTCTGGAATGCCACAAGAATTCTCTCTCTCCCCCCCCCCCATTTCTTTTAAAATAAGATGAAGTGAAGTATTTGCTGCTCCGCCTGTGCTTGTCTGTCAGAGCCACGTGGGGCTGTGGGAGAGAATGTAAGACAGGGATTTATTTTCATTTTCAGAACACAGGACTTAGTGCTTCGAAGGAAAGATGTAACAACTACACACACACACTAGTGGGAGGGGAAAATAAAGTAGAGAGGGACACACAGGTGTTTCTCTTTAGCATGCAGCCACCACAGACTTATCCTCCCCTCTGGTTAAGAGTGGAGGCAGCTGTGCTAATAAATGGGGGCTTCAGAGGTGAATGCAAATGCTATTTTGGGGCCTGCAAGAATAGTATTGGGAGGATATGATAAGCGTTTGCCATGATTAATATTTCTGGTTAGTGAATGCTTTGCTGTTTCCAGAGGTGGAGGTTCTTTAGCTTTAACTAAAAAGCTATCACACTCTATTCTTTGTGTTGTATTTTGTATAGGCCATGTGCTGTGTGGGGTGTTTATTTTTAATGTTGTGGGAGGAAATTTATTTCATCCCCTCACTGTCCCATCTGAAGTGGTACAGGGCTACAGCATCACATGACACTGCCCTTCAACTCACACAGCTTGTTTTTCCCTTTAAAGTGGTGGGCTGATTTTAGTTTCAAAACTTCAGGTTGTTTGATTGCTCTCTAGTAATGTTCTTATAAGAGGCCTTGAGACCCCACCATCACCACAGAGCAAAGAATGCCATGTGAAAAATTCATGATCAATTACTCTTTCTTCTCCTTGTACGTCTTTCCCTTACCTAAATCGGAACATGCATAACACCCAGAGCTGTTGCTTTCCTGGGGAGGGAGGATAATACTGTTGTTTTCCCCATGAGGGGCAGTTTGAGCGGGGGGGGCAACTTAGATGGAGGAGAGAGTACTGAAGAAAGGGATAAGTAACCCTTCTCCTAGATCAGGGTTTCCCTAATGTGTGTCTCCAGCTGTTTTTAGGCTACCATTCCTATCATCCCTGACCACTAGTTGTAGTCCAAAAACAACTGGAGACCCAAGTTTGGGAAACCTTTTCTTAGATCTTCAGCTGTGAGCAATGGAGGGAGGGTTTTTTTTCCCTGCAGCTGCATTTCAGTCAAAGCAAAAATGTAGGAAGATCCAATCATAGAGTTGTATTCTGTGTAGCACTACGGTGAGCATTATATTAGCACAAGGGTTGCTCCTTGCACAACAGAGCATTCTCCCCTTCTCCTGCTCCTCACCCTGTGCATCCCGTAGATCTGATCTGGGCTTCCCCCCAACTCTTCAGAACAGATTTAGGGATGGCGGAGGGCGAGAGGAGAGAGAAGGGAATCCTGTTGTGCCATTGCTCACCCTTGCTCTCATGCAACTATTTAGTTGCATACTGCCCACAGATCTGAAGCTCAGCAGGTAGTTTGGCCCTCACAAATATTAACTTAAACTCTGGTTCAGCCTTTGGTCCACCAGCCCATCTTCTATGACCAGTAAAAATAAGAGAGTAGTGTCACACCATATGGCATCTGGCAGATGTCTATTCCAGTTCCTACTGGCTATTCCAAGGAATTAATTGAGATTGTACAGCCTAACAGGAACAATGATAACTGATGAAGAAATCTGGATTTCGCAGTGGGAGGCCTAACTTTTTACAATGTAGGGTTGCAGGACTTTATTAGGGTCACTGTTTAACAAAGGAGGAAAATACAGCTGTATTGTTTATCTTAAAGATGTGGAAATGTTTTCCAGTTCTTGTTGTCAAGCTGTTCAATTTACATCACTCTTGGCCCGCAAGAGGAAGACTTCAAAAAGAGCTGGGGTGAAGGATGCTTTTGTTTCCAGGGAGAAAACTGCAACAACTCACTAATTTCCCTTGACACCCTTACTTTTGTTACATTAACTCAGTCAGAAAAATTTGATACTGAACACATGGAAGCATTGCACTAACTTGCCTGTGGTTAACACCTTCTATGAAATGACTCTTTAGAAACCTTAATACCAGGAGCAGCCAACATGGAGCCTTGCAGACATTATTGAACACCAACTCACATCAGCCCCAGCCAACGTGACTGATGGTCAAGAATGAGGGGAATTTTGCGGCAACCCCATGTGGAAGGCACCACATTGGCTACTCGGCCGATTAAGAAATAGAACTGAAATGCTTCGGCATTCTGGAATAAATGTTTTGCTTGCTTCCCAGAAGGAAATGTAAGGTGTACATTTCAGCTCATAGACTCTAAAATGACAAATAAAATCCCTAGGGTGTCCAAACTTTTTCCAAAGAGGGCCAGATTTGATGAAATGAACATGCGTGAGGGCCAACCTAAGTTGTTGAGCTTTTCTTAGGATTGAAGTTGAGCTTTTTTTACAATTTTACCCCAGGACATACCTACAGGGGCCTGATTAAATTGACCAGCAGGCTGCATTAGGCCCCTGAAATGGACTTTTGACATGCCTTCCCTAGATGGATGAAATTTTGGAGACAAAGACACTTGAAATGAAGGGCCACAATGAAGAACAAGGAAATAGCAAAATAAAGCAATCCTTGTGGATAGCTGTGGGGACTTTGTGCGTTATTAATGTACCTGACGAATTCAGAGTTTGCAAGGATGAGGAAGTGAACAATTTATGCTGAAACTTGTACTGCCTTTTCAGTGAAATAAGGACGTCCCATTTCCTATCAAGAACTCCCTTCAAAAGTTCACAGTAACCTGGAATGTGGCATTTGCTTGGGTACAAGGGTATTCTGCTGAGGGAGGGGTCTCTGGCAGAGATGGTGACCCCTCCAGATACCATTGGACTCTAGTTCCCATCAACCGCAGCCAGCATGGCCAGTGCTCGGAAATGATGGGAAGAGTAGTCTCAAGAACATCTGGAGAGCCACAGATTCCCCATTCCTTGTCTATGGTTTCGGCCAGGGAAATAGCCAGTTGCACTGTAAAAAAGTAAAGACTTGGCAATGAGTCTCTTCTGCTGTCTATAGCCAGGCCAAAAATGAATGATAAATCACAGTCCTCAGCATGTTCTTTTGATCATGAACAGGCCTTGCGTCCCCATGTTCAAAATTCATTCAATTTTCCTTGATTCTCTTTTCATGGCAAAACAGAGATTAGTGCAGTTGACTGCATGCTTGGGTTTGGGTTTATGATGCAGTTTGCTAACAAGAGGGCATAGAAACAAACCATTTTGTAGGGAGGGATCCTGCTATGACCATTCTCTGTGCTTCACTTATCTCTAGTTTCTCTCCCAGAGGACCGTATTTTATTTCAAGTATGTCAGTGCACAGTGACATGAGGCAATGGGATTGTACAATGCATTTGAGAAACAAATCCTCTCTGCAGGGCCAGTTCCTTATAAAGATGTACTCTGGTTAATTGCGTGTGCTCCAAATACTTTTTGCTTTATGTCTTAGGCAATCTCTGGGGAGTCCTGGGAAATTCTGTTCACAGGTCTGATTTCTCATAATGGACTAAAACTTTTTGCATAGCAGAGAAGCCAGATAACTAATTCTCCAAGGTTCACATGGAATAAAAATATCTCATTAAGCGGGGAAATGGAATGATGCACAGATGAAGTAACTTTTTTAAAAAAGAACAAAAAGAACAAGAATTTGTTGTATTTTTATATTGCTGATTAGCGACCATAACTATGTTTCTGGAGCTAAGGGAATAATTTGTCATTAGGTGAATCTTTTGTTTCACTCGCAATACTCAGTCATTTTGACTGATGAAAAGCAGCTATACATTTCTTAATCCATAACTGAGCAATGAGAATGCAGTGTAAGGAAGTTGTCTGTCCCAGCCATCCATTTTCCCATGAGTAAAAAGGGTGAGCACGGGAATGGGAGGCTTCCCTCCACCAGGAAGCTTTACACAGGAAGGTCAAGTCAGGCAATAATAGAGAAATATAAATTTAGCCAATAATATCTGCTTATTTTTTCATTTGTACTACTCAAATGGTAAAAATAGTGGGGGGTTTTTCTAAAATTTCTTCCCCAAAACTTGTTTAACTTGTTGCCTTACTAAAGTAAGGCATAATTCCTTAAGTAAAGGCATAATTCAGTTTAGAATAATTTGATCTGAGGCCTTGTCATTCAGCGACATGCTATTCTACCCAGTATTGAAAATAGGTTAGGCCAATTCTGGAAGGTTAAAGAGCTATTTAGTGGAGACAGCCAGAGAAAAAAATGAAGTTTTGGTGACATCAGTGGACATAGCAAAAAGGATGATTTGGTTTGTCTTCCTTAACTCTCATGGTGGAGTCTGTGCTGTCTCATGAATACAAGCATTGCTCCCATGGAAAATTTAGTTTTCCAAAGTTCAGCTTTTGAGCTTCTCGCTCCATGAAGAAAATATTTAGGATTCTCCCAGAAAAACTGATGCACTTCTAAGTAGCTCCAATAATCTAGGGGCACACAGTCAACTATGGTCATCTCAGCTCCACACTTCGGATAAGGACCAAGACTTTTGATGAGTGCGAGCACTCATATCTTGATAAGTATTGTGGGTACCAGCATAAAATGACTGCCATGGGCTGCAAAAAAAAAGAGGTTATGGTATTTCATACCAGCTAAAAAAGCACTGATATGGAGTACAGCTTTGCAGACCAACCAGCCACCTCAAGACAGTGCAAATGCACATTGCTGTGCTTTTATTTTAACTTCTGTATTTCTTCAAAAAAACCTTTTCCTTCCTTTAAACATCTTATTTCTTAAAAGGCTCCGCTCTTTTTGCTCTGACCATCAACTTGTTTCCTTTCTAGCATAACACATTTCTCTTGCTCTTTTTAATGACTGTGAGTGGGAAATGGAGGCTGTTCCTAATTAGTTCAATAATGAAGTGTTAATGCACTTTGTTGCGTGAGTGCACTTGAGGAACTTTCAGGCCAGGAGCCTTTGAGAGGTCTCTTTGGTAATCTTTTCTTTGGGACCATAAGACACCACATGCTGTGAAAATCATCATTGTTGCCAATGTGATTTCCTTGAGTTTCCCCCACCCAACACACACCATGAACATTTCTGTGTTCTTTTTAAAGTCTCCAGTTCTTTAGCACAAAATTAACAATTTTACGTTAACAGTGCCTTTGTTCATTGATGTTGGGGACACTTCACAGTTAAACAAAAAAACTGCAATGAAATTCTTTTGCAAGCAGATTTTAGAGTGCAGACCAAGAAGCAAGGCTCAGTGGCTTCCAAACAAGCGTGGATTCATAAGGCACCTTTCAAAACATGGCTTCCATATCCTGTCTTGTTTTGAAGCCATTAACCATAGTATCTGGCTTCACAATGGGTGGGATTCAACGTTGCACTATTACAGATGTCCCATCTGTGCAAGAATGTCAGCTTCCTGGACAGAACATACCAGTCTCCTCCTCTGTTCTGGGGGGTTCTCCCGACATGGGGGGACACAGTTGGGGGGGGGGGAGGGAAGGCCCATGGTGCAAGTTGGAAGCACAGGGCACCGGCTGATGGGGTTCAGTAGGTGAATCCCACCCAGTGCAATGGGAAGCTATGGTTAAATGATGGATCCTAGCTTGTTTTGCTACTTACAGGATATAGCTGTGTGCAGATGAAGAGAGCTTGAGCATTAAGCCACCATTTCTGGTTTAGTGTTACATGTTACAGTGTTAACTGTAGTTAAACGGATTGGGAGAAGACTACATAATGATACACTCTCATCTGATTCTTCTGTAGTACACAATTTCCCTCTGCCTTTTGCCTGCTGACTTTAACTGGGGCTTGACCATAATAATACTTACTCTCTCTCTCTCTCTCTCTCTCTCTCACACACACACACACACACACACACACTGCTACAAGCCTTCATTGTTATTTGTTCCCTGAATGTTTCTGTATCTCTTTGGACTGTAGGAGAAGATACATGGCACAATCTGGCATGAAATTGATGATTTAAGGGCTTTCAAGATGCTGGATTTGGAGGATTTTGAAAAAATGTTCTCAGCTTATCAGAGACACCAGGTAAGGCGTTTTCCTTTCATTTCCTGTCACTCTAAACCCTGCGCTTCCTGGGCTTCTTTGCAGAAATAGTTTCCAGGACTGGGTGCACCAATGGAGAGGAGCAAGCTGGGGCTGATAGGAGTTGGAGTCAAACAGCATCTGGAGAGATCCAGGTTGACTACACCTGCTTTAAACTCTGCAGTTGCATCTAACCTTAGTGCGAAATAAAGGAAAAAGCAAGCAATCAGTTATTTGAACCTGTAGCTTGCTTGGGGTTCTCTCATACTTGATCTTTGTATCCAGTGCTACTGATTTTGTGTTTTCTTTTTTTCTCTTATGCCTTAGCTCTTGGAACCCTACTTCTCTTGAATAAAACTTTCTAAGCAATTAGAGCTTTCAGTAGTGAGATTGGATTAGTTTGGCTTGGGGGGGTGTCACTTCACTTATTTCCCCCTTTCTTTTTCTTTCCAACAAATGAGTTACAGATTATAACATTAGCAACATTATTTTAACAGCAGCTGTTTATTAGCATTTCTGTCTCCTTTTCTTGGAAAGCAAGACACCTGCATTCTGTCTGCCTCTGATGAATGAAATTCAGCTAGAACAGTACCATGGAGTTTTACCCTCCCCCATCCTGCCTGCTTCCCAAATTCTTTCCTAACTATTGGAATGTATTCCAAAAACATGGTCTCTTCCAGTTGTCTTGAAACAGCCTGCTGTTGTTAAAATGACAGTCCAAAGGTGCTTTGTAACCTAAATAATTTCTATCCAATCATATAAAGTGGTGGACCCTATTATATGTATTTCCCCTCTTTTAGTGTGGTATCACAAACAAAATACAAAAAGAGCTATTTCTAAATTTAAATCCTCTGACATTTTCTCCTGTTCCAGCTATTACGACATGGAACCAATGAAAGCTGTTAGTGAATAAATCCATAAACTTCCCTGACTACAACACCTCTTAGTTCCCCCTGGATTTGGGCCATTTTATTTGTGTGAATCTCTGCAAAATGCACTTTTTGGAGGACAAGAAAGTTGTGAAGATTTGGCTGGCCATTTCTGAATTAACGTGGAAACTTCAGTTTCCATTCTGCCTTGGGTTTCCCTGTTTTCTAACTGGCACAGCTCCTGCCAGTCAGTAAAACTTGCCACTGACAGCGCACAGTCTGCTCTGTCTCTAGGCGCCACTTGAGATTAATCTCTAGCCCCCTTGGCCAGGAGTTCATGAGTGTCTTGCTGCTCAGTTCAGAAGGGGCCAGGCCTTTGTAAGTGTTCCAACTGGATGTGTGCAAAGGTTCAATTTAATTGCAGGTACTGGGTTTGAATGCTCACAAAAAAGCTCAAAGGATTCTTGCAAATGTGCCCTTTGTTATCTCACCTTTTCCTGCCCAGAAACCTACCTTTGGGCAGGATAGGGCAAGGCTGTAGAGGCAGTTGGGTGATCCCCAGGCCCTGGCAGCGCATCTCATCTCACTGAGAGCTGGGGCTATAAGTCCCAGAATCCTTGACAGAAATGTTGTGCAGACTTGTGGTTCCAATTACAGTCCTCTGTTGGGACCTGGAGAACATCTACTACCACCTCCTTTCCATACCCTAAGATAGTTTTCTGGGCCTTTGGTAAAGGAAAGACAGCAGAGGCGTGCAAATGATCACAGCTTCTTAAGATTGCAGTTTAAGATCCTGGCTTGTTCCAAACCTAGAAACGTCCTGCTTTGAATGTGATGGGGTGGGTAGTTATGTAAAGACATCCTAGTTTATCATGGTGCACCAGGAAGGGGCATTGCAGGGGCAAAAAGTTTGTGGATATCTCTGTTTATAAAACTTACTTAGCCTGAATTTGTGACTTTTAAACTTTAAACAAATGCATCCAAATCCAAACGTCAAAGCAAATCCTAGTTCTTTTGTTCTTGAGAGAGAGCATGAATGAAGCATTTCTTTCTTCAATGCAATTAATATGGTATTAATATGTCTCTTCCCGCTTTCCTTTATATCAAACTGCTCCTTCATTCTTTGAAAAGACAAAGGGTCTGTTCTCCCCTCCCTAGAAATGTATCTGCTGTTAGTTATAAAAGGATGAGACAATATTACTCAAATGCTTAGTTTTGAGTAGAATTTACTTTGAACTCCCTGACTAATCCTTGTTAGGCTATTCAGTGCATTCATTCCTTGCTTTAAAATAGTGGTTATATGGCTGTTGCAGAAAGGAGTTCAGAGGCTTAGACTGCAGTTCTTCAACTCAATAGGACCAGCTGTTATGAGCAGATGTGCAAAGGATTGCACTGATAATTACTGTCTGCAGTATTTTTGCACAAAATATGCAAGCTCACTGCTTATGTACGTGCCGAGAGAAGAACAGACCTGGATGTATTTCCTCTTTGGTTCTTTTCATATAAAAAAAAGTCATTTTGCTGGCATAGCGTTTTAATCACTTAGGAAACCCAAATGCTGTTGCTTTGGTAAACTCTGTGCCTTTTATTGCTGTGGCTAACTGTTGGCATGTTTCCTTCTCTGTTCTCTTCGAATCCTGCCTGAGTAGGACCTGCTAACTAACCCTCCTTCTTCCTGTAAGCAGGTGAGTACTGTCTGTCCTCTGTCTGACTTTCAGAGTTCTATTCCACTGTTTACATTAGGAGACTTAGCAGAAGCAGATGCACGACCGACACTGTTTACTGCATGAGAAACCCTTCACTTTTATTTGCACTTTAGCAGGTGGAGAGGAGATAATAAGGATTTCCTTGCATGAATTTCAAGGGAGGGCGGGAGCATGGAAAACCACTGTCCTTTTCATCTGACTTGCTCCATTTCAAAGAACCTGCCCAGTGTTTTCCTCTTTGGGCAGAAGCGGAGAGATTTTATTCAATGTTCACTATTTATTTGTAATCCACAACTGGTACCTGATTTAGCATTGCTTGGTTTTTTGGGGACACATTGTGTTTCTTGGGGTGCCAGGGCATGCACAGCACCATAATGCATGTGGTTTTTTCCTTAGTTCTTTTTTTAAAAAAAATTTGTGGTGTAAAATGAATTGTGCTATAAAACTTCAACCTGCACAGGCAATCCTGTTTACAGAGCTGGGAAAGAGAGGAGAAACAGACCTACTTTATACATCTAGACATAGGCACACACACAAACACACACATAATCCTCAGTGTCTGTAAATGTACCATTATCTGCAAGTAAATGTTTCTGGTTTAGCTGGTGAACTAGGACAGAGAAATCTACCCTAGGCTTCCTTAATCTTCCCTTTCATTACAATCCTGCATCTCAGATGGATTTCCACACAAGTTCAACTCTTTGGGCTTGGAGCACTGGCTAGCTAGTGGCACTTCTGCACTGGCAGAAAAAAAAGGAGGAAAAATATATGGCACTGATTTTCATGGTTTTTTAAAAACTATTTATAGAAGGAAATGGGATCAACCGAAGATTTGTACCTGTCCACACGAAAGGTCAAAGAGCTTTCTGTGATCGATGGCCGGAGAGCACAGAACTGTGTCATCCTCCTTTCCAAGTAAGTTTGCTTGAACCTGAACTTATTTGGGATTTGCTTTCTGGTTAGGGATATAAGATGGCGTCATTTTTTGTTTCACCTTATATTTGCCACATGCAGCACTGTTTCTCTTCCACTGCAGTTCATCTTATGCAAAAAAAATTAAAATACATTATTTGTCTTATTTTCCACTGTGGTGAAATTACATAAGTTAATGTTTTCATTACATTATTCCACCCCATTTATTTAAGTGCAAAGGAAACAGTCTGCAAATGACAGGAACACAATCAATTGCTTCTCATTTGCAGACTGAAAGCAGCAGCAATAGCAAATGCCAATAATATTTGCTGGATTGATTTCTATTCTGGACATGGGACATACAAGTGAACACTAGTAATTTCTATTACCATTCTCATTTTCATTGGAATTCTTGACATCACTATTTCTGATTAAATTGTAACAATGCAAATCATGTTTTAAAAATGATTTTACTGTTTACTTGATTTTGTATTGTAAGATGGCCAAGAATATATTTGAAGGGCAGGATATGAATGCCTATAATGACATAAACAAATAGGATTGTTGGCTCATTAATTAGTTTATGCATTGCGGTCTAGCAGATTTTTTTTTTTTTTTTTACTTCCAGTGCTCATATTCCTCATTGCTGTGTATACTATAAGCTGCTTGCATTAAATCCCTTTTAAGCAAATGCTTCCAGTCTAAAGTGTCATAGTCATTAAAAAAAGAGAGGAAATGACAGTTTGATATATTAAGTACAATAGTTTCTCAGTCATTTTTTCATGTCTTTATAAATAAGTGTTTCAACTGTTAACACTATTTTTAGCCCTTATTATTTTTGCAATATAATCACATTTGCAAGTATAATAATATGCAAATGCTTTATTTGCACATGAACTAGTGTGCAAACAGATGGTGCATTGGCATTTTTGGCATGTGTTTGTAAGTAGCTGTCCCCTTGTGCTTGGCATTAGCAGCAGGGAAGCCAAGGACTGAATTGTTTACTTGTGGAGATGAGACTGCCGTTTCTATTTTTAAGAAGTTTCAGACTAATTACGGGTAGTAGAGATGTAATGACTGCGTGGGAACCTAGGTAGCAGCCTTTTGCTGGAGTCACAGCTTTTGCCACATCTAGCCTTGTACTGTCAACACTGACTGGCAGCAGCAGGCAGGCAGAGAATCTTTCCCAGCCCTACCTGGAGATTCTAAGGTTTGATCCTGGGGCCTTTTGCTGGCACTGAGCTCCAGCCCTTGCATCTGAAGCAAAGCAAAATAACAAATTTATCTAACTTTAAGGGTTGTACCTGACTAAGTTGCACTCAGAGTTAGACCTTGTGAAATCATAGGTAACTTAAGTTACCCCTGACTACCTTAACTCTCCAGGGAAGTTCGCCTGGCATCTTCATTATACACCTTTAGGCGCCAGGCAAAAACGTTCCTTTTTACCCAGGCCTTTGGTTGATCCAATTTACATCCTATGCCCTTTTAAGGTGTGTTCTTTGAGGGGGGGCGCTATTCAGTTGTTTTATATTTGTTGGGTGTTTTGTGATTTTATGTCTTGATTTTATTCTGTGAACTGCCCTGAGACCCCCAGGTACAGGGTGGTATATAAATTCAATAAATAATAAATAATAATAATAACTCAATTTCTTTTAATGGGTCTCCTCTGAGCAGGTAGTGTTACAGTGTAACTGGACCTAACGGAAGTCCATTATTTCCAGTTACTACTGCTACTAGTTTTAGAGGCTGAGGAAAAGAGGCTCTTTGAGAGGGATTTCTCCAGGGCCATCCTGTTAGTCCGTGGCTAAGTTGGAATAATGCAAAACAAAACAAAACAAAACAAAACACACCAGCAGCGTAGTTTTTATGTAGTTTTGTGGTAGTTTTATGTAGTTTTTATGTAGTTTTTCAATTTCATTGTTCTGCGAGGGACAATGACAATAAAGGATATCGTAATCAGCCCTACCGGGAGGCTAGAACTCCTGCTTCTCTGAATCACTGCCTGCTCAGCATGTTAGTAAGGACCATTTGGCTGCCATTAACAGCAGCATAGGTGCTTTAAAGATTACAAGAAGAGCACTTGGTCTCACAATATGAGACCTCTTGAAAGACCTACATTGGCTCCCAGTACGTTTCCAAGCACAATTCAAAGTGTTGGTGCCGACCTTTAAACGGCCTTGGTCCAGTATATCTGAAGGAGCGTCTCCACCCCCATCGTTCTGCCCGGACACTGAGGTCCAGTGTCGAGGGCCTTCTGGTTCCCTTGCTGTGAGAAGCCAAGTTACAGGGAACCAGACAGAGGGCCTTCTTGGTAGTGGTACCTGCCCTGTGGAATGCCCTCCCACCAGATGTCAAAAAGAAAAACAACTACCAGACTTTTAGAAGACATCTGAAGGCAGCCCTGTTTAGGGAAGCTTTTAATGTTTAATATACTATTGTATTTTAATATTTTGTTGGAAGCCACCCAGAGTGGCTGCGGAAACCCAGCCAGATGGATGGAGTATAAATAAATTATTATTATTATTATTATTATTATTATTATTATTATTATTAAATTCTGACAGAGGGGAGACAACAGAGATTGCTAGATGGAATGGTGGCAAACTGGAAAAGAATGTTTCTGATTTCGGATTAGGAGAGGTGTTTTTAGGAGGGCTTTGGAGGAAGAAAGAGTATTCATCCAACATATCTTCAGGGAGGTATTTGTCTTAGAGTGCAACTGTGTTGACTTTTAAATCCCCTCTCCTGAAGGCACTTGTTCCACATTATCATTTAATCCCCCTGGCAGAAGGCAGCTACACTGTTACTTGCAAGTTATTACTCAGAATCCAAATAATCACATTTGTTGAGCCTGTAGCATAACTGGAAGATATCTTGGTAAATCCTTCCACACTTGAACACAACTGATCCATAAACCATTATCTGGATTCATCTGGATTGTCATTTAATCTGAATTGGGAGCTCGTTTTTGGCAGCGGGCATCTCTCGCGCCACTCCCTTAACCTCAGCATCTTGTTCCATGTTTCAGCTAAGGCCTGATTAAATATGTTTTTAAATGGGATGCAGGCAACAATGTAAAGGGATTTTGTCACTCAGTCTCTTGGCTCTTCTGGCTTCTTCCTTGTCTCCTTCTGTGGACTAGTAAGGCTTCAGAACGAGAGCCTGGCGGGAGGACGGTGTCCCTACCTGCCGTTCCCCCAGGCCTCCCATGCAGTGCTTGGCAGGACTGCACTTTTGAACACTGTGAAAATGCAAACGTGTAAATTGAGAGCACCACATTACATCCCCAGCACCATCCCCTGCTTTCAGGTGCCCCCTCTCTCTTTCAATAGCTGCTTTCAGTTGGCTGCAAACGTTGCATATATCTTTGCAGTTTATTCCCCTTCTGTTTACACGGTGCTGTCATGCCCTTTAAAGTGAAATGGCTGCACAGAGGGTTCCCCTGCGCGCACACACTACTTGAAATGTTTTCTTTTCACTAACACTGTCTTCGAAAGGGTCAGGCGGGGCTCGTGTTTCATAGGACCTAAGAAAGCGAAAGCTGGCCGGTGTGGGAAATAATCATGTCTCCTTTGTCCCCACCTTCCCTTTTAACAAGACTGGGGAAGAAGGTATCAATCAGAGCAGATGAAAATTGGATTCTTTGCTGGCCCGTGTCGGTGCAGAGTGGAATTTGTAGCTCTCTTTCAGAGTCACTTTGCTCCTTCTCAACACTTTGCCTTTTCCAGTACAGTGGTACCTCAGGTTACAGATGCTTCAGGTTACAGACTCCGCTAACCCAGAGATAGTATCTCAGGTTAAGAACTTTTCTTCTGGATGAGAACAGAAATCGTGTGGCGGCAGCGGGAGGCCCCATTAGCTAAAGTGGTGCTTCAGGTTAAGAACAGTTTCAGGTTAAGAACGGACCTCCAGAACGAATTAAGTTCTTAACCCAAGGTACCACTGTAGCTGAAAAGTAATTCAGCACTGCATGTCATGTATTTTGCTCTTAAATGTGTGTTTCTCTCATGCATATAGTGAAATTCTCTTTCATGGGTACATATGCAATATTCAATAGACCTTTGCGTATGATGTTCCTGTGCCAATTAATATAAAGATTGGGGGCTGTATCCAATCATATTTCTCTGCTGGCAAAAGCTTCCTTGACCCAGCAGGCTTCTTTTTCATTGATCTTCTTCCCTTTGTAACCTTGTGTGCCCCTTCACCAGATCTGCTACAGAGGGGTAGCAGTCCTTTTGGAACCCAGGCCTGAGGTTCCGCTGAGCTAGAAGGATTGGTGACATGAATCAGTATAAGGCAGCTTTCTATGTCTGTGGGCATGGGAGAACTAGGGGAATGATAAATGAGATAAGCATTTGCAGTTCCATGGGAGCAATAAGAGGTATACCAGAAGACAATGAGACTGGTGGTGCAGTCTTTAGGTTTGAAATGCAATGGACCTGGAATCTATTCAGCTTCATAGAATGGAGTCCTTGGTGTCTGAGAAAGACTAGACCTCCTTAAATCTGGAGCAAGCCAAATTTCAGCCCTTTTCAGGAGCCATTTGTTGCCTTGCCTTTGGAGACAACGCCCCCCTCTCCCATCTTCATTTTCTGTATCAGAATTTAGGCTATCAAACAAACCCCTCTTTCCGAGGGGAAGTGCAAAGGAAGATCGGCATTGCATGTACGGTGCACACTGCTTGTAAGGCTCAAAGCCATGAACCTCTCAGAAGGTTTTTCTTTCCTTCATTTTTTTTAAAAAGCTAACTTATTTGATGGATGACCTTACCTCCATTTCAGTGCATAGTAAGCTCTCTAGTTAAATCAAGCAAGCCATGTGAAGCTATCCTGTCTTAAATCTCTATCAGCAGGCTATGTGCTCAGCTTAGCTCTTCATATATCACAGAGCCTTGTGTGGACTCATGCTTTCCCCACCCCCCACCCCTTTCCCCTGTAGTTTAAAATATTGTCCAAAGCCAGCCTTAACCCAACCTGATGCCTTTCAGATGTTTTGGACTCCCGGTTCCCATCATCTCCAGCCAAGTGCGGCCAGAGTTTGCAGTCCAAAACATCTGCAGGGCACCAGGTTGGGGAAGGCTGATCAAAGCTATGCAACCTGAGGCTTAAAATGCACTTTAGCATCTCCCACGCTATTTGTATCGATGTCAGTGGCAATGCAGGAAATAAAGCGGATAAGAAGTATTTGTAATACAAATGAGCCTTCTGGCCAGTGTAAGATTGATACTCACATTACAATCCCACTTGATGGAAGTACTTCTTTAAACTGTAAGTCTGAAAAGCACCTTGCCTCCCCGGTGCTGAAGTATACAAATCCTCTGTATCATCCCTGACCACTGGTCCTGCTAGCTAGAGATCATGGGAATTGTAGGCCAAAAACATCTGGAGGGCCACAGTTGAGGAAGCCTGCTCAATGGCATATTGTCCTTTTTCTGAAACCTTGTATTCTTGTCTCTCTGACCCTCTGCTTAGTCATCATTAAGTGGTCTGAAACAAGGAAGTGTTTAACAGAAGGCAATAGTGAAGTTTTTTTTGTTGAATAGCTATGATATGATTCATATAATACTTGCCCCGTGGACACTTCGGTCCCCTTTCTGTAATCTGTCAGGTTCTGGCTATGAGCCTGCTGTTTTCTGTAAGATGAGCTGAGCTATATCAAATTGGGAACTTTAAGAATGCACTAAGCTGGCGGCTTGTTTCTTTACCCAGCTTTCCTTTGCAGTGTTGAGGGGTCCATCAGAATGGATGGAGATGGTGCTTGCTGCTCAATCCCTGCAGTGAGCGAACTGGCATTTGTCGCATTGTCGTACTTTGCATGACAAAGTACAAAGTACATTGCAAACAAAGAAACCTGACTGCAGGTGTGACATGCAGGTGTGTAACAAGGTGAATAAAAATGATGGGAGAAGAATTAAGTTGCCTTTCCTCTTTGAAAATTCCCTTGTTTTTATCTACGTACCGGTATTTCTTTTCACCTACTTCTGCCTTCTATATGAGCTAGTATTCAACAAAGTTTACTCAGATTGAAAATTAATCTGAGTAATTGAAATCAAACAGTACTCATTTGGGTCCGTGCATTTCAATGAGTCTACTCTGAGTAAAATGTAGTTGAATGCCACCTCATGTTCTTTACTGTTCAGCACTAAGATATCCCCTTCTCCTACCCGTATAAAGAAAGAGGTGATCAGTGAGCAAGGTGGACCAGGTCGTTACTGGTTTTGCCTATGTTTTGCCCAGAGATTAAGGGCTGGTTCTTAGTTCTACTTGGATGTAGATACCTGATAACAAAATGCCCATCAAACCTGAAGGTCATGTGCATGTAAAATCCAGGGTGTGCTCTTTAAAATACTTGAAACTGGGACTCCTAGCCCTTCCCCCAGAAAAATAGTATGCCAAGAAGCAGTCTAACCTTTTCCCTGAGAAGCTGGTGTGTGTGTTGACATGCAGGGATGTTTCTGTAACTTGGAGCATTCAAAGTTATCAATCCCACCCCACAATGAAGTAGTACAGACCCAGCAAAGTTGTACCAACTGATTTTCTTTGCATATTCAGATCAGCTCCACTACCGTTTCCTTTAAGAGAGGGAGTTGTTGGACTTCAACTCCCATCAGCCCCAGCTGTATGGCCAGTGGTCAGAGATTAGTTGGAATTTTAAGTCTGACATAATATGGAAGGCCACTCGTTGCTCATCCCTCTTTTAAGATGGGCTTCCATGGGCTCATGGAGGTGTCTTGTTGATAGTTATCACAGAGGGGAAAGGCTGAGTACATCGTGAAGATTTAAGTAGCCTTTCTCCCGTCTTGGAAGTTAGGGCCATGCAGCCTCACACATGTGGCTGCTCACAGATAGCTGTTGTGCCGATAGAGCCTCTCCATTTCTCTCCTCTAGGAAAAAGGGAATTCTCTTGTGTCCCTGTAAGGAGGAAATGTGCATGCAGAAAAATAATCTTGTGGGGCAGGAAAGGAAGCCTGTTAATATGCAACAAATCCATTGCTCTCACCTAAAAGCTTTTTGACCCCTCCATTTGCTACGTGAAGTCTTGGTGAGCAACATTCATAGAATCATAGAATCATAGAGTTGGAAGAGACCACAAGGGCCATCGAGTCCAACCCCCTGCCAAGCAGGAAACACCATCAGAGCACTCCTGACATATGGTTGTCAAGCCTCTGCTTAAAGACCTCCAAAGAAGGAGACTCCACCACACTCCTTGGCAGCAAATTCCACTGTCGAACAGCTCTTACTGTCAGGAAGTTCTCCCTAATGTTTAGGTGGAATCTTCTTTCTTGTAGTTTGGATCCATTGCTCCGTGTCCGCTTCTCTGGAGCAGCAGAAAACAACCTTTCTCCCTCCTCTATGTGACATCCTTTTATATATTTGAACATGGCTATCATATCACCCCTTAACCTCCTCTTCTCCAGGCTAAACATGCCCAGCTCCCTTAGCCGTTCCTCATAAGGCATCATTTCCAGGCCTTTGACCATTTTGGTTGCCCTCCTCTGGACACGTTCCAGTTTGTTCAAGGAACAAGGAAGGATTCAAGGACGGATTCAAGGAAGGCTGTGTGCATTGGTGCTTTGCATGGCTTCATTATTATCTATCTTGATTGTATGGTTTATACTGATAAGGCAAATGAATTGATTTTTAAAGGAGAAAATGTCCTCTTTTCTCCCAAATATGAGCATAAGCGTATCCTGGTGGTTTTGAGGACAGGCGTGGCTCTAGAATAAATGGCCCTGTCTGCGTTTGTGGCAGCGCATCTTCTGTCAAAGCGAGCACAGCTTAAAGATGGAGCGGCAGCATAGCACTGCGCTCCTTCTGTCTGAGGAGAGATGGCTGATGAATGTGGAGTGTTTTCTGCGTGAGAGTTTTGGCAGTTAGCTTAAACCCAACCAGTGACCATCTTGAAGGAGAAAAATGAGACAGCCACATCTGTGAAGTGTGCTGTGATGCAAAAAAATAAAAGGCAAATCCAGCATGACTCCCAGGCATATTTGGAATAAGTCACTGTCTCTTTCCTCCCCTCTCCCCCTTCTCTGTGCAAGATGGCCAAACAATAAGCCACTTCATGTCTACTGACATTAAATCAGCTGAGGTGTCCTGAGGAGCTTAGTGATGAATGAGGCTGTAGAGTCAATAGGGGTCATTCATGTGTCCTAAGGGGATCAAGGCAGCGGCAGGCTAAGTATCATTTTAGGAGCATTTTGATAATAGTGCAGCTTCAGCCTGACTTGGAGATTACTCAGACATTTGGGTCTCGCCAGCTCTGTGTGACTTAATGTGGTGGGAAAGGGAAATAAGCAGTGTTTTGTTTTCCCCGTAATCTTCAGAAACCTACCTGGCCAAGGTTAGAAGTCAGGAAAGCAGTGAATATAATTAGCAGTTTTAACTGTAAAAGCCCAATATGGGGTCTCAGCAAGCAGAAGAAAAAGGAGTCGTAGGTGCTGGAATGTGGCAGACAGGAGAGCAGGGTTATAGAAGAATAAGTCACAGCAGAATGGGCCTCAGGCTCAGACAGATCTTGCAGGACAGCAAAGGAAGGTAGCAGACACTGTCAATGTAGAGCTTTTCACAATCTTACTCACTCTTTCTTCCTCTGTCAGTCAGTCACATACACACCACTGGTCCCCCTTTTACATAGCTGTCAACTTTCAGATTTGAAAATAAGGGATCAGCAGCCTTGAAAATAAGGGATCAGCAGCCTCACCTGTCCCAGGGACAGTCTACAGGATATCTAACAATCCAGGATAGCAGCAGGAAGCAGTGGGAAACGGCGCTAGAATAAGGGAATTTCCCGCAAAAAAAGGGAAGGTTGACAGCTATGCCCTTTTACCAACTTACTGGCTTCAGCAGCTGCAAGCTTCTTCCTTAGTCTGTGCACGCAACATCGAAGCGCATTGGTTCCCCCAAAGAATCCTGGGAACTGTAGTTTATCCCTTGCAGAGGTACATTTCAAAGCACCCTTAATAGACTGCAGTTCCCAGGATTCTTTGGGGGAAGTTGTGTGTTTTAAAGGTATGGCGTGTACACAGCCTTACTCTGGCAGCCATCTTTCTTTTGGGATGAGTGCATCTGGCACTGAGTCCCTGTTGCAGTGTGACTTGCTCCTGACTTAAATGAGAATTTTAATGAAACCTCATATTTCTCATGAAGGTTTTTAACTAAATCTAGAAGGGTTACATCCCTACAATTTTTCTTGGATTTTTGAGAGTGTTAAGCTTGGCAAAAGTCAAATAAGTAAATGTATGTTATGGTTGTGCATAGACTAATTCAAGGGTTTGTTTGTTTGTTTGTTTTCCAATTAGAGCAGAAATATTAAGGTGCTGTATCTCAGTCATTTCTTGGTGGAATTTTTTGCTTTTAATGGGCAGCTTATAAGTGTTCAGCTTATAAGTGTTCACCATGTAATCTTGTTTATGATCTGGACAAGTCACCCAGATTTTACGATTGCAGGATGTAGGCCTCAGTATGCTAGAATATTCTTTGATGCTTCTGCCTTCCCTATACAAGTTCTCCTCCTCCAACTTTCTAAAGAGTATACACGGATTAAAATATAATACACCCCCTGCCCACAGACTCATCACCTGATAAGATACAATATAATAAAAGGGAAATGGTTTGGGAGGGAAGAGGTAAGCGAGCAAGTTTGGGTACCAGTTCTTGGAAATCATGTAATTTCAGCAGTATCATTTGATTGGGACAGATGGGGTGTTTCATCTTCAAAAGTACCTTTGGGTTTTAAGAGCTTTTTTGTTTTTTTGCCTTGCCAAAAAACCCCCTATATTTTTCACTTTAAAAATTCAAAGGTGTTGTTCAGTGTAGCCCTACCGTGTTCCATTCTGCTGCTTTTATGCGCCTGCAACCGCTTAACTTGGTTGTGATTCCATAGCTTTTGTTTTTTAGTAAACAAATAAGAAGCAGAGGTGATGGTGCTTCAATTATGCATACAGTCTGGGGTTTGTCAGTTGTTATGCCAGTGGGAGAAATCTATATTTGGCTCCTATAAAACCAGTAGGAAAATCACTGTTGATACATATCCAACAATGAGATATGACTTATTTAGTGTTTCTCCTCTGGCCGTAATCACACTTTAATGTGGTGTCTCCATTACAACCAGCACCCCCTCTTCCCCCAAGTAGTCATCTTCGCTCAACCCTGAGTGGAAAGATTCTAGGGATCTGCTTTAGGTTTTTGTTCAAACCAGTTCACCTGTTTTTGCTTAAAAAGCAACACATCTGCTTCATGTTACTGTTGGCTATTTTAAGATCCATTGCGTGGTTAGTCAGAAGTTTTGAAAAAAACAACAATAATAATGAAAATACGTGATTAACAGCCCTTTGGCCCAATTGCTCATCCATTTCTAGGTGTGAGAGAGAGTAGCGCATTTGTAGTTGCGTGAGTTGCAGCTGTGTGCTGGCTTAGTATAGTCTGAGGGCCAAACTAGACAATAAGTTATATAAATATGTGTCTCCCTAACTGTAGAACTTCTTTTTCTTTTTACAGGGCCCCTGATTTGAATTGAGACTCTAGGGTGGGGCATATGCCCTTTTTTAACCCTTTCCCCTCAGTTTGGCTTCCCCACGCCAGCAATTTGCATAGAGAAATAAAGCTCTCTTTGAGACAAATGAATAATTTGTCAGTGCAAATTGCATGGACAGGCCCCCAAATCTAGATCTGGATTAAGCCCTCTAATCTCCACATTAGGGTACTGATACAGATCATCTACTTCCTTGGCAACTGGTATATGCTTATATCCAACAATCGTACACTTATACTAGCTACATATCTCAGTTTAAGTGATGTATTTGGCCCTGAGATTAATAGACTCTGCAGGGATCTTTGAGGCACACCTTAAGCTCCATGTATTCACCTGCAGACTTTCAGTGAGTCTTGTTGAACTGCATCTTAGAATGGGACCATGTAATTCTGTGTGATAGGAGGACAGGTTGCCTGAACCAAACATTTCCTTGTTAGTTGCTTTGCACAAGCATTTCGGTTTCTTAGATTTCACTGCTTGTGCTTTTAGCATTTTAAATCTTGAGATAACTGAGCACCTTGGGAAGGCATCAAACTGTCGGGTTTGGAAACTGAAAACATGGTGAGGCCACAGTAACTATGACCATAGGCAGGAGCAGCACAGATTTCTCTGGAGTATCTTGCTTAATGGTTCTGAAATTCGAGTTGGAGGGGAACTTCTCTTGGGGATGTAGGAGGGTAATTCATTCTCCATGGCCTCTTCGGTTTTTGGCTTCCCTGCTGAAACTGATGCCAAGTGGAAGGATGAGTGTTATGATTTTCCATACACAAAGAGGACCCATTATCCATTCAATATGAATTGTGTGTATATATATTTAGATGAAGGAAAATGACAAAATAAGAGTAATAGTGGAGTCTCTCTCTGACAGCCTGTTCTATGCTTCAGTGCATAGTTGCTGTAGAGCATAGTTTCCAGTTGCAGCTTCCCAGCTCAGATATAGGGCTATGCCTTGTCTTCTGGGTCTATGCTATGCATTGGCTGAAGGGCATAAGTTTGGCCTTACATTTTTGAATAGCTAGAAAGAGCCCAGCTCAAATTTTAAAGGTTTTTATTTTTAACATAACCTTCCATGTTTTAATTACTAGCTGCTGATTATATTGGGCAGTGTTAAAATGTGTTAAATATCTCAGGCTTAGTACTGTTTCCTGTCTGGGAAGCTTTGACATTTGTTTATTCACTATTCCAAGACTATGAAGGCAACAAAAAGTGTGGAATTTTTCAGTGTTTCTTTTTTATTTTTCTGCAAGGTACTATAAATTAGACTTTGAAGGCTCCCGTCATGTGTATCTCCATTGATGTTTTCCTTATGCATGGAGGTTCTTTCACCAACTCCATTGGGAAGTTGGCCCTGTGTGAATAGTCCCCCCCGCAATATATTGTGATTGCTTAAAGTTAATTCCTATGGTAGCCATTGACAGTCACTCAAGAATGGAGGGGGAAAATGTTTGCAAGGTTTAACTTTTGCTCACTCCTATAGATCTAAGGGAAGTTTTTACGACAGAATATTGGCTGAACTTTCAGATTGATCAAAATTAGCCATGCAAGCAATAATAATAATAATGAAATATTATTATTATTAATAAAAATAATGGGGCAATATTGATGTTGTTAAAGGTTGAAGCTATCCAATGAGGAAATCCGACAAGCGATCTTGAAAATGGATGAAGAAGAAGATCTTGCTAAAGATATGCTGGAACAGGTAATATGCTTTGTAAGGGCTACTAAACATGTTGATTTTAATGGGAATATTTCTCATCCTCTTTTCACTCATGCCATGCTACTCATTATCTAGAGCAAGGGTCAGCAACCTGTGGCTTCCAGATGTTGTTGGACTGCAACACCCATTATCCCTGACCATTGTCCATACTTCATGGTGCCTCATAAGAGTGATTCCCAACAGCCTCTGGAATACCACAGGTTGCCCCACAGTGGGCCATACAACTTGAAGGCAGCCTTTACTTCTTGGAATAACTGCATTTGGCTTTGAAATGTAAAAAAACATCATCTCTCCAACCTAACACTCACATCATGTTAATATGTCAATTTTCTTCAGAGTTCCTTCATAGCTGTTGCTCTACTAAACTAATAATAATAATTTCAGATGAACCAGTATTAATTTACTATTGTAAGGGAGGGCAGTGCTGGTCCTAAGACTTAAGAAAGAAAGAAAAACAGAAGGAAGAAAGGGTAGTGAAAAAAAATATTTAGAACTGGGGGTGAGTGAGGTAATCTATGTATCTTTTAAAAATGGTGTGCTGAGCTAGTGTAGGGTAATGTATGACAGTGTGGTGGCCTCATCTGATATTTAACCTCAGCCACAAACTTACCAATTGCCACTATACTTTATTTCAGTTGCAGGTGATGCTTTGGTATGGATCTCATCTGTGCCGTTGTTTTTGCTATGGTAGTTTTAGTCCCTTAAACCGCCAGGTCTGCAATCCTATATACCAGGCATCTCCAGCTTTCGGCCCTCCAGATGTTTTGGACTACAATTCCCATCATCCCTGACCACTGGTCCTGTTAGCTAGGGATTATGGGAGTTGTAGGCCAAAACATCTGGAGGCCTGCAGGTTGGGGATGCCTGCTATATACACTTAACTGGGGAGTAAGTCCCATTGAAGGCCATAAGTCTTACTTCTGAGTAGATAGGCACTATGAGTTCTTTTACATGCTAAAATGAGATTAGCATCTCCCTTTGGAAGGTCCTTTGACTTTCTGTTGAGCCAACCTGGGCATTATAAGTATGATCAAAGAGTGGGGTATAAATCTGCTTAAATGAATAAATATTCCAAAAGCTCTTGGTTTGTACATTAGCTTGGTGTTGAGAGTATCCACAAAGAACATTGCATTCCAGTTTTCAGTGTTCTTTGGCTATTATAGCTTCCTGCACTACCATTATCACATCTATGGATTGCTGGCATTTAAACTGCTCCTTAGTATAGAGGAGGGAATGATAAAAAGCAGAACCATTGTCTGATGTTTCTTGCAGGCTGTTTGTTTTAGTAACTAGGGAGCTTTTGTGCGTGTGTGTGTGTGTGCGCACACACACACACACACACAAACACAAACAAACATACACACGCTTGGCCAGGCCAAAACATTACTCCCACTAGATATGTAAAAAATCTGTCAACGTATGAGCTTTTAAGTTCAACACATGAATAGGAGCCTCTATTGAGCATCTGCCCAGTCACACTGATATTGTTCATTGTCTCCCCAGGGCAAAACCATTTTTAAAAGTTGTGTGTGGGGGGGGGGAATAGTCAAAGCTTTGTGTCTACTGGAGGATGAGTGGGCTCAACACTTTTAGGGCCAGATTGTCCTTCATTTACACCCAGGAGTGCCTTTGGCCATTAAGGGAGTTCTTTATTAGACATACACTGCCTATAGCTGTTAGATATGGGAAATCCAATATGGAATTTGAAAGTATCTAATGAGGGTCACAGAGGGGAGAATCCAAGTCAGAGAATCCAACCAGATGTTTCAGAAAGGTCACTTGTATGACCACAGCTGCCTTGCTTAGAAATTACAGTCACATGGGGGAATTCCAAGCAGCATTTTCTTACAGTAGGCAACCCTATTAGTTGACTCTCCTGCTGTCTTCCCCTTGCCCTGGTTAGTTCCCTCATGCTGTCTTTTTTTCTCCTTTTTCTCCCCACCTGTGGTTCCAGTTACTGAAGTTTGTCCCAGAGAAGAGTGATATTGATCTGCTGGAGGAACACAAGCATGAAATTGACCGCATGGCTCGGGCAGACCGTTTTCTTTATGAAATGAGCAGGTGTATATATACTACATATAAATGTCTCTGTCTCTCTGTGTGGTGTATCTGTAGGCATGGCGGGAGGAGGGAATAAGAGCAGGGATGTTATTCAGAATCTCCTGTTTGCTTTTTCAAGCTGTTGTACTTGTCAGCTAAAACTGATCACAAGCCACTAATAGAAATCCCTTTATCAAGATATTGCTGGCCCAGCACTGCATAAAATGTTGCAATTCGCAACAGAGTCTGATGCCAAAGACTCATGTTGGTTTTGCCTATGAGTGCCCTTGATGGAAGGAAATATTGGAAACTTGTTAGACTGAATAAATATATTTCTATGCATCTGGATTGTTTCTCTCTCTCTCTCTCTCTCTCTCTCTCTCTCTCTCTCTCTCTCCTTCCTTCCTTCCTTCCTTCCTTCCTTCCTTCCTTCCTTCCTTCCTTTTCACCACTTCAAGTGAAATGATGACTGTTAATGATGGCCCTTAGCACTCTGCTGTACTATACAGTATCTTAGTGCTCAAAGCCAAATGGCGGATGATGTTTCTTATACTCTGCCAGCCACCTTATTTATTCCACTCACTGAGGCTTTAAAGCATTCTCTAGTTCAGGGGTGGGGAACTTGTGGCCCTCCACCATCATTTCTGACCCTTGGCCATGCTGCCTGGGGCTGATGGGAGTTGGCATCCAATAACATCTGTTGGGCCACAGGTTCCTCATCCATACCCTAGTCATTTTAGGTTTTGTATAAATACGAACTGCGCTCATAGTGGCTTTGTTTTCTGGGGCTCCCGTGAAATATAACCCACACCTTTCCCTACTTTAGGATCGACCACTACCAGCAGCGGCTTCAAGCATTATTCTTTAAGAAGAAGTTCCCAGAGAGGCTTGCAGAAGCGAAACCCAAAGTAGAAGGTAAAGCGAAAGTTTTCAAAGACCATTGCAGGACTTGCAAAAAGATGCTGGGCTGTAGGGAACTGAGTCGTACTCAGAGTAAACCCATTGAAATGAATGAACCTAAGTTAGTGGCATTCATTAACTTCAGTTGGTCTACTCTGAATAGGAATAGCATTGGCTGTCTTCCACTGGGTAGTGTTGCGGTCAGTGCAAGGCAACCACCGTGTGGTAGGTCCAGTCACAATTCTGACAGTGTAGTTTATATTGCCTGGCTCCTCTCTGTCTCTTTCATTAGCTAGACCACCATTCTATGTGAGACCCACTATGTGTGGGTACCTCTGCCTCACTTGACAGTAAATACCAAAAAAATTCCGCTTGCTGCAGCTTCTGGTTTTCACTTTGAATGGAAACCAGAAGTTGCTGTATATGCTCTTCACTGTAATGAAAAAGCTCTTTAGTGACATTCTTATACATTTTTGATTCTCGAGGGAAGATGACTGGGGCAGGGGTTGTTTGCCTTGGGACTTGGGATTTGGAAGAAGGATGACTGCTTCACATTTGCTGATTGAAATGGCACCACTCTGTTAACTTAAGGGAATTTCTTATCTCTCTCTTTCAGCTCTTCTCCTGGCTTCCAAGGAGCTCACACGTAGTAAGCGGCTGAAGCAGCTCCTGGAAGTCGTTTTAGCCTTTGGCAACTACATGAACAAGGGCCAAAGAGGAAACGCCTATGGCTTTAAGGTCTCCAGCCTCAATAAAATAGCAGACACCAAATCTAGCATAGATAAGTAGGTTTATTTGCTTACTTGCTTGTTTATTCCTTATAAATATTTTTATGTTCTTCATTAAACATTCTCTGTTGGATGGGTGGGTCCAAGTGAAATATTTTTTGTTGTTGTTATAAAGAGATATGTTTGCTTTTTGTTTACATGGCTTTTATTAAAGAAACATAAATGCTGGTGCTTATCTAACCCAAAACTGGTGAGCCTGACTTCATGCCAGACATATTGCATGGCATGTCAGTTATTCCCAATATCCTGTTTTTTTGCCTCATTCATATCTGTTTTTCTTAGGAACATTACGCTGTTACACTACCTGATTATGATCTTTGAAAAGAACTACCTAGATATTCTAGACATGCAGTCTGAACTACAGCATCTTCCAGAAGCAGCAAAAGTCAAGTAAGTTTGGGGCTGGGGCTGGCATTAAAAATTCAACAAAGGATGGGTACTAGATCATTGTGTTGCCATTTGCTCATTATATATAAATCGGCAACCTGACTAGAGGCGACATATAATAATGTGTTGTAAAATAGGCTGTTAACCTGCAGTGAAAAATGGAATATGACCTGTACAGCATTAGTGGCTAGATGTTGTAGATTCACATGATGCTGCAGCAATAAATCTGCTAGCACATTTGCAAAGCTAAGCGGGGTCCAGATTGGTTTCAAATTGGATGGGAGACCATGTGTTGAGATTGCTGCATTTCAGGAATTTAGGCTGCATGACCCTTGGGGCCCCATCCAATTCTACAATTCTACGTTTCTGCCACTTTTTATAGCTCAGTATACTATTGCATGAAAAGCAACAGTTATCCCTCAACATTAGCAGTTTTCCATGGATCTTTATGGTCACTTTTTATTCAACTAATCAAAAGGGGTTATTTTACTCATGTCACAATGTACAATTCTTGCCTGGGAATAAGTCCCATTAAACTCAGTTTCATTTCATTTTCACTTTTTTATTACATTTTATCTCACCTTTCCTCCAAAGACTTCAAGGTGATGAACATGCTTCTCCCTCTCTACCCATTTTCTCCTTACAACAACCCTGTGAGGTAGTTTAGGTTAAGAGGCAATAATAATAATAATAATAATAATAATAATAATAATAATAATAATTTATTATTTGTACCCCGCCCATCTGGCTGGGTTTCCCCAGCCACTCTGGGCGGCTTCCACAGAAACCAAAAATACACTAAAATATCACACATTAAAAACTTAAGATGTCTTCTGAATGTCAGGCAATGACTGGCCCAAGGTCACCCTAGGAGCTTTGTGGTCTCCCAGATCCTAGTCTAACACTCTTACTCACCACACCATGCTGGTATACTTCAGAGTGGATGTGCATTGTATTCTGCTATCAGTTTTTGGGAGGAGGGCATAATAATGTCAGTGGGGTGGAAGAAGCTGATCATCTTTAGATGATTATTCTAGTGCTGGGTTCCTGCCTGTGGGTTAAGCAGGTAATAGTTAATCAATGGAATTCCTGTCCTGCCTTTCTGCACTAGGTGCCCAAGGTGACTTAAGAACAGAAAATGATTAAATTTGTTAAAAGATACATACTAAAAGAGGCGGTAAAGAACATAAGTCAAGATGTCAGGGACTGGGCAGAGGAGAAATGGTGGAGACTGCTTCCCCAGCCTGACCCTTCCAGAGAAGAAGGAGACAGTTCAGAATTACAACAGGGGTTTGAGGAAGGTTACAGCTCAGAGGCAGATGAGCAGAAAAGCTAGGAAATGGGAGAGGAGGAGGAGGAGGAGGAAGAAGAAGAAGAAGAAGAAGAAGAAGAGGAGAAGAAGAAGAAGCAGCAGCAGCAGCAGCAGCAGCAGCAGCAGCAGCAGCAGCAGCAGCAGCATCAGGGGAGAGACAGCTGAATGACTCAGTGTCTTTAGAAAGCATTCCAGACCCCCCCTTTCAGAACCCGGTGGGCATTGAAAGTAGGAGAGCAGAGACCTCAAAGGCGAAAGGCCCTTTCCAGCACCCGTAGCGATGACTCATGAGCAAGTGGGAGAGACGGAGGGGGTGGGGTTTCACTTGGAGCAACACCATTACTAAAAGTGGCTGCATTTCTAAGCCTATCTCTGTGAATATTGAATAAATAGCATTGGTAAGAACCTTCCTTGTTTTATCCATTCCTGGCAACCTACTGTGGGGGGTTGGATCCTCTGACACCTGACACAAGCAGAATGAAAAACTAGTCAATAGCAAACAAATAACCAGTCCATTAGTCCCCCCAAAGGCCTCTGTTGAAAGAAGAGAAGCAGAAGCTCTCTGCTTGATTTAAAGCTGGCCATGTCATGTCAAAATTGGGCATTTCATTTATCCAGAGGCTGAAAGGCTTATTCTCTTCTGAATAGTGTGGGATCTTGCGTGTGAGTGCAAGCAGCCCAGGGTCTGAACCCTCTTATTAAAAGCTCATGCAACACAGAATGGACCTCTTCTTGCCACCTCTAAAGCATCTGGTGTAGGGCTGGGGCCGGAGGCAGGATACCAGACTGGATGGACCAGCGATCTTTACTGCCTCACCAGTTCCTGTATTCCCATGTAACACTGCCCTTTTTGTTTTCAACTGCTGTATGTCTCTCTGTGTCTCCTTGCAGCCTGGTGGAGCTGGAGAAGGAAGTGAACAACATAAAGACTGGATTGAAAGCTGTTGAAGCTGTAAGTATTTCGTGGTTTCCAAATACCCACTCGGGAACTCGGGCACTGTGTTTTTGGTGAGAGAAGAACGAGCTTTTCTTCTTTTGTCAAGCACCGCCTGTTTCCCTAAAACCGTCTCCCGTAGGGCTGGGCTGATGATATTACCAGATGTACCCCTTAAGAAACTTGTTTGATCTGCTACTGAGAGCTGGGGGAATGGGAGTTTGACAAATAACATGCCCTAAAAATGTTGGAACACTTGCTTTTGCTTCTTTCAGAGAGGTTTGGTCTCTGAGCAGGTGTTTGGCGTGGCCTCTGTGGACAGGTCTGAACGGGTGGGGTGTAGCCTATGTATTAAAGCATTTAGCAGCAACCAAAACATCTGCCAAGGAGGGAGAAAGGCAGGGAAGTAAGCAGGTATGGAACTGGTGGCCACACAGCTGTATGGTGCTGCAGTATAACCAAGGATGGGGGAAAACACTGATTCAATTTGTACTTGGCAAACCTACCTGATTCACTTTTTCAACACGTGAACTGAAGCTCAGCCATCCTTCAAAATTCACACTTCTTAGAATATAATAAACATGCATTTAAATGCATGCTTGTGAAAATAATATTAAAAAATGTTCTTTATTAGGGGAAATGGCTTTGCAAAAATGTGTATATTAACAGACATCCACACTAAAATGCTAAAGGGAAGTCCATTGCTAGATCTTTTGCCATGACCATCTTACAGTTAGAAACCTGTAGTAACTTTCTGTGGCACTTGTAGCTCTGTGAATGAGATGTCCCTTGCTGAGAATCCCTGTAGACCAATCTGCTGAGAGTTGACTATTTTATTTTATTTTATTTTTACTTTGCCTTTTCCCTAATGGTACTCAAGGTAAAAATGTAGAAAAAGCAATATTTTTTTTAAAGAAAAATTAAGCATTAATATAAAGCTATATACAGTACATATATAAAATCTGCTTAAAACATGAAAACAATTACAGTAAAAATAGCATGACACCAGCCCTTTCATTAAAGCTGTCAGTTCTCAAAAACCTATTGGAAGAGGAAGGTCTTCACCTGCCAGCAGAAGGACAAGGAGGGAGCTAGTCTAGTCTCTCCAGGGAGGGAGTTCCAGAGTCTGAGAGCAGTCACCAATGGGGCCCAAGATCCTTCAAGTAGCAGAGGACAGGTGGAGCATTGTCTCTCACACCAAACATGGCTGTCTGTTTCTTTTCCCTTTTGCCCACCCCCTGCTCTACAGGGTACAGCCTGGCATGTAGCTGCCTTACACCAGCTTGTTCTGTCCATCAAACTCAGTATTGTCTGCTACTCTTGTCATATCCAGGGTCTTGGGCAGAGATCATTTGCATCCTATTCTGATGCAAAACACTTGCTTTACCTGTGAGCTGTGGTTCCTGCCCTCACTTCCCTAGCACATTTCTAGTTCAGTGGATCATGCATCCATAATGGAGCAGGGAAGGCACCTTGTAGTTGGTTGTTCAAAACAACCACAGAGAGAATTGCCTGCCTACTTTCTAGGGAGCGGCTCAGTCCTTTCATTTTCTACTCGATGTTATATACTTGGGGGTAATCACTGTAGAGCTCTGTTACCACAAGCCCTGTGAATAGAATCACACTGGACAAACAAGGAATGGAGCCAACGGGCTTTTGCAAAACAGAAAGACTCAGTCATACTGGGCCTTCTCTAGGGGATTGTGATCTGGTGAACTGAATGTAGGACCTAGAGCCAAGAACACCTACTTTCTCCTCTTGGCTGTCCACTGGCTTTTCTGTGTGGCCTTCATAAAGTCATGCTACTTCTGCCTCCCACCTGTGATTTGGGATGACTCTTTATCATCATCGCTGTTGCAGCAAAAATACGTCAAGCAGCAAGAATCAGACATCATTGCAAGCCTAAATTATTACATTGTAAAGTTTATCATCCAGTTCATTTTATCTTATTAAAAAGGTAAAGGGACCCCTGACCATTAAGTCCAGTCGTGGCCGACTCTGGGGTTGTGACGCTCATCTCGCTTTATTGGCCGAGGGAGCCGGCGTACAGCTTTGGGGTCATGTGACCAGCATGACTAAGCTGCTTCTGGGGAACCAGAGCAGCGCACGGAAACGCCGTTTACCTTCCCGCCAGAGCGGTACCTATTTATCTACTTGCACTTTGACGTGCTTTCACAGTGCATTATTTGCAAACACTGGGGGTGCTTTGAATAATCTCCCCAACTGAAGATTCATCTATGTCGGGTACTTTGAAGAGGAAAGAGTGTGATATTTAATGTGTGAGTGTGATAGATCCATACATTAAAGAGTTTAATGTATGGATCTACTTCAGATGTTACAGATATAGTTGTAGTAACGTACTCAGCATGGCTCTGTGATATATGCCCTCTAATCCTGCAGTGTGTGAAGTGACCCTTAGTGGTGTTAGTTGTGTGAGTGCAGCACAGGGTATGGACCGAACACAGAATTTTACATTCATTCTCCCTGGACCGGAGAACATTATTGCTCCTGCATGAATAGCTGGTGACATCAATAGTATCTCAATATGCTAGATAGCCAGGGAGTTAAGGTGCCCTCTCATTCTCACTCCCGACCATGGGGAGTAGAGTGGTGGAACCAAGTATCCCCTGAATACCCCCCCCCCATTTACACCGTAAATGACTTCTCTCAGTTTGACTTCTCTCAGTTTGCAGGTTCAAGATCGCTGTCAGTTGACTCAAAACACAACGTTCATAGGTTTTTTAATAAAATGCTATTGGAGCTGGCCTTTTTAGTTACAGTCCTAACATAACATGCTCTTGTAGTAACTTCTGGAGCAGAGCATGTGATGCAAGGACTAGAATGATAAAGTTAGAAGGCATCCTGTCAGTCACCTGGCCCAACCTCCTGTGGATTCAGGAAACCTACTATTTCAGCATCCCTGAGAAGTGGCCATGCAGCCTCTGCTTAAAGTCCTCTAATGAAGGAATCCACCACCTTCTTGATACAGTTTGTTCCACTGTATTCATCCTTTTTCTTGTAGTTTGAACCCATTGGCTCAGGTCCTGCTTCTGGCAAGAAAATCTTGTTGGTTCCATCGCTTCAATGCATTAAGCCAACAGTTGGCTGAGTGTGGTGTGCAAGCCAGGCCATTGGAAATGCTGCTCAGCGCTCGCTTCCACGGAATGAAATACTCTTCAGTGTGCATTTTCAATTCTCAAGTTTCATGCGGATTCACAGCGGTTGTGGCAGAGCCAGTTTGCATGATAAATATTGAGGAGGTCGCTCTCAAGTTCTGACTTTGTTCCTTGACAAGCTCGCCCCACCCCTCTCCAGAAGGCACATTTCCCCTTGCATGCTAAGAAAGCTCTGTGTGCCCAGAGCTCCTCTGTGTTGGCTGTTTCAGGCATCCAAGAAATTACAGGATAGTTGCAGCTGTTGAGTGATAAACCATAGATTCGGTTTGGTTTCAAGCTTGTGAGTTGTTTGCCCAGTGTCCTTGCAGTACCTTCTCCTTCCCTTTCTTGGGCAACATCTTTTTCCCATTCATACACCCATCCCCCTCCCTCCCACCTCTGTTTAGCCTTGGCAGCCAGCACCTTCCCCTCTTGCTCATTCATTTCACTGCTCCCCCCACCCACTTTTGGCATGTAAAAATGCAGCACTATAGCAACAATGGAAGGTCCTTGTTGGGAGTGGACTTGATGGAGGGGGGGAGGGAAGGTGCAACTCTTGACTGCGTTCCAGCGTGTTCTCGCCACAGTCCTGGCTCTGACAGTTGAGAGGGCTCTTCAAAGCCCCTTATTACAAACACAGGGCTAAAAATAGGTTCACAGTCAGCTGCTCAACAGAGGTACTTTGTAATCCTTCACTTCCCAGGGCTGGCAGCACCATTTTAAAAAAAGGAGACTTGAGTCCAGTTCTGAAAAACTTCACAGAGTGAAGCAGGCAATGCAAAGTATATCAAAATGCAAATTCATAAACACTCTCCATTCTCTGTGAGCCCTGCCAGGGCATCCATCTGCCTTGTTGCCAACTGTGTTTGTAGCTTTTACGGCAAGTACTTGTTTTTTTGTTTTTAAACCTGCACTAACTCTGATAGTGTAGATTTTTGAGCACAGTGTCCTAACTTTCACTTCTGAATTTTCCAACTCCTGGTGAGAGCTGTTGTTCAGCAACCCCTGGAGAGCCAGAGTCTCTCCCCCCCAAAAACACACACACACAACAACACCAAACCCTGTTCCATCTTAAAGAGAATATCTAATGCCCCAAACAATCCCAGCACAAGATAAAACTGGGGGTATTAGTAAGCCATTATTGTAGCCAGCATCTTTCTTTCAGAAGGAAAAGATTCCCTTCTCTGAGGATCTTGCAGTCTAAATGCTGATAGGAAGAGACTGGAGAAAGAGAGAGGGTGGCATGGGTAGCTAGCTAACCCTGACAAAGCACAATTAAAGGTTTTCAGGGCTCACAGCTCTAAATGTGAACAACGCCATAATATTTCATGTATAGTTGTCTTTCGTTTCTTCCGTCTGCATTCCACCAGATTCCAAGGAGCTGAAGGTGACATAAATGGAGGTTACCTCTCTCCATCCTCTAGGGATGGACAGATCACGTCATTTCTGGCCCTAGTCAGTTTTGCAGATGTTAACTCACAAACCCATTCCATCCCATTTCTGTCTTAATATGTGATGTTTTTTAAAAACATGAAAATTTGAATACATGTTAAAACACATCCTTGAACATGTATTTTATCACAACTTGTGTATTTAAGTATGCAGTTGTCCTAATGGGAATCCAAGAAACTTCTCTTTGATCTTCTTATCTTCACAACAACCTTGCCAGGCCGATTAGACTAAGAGTGTGTGATGGGCCCAAGGCTTGCCAATGAGCTGCATGACGAAAGGGCGTTTGAGCCCAGGTCACCCTGTTTCACAATCTCAAGAAGCTTAAGTGTTCAAAAGTCAGTCTGTGCTCACTCAGTTGTGAGATCCAGTTCTCAAGGTGTTTGCTGCTGTTCCAGGCAAATAAGTCCATTTGGTAGATAACCTGAATATGGAAGTTCAAGGCAGCACCAAACTACACATGCTCAGAACTGCAATCTCAAAAAAAGAAAAAATGAAAAAGAAAGTGGGAGATAAACCGCTATCTGATTAACGATTAGTTTCATTTGGTTTGGAGGAAATCCAGCGTGCTATAATGGTTGCACAATGGCAACAGAACACCCAGAGGTTAGAGCTTATGCCTTGCCCATTATCAAGCCTTGTGGTGAATGGAGTTGCTTTGAAAGGAAGAGTAGGAGCACTTGATACTGTCCTTGACTGACCTCCTGAGGTCATTCAAAGCACTGACAAGCTTGTTAAGAAAGAAACATGTCTTCCAAGTCACATTGTTGTAGGGTCTTTCACTTTTGTTGCAATGTGAAATAAAAGTGAAAGTTGGGTACTTTAGACTCTGAATGTCCTTCGTTGTTTTGATGTTCTGGGAAATACCCTGTGTGTGTTACCCTTAGCTCTTGCCAAGTGATTCAGGAATGTGCTGTTGTGGTTGCTGTTTTAAAAAAGATCTTGTTTAATGGATATCTTCCTTGATAATGGTTAAATTTATGCTGTCTCATATTGTCTTATGTTAAGCTTTACTTTGTCTGCAGTGTTTTTGTTTCCTGTCTACTTTATGTTCCTCTTTGTTTCAGTCTACTTTATGTTCCTCTTTGTTTCAGTCTATTCCCAGGCCTTCCATTTCTTGCCCCCCCCTTTCATCACCACCACTCTGATTTCACTGTGTACCACTGGTAGCCAAGATGGTACCCTCCAGTTGTTGTTGGACTCCAACTCCCATCAGCCCCAGGCATTATGGCCAATGGCTAGGGATTATGGGAGCGCGCACACACAATCAGGGAACAGCTATGAGACAGCCAGGCCTTCCCAGACTCTCCTATGGCAATGAATCACAGAGTTGGAAGGGACCACGAGGATCATCTAATACAACTGCCTGCAGTCCAGGAAAATTTTGCCCAACATGGGGCTGACACCCACAACCCTAATGGACCCTGAATATGCTAGGTGCTGAGCACTCGGGCAGAATATTTCTTGCATGTTTGCCTGTATATCTCTGTAAATAAAGACTAGAAACTTTATTTCAAAAACAAAACAAACAATTCCAGAAGATTAAGGTCCAGAGCCAGGAGGACAGGTAAGCCACCACAGGGTCTCAGCCTGTGAACATAGGAATGGTAGAAATTTGATTTGAACTGCTATGTGCTCTCCCACCAGGAATGTTTAAGAAGTGCCTTGTTTTGTATGTCTCAAGCCTTGCTGCTTCCAAAGTTGCCCAGCAGACACATGGTTGCTTGGTCTTAGCAGTTTGGCTGCACTGGTTTTAATAATTTTGCCAGTCAGTTGCTCTGATCTTCCTCTTTTCTTAGGAGCTGGACTACCAGAAGAGACGTATGCGGGAAGCTGGCGATAGATTTGTCCCTGTCATGGGCGACTTTATCACTGTAGCCAGTTTTAGCTTCTCAGAGCTGGAGGACCTTCTGAATGATGCAAAGGATAAGGTAGGAAAATGCTTTTTAAATGTTTGTTTTTTGATACGTTCCTCCAACCCAAAACACATACGAGGCATGTAACTTTGTTTTCATTTTTAATGGGCTGTTGCACAGAGCACATATATCTGTTCTTCATTGAGAAAGGAACCTTGTCTGCAGAAATGAAGGCTGCTTCTTTTCCATGTGACAATGGGTGGCTCTTTAATAAAGGTCTGTAATTATTGTTTGAAAGGCACGTTTGATTAGGCAAAGGTTATTAAACAGAAATGCTGTGATAATGCAACTTACCTGCAACTTCCAAATCTAAATACATCCTCCAGTTACAATTGGATAGACTAATTTTTCATCTCCAGAACTAAGGTCCCTTCCAAATATCTAGCAGTGACCCTCATTGCCAAGATGAGTTCAGTAGACCCAAATGTACCATTCATAGGTTACTTCTGGAAAGACAGGAAAGCACTGAAGAACTAAAACTGTGATAGCTAGCAAGGGTGCATATATTGGAAACCGGGGCTTGTATTAGCTCCCCAACGTATCACCTGGAGCAAAACAGACGCTTCTTTTTCCACCTGATAACATTTGTGTTCAGAGAAAAGCATGTACATCGTGTCCCAAGAGGCAAATTGTAAAGCAGCAGGAGAGTAGACCTTCAATTTATTTGCTCCTGACTAGAAGTTGGCACTAAGCCTTCAGTACCTAGGGTGGGGAAGAAACATAAGAAAACGTTATAAAGGCACAAGAATGTTTAAAGGAGAACAAGTCACAATGTAAACAAGGTGTAACAATGGCAAACGTGTCCTGCTTTGCTAGTGTGATAAAGGCAGCTAATAGCACCAAGTAAGTCTGTTACACCTTGGCCCATTTTTTCTCTTTTATGTAAGGAGCTTGAGAAAACACAGGCCCTTTTGGTGTTGTGGTGGAACCTTGCCTGAGTGGCGAGGTTTCCTGATTTTCAGCCACTTCACATTACAGCTGAAGTTGGCGCTTTCTATTTTAAGTTGATCACATCACATCACACCCCTGGATGCTTTGGGCAGTTATTGTCTCTGCAACATGTGAAATGCCCCTTCTTTCATAGGCTACATCATGTAGAAATTCATATTTTGGGGAGCCACTGTTCTCTAACTCAGCCTTGTAGGACTGACTGTGTTTTGTACTAGAACTCTGATACCTGCCTACTGGAGTTTGGTGCAAAAGAATAAAAGAATTCTGAGCCCAGGAGTCTGTTTTAAATAACAGATATGCATTGAGCTTACACACTTCTTCCATACAAAAGCCCCCTCCTGAGGGGGGTCGTTTTGTTGTTGCCTTTCTTAAACAACTGAGCTGATCTACTTCAGATCACCCAGAGACCCACCAGCAGATCCCAGGCTACCTTCTGCTCATCCCTGCTCTAACCCAGATGCTTTATATGAGCCCTTTAGCCTTGTGCTCTCATCCATGGCTGCTAGTGCCATTGTAGAGATGGGGAGGGCAGGATTCGGTTCAGTTCGCATTGTAATGTGAATTTACCAGACTTGAACTTCCTGAAACAATATGTGGACCAAACAGCAGTTATCTTTTGAAATTCAAACTGCTCCAAATTTTGTGGCGGAGTTAGCCAGCCAAGTAATGTGTACAAAAATGGATATGTTTAGGCAAAGTATGCATAAAAATCTTAGTGAAAATAACATGCAAAAATACACATATTAGGGGAAATTGCTTGCAAAAAAAAGTGTATTAAAATGTTGGATTTTCATGAAGACTTAAAATCACAAACTGGTGCAGAAATGTGGAGAAGGAAATTTAAGACTGAAAAAATGAGAAACAGAGAGAGAGAGAGAGACTGAAATTGACAGATTCTGCCATGAGGGGAAAGCCAAGCTGTTCTGATCTGCAGGGCAGCGCCACCCAGTGGTGCTCTCAGGTAATGGCGCTGCTGCCTGGGCCCCAGCCTGACCTTCCAAGTGCAGCGTGTTTAGCCAGCTGTTTAATCCAGCCCTGCTATCTTGTATCATGACACATGACAGGGCCTCACTCTCTACGTTATGTTGTTTCAAAATGTGCCACAGCCCAGCTCTGACCTTTTAAAGTTATAACTGTCTCTCTCCTCTATGAGTGTGTCTGTTTTTCATGGCTAAGATGAGTTGCCTTGCAGCGTAAAAAACAAATGCAAAAGGGGGGAGGTTTTAATTTTAAAAAATGGGAAATGGAAATGTTATAAAAATGAAATACACAGAGTGTTTTATCTGGCTTTCCTCAAAATTAATGTCCTTTATCTTAAAACAACAAGCCTGTTATTTCAAGCTGTCAGCTGTCTGTCTTTGAGCCCCAGGTTAATATAGGATTGGTTTGGATACTGTTCGCATATAGCACTTTGCTTCCCAGACCCTTCACTTTTTGTTTGGTTTCTCTTCATTAACAGGACCTTTGTTCCTGGGTTGTTTTCTTGCTTCTATTTCTGTCTGGATCCAGTGGCCTGAGGGAATAAAATATATAATGAGCAAGCAAAAGGGAAGAATGAAGGAAAGTTAGCCAAAATTTACATTTCCCTGAAAAGGCCTGGTGTTAAGTGGGGATGTTAACTGAGCTCACTTTCTAGGGTTCCTTACTGGGGAAAGGGCATCTTATCCCTCATACAGAAATCTCCTTAGCCAGGGCAGGAGCTCAGTGGTGGAGCATCTGTTTTGCATGCAGAAGATCCCAGGTTCAATTCCAGGCAGGACAGAGAGAGACTGCTGCCGGAAACCATTGAGAGACACTGCAAGTGTAGACAGTACTGAGCTAGACGGACTAATTGTTTGACTTGGTATATCACAGCTTTCTGTCTTTGTATGTTCAGATTCTAAGAGCCTTGGGGTCAACCCATGGCCTATAGTGTGTAGACATTTCTTTTGTTTTTATTAATTCTGTTACAGGAGCACAGGTATATGGGGGTGCCTTTCCTACCATAATAATATACCATCCAACAATCTTCAGAAACTAGGGGCACTCTATTTTTACACCAGTAAAGGTAAAGGGACCCCTGACCATTAGGTCCAATCGTGACAGACTCTGGGGTTGCGGCGCTCCTCTCGCTTTATTGGCCGAGGGAGCCGGCGTACAGCTTCTGGGTCATGTGGCCAGCATGACTAAGCCACTTCTGGCAAACCAGAGCAGCGCACAGAAACTCCGTTTACCTTCCCACTGGAGCGGTACCTATTTATCTACTTGCACTTTGACGTGCTTTCGAACTGCTAGGTTGGCAGGAGCAGGGACCAAGCAATGGGAGCTCACCCCGTCACGGGGATTCGAACCGCCAACCTTCTGATCGGGAAGCCCTAGGCTCTGTGGTTTAACCCACAGAATGTCCCTAATTTCTGAGACATGTTGTGCGGAATTCTGAGATCTGCAGATGAAGGGTGGCATGCAAATTAAATGAATAATAATGAATAATGTTAAATGTGGGGCATAGTGAGGGGAGGATTGCCTCTTTCTTTTCCTAGCCCCAATCAGAACAGAAACCACCCAGCTTTGGGTTTTAGGTGTCCTGTTTCTAGGAACACCAGTATCACTGGCTTGTGGCATATTCACAGGGAGGGCCAAAGAGCAAGGTTAGGTCACACTTCATGAGCCAAGTCTAGGACAACAAGGGGGAAAGTCTGTACTGGTGATTTCTGCTTAGATCGGAGCTGGGAGAGGAGAAGTCAGACTTTTCTTACTGCATGCTACGTTTGCAGTAGGAAATGCACTAATCCCATGTGTGCGCCAGAAATTAAACCAATTAAAATAAACTAAGTAGTTATGCAGTATAATGCGTGCTTGACTTCCAAAGACTACCTCTGAGTTGTGAGCTTTGGAGAATCATAACATAGCCTAGTGAAGAGAAACAGATCCTGCAAAACAATAGTCCCTCAACACAGCGGGGAATGCCCATATCATGCCCCATGGCATATGCTTTACAATACCTGAGAACCTGAGCTGCAGGTTACCCCGCAAAATGCTTAATCCAGCTCAGCAAATAAGAGCTTTTTGTCTATTTGTGCTAGCAAAGTCAGTATCTTCCAGTCGTGTATCCTTTCCATCACTTGGTGCAATTTGTTTCTGGTGTTCCGAGGATTAAGAATCCAGGGTTTATTTTCATCCCAAACCGGATTTAATCATACTGGGGAAGGAGAATCAGGTTCCTGGTTCTGCTAAGCTAATTGAAGTGTCTCCCCACAGCAAAGCCAATCATGTCTGGAAGTGGCTGCATGCACATTTGCCAACATAATGTTCTCAACGAGAGATGCTTAATTCTAATTGCTATAACATGCCCCATCAATCTGTCACTCCGTACAATCATGTGCGCAGCTACTATTCTTGAACCAAGTTCCTTTTCAGCTTCTACTGGAGGAGCTCACAGCTTTCACTCCTCATCAAGCCCTGAGCTGTCTTTGGAGCCAGGAAGGGAATATTCTGTCCTTAACAAAACTGGAGATATTTCTCATGCTCACTTTACTTTCTTACTTTCTTTCCCCACCCCCTGCTTTTAAAATAAGAATAAAAATAAAAATTGTGTGTGTGTGTGTGTGTGTGTGTGTGTGTGTGTGTGTGTGTGTGTACCCAGATGTGCTTCCCAGGACCTGAAATTGCTCCATTCTCAATGGTCTCTCTGTGTTTGTTGAATCAGGAGTGCTGTCTCCACCATGGAAACTTCTTGCAACTGGCCAGTACGGACGGAGGCCAGAAGACTCAGAAATTCCACGATACTGTTCCTTTTAGCAAGAAAACACTCATGAATGTGATTTTTATCAACACTGAAATAGGTCTTGCTTTTAAAAGCTTTGGCCATTAAGCCGAAGAACAGTGACAGTCATTGAGATTAAACACCTTTCTGTATATGGATCTAGCTTAATGAGCACCGAGGTCTAAATGGGAAGGGGCACAACATCTCACCCATCATGATGTAGAAATGCCTCATCCGTGTTCCCAATGATCTTCCCACAACCTGCAGGTGAAGGACCCCTGGTCCCCTCTTCCAACCGAAGAGGAATGCAGATAATGCGATTCCCGCATCATTATCTGATTATCTCCCTCTGTCTCTCTCCAGTGGGTGTTGGGATCTACTGCTTTCCTGGTGCACCATAAACAGGAAGCAACAGCAAAACTACATTTACTTTTTGTATTACAAAGCAAAAAAGCAGTTCCATGTTTCTATGCTCATAGACTGAGGGTGTAATGGCAGAATCAGGCTTTCTCCTGATTCATGGTGGGTTCTGGAGTCAAGGAACTTGGCAGGCAGGTATGCATAGTATCAGCAAGGAGCATTTACAGGATGGGGACAAAAAGCCGCAAGTACAGTGGGAATTTGTTGCCAAGTGATGAAACACGTCTGGGAAGCATTTCACAGGCAGCTGGGATCAACAGGATCCAATGAACAAGGAAGGGGGACCAGAATTCAGCAGGTCTTCTGAGCCAAGGCAGTACCAATACAAACCAGTAAGTCTTTATCAACCAGGGTTGCCTATACTGTACAGCCTTAGAGTCAGACACAGGTCATAGAATCATAGAATCATAGAGTTGGAAGAGACCACAAGGGCCATTGAGTCCAACCCCCTGCCAAGCAGGAAACACCATCAGAGCACTCCTGACATATGGTTGTCAAGCCTCTGCTTAAAGACTTCCAAAGAAGGAGACTCCACCACACTCCTTGGCAGCAAATTCCACTGTCAAACAGCTCTTACTGTCAGGAAGTTCTCCCTAATGTTTAGGTGGAATCTTCTTTCTTGTAGTTTGGATCCATTGCTCCGTGTCCGCTTCTCTGGAGCAGCAGAAAACAACCTTTCTCCCTCCTCTATGTGACATCCTTTTATATATTTGAACATGGCTATCATATCACCCCTTAACCTTCTCTTCTCCGGGCTAAACATGCCCAGCTCCCTTAGCCGTTCCTCATAAGGCATCATTTCCAGGCCTTTGACCATTTCGGTTGCCCTCCTCTGGACACGTTCCAGTTTGTCAGTGTCCTTCTTGAACTGTGGTGCCCAGAACTGGACACAGTACTCCAGGTGAGGTCTGACCAGAGCAGAATACAGTGGCACTATTACTTCCCTTGATCTAGATGCTATACTCCTATTGATGCAGCCCAGAATTGCATTGGCTTTTTTAGCTGCCGCATCACACTGTTGGCTCATGTCAAGTTTGTGGTCAACCAAGACTCCTAGATCCTTTTCACATGTACTGCTCTCAAGCCAGGTGTCACCCATCTTGTATTTGTGCCTCTCATTTTTTTTGCCCAAGTGCAACACTTTACATTTCTCCCTGTTGAAATTCATCTTGTTTGTTTTGGCCCAGTTCTCTAATCTGTCAAGGTCGTTTTGAAGTGTGATCCTGTCCTCTGGGGTGTTAGCCACCCCTCCCAGTTTGGTGTCATCTGCAAATTTGATCAGGATGCCCTTGAGTCCATCATCCAAGTCGTTGATAAAGATGCTGAATAAGACTGGGCCCAAGACAGAACCCTGTGGCACCCCACTAGTCACTCTTCTCCAGGATGAAGAGGAACCATTGATGAGCACCCTTTGGGTTCGGTCAGTCAGCCAGTTACAAATCCATTGAGTGGTAGCATAGTCAAGACCGCATTTTACCAGCTTCTTTACAAGAATATCATGGGGCACCTTGTCAAATGCCTTGCTGAGATCAAGGTAGGCTACATCCACTGCGTTCCCTTCATCTACCAGGCTTGTAATTCTGTCAAAAAACAATATCAGGTTAGTCTGACATGACTTATTTTTCAGAAATCCATGCTGACTATTGGTGATCACAGCATTCCTTTCTAGGTGCTCACAGACTGTTTGCTTAATGATCTGCTCCAGAATCTTCCCTGGTATTGATGTGAGACTGACTGGGCGGTAATTATTTGGGTCCTCTCTTTCCCCCTTTTTGAAAATAGGGACAACATTTGCCCTCCTCCAGTCTGCCGGGACTTTGCCTGTTCTCCAGGAATTCTCAAAGATGACTGCCAGTGGTTCTGAGATCACATCTGCCAGTTCTTTTAATACTCTTGGATGCAGTTCATCTGGCCCTGGAGACTTGAATACATCTAAACTAGCCAAGTATTCTTGTACTATCTCCTTAGTTATTCTGGGCTGTGTTTCCTCTGCTGAATCATTTGCTCCAAATTCTTCAGGTCAGGCATTGTTTTCTTTATCGGAGAAGACTGAGGCAAAGAAGGCATTGAGGAGTTCAGCCCTTTCTGTGTCCCCTGTTTGCATTTCACCATCTTCTCCTCTGAGTGACCCCACTGTTTCTTTGTTCTTCCTTTTGCTACGAACATACCCATAAAAGCCTTTTTTGTTGCTTTTAACCTCTCTAGCAAGCCTGAGTTCATTCTGTGCTTTAGCTTTTCTGACTTTGTGTCTACACGTGCTGGCTATTTGTTTGAATTCCTCTTTGGTGGTTTCCCCCCTTTTCCATTTTTTGTACACATCCTTTTTTAATCCTAACTCTGTTAAAAGTTCTTTAGATAGCCACCCTGGCTTCTTTAGGCACCTTCCATGTTTCCATCAAATTTCAAAATGCTTTTAAGATGTCCAGGTCTAATTTCTGTGTTATCTAGAGCAACCACTCATTTCTTAGTCCTCTTCCCAAAATCAAACTGCTGAATATGCAAGTTACTGTGGAAGTAAATGATGCCTAGGTTGAGATTTTATTAAATGATGTTTGAATGCCCAGATTTATAATAGTCATGAACCTCAGGCTTCCCTAAGACAATATTAGAAATCCTAACCACCAAATACCTTTCCTCAACCTACTTTGGCCATTCAGTATGGGTAAAGTAGTCTATTTTTAGCCTGTCACTTAAAATCTTATAGGCATTAGTGGATTGTATATTAATAGAATTGACTGACGTGTGCAGGAAAGCAGAACAAGACTGAGCAATCAAAGCCCTAGTCTCAGAATGGTGCTGTAGACCAGCGATCTGGCTGTGAAACAGACTGCAGTCTGATCGCAGTGAGAAGAATATGCCCCTAGCAGAGAGGCGCTTGAACACACAAAGTTGTTGGTCAGTCAGAACATCTACATTGGGTGGCAGATAGTTTGGTTATTACTTAGATAGATTTTACTTGTGGTATTGTTTTATTGGGAACTGCTTTGAAATTCTTTTGTTTGTGAGACGCTGCATATAAATTTAGCAAATGAAAATAAATATGGGAGTCAGTACAGTGGTACTTCGGGTTACATACACTTCAGGTTACATACGCTTCAGGTTACAGACTCCGCTAACCCAGAAATATTACCTCGGGTTAAGAACTTTGCTTCAGGATGAGAATAGAAATCATGCTCCAGTGGTGCGGCGGCGGCAGGAGGCCCCATTAGCTAAAGTGGTGCTTCAAGTTAAGAACAGTTTCAGGTTAAGAACGGACCTCCGGAATGAATTAAGTACTTAACCCGAGGTACCACTGTACCTAAAAGGGGAGGATAAATATTCCCTAACATATTGAAATGGCTCAGATATTGGTAGTGTAAAGGGACCCCTGAGCATTAGGTCCAGTTGTGGCCGACTCTGGGGTTGCGGTGCTCATCTCGCTTTATTGGCCAAGGGAGCCGGTGTACGGCTTCCGGGTCATGTAGCCAGCATGACTAAGCCGCTTCTGGTGAACCAGAGTAGCGCACAGAAATGCCGTTTACCTTCCCGCTGGAGTGGTACCTATTTATCTACTTGCACTTTGACGTGCTTTCGAACTGCTAGGTTGACAGGAGCAGGGGCCGAGCAACGGGAGCTCATCCCGTCGCGGGGATTCAAACCGCCGACCTTCTGATCGGCAAGTCCTAGGCTCTGTGGTTTAACCCACAGCGCCACCCGCATATTGGTAGAGTAGGGGAAGGCAAATATACAGCTGTTCTTCTGAATGACAGCCTTGCATTTGTCACCATATCTAGTTTGGCCTAATAGAAGAAGGATCTGTGGAGGGAAGAAGAAAGTAAGCAAGTTCAGAGTTTGGGTTTATTTGCTTTCAAAAATAATGGCTCAGCCAGTTTCGAGATGGAAAGGCAGCTGAGTGGCAGACAGTTCTTCTCAGGGTACACAGAGAGTGCTTTGCTGTGTTCCCTTTTTCATTTTGAGCATTTAACCATTTGCAGGAGCAATCATTCCCAGTTGTGATGGCATCTCACGGAAGAGAAATGCCCCCTGTGTTATCCTTGACCATGGCTTCTGCCATATGAAACTCTGCATTGCTCACTTACATAAAAGGAAGCATAAGCCCACAGGCATTGTTCCAGCTTCAGTAGCACTGCAGCATAATGTCAGTGTTTTGGGGATGAGTGAACGACAAGACACAAGAAACTAAGCAAAGCTGTTTGCAGTGGTAAAGATTTTGACACCCCAGGGAGATCACCATTTGTGATCTCTGATGAGATTACTGTGTCATTTCTTGAAAGTCAGGCAGTTTCTGGAAAGAAATTGTGGCAAGCTGGGGAGTACACAAGCAAGCTCAGTTTGTAATGCACACAGGGTTGCAGGGCTAAGGGCCTGTTGTCAGGAGGATGCACTGGAGGTTGTACATTTTGTGTCCAACAGAGAGGCTTATTGAGGTGGTGAAAGTCATGTGTCATGAATAAGCTTGTTCATTTCTTCAGCTGTTGTGAGGACAAAACTATCGTGTATCTCATGATGTCCATATCCATGGGGGTGTGGAGGAGAACCAGAATGCCAGGATCCATGGAGTGTATTAAAAAATGGAATATTTAGCAGACCTAACAAAAAACAAATGTAGGCGGAAAGCATTGGTGAGAAAAAAATTCAGTGATTGCTGTGATTTCACCAAACCTAAATCATGGCTGCCTTGTGACAGATGCATTATCAGTTGGCAGCTACCAAATGCTTCTTTTAGCCTCTGCATTCTCCTTATAAAAGAATGAGAGTAATGTCTCCACACTGTCCATTCTTATTTACTACCCTCTTCCCCCCCCCCACTCATCAACCACATGGTCTAAGCACTGTTTCATTTCTCCTAGGAAACAACCTTTTATATTGGGTGTGAGGTCTCTTAAAGTAATTGCCCAACAAAATCTCTGTATCAAAATGCTGTGTTGTTCCTGTAAGAGCCTCTTAATTCTGGCTTTGCAGGTAATCAGGAGGGAAAGAAGTTGGGCAGAACCTGGATGCTGTTTAACCGTTGCCACCAGCATTTCTGCACTGGGGTTCAGAGTTGAATTTATACCTAAGGCGTTGACGTACCTGACCTACTTTGTTGTTGTCGTATGAGTGTGTGTGTCTGTGTATGAGAGAGAGAGAGAGAGAGAGAGAGAGAGAGAGAGAGTGCACAAACCACTGCTCAAGCCTCACAACTGACAGCCTCAGTATCAAATTCTTACATTCGTGTCAAAGCTTATCCCAAACTCCTTCTGGCACCCGTTTGCTTGTTCTAGGACAGGGGTCTGCAGCCCGCGGCTCCGGAGCCGCATGTGGCTCTTTTACACCTTTGCCGCGGCTCCGGGGCGGACACTAGCGAGGGGAGGAGGCGCATTGTGCGCCCCGACACTCCCCACTGTGGCGGGTGCTGTACTGGCTGTGACGTCGCATGGGGGCGGTGCGTGTGTTAGTCACGCACCGTCCCGACGTCACCTTCCCGCCCGCTGTCAGATCGCGGCTCCGGAGATACCGTATTTTTCGCCCTATAGGACGCACTTTTTCCCTTCCAAAAATGAAGGGGAAATGTGTGTGCGTCCTATGGGGCGAATGCAGGCTTTCACTGAAGCCTGGAGAGCGAGAGGGGTCGGTGGGCACCGACCCCTCTCGCTCTCCAGGCTTCAGGAGAGCCCCAGCGCCAGCCCCACAAGGTCGGGGGACAGAGGGAGACAGAACGCCGCCATCCCGCTGTCTCCCGAAGTGGTTTGGAGGCTGACGGCGGGGAGACCCCGCCGCCAGCCCCGCAAGCTCTGGGGACAGCTGGGAGATGCAGCGCGTCTTCCTGCTGTCCCCAGACCTGATCTGAAGGCGGGCGGCGGGGAGAAGAGCGCGTCTTCCTGCTGTCCCCGGACCTGATCTGAAGGCGGGCAGCGGGGAGAAGAGCGCTTCTTCCCGCTGCCAGCCCCGCAAGCTCCGGGGACAGCAGGGAGACGCAGCGCGTCTTCCTGCTGTCCCCGGACCTGATCTGAAGGTGGGCGGTGGGGAGAAGAGCACTTCTCCCCGCTGCTTGCCCCGCAAGCTCCGGGGACAGCTGGGAGGCGCAGCGCGTCTCCCCACTGTCCCCGGACCTGATCTCAAGGCGGGCGGCAGGGAGAAGAGCGCTTCTCCCCGCTGCCTGCCCCGCAAGCTCCGGGGACAGGTGGGAGGCGCAGCGCGTCTTCCCGCTGTCCCCGGACCTGGTCTGAAGGCGGACTGCGGGGAGAAGAGCGCTTCTCCCCGCTGCCGGCCCCACAAGCGCCTGGGGGGGGGATAAATTTTTTTTTCTTTATTTCACCCCAAAAAAACTTGATGCGTCCTATGGGCCGCTGCGTCCTATGGGGCGAAAAATACGGTATATTTGTTTTAAATGTTGCAATGGTTTTGCGGCTCCCAGGTTTTTTTTCTTCGGAAACAGGTCCAAGTGACTCTTTTTGTCTTAAAGGTTGCAGACCCCTGTTCTAGGAGAAATGTTGCCACCAGTTCTGGCTCGCTTGCTCATTACACCAAATAAGCTATGCAGCATGGTGCCTGGCAAATGCCGGCAGCCACTTTATTGTGTCTCAAGATGGCCTCATGATGAAGGAGAGCTGAAGCCTTAGCTGCTTCGTGCTTATTGTGTGGCCTGCCCTAGACTTTGCTAGCCCAGCTTTCCAGACTGGTGAGGCAAAGGGACCATTAAAATGACAAACCCAACCCCTTGGCCTGCTGGGCATTGATGGGAATTTTCACTAGCAATAAAAGGAGAGGGGACGCATTTCACTTCATAACACACTTGTGCCTTTTCTTTCCCGTTCTAATTGCAGTGTGTCTGTGTGTTTGTGGTTTTTTGTTTTTTAAATAAATCTTTCTTCCTTTCCCTGACAGTACGCCAAGGCGCTGAAGCACTTTGGAGAGCATGAGGGGAGGATGCAGCCAGATGAGTTTTTTGGCATCTTTGACACCTTCCTGCAGTCCTTCACAGAAGCCAAACAAGATCTGGAGAATATGAGGAAGAAGAAAGAGGAGGAGGAGCGGAGGGCACGCATGGAAGCCATGGTGAGGAGGACTCGAGTGTGTTGGAGCAAAAAGAGAGCTTTCTTCTGGGAAGCATCTTGGGAAGTCTAAGGACAGCATGTGCTGAGGGACATGTCTTCCCTCTCTGCACTCCCACACACAGTGCAGCCAGCTGTCCTGCATCATTGCCCCATCTGAGCTCATACCCTGCCTGCCTGTTGGCCTCTCATTCATGCTCTTTGCCACAAACCTTCCTTGTCCCACATGCTCTGTATGGTAAGAATCTCTCCCTCTCGCCCACCTTTCAGTACCGCAATGTCTATATGCTAATAAGAGACAACGCACACTGTGCCGTACAGACAAGAATGAAAATACAGTGGTACCTTGAGTTACAAACACCTCAGGTTACAAATGCTTCAGGTTACAAACTCCGCTAACCTGGAAGAGTTACCTCGAGTTGAGAACTTTGCCCCAGGATGAGAACGGAAATTGTGTGCCACCAGTGGCGCAGCAGCAAGAGGCCCCATTAGCGAATGCACGCCTCTAGTTAAGAACAGTTTCAGGTTAAGAACGGACCTCTGGAACGAATTAAGTTCGTAACTAAAAATACCACTGTATTGGCTGTTTCCAGTGAGAAATAGAGATAAGTACCAAGGGAAGGTTCCACTGTTTGCCATAGGAAGCATGGAGAGTGACAAGATGCAAACAGAACAATTCATGATTTCCATTGAATTAGATTTTAATAATAGATTAATAACAAAATTATTATTATGATTATAGATGATGAAAGGTACTACATTCCATTATTTGCATTTAATGGCATGACATCCCCTTTGACCTCTCCTGAGTCCAGTGCTTCAGCCCTTGACACCAGAAATAGAATCTGGCACAACACCAGCCATGTGGTTCTAGCTCTCAACCACTCCCCTCCCATTTCTGCTGGACAAAATGTAAAAATATGGGAAGTCCAAATACGGATCTCCATGCATACAGCTGGGGCAGACTGTTGTCTGTTACCTTATGCAAGAAGACACCTGCCATGCAATTGATTTCTTACTTGCTGTCTTCCAAGAGCTATTGCAAGCTGCCTTTTGGTTTGGTAGAGCCGATTCCTTCAGCTGTGTAATTCATTCCCTTTGCTGATTCTGCCTCTAGAGCGCTAATGTTTGGATCCCCGGGGGTTCATGTGAACTGACCTCCTTCTCCTAACCTTACGACTTTCCCAAGCCTGAGAACAGTTCCTCAGCATTCTTCTGCCTTGTTTCATGTTGCCAGCACTTTAACCCTAGCAGTGATGGTCACTCCAGCCTTGCTAAGAATGAGGACTGCTTTTCCGAGTCCCCTGTGAAAACACCCTTGTTTTCTCCAGCTTAAAATGAGCTGTGGGGTGATGTGGGGATGTAGGTCTATTTTGAAGAAACTCTTTCCCAGTGAATTAGTATGCAGCTGTGCGTGGTTTAAAATGTCATGAGCCCATAAGTGTGAAACAACAATAAGGAACAGTTTTAGAAGTGTTGAAAGGCAGACTGTCCAACACACAACTGGAATGGGAGGAGAGGGCAGACCCCTGATTTTCAGGAATGAGAGGCACTGGCAGGTCCTCTGTACTGGAATTTAGGAGGGGAACAGTGGGGGACAGAAGGACTGTGTGTGGCCAGGGAAAAAAGAAGCCCTGGGGTTTCTGGGTCACAACTTGGGATATATTCCTGACTCCAGTGAAATCAGTTGGGTGTTATCTACTGAGTTCAAGTATAGTCAGGGTCACATTTTGACACCCACTTCCTGTGTGGGTGGGAGGAGGAATGCATTTCTCTCTGTCTCTTCCTCCCAAACATTTAATCACACAGGGACGGCCTGGATTTGAGGCAAAAGGTCCTGCTTCACTGTTTATGTTTTCATCAGCAAGAGTCACATGACCCCCAAAGTGACTTTCACAATCACTGCTCCTTTATTCACGAGTTGTCACACTGGCTTTTATAAAACTGACTCATAAGTAGATTGGGGCTTCCAGCCAGAACATTCTCTTTCAAAGGGGTTCCATGCTCACTTTCATTTTAGATTTGGCCTTAAAGGAATGCCCCCTTGCTTTCTGAACTCATGGGGAAGATATCCTGGGCTGCCACTTCATTTTTTTTAAAAAAATTATTTACTGAAGAATTTCTGCACCTTCAGTTATGTAAAAGCTGCCAGAGTGACCAATCAAGCAAAATAGTAGGGATTACGTTTTAAAAATCAGTTATGCAAAATCGTAAACATGGTTCATGGCAGTAGAATCCCTAAACCAATATATAGCCTTTGTTACTAGTAGGCACTGATACCTTTATCTTCCCAGAATTCCTCTACAGCTATCCCCCCCTTTAAAGCTAAGTTGATGTCTATCAGTACGTCTAGTAGGAGTGAGTGCTATTGTCTAACTGTGCTTCTGTGTGAAGAAGTACTTCCTCTTGTCTGTCCTTCACCTTCCCACATCCAGCTTTTGGATGAGCGTGGTTTCTAGGGTTGTGAGAGAGTGGGAGGAGAACCTCTCCATCTCCAGGTTCTCTTACTAGCATAAATAATGATATACACCTCTATGATGTGCTTCCTTACTCACCTCCCGCCACAAAAAACCCCACAGACCTTATACTTTTGAAGTTTGTTTTTTCAATTTAACAGCATTTATAAACCACTTAATATCCTAAAATTTCCTAAACTGATATAGAAAACTGCAGCATAAGAACATGAAAAACAGATACAAAATAAAAACCAGTAGGATGCCCATAAAATCTGTAATGGCTATTATATTACGTTTGCATGTACATTATGTTGCTTGTTATGTTATAAACCACCTTCTGATTTGATAAGGGGCAGCATATAGGTTTCCTAACTAAAGCAGTATCAGTAAAAGCAAGAATGAAAGAGTCCAAGTTAATGGCAATGCCTAGCCGTGTGTGTGTGTGTGTGTGTGTGTGTATGGTTTGGGGTTCAAGTTTGTGGTTCAAGAAACAACTAAGTCTATAGATCTTTTATACAAGGTGTAAATATCTCTTTGGTGACTTCAGCAGTACATTTTTTTTATACATCCCCTGCCAAGTTTAAATCCATGTATATATGTCTGTTTCTCCCTCAACAGCTAAAGGAACAGAGAGAGAAGGAGCGGCGGCAGAAGAAAGCCAAGGCTGGCAGCGTCTCTGAGGAGGGAGGGGGAGAGTTTGATGATCTCGTGTCTGCTTTGAGGTCCGGCGAGGTCTTTGACAAGGACTTATCAAAGCTCAAGCGCAACCGCAAGCGTTCAGGGAACCAAAGCTTGGAGACGAGCCGGGAACGGGCAGTGACAAAGCTCAATTATTAGAGGAGGAGGAAGCACAAAGGAAAGGAAAGGACAAAACAAAGACTTATTGCCACAACAAAGAGTCAGACAAGATGGCGGAGGCTGGCCAATATTCTTCCCCGGGAGACTTATCTATCTGGTGGCTTTGTTTACTGTTTCCAGGATGTACGGGCCTTCCCATCTTGCTCTCTTCCATAGCCATATAATCTGGAATGGTTATAAAAGTGCCTCTCTACAGCCCAAGGGATTTGTCACCAAAACGTTGCTGTTTGGTAGACGAGTTTGCTTCTTGACATTTCCCCTCACAAGTTCAGCCTGGTCCCAGTGGCGGAACACAAACCGTTGGGCCTTCTGTGCCGATTAGTTATGGGGAGAGAGACTACGGTTTACTCTGTGCCAAAGTGTACACTTAAAAAAAAAAGTTTTCCATCTATTTGAGAAAATTAACAAGACATTTTCAGTTGGGTTTGCTGAACCCTCCTGCCCATCCTTCACGCATCTGTTGTGGAGTGGTTCTACAGCGCTGCAGCTCCGCTCTTCCCCTGGATTTACAAAAGGCCATTGGTCGAAGCCTGAATGATGTTTTTCGATCTGGAGAAATGTTACTTAGTGGCCTATATCATATAAAGCAAAGCAAGTGATGCTGCGTCAGCGGAAGTAGATGGGACCGCTCAGCCGAAGAAGACAGACAGACTGTTTGCGACACTCCTTGTTTTTTTTTCCAGGAATCATGGATATTGAGTCTTCAGGGATGTGCCCAGCCATGAGAAAGAATGAGGGAAGGATGAACCACACTCGGAAGAGCAACCGCAATGGGTTTCGAGCCAGTTCAGTTGTCATTGCTGAGCAATGTGGTAGGGAAAGGGTGGCAAATAAGAATGTTCACAGGTGTAAATCTACATCATTTTGTTAGCACAATAAAAATGGTTATTGGGACTGGCAGAGGTAGGATATTTTTTTTCTTTTTTAAACCCAGACAAATGGAGTTTGTCTGGTGGTTGGAAATGGGAATCCTTTTTTGTGTCGGCAGCCATAACTCTACTGGGATGAACTGGAGCTTACACTTTAACAGGCTGGCCTTCTTGGAAGCCCCAGGTCTCCCGGAAAGGGCTGCACGATTTTAATAGTAGTAGTAATAATAATAACACGCTGCATTGGTAGATAGCTGGGGTGTTCGAGGACTTTTCCATCTGGAAGGGAGTGATGGTAGACTCAAAGGTGGTTTACCCCAGTGGACTTTGATAAGAGCTCCAGAGAGCACATGTAATTAATCCCAAAATAATTAGTTGTTCCACAGTGGAAACTATCTAACACACAGCCGGAACAGCGAGAGGGAGCATACTAATATCTTCCTGTTTCATTGTACCTACATGGCTATATGGCAATAGAAGCATATAGTGTTAGAGTCCTTATTTATCATAAAGAGGTGAACAGACTGTCGCCTTCCTTCAAGTGAGCATAGGAAAAAGAGGCAAGAAAGATCTGGGTGTTAAGCGTAGCGACAGATGGTCATGCCCATTTCTGGAAATGAACGTGTCATCTGTGAGTGAGAAGTCCTTGGGACTCTGAGGAATCCTGAAGAGGCTCAAATTGTCACTTTACAGATCCTATGACCTCTTTGTGGGTGGGAGAAGCTGTGGCAGAACCACCACATCTGGCACTCTGCAGGCTCCCTGCAGCCGGGGTGGAAAAAGTGGGGCAGCTTTTCTCCCTGCCTTTTGACCTTCCCCAATTCCAAACTGCAACCTCTCCCATAATGCCCTGCTCTTGTCGCCACTACCAGTGGGGAGCCATTATGCAATTTCTGTGGCCACACAGTAGACCTCTGTCTCTGCCAAACCGTGGGCCTCAGCCACCCTCCCAAGCAGCATAGGATTGCACCCCCCTTATCATCTGCTTTTTGTTTGTATCAAAGTGTTATTTAATTTCAAGCTTAACCTTAAGTTTGTAGAGCAGACAGCGTCTGCATCTTGAGCACTGCCTGATCAGTATTCTATGCAAACCACGTTAGAAAATTGTAGAGGGAGGTTGTTGGTCAGAACATCAGGAACACTAAATCAGGTATCTAGGAACATGCAGAAAAGAGAGCGAGAGAGAAGACAGAAGCTGCCTTATTTTAATGTAGTGGAGTCTGAGCCTCCCATTTCTGAATTTCTCTGTTCATGACATTCCAGAATCCAGCACTTATGCTTTGACACAGACAGTGAAGAGCCGGTTACCTTACAAGGGCTGGCTGCAATTTGCTCTCTCCTTTACTCCTCCTCCCTGTTTTGAAGGGCCTCTTTTTTTGAAACAAACCCACTGCATATAGACCCAAGCACTTTTTTTAAAAAAAGTTCTTTCTAAAAACTTTTCTTGTGGGGTGGGGGAATTTTACAAACTCATACTTTGGGGGGGGGGGGTATTCTCCCCACCTCCAAAGATGATGAACTAGACACTTTTAAAAGAAAATGGAATTGCTATCTCAAGCTTCTTGCTGAGCTCTGTAGTGGAGATGTAGTACTGTGATAATATGTATTGTGGACATAAGGTGAGACTGAAGCAATATGCCATAAAGGTAAAGCTACCCCTGACCGTTAGGTCCAGTCGCGGACGACTCTGGGGTTGTGCGCTCATCTCACTCTATAGGCCGAGGGAGCCGCTGTTTATCCGCAGACAGTTTCCGGGTCATGTGGCCAGCATGACTAAGCCACTTCTGGCAAACCAGAGCAGCACACGGAAATGCCGTTTATGTGCCATAGGGGGAGACAAATGAGTTTAGTATGCAGAAAAGCCCGAGATAACATTTCCCCTCCAGAATATAAACATTTGTTGTCTTTCAGCACCGTCTTTCCCCTCTTGCTTAGTTTCTAAAGACTTAAGGCCTGCAGAGAGATTAATTACAAAGAATAGATCCCAATTCACCAGCTTAGATTCATCTGTGACCCTCTTCCTGAATGTGAAAAAAGAGAACAATCTGATCTATGTTTCTGTTAATGTGGTTTAGTCTTATGCTGATGCCATTACCATAACCCCCATTCTTTCTGGTTATGAATCGGAGGAGGGCCAGGCTGGAGCCTGCTGGTGGCTCTCTCTGTCAGTGTCCCATTTCAGAGGGGCATCCCCTCCATTTTGGGTGGCAAGGAAGCTTACTTGGTGACAAGCAGCAGCAGGTGGCATGCAGCAATCACTTAAAAATGAATAAAATAAAAGCAAATGCATTAGACCTGAATCAGCTTAAATCCAAAGCATTTTTCCCTCTGAAAAATAAGCTGCAAGTTCTTTAGTCGGGCTGCAGGACCAGTGCTAAGGGATGATGGGAGTTGTAGTCCAACAGCACCTGGAGACTATAACTCCCTTTAGACTATAATTCCCAGCAGCTACAGCCAGTGCTGGCTGGGTCTCCTGCGCGTTATAATATAAAACAATGGGGAGGCACCAGTTTGGGAAAGTATGATCAAGAGAATGTTTGAAAACACAAAATCCTGGAGTGTTTTAATGACTGCAGCCGGACTTTGTATCTTCTCAAATCTAGCTCTTCAACTTTTCCTAATACTTACGCATCATCACTATTGTTTGTGGTTGACAACAAATAGAAAATCTACAACAACATACCTTCTACTGTGGACTTTGGTTGCAAAGTGTGTCAATGATGTTAGGACTGGGCTATGTGTTCCTAACCCAGGTGGGCATGCTAATCCAAATGCATCACCAGTTAACAGCAATGGCAATACAGTAACAGTTCAGGTTTAGTAGTCCTCCTCTGTTGGTTAGATCCAAAGGTTCATCTCCTTCCAGCCAATGGAGCATTTCCCAGGGAAAAGCATTCCAAGTTTTGCAAGGGGTAATAAAAACCAAAGTTTGAGTCTGCTCATCCCAGAATCTGGGTGGGGGGAAATGGCAAGGGCTTAATGAGATATTTCTCATTTGGAAGATAATGTTTGCAGGTCTTTTAGAAGTATTATGTTTATGTTTAACGAAGTAAAGGAGAGCAAAGCACTTGTCCTACAGAAGAGCTGTGGTTCTCCATGCCCACCACAACTTCGTTGGGCAGACCTTTTTCTTTCTGCCACCCCCCCAAGTTATAGCCCAATAGCCATTGAAATAGGTTTATATCTTATAAGTTTCCATGAAGGGAAAGGAGATCAATTGTACAGTTCTGTTATGTACATGATGTATGCAGTTCTGTTTTTTTTTAATGTTCTAATAATTAAAAAAATACAATTTTAGGAATGTTTTTAGGGGAACCCTGTAAATGCCACACCTCTATTTATTTCGCCTTATTTTAGTTTGCTATTTTTGTGTATACACCGCATTGCAGCCATGACTATTGAGACTGCACCAGTATATTCGGAGCAAGCAGAGTTCCATAGTTGGCACTACTCAGGCAGGATAGGTGAGTGGGCCGGGCTTCCATTGAAGGAAAGATTTAATGCTCAGGAAGCCCTCCCTGCACCACACACCACACACACACATTAATGTGTTGCAGAAGGATGAGGAACATGCGACCTTCCAGCCTTAGCCAGCATGGCGAGTGGTCAGGGACAAAGGGACTTGTGGTCCAATAACAGCTGGAGGACCACAGGTTCCCCATCCCAACAACAAACAACCTTTTTGGGCAACCATAACACAAATCAAGTCCAAAATATATGCCATTGCTGGCCCAGAACACACAGACAGTTTCTCAGTGCCCTTGTGTGTTTTTTCATCACAAAGCTGAGCTGTAGAATGGGCAGCAGTGTTAAACAAGAGAAGCAGGTTCCTCCAGGTGTATCTGCAAAGTCTTTGCATCTGGTCCCCCCTCCCCAGTAGAATGAAGATGTGCACCTTCTGTTTTCCTTATCTTCTATGCAACAATGTCACTGGCTCAAGGGCTAGTTCCATGAAACACAGCCAGCTACATCAAGGGCAAGGGAGCTGTGACCATCCAGATGTTGTTAGACTACAATTACCATTATCCTTGACCCCTGGGCCATGCTGGCTGGGGCTTATGGAAGTCCAACATCATCTGGAGGGCTACATGTTCCCCACTACTGAAATATGTTATTCTGGCTTGACTAATCAAAACCAGTAATATAGATTAGGTTGCCACCACTATTCTAGCTCAGAATTTTCATTTATAAAGGGAGGAATTCTACCATTTTAAAAGGTAACTAATCTGCCTTACACCATCTTGTATATGAACCTGGCAAGTGTCCCTGCCCAAGAACTGCTAAGAAAACCTGTGCGTGTGCGTGTGCTTGCATGTTTTCATCTTGCTCCTCTAATGCTTTGGTGTCTCCTCATTTGTTGGTCAATTTAAGATTATAAATGAAATTAAATGTACAAAACCTGTAGCATCCTTTTTATCTGCACCTTTTTATAAGAATATAATGTAATACTAAAAAAAAAAATTAAAGATATATTGCCCCTATTTTATTCCACTGAGTTATTTTGTTCGGTGAGCCAAACAAATTTAAGCAATAAACTCTATTAATGTTCACTAAAACAAGCATTATTTTATTCTTCATTTCACAGCAACACCTTAAGGTTGGATTGATTCAGTCTCTACCTGTGCTAAAGTCTACATCATCAATGCAGCAAGTAGGATAGTGCTATAATAATAATAATAATAATAATAATAATAATAATAATAATAATAATAATAATAATTGTACACATCTCATCTGGCTGGGCGGCTTGTGTAAAAACATAATAAAATATTAAACACCTCACACCAAAAGAATTACATATGAAAAACTATGACACTAACCATCGAAGAATGCTGTTTCGCAACTTCAACACTAATTGTATCATCACCATCATCATTAATTTCTATTTCACATTTTACAATACAGCTTACAAAATTGAATGCCATGTATGTTGATTTCGACTCACAGAGTGGAACACCCCCTTGCTTTCCTCCTTTAAGTTCTCCAACTTGCTCTGGGGGATTCCCAATCTTGCAGAGCAGATTCTGGGGCATGTGAAGGACGTAAGGAATGAGGGGAAAATCAGAGGCCCATGGTGTCCATTCTGTTGTTAGATCAGTAATAAATCAGCAAATCTTGCTGATTTATTACTGATTTGACCCAAAAGCTATAAAAACCAAATGAAATCAAAGCAGCACACAAACCAGCCCCACCACAAATCCACCTGGAAAATCATGTCAACACAACTTTGTTGTTTAGTCATGTCCAACTCTTCGTGACCCCATGGACCAGAGTCAACACAACTACATCACAACTAATCATAAAAGGTTTGCTCTGTTTTCCATAGATTGAAGAGTTTCTCCTCCTGCCTCCTGTGCTTCATATGTCTTATACATCCACATTTATACACAAAGCAAGTAAGACCACTGCAGTTAATGACCATGTCCACGGGCAAGTAGAACATCTTTCTTCTAAAGCACTTCTCAACCAACAAGCTACTGGGCAAAGCCAACAGCTGCCAATGTAGAAAAGAGTTTTCTTGACAGTAAGAAAAGGATGTATGTAGGTATTTGTTCAAAATGCAATGGCTGGCTGCTGCTTGATGACAGTTGAGGGAGGAGCCTTAGGACTCAGGTTCTTTCAGACAACCTATGAACGTCCGTCCATTTCTCTCTGCCCTCACCCATTCTGCTCTCTTCACTATTGCCATGTTCTACAATACCACAACTGGCTCTGGAAACCACTCAGAAAGTTCACAAAATGGCTACTCAAAGAATGTCCCTAGCAAGCTGGAACAGCATCTAATTCCTTATGGATTTTCCAGCTCCTTAACAATCATATCTTGAGTCTGGAGCAACATATCCTGGTCTCGTTCCTGCCCTTCAGCAGAAACAAAAATGAAACTTCTCAATAAGCACCAGCTCACCACAAGTACTGCTCTCCAAATGGAGCAGTCTGGGGTTTCAACCACAGCTGACTGCATTCCCCTTGGCAAGTCCAATCATTTATTGCCAACTGCCAAGTCTGGGTAGTGGGAGTCAGACAAAGCACATCCCAGCATTGCTATGGGGTGAAAAGGAGAAACTCCAAACCGGCAATCTTAATCTCATTCATAAACAAGCTTCTTTCTGGGTGTGGATGCTGCCAGCTCCTATCTGTTCTCCATTAATCTCCCCCCATTCCGCAAGAGAAAAGGGATGGGAGTATAGCAGGAGAAGCTGGGGAATTGATTCTGGCACAGAAACCATTTGAGCTGTCTAGGTTTTATCCCAAACCAGAAACACCTAGATCCAAATTGTGCAAAGGGAAGGGAGGCAATCAAACAAGCTTCATAGTGTAAAAGTGAAATGGGCCAGGGTTTTCTCATGGGAGAAAAGGCAGACAAAACATACATATGGTGAACATTCATCCCAGCCCTGTTAGAACCCCAGAAGGAGAGATTATCTAAAAATAATAGTGTCTGAATCACAGATTGATAGACCTGAAAGGAATTTGTCAGTAATCTCATCCAAACCTCTACTGTTCATAACCAAATTTGTTTATTACATTCACATTCCATCTTTCTTCCATCATGGTATCCAAAGTACCCCAGAGGTCTCCTATCCAGTGCAATCCCTGCTTAGCTTCTGGAAGATGGTGGCCTTGGATGTCTGCAGACAACACCCTCTTCCTTCCACAGTAGCCAAGGGCTGGGGAAACCTGTGCCCACCAGTTGTTATTGGACTTCAGCTCTAACCATTGACCATAGCTGGTTGGGGCTGGTGGGATGTGAAGCCCAGAAACATCTGGACAACTACAGGTTCCTCATTCCTGGACTAGTCCATCATCATACAGACTATGCTACATCAGAAGGAATGAGGCAGATCAAACCAGATGTTCCGTCAAGACAAATGAGAGGTTCTGAAGAAAACTTAAGTTTGCTTCTCAACGAAAATTCACTCTTCCGACTGGAAGATTTCTTTATAAGCCCCTTTGCCTGATTTTTGTTTTTAAGCAACTTACTTATCAGCCACATAAATAAATATTGTTTCCCTGCTGTTTAAAGCTTCACATGAAAATATTATGGAGGCCCAGATTCTCCATTCCAAGCCCGTCTAGAGCCTCGATGCTGCATTTCAGACAAGCAAAATTCCCGAAACACCTTTTGAAAACACATATATTACAGTACTCCAATGGAAAGGTGAGTATAGCTTGCATGTGTCAGTGCGACTGGTTCCTTGTTCTCCTGTGAATTTCTCAGTGTGTCCAGCATGTAAGATGGAGAACAGACCACAGGTGGGTACAGGAATGCCCCCAAGCAGTGCTTTTTTCTGGGGGGATGCAGGGATACGCATACCCATAAACATTTTGTGAATCTAAGTTTGGCCTCATTGAGGGGCAGTATTTCAATATGAGTAGGAAAATGAGAGTACCCCTAAACTTTTTTTTAGAAAAAAAGCACTGCTCCCAAGTAACAACCTTTGACTTCTTCTGAGGTGTATTGTACCAACATGTCCATTATATCAGCGTTGAGCTTCAGTTTGACACCATTTATCCAACCAATCACAGATTTCAGACAACCCCTCATGTCTCTTCAGTGAAGTCCCTGAATGAGCTTCATTACAATATAGATGGCACCTATCTCCCAAATGGTGAATGATCTCTCTCACCATCATTTGTAAAAGGACATTTTAGGCTATCATTTCCTTCAAGGAAGCCGTGGGGTAACAGGTAGTTCTACCCCTCCCCATTATCCCCACAACAAACCTGTGGGGTAAATTAAGCAGGGATATAGCAACCTTCAGCCAGTCATTCAAGGAGCTTCAGGTCTGACTGGAATTTGAACTTGGGGTTCTAGTCTGCCGCTACCCACTCCACCACAGTGTCTCTCATACAGATGTTAAACAGCATTTCTCATCTGCCACACTAAAATACGGCAACCAGAATCAATTGCGCAAATAAAGCAGATCCCCCAAATTTGCATTATGAGCTCCATGCACGGGATTTGAGCTTCTGTCATACAGAATTTGGATCTTCATTCTATTCTGTGGCCAAGAGAGTGATTTGGCAAAACATTTCATCTGGAAGAGAGGAGAGAGGAAGCTTGCAGTCATTAGGATGCTGTTTTTATTTTGCAGCAGTGATAAATCTGCCATCATCTGAGAGATGCTAATCAGGTCTTTGTTTATTGAGAAGGGGAGATGGGAGGGAAGGGCCACGGCTCAGTGGCAAAGCATATGTTTTGCATCTGCAAGTCCCAGGTTTTAAATACCTGGCAACTTTGGATTTTAAAAAACTGATCTCAAGTAGAAGGATCACACCCTAAAGTACTGCAAGGATAGCTTTCTACAGTACAACAGACTGTACCAAGACGAGTCCTTGAAATTCTAGGGTTATGCAAAGGACAAGAGATGATTCTACCAAATTTGGAGCAGGGAAATTTTCCAGAAGCAATGGTGGGGGTTTTTGTGTTTTTTTGCCAATGCTTGTTCTCTTCACCAAAGGGATCTCTCCCCACCCCCTCCCTACCTTCCACACTTCTGCCAGCTGCATTTAATTTTAGCCATCTCACTATCTTGGAGCATCTTCTTCCATGGAATGCAAGTTCTAAAGTAAATAAATAACAGTTTGTTGATGTAAAACCGCTGCCCAGAACCACACGGCAATGAATACAGCAGCCAGTTAGGCCCTGGTTCGATCTACGTGGAACCACTTTGCACAGCTGCTACAGCAGCAATGCAATGCCGCCGCCTCCTTCCATTCCTACTTTCTGGCTCCACTTTTGCCAGAGGCTCCAGGAAAAGAAACACAATAATGAGGCACTACAATCTATGCCATCCCCCTTTAGCTGGTTTTCCAGTACAGTGGTACCTCGGGTTAAGTACTTAATTCGTTCTGGAGGTCTGTTCTTAACCTGAAGCACCACTTTAGCTAATGGGGCCTCCTGCTGCCACTGTGCCGCTGGAGCACGATTTCTATTCTCATCCTGAAGCAAAGTTCTTAACCCAAGGTAATATTACTGGGTTAGCGGAGTCTGTAACCTGAAGCGTATGTAACCTGAGGTACCACTGTACTACCCTTATTGGCTAGGTGCAATTAATGTTTCTATTTGCTTTGCACTGGCAACAATTATGGCACTGTTACTTTCGCTGCTCGGTTGAAACATCTCTTGCGTTTTTGTACGTCACATCAAGTCTTTCTGAGAAAGGAGTCTTAAGAATTTTAATTTTAAAAAGCCGAGGGTCAAAGAAGCAATTGCTCTCCTGTTGTTGCTGGGCTCCAACTCCCATCAGCCCTACTCCTGCACAGCCAATGGTCAGAGCTGATGGCATATCTAGTCCAAAAAAAAAAACATGCGGAAGGCCACAGATTCCTTAGCCTTGTCCTAGAAGGATGAACTCTAGAGGCACTGCCAGGACCAACCTGGGAGGTTTTGGATGTTATTGTAAGCCTATAGTAAAGCAATTGCCAACACTCCTCTTCCCCACTATATTGGGAATGGGCCAAATCACAAACAAAGCATAAAAGTTCATAGTGGAAGGGTGGCAGAATCTTGCCCCCCCCCCCAATATTTATCTGGCCCAGTGCTTAGACCAACTTCAACCACTGCATCTAGAACAACAGGTAAGGAAAGGCAGGAAGACAATATATTCAATAAGGTTTCTTTGTCTCCTCTCTCAGCAGAACCTAGCTCCTAATTTGATTTGAAATAGTTCTCTCAGGTAGCCCCACATTGGTCACATCACAACCCACCCACTGAAGACCAACGGTTGGTTACCTCAGAGGCTACACAATTACAGCTCCACGGGCAATAAAATGTGCCCCTTATCCAAACCCAAATCCAACATTCTCACCACCAACACAAGGTATTTGTGTAGTCCTTCATGTCTTTTACTCATTGCTGTGGGGTGGTTCTTCGTGTATCCCATTACTGTGCAAGTACGATACTTTTGGCTGCATGTCAAGAACATTTCTGAACCACTGGAAGGTTGTCCAGGCACTTGCCTTCTGTGCCAGCAGGACTCTTACAGCTTTGCCTGAATTCTCTGTGAACTCAAAAGTACAGAGGCTCTGGCAGCATTCTGCCTTTTCCATTGACCACAACTGGGAGTAGACTTGGGCAGAACGCAGTCTCTCAAATTGCCAGCCAGAATAGGAGACACGAGACTTTGTGGGTAGCAAGAATTATCACCTCTCCACAGTCATGTTCATTCGGTGAAACTCTACGGACACCCTCCCCTTTCCCTTCCCCAAGTCGATCTGTGCCAACAACCAATGCCACACACAGTTACAACTTCTAATATTTCTGTTGAGTACCATGACTTGGCTGCAGAGCCACAGATTATTGAAGCTTAAATCTTGAGGGAAAGCGGGCTTGTTTGCTTTCCTGAAGTAAAGGACATTGGCCTGGAGGTCTGTGAAAGGAAACCAGGGCACTCTGTCCAAAACATTAGCAAAAACAGCACATACTTTCAGGATAAAAATGTGCCATTCATGTAAAATACTCAAGGAATAATCTGGCCATTTACCTAAGTCTGGTTTTACTCAGCCGTACTACCAGAGAGCTCAGAAAAACACAACAGCTATCTTGTTAATTAATCAACAATGCTAAAATTAATCTGTAATTTTGTTTACCTTGTGGTGTCAGCAGATGCCCTTGGAACCTTGACGCCCTTAATCCAACCATCCTTAACCCCTGAAAAAGGAGGAGAAGGCTACTTCAGAATCAAACAAGAATAACGGTCATAAATACTGGAACATTAGTATATAGATCATTTCACCCTTTTTGCATCTTGCTCTATTCCTCTTGCTACAATTAGCAAAACACAAATATTACCAGCCCTTTTCTTATTCCCTAGATCTAGTAACACATTGCTTAGAGAAATGTGCAGAAATCTGAGGCATAAGCACTTTTCACATTACATTTTCTGCCCTCACCGTCTCTTCTTAACCCTGTTATGCTCTTCCTTGTGCTTTTCTATGCATCCCATACATTTAATTACTGGTACCTTATCAAATCCCAAGTCTTTGAAGTCAACTATTCAAGCTCACCCATTTGAAAACCTATTGTTAATTAACCCCCCCCTTACATCATCAATCCCCCTTTCATGTTTATTTTGCCTGGTTTTAGACATCAAGCCTAATGGACAAGATAGATAGTTCCGGTTTATTGTTGACATGGTGTAAAACATTTTGAAACAATGAAATTAGGCATGGTGTGAAGAAAGCACATAGGGAGAAGTTTCCCACCCTTTCTCATAATCCTAGGATCCAATGATGCTGAATGGTGGGAGATTCAGGCTAGACAAAAAGAAAGTGCTTCTTCACACAGCATATAGCTCAGATATGGAATTTGACATCACAAGATGTAGTGAGCGCCACCAACAATGAATAGAATATTAATAGCTAGCAGTCATGATGGCTATATATTACCTTCTGTAACAGAGGCAGCATGTTTCTGAACACCAGTTGCTTGGAAGTAACAGAAGAACGCCATTGCCCCAGGCACATTTGGCTGGCCACTGAATTAGATGGACTTTTGGTTGAATCCAACAGAGCTGTTTGCATAAAAAAGTGGTTGTAAGTTTAAACTTTCTTGTTTCTAGTTTCTATGAAAGTTCCCATTCATTCCTAATGACTCCCCCCCCCCACTGTTCAACATTTTATCCGTAAAGTAGACAGATATCTGAATAATGAAGACCACATACTCTCATTGTTTGCAATTGTTATTTATTAAAAGTGCAGTAGAGCAATAAAATAAAATCTCAGTGCTTCAGTAAATCTGTGCGTAAATCATTATATCCCAAGTACACCATTATCTAGAAAACATACCAAACTTGTACATAGATCCAAGAATCATATAGTGCTTGATTATGGAACACCAAAAAATGTGCTTAACAACTCACTTTAAATATAAAATGACCTCCTTTAAAAATGGATCAAAAGGCCATTTTGCCAAACCAGTAAGCATGAAGCCCCAACTTTTCCCCTGCAGACAAGCTTCAGGGGCAACTGTAACAAAACCACATCTGGGTACCCTGTTTTCAATTACTGGACAGTTTTTCAGAAAGTAACACAAATGTATTCAGAACCAGCATTTGTAGCAAGTTTTCCGTTCGTGAGATAAAGTTAATTTCCAAGCCCTTTTAAAAGAAATCACGCCTATGTGTTTACAACTGGAAAGCGAAAACCCTCAAATGTACACTTTATATAGTTCAATTTTTAAAAAGAAAGAAAGAAAGGAACTCATTCACATTTGTTAGGTGGGAGCTGTATTATTGTCTCCATGTTGAGTGTACAACTCGGTTTACTGTGTTATCTACATTAGCTTGCATGCCAAATATTGCTGAAGGTGCAAAAGTCACGGAAACACGCACATGGGAAACTTCTCTTTTGTTATCGACTTTAACTAGATTGGAGCAGTTTCCTAACATCCCTAGGCCAATGCCTGGTATATCAGAAGACCCACCAGAAAACATCTTATTTTACACAAGTCACAGCTGTACTCCTATGCTTCTTATTCTTTTCATGAGGATATGTATAGGAGGCATTTACGGTGGACATGGTGGATTTTTGATGTTGTAAGACCCCATCCAAGGAAGGCGTTTATTTTATGGTGCGGCAATCTTAGGTCAAAGAACGCAATTTAAAATTTCGACTGAGATTCCTGACACAATCTGAAAACGAAAAGCAGGTAAATTGCAGGACTGAAACAAATGTTCATATATCCTCAGAACAACCATGAAAGAAAGAAAGAAAGACCAGCAGAAGTATTAAAAATGCAAAGTCAACCTTTTAATCTGTAAGTTTTAAAAATATCACTTCTGAAGTTTAATTGTCAAGGAGTTCGCAAAAAACAATAAAAATAAACAGGATGGTCATTGCTTTCCTAAAGACAAAAATGTGCACACACTGCTCTGCACACATGAGAGGGGGGCATGTGGTGAAGTTGGGGGTCAGTATGTATAAGAAGGATGCATTTAAACATTAAGTCCTGCTGATAAAATTTTATGGCCAATAATGCTCAGAATGAGCTTTCCCAATTCCAGACACTTGGGTTTGCCTTAAAATCCTTACATCCTAACACCATCATTAACTGTATGTGGGGGAATTGGAAGACACTGTTTCCCTATATTGGTTGCCATTTTAGTGTGCTACTCACAGAGGATTCCATCATCTTGAACGCTACCTTGAAGAGCCTGGGGGATCTGGTGATCCAGCAGGTTCTATAGAAACAGGATGGAAATGTTTTGGCGTGGTGACAGAAATGTAGCCCAGTGACTGGATTTGGCACAAAGGAGTGTTTATCCCAAAACTGTATTCCTTCCAGTATCTTGCAGAAAAGAAACAAGCCTATAGCTTTAAAAAATAATAATTTTGATGAAGGGAGAGCTATTTCCAGAACATTTAACGATTGGAAGATAAATGGTAGCCATGTTCAGCACAATTCTGTTGTGAGAATTAAAATGCCCCATTAACATTTAACACCACTGGAAGCAAGAGTCTCACAGCATTACTGGGACTAATTTGAGTATTTAGCATCAGTTTTCTCAGTTGACAAACACCTGTTTTCCATTTTCAAGGATGAAATGTAGCTTATTCTCACCGTACCGAAGTGTTATTTGGCCGAAGTGGTAAAAAATAGCATATATTTTCCAGTGTTAGGCCCAAGTATTAAAAATCATTGTTCACTTGCTTGAAAATTCTAATCACTTTTTTTTTTGTCTCTGCCTGAATTCCTAGTTCTGGATCATATTATTCTACATCAGTGGAAATCTTATTATGCATAAGTTTTTAGTGCAGGTGCCGAAAGATGGACAGCCATGAATAGTGGGGACTGTAGCCTTGTACACTGAGAATAGTTAAGGTGCTCAGTACAGCTGCACTTCAGGAAGCCAAAGAAACCCTAGGAAGATGAGAACTTCAACACTACTGCCAAGGAGCCCATTTACTACATAGGCAGGCAAATGAGATGAACCATGTCTGTTTCATACAGGAAAGTCAAGTCATTTAAAACAGCTGCCAAGATGATCAATAACTCAAGTTGTGCTTTGTAATTCCCGGCAGCTAGATCTCCACTTCCTAGTATGTGATGGTGCTGCCTTTGATGACCGGCAAGTGATGCCTTGGTTCGGAAACTTTAGACCTATGTTAGTCTCTCTGGAAGTCTCCTCTTTGCCCTCCTTTCTTGCTGAGCAGTTTCACCTCCTCAATGACCATGTCGTGAGTAACTGCTTTGCACATATCATAGACGGTCAAGGCAGCTAGGCTGGCAGCGGTTAAGGCTTCCATTTCCACACCGGTTTTCCCATAGGTGCGGCACAGAGCCTGAATCACCACTGCATGCCTCCTCTCATCTAGACTCAGGCAGATGTCCACCAGACTCAGTGGGATGTTGTGGCACAGTGGAATCAACTGGCTGGTCAGCTTGGCTCCCTGAATCCCGGCTATCTGGGCAACTGCTAGCACATCCCCCTTTTTCATTTGGTTCTGTTGCACCAAGGCAAATGCTTTCTCGCCCAGACGGACCACAGCACTGGCCACTGCAGTCCGTTCAGAATCCAGCTTCCTGCCCACATCCACCATGGAGGCACGGCCCTCCTGGTCAATGTGGGTTAGACGATCTGAGGCACTAAGAAATTGGCCGCTGGGAAGAGGTCCCTGGTTCTTCTCCTCTGCTTCGCTCCTGGTCACCCCAGTGTGAATGCCTCTAATCATGTGAAAAGCCTGCTGAGGGAGAGAAGTTCCTGTCCTAAGGCACTTTGCTGCCAAAGTTGAGCTCAAGTTCTTTTGGCAAATGCAATGGCTGCGGAGCTGAGCTTGCAGAATTCCTGCTGCAAGCTGTCCTGTTGAACAAGTTCCTGGCAAAGCATGTTGTCCTATAAAGACATTTTTCTGGAATGTCTTCCCCATCTGTTTGGATAAACTTGCTCTTGGAGTCAGCCAGTGGCCAGTTCTGTGGCTCCCGTCATTTAAACAAGCTCGGTCCTGCAGGGCATCTTGGAGCAGTGGGAACGACCATGATGCTGCCTCTAGGGAAATAAAAAACACAGGGTTGTTAAGTTTGTTGGATGAGAGAAGCTACTAGGAATTTTACACAGAGTTCTATAACCCCCCACAAACCAGAGAGAGAGAGAAGAAAAAAATAAATTCATATCCTTCTAGATAATGAAATGTACTTAATTTGCCAGGCCACTTATCAGTTATTAAAAAGCAGCTGCTTTCAGGTGCATGAAACTGAGTAGGTGTGTGCTGGCTTTCAGGCCAAGCTGAGGCTCAAATCGAATAAATCCACCAATCCAGAAAGTCAAATTCTATCACAGAGCAGAATTATATTTCATGAGTGTTCTGCTTCAACATGGTAGCATTGTGCAGAAACCTGTTCGATTTCTCAGAAGTTTTCTTCCCCCCAAAATGGGCTTCCATTTTAATGCCTCGTTTGATGGCTGCTTTAGAATTGTGAGTGCAGGGTTGAGTAGACTTTATTGTTGTGAGGTGGCTGAAGAAGCTGTGTTTTTCTTTCCACTACTCCAGCAACCTGCATTCTCCCTGGCTGCCAGCACTTCCTAATCTGAAAAGGCTCCACGGCAGGAGTGACCTCCCTGGGCTTTAGGTGAAGTGCAGGCAGCTGGGCAGGCTGGTGTGTTTGCTGCTTCTATTTACAAGGGAATCCTTGGCCACTTAAAAAAATATATTATTTTCACACCAATTCTTTAAAAGTAAAAATGCTTCACTTTTTAAAAAAGTTAATGAATGGTTGTCAGGGGGATGGGAGATAGCTTCTTTGTCCTTCTACATTTACAGGAAAGATCAGCTGCTGATGTCATAGTTTTCAGGAAACACAGGCACATGTGAAGGCTGCAGTAGGCAGATCATCAGAGTTGACTTGCAGAATGAAAAGACACTCACAAAATCCCCCAGTCCAGCAAAAGCCCTGTACCCCCACCCATCAGAATTTCACTCACACACACCCCCACTTTGATAATTTTCAAATGCAGTTTCTTTTATTATCACTTGACAAGAGAATGATGGAGGAAGGGATGGAAGAAATTTTCAGCACAGGGCTAAATTATGGCTACTAAAGCCATTCTGAAAAGCTAGCAGTTACTCCCTATTCTAGAATCATCTCACTGAAGTGTGGAAAGAAATGCTGACTCGTGAAATACTAGTGAGAATCTGCAGTGCAAGAATGAACAGGAACTAAATGGGTCTGTGGGAAGGTTGGAGCATGCAGAATGACATGCTCCCGTTTCTGTCTCTAAAAAGCTCCACATATATCAAATCTCAAGCAGATAATGGTGCCATTTTAAAACAATTTTCTTCATGGTCACAAGGGCTATCAACATATTTAAAAAAGAATAAGATGTGAGGATCCATGAGGAATCTAAAGGATGCACTGGACTGTGAATAAGAGGCCAGCTTCTAATTTGTGCATGAACTCATGCACAAAATCAAGGCTCCACTACTAAGCTTCAGCACACTGCAACTGAAAGGCACAGAGCACCTTTCCCTGTACCCAGCCATTTGAATGCACCCAAAGACGCTTTTGACTTTGTCTGAATAGCAATTGCAGCCCTCGAGAAACAAACAGGAGGGCAACCAGATGTTTAGAGGTCTAGAACATCGCTGTCAACGTTTCCCATTTTTTAAAAAGGGAAATCCCCTTATTCCAAATAGGATTCCTCGCAAGAAAAGGGAAAAGTTGACAGCTATGGTCTAGAAACCAAGGCCCATGAGGAATGATTGAAAAAGCTGGGCATGTTTAGCCTGGAGAAGAGAAGGCTAACAGGAAACATGATAGCTTGCCCTCAAATGTCCGGAGGACTTGCCACTTAAAAGACGGAGCAGACTTGTTCTCTATTTCACACATCCAGAGGGCAATTCTGGAACTAGCAGATGAAAATTGCAGCATTAGGAGATGCTTCCCAATGGCAAGAACCTAGAAAGGTGATGGGCTCCCCGCTGGTCATACTCCAGCAGAGGTTCAGTGTCTGGCAGAGATTCTGTAGTTGCAAGATTCCTGCCCTGAGCAAGGGGGCTTGACCCAATAACCTCAAATATCCCTTCTAAAATTGTTTGAAAAGCAGCTTACTTGATGGCTAGAAGGCTGGTGGCCTGGGGTGGGAAAGCTATCTGTGTAGCCCTCTATACTGTAGCCCACACAAATATATTCACCTACAAGATCACTCATGAGGCTGCTGGCTTCGTGGTCATGCATATATTTAGGAACATAGGAAGCTGCCTCATGTCCACTCAATCAGTCCATCAAGTTCAATACTTTCTACACTGAGTTGCAGCAGCTATCCAGGTTTTCAGGCAGAGGACATTAGCAGCTGTACCTGGAGATGCCAGGGAACCAGAGATCTTCTGCAAGCAAAGCTGATATCTATCCCAGAGCTACAGCCCTTCCCCCAAACACACCCTTGGGGATTCAGAAAGTGAGATGCCATGCTGTCAAGCTCGAAGCAGTGTCTCATTAAACCGAGCTAAGAGTAAGTGATGTATGGATTTTCCCAGTAGTGATGTATGGAAGTGAAAGCTGGACCATAAAAGAAGGCTGATCGCCGAAGAATTGATGCTTTTGAATTATGGTGCTGGAGGAGACTCTTGAGAGTCCCATGGACTGCAAGAAGATCAAACCGATCCATTCTTAAGGAAATCAGCCCTGAGTGCTCACTGGAAGAACAGATCGTCAAGCTGAGACTCCAATACTTTGGCCACCTCATGAGAAGAGAAGACTCCCTGGAAAAGACCCTGATGTTGGGAAAGATGGAGGGCACAAGGAGAAGGGGACGACAGAGGACGAGATGGTTGGATAGTGTTCTCGAAGCTACCAGCATGAGTTTGAGCAAACTGCGGGAGGCAGTGGAAGACAGGAGTGCCTGGCGTGCTCTGGTCCATGGGGTCACGAAGAGTCGGACATGACTAAACGACTAAACCACAACAACAAAAGAGTAAGTACGATGAATTGTGGTGCCGTCATAGGCTTTTTTACAGTACGCTACTCCTGATGCAAAGCCGTTGCCTGCTCCTTCTTCCAAGTCCCGAGAATGGGAAATGAAGCTGCAACGTAGACTTACTCCTTTTGGAGCAGTAGCCCAAACTTCAAGCGACTACAATGAAAAGCAGTCACTTGCTGTTGCCAGCTCTTGCTGTGTTAACAACAGTCACGTCATGTTTGGAGCTTTGCTGCGGCAAGCTCAGATTCCCTCGCTGACACGCGTTACCGTTGCTCTGGCTGGGAGCTTTGCCAGGTTCAGTTCCAAGTCCACTGGGAACCAGCCCTCTCTGCCCTTCTCATTAATCCCTTGGCTGTGGCAATTCCAGTGTCCAGTGCCAAGGACCAAGTCAAAAGGAGCCTGTTAAACATAATGGCAGCAATTCTCTTTATGAGCAAGGGAGGGAGAAGGGGGGGGAGAGAGATGTAAAGCAGTAGCCAAAGCTCTTTTTAATGATGTGTACCTTTAAGAAGTCTCAGCACACACTTTTTTCCTGCTTCCCTGGGAAGCTTCTGTTCCCCCAGCAGTCCTATTTCATTTCCAGCAGCAGAGAGATGAGGCAAGGCTCACAGACCAGCTCACAGACCAGCTATGTCTTTAAGATGAATCCTTACAAAGGATTCAAGGTCTTTTCATATAAGAGAATGTGTCCCTTCTTTTAGAAATGCTGGAGCACTCAGAGGCTCTAATTTTGGGGTGCAAAAACACTCTCTCAGTATCAAAAGAGCACTCCTGCAGCACAGCTGCCTTCCACCAGGAAAGCTCGTATCGCAAGGAATGCACCACTGTTTAACATGTTTGGTCCAACAGTACAGGGCTTGACCAGGACTCTGGGGTTGCGGCGCTCATCTCGCTTTATTGGCTGAGGGAGCTGGCGTACAGCTTCCGGGTCATGTGGCCAGCATGACTAAGCTGCTTCTGGCGAGCCAGAGCAGCGCACGGAAACATCGTTTACCTTCCCGCTGGAGCGGTACCTATTTATCTACTTGCACTTTGACGTGCTTTCGAACTGCTAGGTTGGCAGGAGCAGGGACAGAGCAACGGGAGCTCACCCCATCGCGGGGATTCGAACCACCAACCTTCGGATCAGCAAGTCCTAGGCTCTGTGGTTTAACCCACAGCTTCAAAAAGATTGGAGAAGTGTACTTAGCAAGCACCATTTTCCTCACCGTGGATTTACAGCCAGTTGCCCCACAAATAAATAACGATGGATGTATTCATAGCCGGTTCCCCTGGACTGCAAATCCTCTGCAAGATTCTGAATATCACTTCCCCCTCTCCCAACACAAAGTAATTCAGAAGAAGAGATTCCAAATACATTTTGGAATGTTGCCAGTCAAAGAGGTTGAGGGTTAAAATTCCATCATGTTTGCCTAACCAGGGACCAAGAATGCTGAAAAAGTGATGGAAGATGCCTGCCACATGCTCAAATGATCTGTGGGAATTTCCTATAGGTGACATGAGTAGGCGGTGCAATGGGAGTGGGGAAGTGGTTTTCAGCCAAGGGCTGCATCCCTTCATAGGCAGCTCACTGGGGAGGGCATGCCAGGGGGCGGGGGAGGTGCAGAGGCAAAAGGTGGGTGGAGCTATGGATGTGATGCTTGCTTTTCTACAGTAGGCTACATTCCGGCCATGAAGAGCCAGAGGTTTCTCTCTCTTTCTCATACGCACACACACACACACATCTCCCTCTCTCCCAGATAAATAAGAGGCATCCTCACATTTCAAGGACACATTAAAGGAGATTGCAGGGCAGGGACCATGAGTGGGGAATGACTTGAGGAGAATCCCAAGGGCCAGACAAAGAGATCTGGGGTCCACACCCCTGCAGTCCAGGATGCTCATTAACAAGCGGGGGGAAATGGGGAGATACTACTTAGGTTCTACCTGCAACCAAATACCAGATGGAATTTGAAGGGGAAAGCCTGCCCTTCTCCATAGGTCTGGGAATAAATGTGAGGTTAAGCAAGCAATAGAGCCGGGCCTCCAACTAAACTGGACTCTCTCCTGTTCACTTGCCAGCAAACCTATGCTATATGTGCACCCATGTTCTGCTTTTTTCCAGACAGCTTGAAATATAGCGGCTAGCTTTCCATTTTATGTGACAGGAGAGGAGTTAGCCACAATGGCCATCCTAGCAGTGGAGGGGGGGGGGGGTTGGAAGCATTGCCCTAGTACTTTGCAAGGGATAAGGCACAGTGAATATACATTCTATCATGGGCTGGGGTGTGTGCTTCCAGGTCTGCCTGGTTACAACTGCAGGCTACAACTGCCTGTTTACAATTGCAGGAAGAGGAAGGAGCACAACATACAGATTAGGGAAATGAGGGGCTTAAAAAGTGCCTGTGCTCTAGAATCCAGTGCTGCCAACTCAAAGTTCTCATTGATGTCTATGTTATATAGATCTTATACTTCGCTTTTTGCAATTGCCAAACTCCTCCCCCCCCCCCCGCACTCTCCTGCCAATGAGCCTATGTGAAGATGTCAAAGGGAAACAATGAGATCACTTTTAAAAAATCCCCTTAAAGCAGTGAAGGGAAGCGTGGAAATATGCTAAGGCAGCAGAGCAGCACAACTAATTCTTTGCACAGCACTCAGTGGCAGTGGAGGCTACATTCCCTCAACACCTCCTTGGTGTGTTCTCCAACCACTTCCTTCTGCCTGTTTATATGCTATCTGACTTCGGGGGAACCATGCAATCAGCCTGAAGTCCAAATTAGGAGGCCCTTCTAGCCATTCTCCATATGCCTCGGCTAGCCTGCGTGTCATGACAAAGCTGGCTCAACTCTGGTCACAGAAACCAGACTGTTTGTACAGAGAATGCCAGTGGTTAGTTTTCCCGAGATGCTGAATGCACGCTTGTCAGACTCAATCCAGCTCTTAGCTGCGTAAACAGACTGTAGGCAGCCTGCCTGCCATTCCAAAGCCAGCTAGAGGGGTCCCATCTTTGCATCGAGCTTCCTTCGCTCTCCCCAAAACGTCTTGTTGAATTACAGGCAAGTCCCCAAACCTATCTCAATAGAGCGCCAGTGGGATGAGTACTGGCTCACCACATGGTTCTCCCATGCTGTGGAAGTGCTAGTAGCTAATTGTTCCCGTTCCCAAGTTATCCGAATCCCAACTATGTAATTCTGGCAATGCGCCCAATTTAAAAGCAGCTGAGAAGAACACAGAGAGAATGAGATACCCCTTCGCTATAAACTGCTTACCTACAGGCTATGGAGAGAAAAAGACAGGCAGCTCATAAACCCCCATGAGAATGAATAAACAAGTTGTACACTCAGCAAAAGGTGGAAGTGAATGGCCAAGGAGATCACAAGAGTTTTTGCCAAGTAACATGCAATTTCTCCTTGTGAGCGGTTTTTAAAAGCTGTTTGTACACCTCTTTAAAAATTCAAACACACTTAGCCTAGGAAAAGACTGACTCTTTCCCCAAGGGGCAAATGTAAATACGGCATTGTGATATGGTTTATTACGTACTGATTGGTCACCCACCAATGAGGATCATTGGTCTGTTCTTCATCTGGGAAATGTTGAACATGCCTGGGAATAAATAAAGGATAGATAGACAAGAATTAGAGGATGCTGAGGATTTTAAGTCATATTAGCTTTGTATTGTAAATGGAAACAATACTTGAAAAGTGCAAGGAATAGCATAGATGTTAGCATTCAAGACATCTAGTTAGCCAGTCCTGATAAGGAAAAAGTATTCAGAAGCACAGAGATGAAGAATTCATCCCAACAAATGGGCTTCTTTAACACCCTCCTCAAGAGAAAAAGGAAACAGTTTGAACCTCCTGAAGCAGAACTGATGTTAAACAGTTCGCATGGGAAATGGGCAGCCAGGTTCCTGTAGCAAACTAGTGGAGAAGGATTGGGTTGGAAGGTAGACTGGCACAACAGGACCTGAAATGGCAGGGCTCTAGCAAAGTCAGACATGTGCCTCGGAATTATCAATGTTTCCCTACAGAGGTTCACCTTTGACCTCAGAAACAACAATAATAAGGTTTGGGCCTTCTGGTGGCAGAATTCTGGATGATTCCAAAAGCTCTGGTGTCATCTCATTGACAATAAGACAATAAAAGGCATGAAGGTGTAAAAAACTTTGCTAAGAAAGGAAAATGGACCCCCTATTCCTGGTTAAATAGAGGCCGCATATTGTTTCTTTTGACTCTGCCTGTCTATCACTCCAGGCTTCCAGATCCCTGGGTCAACAGTAGCATTTATTTGCCACCTACTAGGCAAATCGAGCAACTACTAAAACACAGGAAAATTCACGAATACAAATTTGCAACAATTGAAACTTTCACACTGTTACAACATAACCAGCTGTATTTGTGTTGCTACGTGGGACTAAAAATTAGATGGAAAATGTGTGACCAGGTAAATAATGTGACCAGCAGCCGCTTAAATTGCACTTAACACTTTCAGCATAAAACAGGATCCTCTCATGCTAAAAAACAAATAGTAGGACTGCAGGACAGACAGAAATAGATGGAGACATAGATAAAGTCCTATGGTCATATATTTTATTAGGCACTATGGCAATGCAATCGCTCTTAAATGAAGTGCACAATGCAGCCTATACAACTTGGAATTGTAAAACAAAATACCTGCATGTTGTTTCTTTTTCCTGCCAACAGCTGCCCCAATGATTTGAACCAATTCTTCTTCTGAGGCATTAGATCGTAAGTGATCTCGCAAGGACACTTCTGCATTTCCAAAAAGGCACACCTGTAAAAAAAGGATGAGAGGAGAATCATATAAACCTGCTTGCCTGGATGCATCAACTCTGATGGCATGAAAACATCCTCAAAAGGTTTTTATCTCCAGATCCGTCTTTAATTATACTCTGCCCAAAAGTGAATCAGCTGTCCATTCCAACACTAAAACCCATGTGGGGATTGGTAGTCAAAGGGACATTTGAAGGCAATAACCATCACTTTCTCAACTGCAGAAAATTTTGGAGGGTGGGGATCAGGAAGCAAGGCTTTCACCGCTGGGTGGGAAGTGCCAATATTTAATTGAAAGCTAATTTTAAAAACACAACATGGAAACATAACGTGGCAGGAAGCGTTCTTCCTCCTAGCCCCCCACCCCCAATTCAGTCTGTGCAACATATGTCTGATTTGACAGATCAGGCAGAGTTCTGCAATGAAACTGGATACTGGCAAAGAAGAAAACCCACACCCTCCCAGTCACATTGCCGAGAGTAGCATTCCTGCTGCCAATTTAAGAGGATTTAACATAAAAAAGCTACACAATGTGTTTATCTTCAGAGACTTCTCACCAATTAGTTTAACAGCTCAAATATGCTGCATTATGAAAACAAGGCAGTTTCTGCAACACTGAGAGCCAAGGAAAAAGACACAGTTGTTCTTTCCAACAGCAAAACAAAAATCTACAGTAGGATCCAACAGGGACTTTAATTTGATATACCAATTGAGTCTAACTAGGCAGCAATCATCCAATGACTTCTGGCCCCTTTTGGATGCAATGACAACTTTGTGCGCACTCGACGCAGGTTATATAATCATGAAAGCACTCTTAACGGCCCAGATGAAGCTGGCGAATAACATCGTGCTCCTACCTTCAAGTTTCCATCAGCTGTGATCCTCAGTCGATTACAGGATCCACAGAAGTGTTCAGACATTGAGGTGATGAAGCTGACTTGTCCCTGAAAATGCGGCACCTTATATGCCTGTTGTGACCCAGGCATGGATTGAGAAAGAGAAAACAGAGAGAAAAGGTGAAGCACATCTTTGTTAATATCTTACTTAACTGGCTTCAGTATCGTCCTATTCCAGTTAACGAAAACTGGAGTAAGAGACACAGCGGCGTAGCTAGCCACTCGGGTGCCGGGTGCGAGTCCTGCATTTGGGGGTGGGGCGCAATGCATGGAGCCTCTCTTCTGCCTCCCCCTCAGCTGTAGGGCAGATGAGGAAGAGGTGTAGGGCAGACGCAAGTCCCACGCTGCCATTTCAGGCAGCGTGGAGCCTGCAGGCGCCAAGCCACCATGTCACTCCCAGGAGAGACGCGTGGCTTGGGCACGCTGCAGGCCCCGCAGTAAGTGCCAGACCCTGTGGTGTGGTGCCCAGTGCCAGCTGTGTTTCATTATGTTTGTTGACTGAACTAAAAAGTTTCGTGAGCCTGTTTTTAAAAAAACTTCACATTTTTGTCATTTTCTCAACCCCCCCCCCCGAGTGATGACACCCAGGGTGGCCTGCAGCCCCCGCATTCCCCTTCCTCCATCACTGAAGAGATGAAGATACTGCACAGGCTAAATCCAAGGTAAGTTGCCAGAAGGAAATCTAACTACGAACTGAAAAATTGTTCAGTACGTATGTGTGAAACCAATGCTGAAAAATGAACAGTTCACTCTTCATGGGCGTATCACTCTTTTACTATGTATGGCCACATCTGATTAAGAGTAGCTGCCAGAATTATGGCGCTTCTTATCTTCATACCAAAATTTTCCTGTAAAATCTGGTTGTGCGAGTTTTGCCTCAATATGTATGCGAACGGAAGATTCCACAACAGATCGCTGGCGGCATTTCAGCAAAATGTGACGAGATGATGTTTACTTTAAAACTTGTTCAAAGGGACAAAGTTTGGTGTGGAAAGTAACCATCTGTAGATCATGTATAACAACTGGGCTTGGTCAAGTGTATAAATTCTGAAAAATCACAGTTGGTCATGGATTCCATAATCTATACACACGTAAAGGCAACAAAATACATGCATAAAACTCTCAATGTGTAACGGACATCAGGAAGAAAATGTTTTTTTTCCCAGCAAACCTACAAAGATTCCTATGTGAAATCCCTTCCTGGAAATCCTTGAGGTTCATACTTTACGAATTGCAGCCTATGAAGCACTATTGCTATTAATAATTCTGATAGGATTTCTATTTTCTCCATGCTTGATTTCCACTTCTTAAAAAGCATTTCACTTTTCTTCACTGCTACCTGGTTTTTCTTTTTCTTTGTAAATATTTTTAATGAATTTTTCATTAATAATATTCCAGTTAGCAACAAATCCAATCATACCAAATCATAATTCAAATAATAAATCCAATTATACATATAATATAATATAATATAATATAATATAATATAATATAATATAATATAATAATAAATCCAATTATACATTATACATATTATACAAATGTATAATAAATCCAATTATACATTTCAAATGAAAAGCCAATTAAATATTCCAAATCACATAATTTAAATTTGAGGTTTAGCAAGCAATAGAGCCAGGCCTCCAACTAAACTGGACTCTCTCCTGTTTACTTGCCAGCAAGCCTGAAACAATGTTCAGGTGTTTTTCAGATGGCCTCTTTAAATTGCAGACAGCTTGAAATATAGTGGCTAGCTTTCCATTTAATGTGACAGGAGAGGAGTTAGCCACAATGGCTATCCTAGAAGTGGAAGGGGGGAAAGCATTGCTACCTGGTTTTAAGTATTTGGAAAAATGGAAGCTAGTAACAAACCCCAAATACATTAAAAATATGAAGACATAAACAGAATATGAGCATATGCAATTATCACAGTATGATCTAAAAACAAATTACAAGTAATTTCCTTCATTGAAGTCATTGCCCTGGAAGATGTTTGTCGCACATGAAGCATTCTTGAGGACTGCTTCGCACATGGCATTCCCAAACTGTTTCAAAATATGAGTTACACATGGCAAGAATAAGCTCTTGCTATAGGTACACCATATGAACATGGTAGACTCACATGTATGAAGCTGCATCTATTCCTACAACTTTTACAACTTTACATGAAAAACATCATATTCATATTTATATATCCAAAGGAAAGAGTTAAGTCATTATCTATCGTCCCGCAGTCAGTTTCATTTTAGCGGGCAGACTCTCCCCAATATCATAATCCTTTAATCATGACTGTCACAACTGTTGAAAGTATGTGGGCAGGCGTCTACCAGGACCATCGCAGCCATTTCAATTTTCCCTTCAAGAGCTAATTGCATTGGTGTTGACATAGCAGGCTTATAAGCAAGCCCTGAACTTTGCAAAACTTCTGGGCTCCCTTTGATCCTACTGCATTAATCACCTTAGCAGTGCTAGAGGCTTCTTCACAAGGCACTTTTTCCAGCTCTGGCCATCTCTGCTTGATCGTATCAAGCATCTCCTTATAGCTCACCATTTTCCTGAAGTTCCACTTGTTGCCTAGAATGAGAGGAGAACCAATATCACTGAGCAAAGTGTGCGGCAGTGAGAGTGCAACAGAAGGCTTATTTTGTGACGTATTATTTTCTGTCTGGGATCACACAGAAAGATATAAAATAAAGCATTCCCCAGAATTTCATTTGTCTCCTTTCCAAACAAGAAAGCTCTCAAGGCCACAGAAGCTGTAGACCCGTCCTTGGTCGACATCCCATCACCAACTTCTGGAGAAATGGGAATTGCTCAATTCAGCATCATCCATTTTCTCAGCCAAAGTACAGCCAGGGGTGCTGAAATGCTCACCATCAAAAGGCATGTATTCTATGAAGCGCACATCCAGGGGCTGCTTCTCGGTCAGAGCCACGAAATCTACCAGCTCATCTTCATTAAGACCTCTCATAACTACACAGTTCACCTAGGAGGAAGGAAAAGCCAGCTGACTAAATTGAATATGTCTATGGCAACATCATGCACATCACATAATAAGTGGCAATCAAGATAAAAGCTCAGAAGGATTATCACTCCAAAAGAACCATTTTTTCCATTACTTGTTTCTTTAAAGAAAACCCCAAAGTTGGGTATTAAGAATTTATTTCAGAACTCTGGATGGAACCTCTACACTCAGTTGTATTTCCCATTTTTTATTGAGCAACAGTGATACCAGCCACAAACATGTATCAAAAAGATAATAATTCTCACCTTAACAGGATCATACCCAAGTTCAAGGGCTTTTTGGATCCCTTCCATTACCTTATGGAAACCTAAAATATAAACAAAAATCAGCTCTGACCCAGGACAGATAAAAATATTTTTTTCTAAATATAAACACACATGCAATGCACACATTCATATATTTATACATACACTATACACATAAGATACGCACTCACAGACATATATACGGGATTCTTTCTTAAAATATAAACTGAATTCAATAAAAAATCAGTTAGAGTCAAACACATAACAACTGTCTTCTGACATTAAAAACCCAATACTGGGAAACTATATGACTTTGATGTCAAGTGTAACATAAAACTTCCCAACAGTTCACAATTTGTATTTTTGTGGCAGATTATGATTGTTATCCAACAGCAGAATCAGTTACTTTCCATCTCATAGGGAAAGGCTGCTTTGCTCAGGTAATTAGCAGCCATCACTTCTGGCAAGTCTGGACACTGACCACACAAGTTATTTATGTTTGTTGAACAGATGCCCCTACTCACCCGGACATTTCTCAAACTGTTTTTGAAACTTTCCCCAGTTTTAAAAGCAGTTGTCACATGACATGGATCTTTCCTCCCCTGAGCTCCTTTGGGAGGAAAGCTGGGATAAATACATGGGCTGCTATTTGAAAATATAAGCTAAGCCCACACTGAGACCACAAAACCAAACTCCCAGGGCTGGGCAGGGGGGCTGAGAGATGCTATTCTCCCAAGAGATGAGAGCAATAGCACAGTGAAATGGTGAAGAAGCCTGGCAAAAGGTATAATAGCCGTTGCCAAACTGGTGCCCTCCAGATATTTTGGACTACAACTCGCATCAGGATATCTGATAGGAATTGTAGTCCAAAAACATATGGAGGGCACCAGGTTGGCAAAGACTGAGGTATAAGGTTCAAATAAACAAACTGGAATATCACATCAGTTGTCTGATGCCAAAACTGGTTTGTTGCTTCTGCTTCCTGTGACTAAGAAAACCTACAACATCGAATGCAAGGTTTATTTTGATAAAATAAGACTGCAAAAATAACATGGCGCTTGAGAGTATAACATATGGTGATAAACACTGAGGAGCTACTCTCAGGAACAGCTTACGGAAAGGCTTAGAAAAAAGTCAGGAAATAAAGGGGTGATTTGTATGACTTTAGGAAAGTCGTAAGACAATTCAGAACCAAGTAATCGGAACACAAGTGATCAAGCGTTAAGACTAACATCACAAACTAACATCTAGGCAATTCATACCAGCTCACTTGTTTTCCTAATGGGCATGTCAGGGATGATCTGCAAAGAGATAGCCTGACATCTGGACAGATCATTCCTCTGCAGAGAATAAGCTCAGTCAAGCTTGAATCTTCCTTTCCAGACATTCCACTGAGAGTGAGACGAAGGACCTAAGAGCAGTCCATCTGATCAGACCAGAGACCCATCAAGCCAAGCATCTTGTTCCTCACAGGAATCAAAACCTGATGCCTTTTGGGAAGCCCACAAGCAGGGCATGAGGGAAGTAGCCGTCTCCTGCTGCTGTCCCCCCAGGGATTGGTATGTAGAGGCAAACCGCTTCTGATCCTGGAAGTAGCATATAGCCATTCTGCCATAAAGAGACTTTTCTGTTTCAACTGAATGCGTTTAAAGCCTCTTTCAGAGTTTGTGGCCATCACTACATCTTGTTCATTTACAAAATGCTTGGATGAGGTTTGTCGCTGAGCTCAGCAGCCCCCATCATCTTAATGCCTTGCGTGTTCACAGAAGGCATCGCCACTGACCGAATTGGGTTACGTGACCAAACTATGAATCTCTGTCCAAAGCGTTGGTTAAGTCACAACTGTGCTCTGGGCATTACAACGAGTAAGATGCACTGCACTGGATTTGCAGATTTCCATGTTGGTTTTAGCAGACCTACGCAACTGCGCAATACGATTTCTATAATTTGATATGTTATCATATGTAGGTAAAGGTCAGTCTCTCACATCTCTGCAGAGATTCCCAAACATAGCACAATCCATATTTAGAAACGAAAAGGAAATGTACTAACATCTTGAACCTATTAAAGACACTTTTTATTGGATTTTTTTAAAGTGTATGTTTGATTAAAATGATATCAGGGCACCATCTAGTGGCTATGGAACCACATTTCATCTCTAAAGAACAGGCTGAAAACTGGAACAAGCTTGCCATTCAAAGTCTGGCTTCAGAGTTGTTGTGCATGTGACAGGCTTTGTTGAAGCAATATTATTCCTGTTTCCTGCCACTACTGCCAAATGGCTCAAATTGCCATTTGCTTCTTTTTTCCCCTAAGTTAAACCTTCCAAACTTATATCTGAAAAATCTGCTGTAATCACCCCACAGGAAAGTATGTGAACATTACTTCTAGGCTTCTATCCCAATTTTGCAGGACCATTTAAGCTTCACAAAAAGGAGCACATTCTTGGCACCTTTGGGGGCAGGCGGGGGAATGTATTCATTTTCATTCAGTGCTGAGGCCCTACCATTATAATATGGGGGACAGAGGGTTTCTCACTTCTGCGAAGTAGCCCTAGAAAATAAGCCAACTGTATGATTTCTTGGCAAGGGTATTTTTGGGCCACATGTGTGTTAGATTCTAGAACAGCCGTCACCAATTTGGGATTTATAACCAGCTAAAGTATTTTTGTCCAGAATAATTTAGTTTTATCAGCTAATAATAAAACACCCTGATATTCAACAATGGCATTTTATTATTTTATCAATGATGGCCTTGAACATCCAATTGATTGATTTAGGTTTGAGCAGAGAACAGCTGCTGACATTTCAACAAGTGGCTTTCCCCCCATTAGCAGTATTATAATGAGCCTTTTAATTTAAGATACTGCATCTGCATTGAGGAAGCAATAGAAGGCATTCCACACTCCATGTTCTAAGGACCCATTATGAAAATGTGCAGAATATGTTCCTTGGTGCTTTATTCCTACAAGCATGAACACTGGTCAGTTTCAGCAAAAGCACCTGAATTATGGCTAAGGCTGCTTCAAGATGCCAAGAAACGTATTAAATGCATATGTAGTTGAATGTAAATTGGATACTTGACATGTCATTAATTGATACCCCATACTAATGGGACTTATAAAAGGATGTCACATAGAGGAGGGAGAAAGGTTGTTTTCTGCTGCTCCAGAGAAGCGTACACGGAGCAATGGATCCAAACTACAAGAAAGAAGATTCCACCTAAACATTAGGAAGAACTTCCTGACAGTAAGAGCTGTTCGACAGTGGAATTTGCTGCCAAGGAGTGTGGTGGAGTCTCCTTCTTTGGAGGTCTTTAAGCAGAGGCTTGACAACCATATGTCAGGAGTGCTCTGATGGTGTTTCCTGCTTGGCAGGGGGTTGGACTCGATGGCCCTTGTGGTCTCTTCCAACTCTATGATTCTATGATTCTATGATTTTAATATTGGTTTTGGTTTCAGCTGCTATACTGTTACGAACTACAGATGAAGCAACTGAACTGAACATCCTTATCTCAGTCTAGAATGCTCTTGTTTACAATCTGTCAGGGAGCTGCCATTGGGACAGAGGAGAGAGCCATGGGAATACAGAGAGCCACCCACACTCCTGAGAAGCAGCTCCTCGTCCAAAGATGGGGAAAGCCACACCTCCAGTGGAGCAGAGACGGAATGGGAAAGCCAAGCGAGGGGAGGGCTCAAAGATGCTACTGAGAGCCCAAGTGCCTCACCTAGCCCAGCCGGCCAGGAAACAGGCACGCCGTTTCCGTCGCCCAGTTTACGCAGAGGAGTGAAATGCAAGGAGGGAAGGCAGAGATTTGGGGTGTCTAAGTTCTTATGCTGGAGGGGAAACCGGAAGGGGCCACTCCCGGAATCTGCAAGTGATTGAGACGGACATGAACTTTCTGGTCCTGCACTGTAAATAGTTTGCACTAATAAAAACCTGCTAAAGACAGAGTCCTGCCTGGTTCCTCGTGAGCAACCACCACACTGCCTGACACAATCCATCCCTTTTTCACCTCTTACTAAGACAACAACACACCTTGCCTTAGTTCTCTATATGTGTTCTCTTGACTTTCCACATCAATTTCATGTTTCCTGCTCTTGCCATTTAAGGCAACCTTCTCCAACCTAATGCCCTCCAGATGTTTTGGACTAAAAGGGCTGATGGGATCTGTAGCACGAAAAACCTGGATGGCACTGAATTTGCAAAGTCATTTATGGTTCTCCTTGTTCTCTGCTCTTTGTGGGACTCTGCTTTACTGTGAGCTCCTTGGGGTCTTCTTTGCCATTCCTTCTTTTAGATGGAACTATTTGTCAAACTTTAACCAACTATTTATCAAGCTACCTGCCATAACTCCCCCCCTTTTCTTAAAATAAAAACCAGGAGAGTCTTTCTGAAACCACCAGTGTTCCAAATTAACCAATGCCAATTAACTACTCTTTACTATTCTTTTATAAAGCTCTTTCCTTTTTCCTTTTATCTCAATTTGCCCTGTCTAATGTAGATTACAAGCCTTCTCAGTTGTAGCATGCTGTCTCCGCTAAATAAGTAAAGTATAAGTCACACAAACAGCAAGCAATCTGATTATTAATTCTTGAATATTCATTCTCTATACAGTGGGCTGCAATAAACAGGGAGTTCTGACTGTGAAAGAGATGGCAGAGACGGTCAGCCTTCGTTCCCCATTTGACATCATCTTGTAATCAGACAGAAACTATGCAGGATATAACAATGGAAATGCTAAAAAAACATTATGCAAGCGTCCAGGTATACCTTTTCGACGGACAATGAATTCAAATTTTGCTGGGACCAAGGTGTCCAAACTGATGTTAATGGCATTCAGGCCGGCCTCCTTTAACCGGGGCAACAATCTGGCCAAGTTAATACCATTGGTCGTGACAGCAATGGTTTGCAACCTTTCTAGTTTGCGCATCTGAGCTGGGAAAACATAGTAAAGAAAAAGAATATTAACAAAAATAAGTAAGAATAAGTAACAACAGGTCAATGGGTATAAGACAAAACAAGGAACCTAGGGAGGGGGTGAAAACAACTGTCAAATGCTTGCATCACATATTTATTTTTATTGTTATTATATTTACTTTTATATTTATATTCGTATTTTTATATTTATACCCCACCCCACTCTGTGTGTCTTGCAAATGTAGCACTTGCAAAAAATAAATACAATAAGACTTTCAGACCTTGGTTCTTATCACGCACCACACTCTTAAATAAATATTCGGAAGTCAATTTCTGTACCCTAGTCTTCCTGGAAAGACAGCAACAATTTACCACCTACATCCTGCTTATCACCCATGATCTTGGATGACACATAGGAAACTCTGGATTCCACATCGGATTAGTACTTCCATACTGCCCACCCTGACTAGCTGCAGCCCTCTAGGGCCAAACCTGGCTCTCCAGCTGTTTTGGGACTACAATGCCCATCATCCCTGACCACTGGTCCTGTTAGCTAGGGATGATGGGAGTTGTAGTCCAAAAACAGCTGGAGGGCCAAGTATGGCCACCACTGCTCTAGGGTCACAGGCAGTCTGCTCTCTGGTCCTTTTTTTTTTTTAAAAAAAGATTTTTATTAAAGTTTTACAAAAAAGAAAAATAGAAATTCACAGAATAAAAAACCATAAATTACAGAAAAAAGAAACACATAAAGGAAAAAAAAATACAGAAAGAAAAACACAACTAATTAAGAAAAATTACATTTAAACAAAGAAAAAATAAAACCATTCCATTTTTCCAATAACCTCAATTTCATATGCTTATGTTCTTGACCTCCTCGCACCTTCCCCTTTTTGTATTCCCATTCAAATATTTAATTCAGCAAATTCTTACCCTTTATCAAATGTTTAAACTTTGTACCATAACATATACTATATCCCTATTTTTCAACCAATTATCAATACCTTTTTTGCATAATCTTAATAACTTTTATCACTAATTACCACTTATTACCCATCCAAGCACAATTTTAACACTCATTAATTTTATAATATTTCTGAAGATAGTCTTTGAATTTCTTCCAGTCTTCTTCCACCAACTCTTCTCCCAGGTCTCGGATTCTGTCAGTCATTTCCGCCAATTCCATATAGTCTATCAGCTTCATCTGCCATTCTTCCAGGGTGGGTAGCTCTTGTGTCTTCCAATGCTCTCTGGTCCTTTAAACTGGAGATACTGGAGGGACTTAACCTGGGGCCTTCTGCATGCAAAGCTCAACCACCTTAGCTCCATTAACCAAGGACATTTTAACTTTGGAGGAAAAGCACACATAAAGTAACACACAAACTGTGATGTAGGGTTTCAGTGCCTACATTGGTGGGACAACCACTGCACTGCAGAAAGTGGCTTGCACTTGACACTGCCATTGTACACACTTTTCCTATGCAGAAGTTGTATATATTAAAGATTAATATAACATGCAAAGTAAAACTAAGAAGGTGTAAAATGGAGTGTGTACAAAAGATTTTGAAAGCAAAATCTTTTCTTAGGAAGCAAATATTGCAGGAGACCTATTCTCGCACACTCAGGTACCGTATTTTTCTCTCTATAAGACGCACCAGACCACAAGACGCACCTAGTTTTTGGAGGAGGAAAACAAGAAAAAAAATATTCTGAATCTCAGAAGCCAGAACAGCAAGAGGGATCGCTGCGCAGTGAAAGCAGCAATCCCTCTTGCTGTTCTGGCATCTGGGATAGCTGCGCAGCCTGTATTCGCTCCATAAGACGCACACACATTTCCCCTTATTTTTTAGGAGGGAAAAAGTGAGTCTTATAGAGCAAAAAATACGGTATTTCATAATAGTTATACATTGCTAACTTTCAGAAATGTCTGAAGATGAGAAAAAGAAATCCACTGAGATACAAAAGAAGAGGACAAAGCTGACAGAACGGCTGTAATTCCATCCTTTTGTATACAGCAAAGCTCCTACAGATCTGCCTTATTTTCAAAGCACTGCGGATAGCATCTTCCACACTGTTCTAAACCATGCTTTGTAATCCCATGAGTATCGCATAACAAAACTATACGAGGAGCATACCTATGATGTCAATCACATCAGGCCGAATGAGAGGCTCTCCTCCAGTCAATCGGATCTTGTCCACACCTTCCTTCACAAAGAGCCTAGCGAGGGTGATTATCTCCTGGGTGCTCAGCAGTTCAGATTTTGGAGTGAGCTGAACTCCCTCCTCTGGCATACAGTACTGACCTGAAACATGCAGCAAATGAACAAAAAGCAAAAAAAAAAAAAAAAACACACACACACACACACGCAAAAAAAACAGACAAAGGTAACTACTGCTAAATAAGCAGGAAGAATAAAATAGAACTGAAAGAAAGAAAAGTGTTTCGTGAAGCAATGCTTCGCAGGAGATCCCTATTCCATGACCCAAGCTGCCCATTGTGGTTGCCACTTACATGTATTAACTGCCGCAAAATAATAGTCAGCAAAATCGAAAGCAACACGATGGCCAGAAACAATTACAGTACAGTGGTACCTCGGGTTACATACGCTTCAGGTTACATATGCTTCAGGTTACAGACTCTGCTAACCCAGAAATAGTGCTCCAGGTTAAGAACTTTGCTTCAGGATGAGAACAGAAATCGTGCTCCGGCGGCGCGGCAGCAGCAGGAGGCCCCATTAGCTAAAGTGGTGCTTCAGGTTAAGAACAGTTTCAGGTTAAGTATGAACCTTCGGAACGAATTAAGTACTTAACCCGAGGTACCACTGTATAGAAAACTTTATGGAAAAATGCAAAACATCAAAACTATCAAACTAAAGTCTCTGAAAGTCCTTGAATAAGTCATGGTGCCAGACTTTACCCGACGGAGATCAAGCTTGTAAAGCTTTGTATAATCGGCAAATGTCCAATTCTGATGTCCAACTCTGAACTCTGCTGAACAGTGTTTCCGGATAGCAACTACTGTTTCGTTCCGTTCTTCATCAGCCAATTAGTTCAACAAAAACTCGTAAGTAGAAAGATGTGTAATTTCTTCATTAAGCAATCTTTTTCCCAAACAGATATAATATCCATGAGAATGAAAAATACTCTGGAACAGTGCTCATGCGATTATGTAGTCACTGTTGAACAGTGACTACATAATCGCATGAGTTCATAGAGAGATTTTATAGAGACTTTAGTTTGATAGTTTTGATGTTTTGCATCATTCCATTAAGTTTTCTATACTGTAATTGTTTCTGGCCATTGTGTTGCTTTCGATTTTGCTGAGTCATATTTTGCAACATAGGGGTTTGTTTGTTTGTTTATGCAAAATAATAGTCGACAACACTAAAGCGGTTCTGGGGTGGCAACCCTGCTGCTATAAGTAATGTATGTAAGAAGAGTCCAACTATGCTGAAGACATGCCCGGTAAAACTACCTCATGAAAACACATCTTTAGGCTTCAGGAACATGATCCTATTCTAGCGAAGGGGAACCCACAGCTCTCCAGAACTTGCTGGAATACAACTCCCATCATGCCTGAGCAGAAGCTGTGCTGGCTGGGGTTGATGGGAGCTGGAGTCAAACAATACTGCCCCACTCGCATCCTATTCAAACTTAAGGGACTTACACCTGAGGTTGCATTTCTCAGTCAAGGAGATCCTTAAGTAGTTATGCTGGCGACCAAAGCCATCCGTCAAGAATGCAGAGAATGGGGCAGCGTGTTCAGCTAGGAATCCTTTTCTTCTTGCACTTGTAATTTCCTGAGTTACAAACAAAACTACTTTCACAATTAATGTAGATACGTTCAGGAAAACAACAAATTGACAATTCTGACTCTTAGGGGTGAGAGAGTGAAGTCAGGTACTTTTCTGTCCAGACTGCTTAAGGTAGCTGCATTTTAAGAGTCAGGCTGTCTATGTGATTGTACACACCAAAGATAAAAGATCCAAACAAGATGCAGTTGTTGATAATATAGCAAACTGTGCAGCCAGGGGAGATTGTTCTTGCTTTGAAAGGAACAATATATGCCCTCAATCTTTTCAAAATGACTGTGCTCAGCCAACAATATATTGAACATGCCTGTACTTGAAAAAGCAAACTGAATTCAAGGTGCAAACAGTCCCCAAAACCAACTAAGGGACAATGAAAGAATGTGAGCGTGTCTTAGGCTGTAATAAATATTACGCTCACATACCCATAAGTAAGCCTTACTGACACAGTTAAGGGGAAAACGCTAAAGACATCCTAAGAAGGACTTGGTATGCTCAGTAGCTCCAGAATGCTGAATTTCTTGATTTTGGGGAGAAGGTCTGATGGCCTTTGGGGTTTCTTCCAACTCTACGATTCTATGACTAACTGGAAAACTTAACAAGAACACTGAACACTTCATTAAATTAGGTCCCACATGCTACGCTGGGTACCAATCACCGCCATCAATCACTCCCGTGTTAGACTAGATCATAACATTGCTGGATTTATAAATACTTAAAATATTTTCCCTTATCTAGATAAAGGCAAAGAAACTGGGAATATAAAACCCTCTATGCTCTTCATAGCAAGGAACAGTTATCCTCTGTTCAAAGGGTATCTGTATTCAGAAAGGAAACATTTCAGCTCTGACAGCACGAGGAGCAAGAGGGGACAGCAAGGAATTAATTAATTAATGTGGCCATTTTGATTTACTGGCAGCTGTTAGGTTTACTACAACATGCTTAGCAAAGCAATTAAAAACAACCCAAAATTAATTGTTATATAATCTCCCACTCAGCTATTGGGCAATCAGCTTTAGCTTTTTTACTAGCACAGGTTATTAAAGACAAACATCTTCCAGAGAACAGCAGACTGAAAAGAGAAGCTGTTTTAAATGAGGCAAACGTTTTGGAAACCTAGCAACAGACTAAAAATCCTACGTACATACACAACTATTTGGGTTAGTCCAAGTGTGTTTGTTTGAATTTCCAAATACATCTGCGTCTGAATTTATTTTTTTTAAAAAAATTCTATAAATGCATATGTTTTAAAACCTCCATTGCTACAGAAGTGAAAAAGAGATAAATGAATAAAAATGTTTATGTCATTATTATTAAATTATATTAGTATGTAACCTACATTCATTACTTGTAGCCCAAGCTCTCTGTTCATATACTACTCAACCAGCTTCCAACTGTCCAGTCATTATACTTTCCGTGTTTCCTTAACCTTACCGTCAATGTAGCAATTTCCTCATGCCCCCATATATATTTTTTCCTTTCAATTGTTATATTCCAAATAATGGGAGTCATTCCATCAAGTCTCAGCTAGACCTACAAGTTGGAATGATCTTCCTCTCTTAACAGTTCATCTCATGGAATCCCCAGACCCCACACATTAGTGCTAAATGTTCCTCCCAAAGGATTTCAGCACAGCAATTGTTCTGTCAGGGTAAGCTTTTCAACTTCCCAGACAGAATGATGACCCCTTCCCTCCGAGCACTATTTTGGGGGTTCTCCTGACAACTCCAAGCCAATTTTAAGGGGCATGCAGGGAAAGGAGAAGAAGTCCATTGCGCAAGTGGAAGTCCTTACACAGGTTTCACTAGCTGAAGCTTGTTCAATGAGACCACATCAACACGTAACCTGTGAACTGTACCCTAGGAAATGTTAAATATTCAAACTCCATCTCATTTAGGAACTGCAGAGCATTATCCTCTTCAAATTGAAATTATAGAAGCATTTTTTAATTAATAGGCTAGTACCAGAAAACATGTTAGCCCTTGAACTGCAAAGTGCTGTGTTTTCTCGGCATTGTCCCTTTGAAAAGTTACGCTGAGTTCTAAAACCTTTATCCCAAGTGAAATAAGTGTTTTCATGTTACCAATTGAAATTAAGGAGGTAATTACAAGCTCAATTTGTCTCCCATTAATGCAGTATTCTGGACTGGCATTTAATAGCATCCTACAATTATAAACCCTCAGTTATTGCCACATGCTCTGCAAATAATTTCTTGCTTTGAACTGAAACCTATTCAGGAAAGATGGCACACTACTTTTCCATACCTCTCCCTCCACGAACGCGCCTCAGTGGTGAGAAAAAAAACCTTATTATTTCTCAGCTGTCATTCAGCAAATCAGTACTACTTTTCTTTAGAATATCTACAGTTATGCCTGATTTTCAGTGACAGGTATTACGTTCCTATCCATCAGACACTTTTCTTTCCAAAATCTTGAATTATTGTCCTCAAACTGCCAATTCTACAATGAAGATGGCTACTAACCTTGGCCAAGGAGTGATTAAGTGATTGCAAGTGTGTGTGTGTGTGTGTGTGTTTGTGTGTTCCCATGGGTCACATCGTGTTACAGATTACACAATATGGAGAACACAATGTCAAAGGTCTGAATGAATGGCCACAGTGACCTCTTGAATCATTTATTAACGATGTTTCTCAGGCCATTGCTTTTTAGATGGAAATTGGATGTAGCACAAGGAAAATGGCAAACCACACAGGACAGGCTTCAGAACAGAGGGCTGCTTCTCCAGTTTCAGTTTAAATAAACAAAGAGCAAGTCTGTATATCTACATTTTATTCAATTTCACGACATCCCTCTTCTAAATGTTAAACAGTACTCCTGTTTCATCCCAATCATCTAGACATTCCTCTTTCAACAAGACTTCCAGAACCTTTATGCCAGTTATTATCTGATTTGGGGTTTTAGTAGATTTTATGAATATGCCATTGTTTTAAACAGTTTATATATATATAGATATAACTGTCTTATATGTTTTAGTAGATTTTAAAGTGTTTCAGCATTCTTTATGGGAAGTGATTCGGAAATGAAGTAAATAATAATAAAAAATAAATAGTTGCTAGGTTTTTTGACAGCCAAGAAGCAAATGAGGATGGATTGTTGTCATTGTGCCAGAAGCCGTTTAGTCATGCTGGCCACATGACCCAAAAAGCTGTCTGTGGACAAATGCCGACTCCCTTGGCCTGAAAGTGAGATGAGCGCCACATCCCCATAGTCGCCTTTGACTGGACTTAACTGTCCAGGGTTTACCTTTTTTACAGTGTGGGATCCAATGTCAGATAAGCATACCTTGCTCACAAAATTAATTTCCGCTACAACACCACGCTCCTGCACACCCCTCCAGAGCAGATTTTTTTTGGGGGGGGCGAATGACAACGGGAAGAAAGTGAAGGCCACTGTATCAGCAGAAGTCTGTTAATTCAATTCAACTCAGTTCGTTCAGGCACAGAAAAGAAAGTCAGCTAGATCACCAGTACCCCAAAAGGAAGAGGCTGTGTACTACACAAACGTCTGGTGAAGGTGAAATCCCCTCCACCTACCACACAGGGGATCCTCTTTATCATCTGGTCATCTGCATGGGGTGGGAGTTTTCTCTCCACCCAAACTTTTTTGGGGGGGGAGGGTACAGATTCATTAGTTAAAGCTATGGTTTTCCCAGTAGTGATGTATGGAAGTGAGAGCTGGACCATAAAGAAGGCTGATCGCTGAAGATGCTTTTGAATTAGGGTGCTGGAGAAGACTCTTGAGAGTCCCATGGACTGCAAGAAGATCAAACCTATCCATTCTTAAGGAAATCAGCCCTGAGTGCTCACTGGAAGGACAGATCGTGAAGCTGAGGCTCCAATACTTTGGCCACCTTATGAGAAGAGAAGACTCCCTGGAAAAAACCCTGATGTTGGGAAAGATGGAGGGCACAAGGAGAAAGGGACGACAGAGGACGAGAGGTTGGATAGTGTTCTCGAAGCTACCAGCATGAGTTTGACCAAACTGCGGGAGGCAGTGGAAGACAGGAGTGCCTGGCGTGCTCTGGTCCATGGGGTCACGAAGAGTCGGACACGACTAAACAACTAAACAACAACAACAGATTCATTACAACACAAGGGAAGACACCCTGGTATGTGACATTTACCCCAGAGATTCTGAAATAAGAGGGGCAAGACTGAATCGCATTCATCTGCAAAGCTCTTTCTCCTGGCAATTCCCCTACAACACCCTCTTGCCTTTCTGTGGTGTCATGACTGTCCCAGAGGCAGTGATAGTGACAGAATGCCTAATGGATACTATATAATATGGTCACATCCACACTCTACCTTTAAAGCATTATACTGCTTCAACGATAATGAAGAATCCCAGCAGATTGTTATGGGCATTGGGAACTGTAGCTCTGTGAGGTCAGCACCCTTAAACGACAATTCACAGAATTCTCTATGAATTTGGTTAAATTAGAATTACAGTACTTTAAATGCATAGCGTAGATGTGACAAGTTATTATACTTTGATTTCGCTAGACAAAGTATACAACTGCAATGAAATTAACAGTCTGCTTCCACAATCCTCCCAGCAGAATAGCCCAGCAGACAGGTACATTCTGTATGTTTATCAGATTATTTTATTTCTCTTAACACCCATGCCGGATGGAAAACCTTGCTTTGAGGATTTACTATCTCAGTGATTCTGTTACTGAGTAATACTAAATAAAGGAATATGCTATTCCCTGTTGCTCTCTCCCATTGTCTGTCATATTTTGTTCACCTGAAAGCTGAGGGTCATGCCCGCAAAAGCTTAAGCCCGCATGCAAGAAACCTGAAAATCTACCTTAAAATACTGCCTACCTTCAAACAACCTCAGGCAAGAGCATTTTAAAAAAGTGAACCAGCCACTCTAAAGCAGCTTATCTGTAGACTCTGAAGGTTCACATGGATATACTATTTCAGCTTTAAGCTCTGGTGGTTCTTCACTTGACTGTGTGACAGCTGTCAGCTTGCCAGATTCTAGTAAATCTTGTTAACTCGAGCGCCGACAGCCCTAAACTGAATAACAGAATCACAGAATTGTAGAGGTGGAAGGGATCCTGAGGATCATCTAGTCCAACCCCCTGCAATGCAGGGACGTGCAGCTGTCATTCTTGACTTCACCCTCCAAATAATATAACCATTATTTATTTATCATTCCATCAAAAAGTGCAACAACAAAAAACACACGTAGGCAGAACCTCAAAGGGGGTAATTAAATCAATAGGCCATGCTGTTCAAATCATAACAAGTGTAATGGATTTATACTGCAGGATGATAGACTTTGATGTTAAAAGAACATGGGTCAAATGAGAAGTTTGGTTTCCTGCTTGAGCTTTGGATTGACATGCTCCCCCCACCTCTGGCCTCAAGGAAGAAACAAGGTTTTGCTGATACGTCAGAACTAAGGAAACTGGTTTAGTATCAGTTTCTTATAACAAGCCGGGATCATACCCCAGATTCAAATACAGTACTGCACTGAACTGAAACCACCATTTAAGAAAACCACAGTTCTTCAAGTTCAGATGTAATGGGGAACTGTGGTTTGTTCAAGAGCTGAAATAAAAGCTTGCAGCCACACAAGATAAAGGGCACAAAAGGCGAGGAAGTGTGACAGATAACAAATTAACCTGTAACAGAAATAAAGATGTTTGCTGATTAATATATTTTGTTGTCAGGAAAGTGATGTCTATGTGCCAGAAATCCATAACCTATCACAAGCCTGGTTGACTTATAATTCCCAGTTTCAGGAGGAGGGGGCGGGGTTAAGATGTCTCATGTGACAGGATGAATTCAATAATTTTGTGCCATTTCTGAATAGTCTCAACACTTTCCATTTTTACAGCTATGAAGAAGTGCTAACTCTCTTCTTCAGCAGAGCCCATGAGGAGCTAGAATTCAGTTTTAAGCCGTTACAAGCCAGCTACTCTGAAACTCCGAACACAGAAGCTTCTTGATCAATAAGGCAACACTGCCTTGCTAATCAACTGGCCCATTTAAAGAAATCTCACCATTTACAGATTACCAAACTTTAAAGATTAGTGAACCATTAAAAAAGTAACATCACATATTCTTTGATACAGAGCTAAGTTCTTTGGTTTTTAAAAAAGTTTGCACCCACAACGCTAAAGTGTGAATATGACAAAGAGATGTTGGAAAACACTTGGTAACAAATCCTGGTTTGTTGCTGTAGCGTGTGTGAAACAGAGCCAAAGCAAATTATTAGGATCAGTAAGCACAGCTGTTATGTAAGGGACATGAATTCCACAATACCATGTGGAACTCTTTTGAGGTTTCCAGGCCATTAGGATTTCACAACTCTTAACACTTTACTTACATTGACAATAATAAGAAATAGGGAAGTTTAAATATACTCTTGCTTTATATATGTGTGAATATGTACTTGTCTCTCTCTTTTGACACACCTGCATCATTGCAACCTTTCTTTTCATAACCATGTTTTCCAAAAATAATGTGTTTCTCTCTCCCTTCCTCTCCCTCTCTGGCATCCTGAAGACACTAAATGTTTTCAGTTGGGGGAAAACCCCCCAGATGGATAACATTGTGAGTAAGAGGAAGGAAGAATGTGTCTGTATCCTGGAGGCAGGCATAAAAGCACAAATGGTACCCTGGACAGGTCCCACTTGTGATTTTGATATTTTTAATGCCCTGAAACTCTTTAAGGATATTTAGAGAGGCACACGTCTCATTAACAATTCAAGGATTGAATTGAACTTCTACCTATGCTAAAAACTCCGGTATTTTCAAGGTGCCAAGACACAGAGAACAGATGTTGTTTAACACTAGGCCCCAGTGTGTGCATGTGCACACACACCATTTCATGGTAAGTCGTATTCTGTATACAAAAGTAACAAAACATTACATTCCAAGTTGCGTATAATTCTGAGAGTTAGCACGCTAAACCACTAAAGAGTGTTAAGTGGAAAGTCTCCACCTCATCCATAAACTATGGTTTGGTACAGATGCAACTCTGCCATGGTTAAGGAACTGGATGCATCCCACGAGTTTGTGTGTTCCTCCCATTATGCCTCCATTTCTGTTTTAGAGCTAACTACGGCTGGCAATACACCTGCACTAACATTTTTGTTAATTATAGTAAGAAGCAGATTTGCAGACTGTGGCTTGGGCTCAATATGGCTAGCAAAAACACCAGGGCAGATGTAAAACCCACAAAATTCAGTTTCAAACTTGAAGGCATAGTGACTTATGGGGAAAAGTGCTCCCTCAACTACCTTATTTACAATCTTGAATCCACTGTGTTAATGTCACCTTGGACTCTTGAGCAGTAAAGACTGCAACCTATCACATGAATGGAAGGGATACAACAGACACAGAGAAAGACAAGATGTTTACTTCTCATTACTTTGTGATGTACAGACATTCTGCCACTGTAACGTTATGTCATCTCTTTCTTAGCCTGAGGCTCTTTGCTTTTAAACTGCTTTCAATGTGATTTACAAGTTGATCGTGAAAAACAGGTCTGACGTCGAGCTGAAACAATACAGTAGTTTCTGCAGAAATAGCAAAATGCCCGCCATTACTACTGGCGCAGAAAGGTACTGCATAACACACAGTCTGATGGTCCAACTATTACTTTTTAGCTTCTTACCAAGGCCAACATTTTTGGTCACCACTGATCCTGCCCCTCTCCTAATTCAGAGGGATGGCGAGATCTTGTTTGGAAGCAAGCATTATTGAAAGGGCAAGAACCCACTCATCTCTCATCCAAACAAAAGATGTGCTTACCACTGAGAAGTGCACATGTGGAGTCCTAGAAGGGTTCCCTATAGAAGTCAGTGAGGAGGGCAGTGGGTCTCTGTATAATCTGTCTCTGCTGTAGAGGTGGAACCACCCAGAGCAAGGGCTGGGTTTGGCTCCCTAACCTTAAAAACATTCCTGAGGTTAGGGAGCCAAACCTGGCACTTAAATGTGCAGAACCAAATGTGATCCTGCTGACTGGAGGCAAATCCTGTCTGCCACCCTAAGTGTCCTCAATTGGATGGGTGGGGAAGGGCATATTTTCCATCCTACAACAGTTTACATTGCTGTATTTTGTTTTACTTTGACCCACACAGATAGTGGCGACAACTTAAAACGAATTCTGATCCTCGCAGAATAGCTCTGCTCCTTCATGTAAAAAGGCTTTATTTTAGTTTTCTGATAATACCAACATGTGGAAGAAGTCTGGAAACTGCCGTTCATGTGTGCATGCATTAAAGTATGGGAATAAGAATTAAATTATCTCCTTTATTTTCCTACATATTTAAAACTACTGTAGATTGGTTAGAACTATCAACACATGTCCCATTCCTTCTGGATATGTGAAATGAAACCATAAGCTTTCTGTATAAATAATAAGCTACTAGAGAAAGTCAGTTTCCGAGAACAACCTACTCAGCTTTCTGAGAGAGATAAATTTAGTGCCTTTCCAACCTGCTGCTAGGAGATATCTCAGAAGCTTCATACGTGTATTTATACACACAGTGCATAGGAATGATTGCTGTAGTGGCATTTCTTGGAAGGATTAGAAGTTGTTAAAGTTGTCAAAAACCAAACAAAAAGTTGCTCTGTATGAATTAAAGTTATCTAAACAATTATTAAAGTTAACAAAAATTACAAATAGCATATATTCAAAGTGACAAAATTTAGCTGAGTTATCTCTCTGCCTGATTTTCTGAATAGCTGTTTGGTAACTTTCAGCAGTAAGTTTTTTTCATGCCACAAAGTGGATGGCTCCAATAGCTAATCATTATACACGATATCCCAATGTGAAAAAATATTCATAGAGGCTGCACATACATACCACCCCCCTCTCTGACACACACACACACACACACACACACACACACACACACACAGAGTTTTATGGTGCATATTGTTGAAAAGACTACCTAATGGCTTTTAGCATGACAGTCAATATAGACCCTGGCATTTTTAATAACATATAGCTTTGTCTATTTTAGTTATTATTAAGTGGATCTATGATTTTTTAATTTGTAGAGCCTATATACGATGGATAGAACAACGTCTACTCAAAAATAAGTCCCAGGTTCATGGGAAAGTAGAGCCTCTGTTTCTGATATACAGTAGTCCCATATACAATCAATACATACGTTTTATTGCAGGAACATTTTGATCCTATTATAAGACCATTATCACTATGTTTACATTGATTAATGTTTAACGCATTTATAGATAGGTCATTTATATGTTATGATAACCTATTGTAATAGCTAATTAAACTTAACACTTTCAGTACTGAAAAAGAGAAGAAAAAAGTCACTTTAAATCTAATGCAGCTCACCTCCAGGTAAGTGGAAGTTCCATTGAAGATGCTGTGAGTGATGTGCAGTAAAAGATCGTCTTGCCTTGACTATTAGGAGTATATAAATAACCAAACATTTTTCTGCATTAACTTGTTTTCCTTTTCTGCACTTCAGTCTAGACAGCTCTAAGCTAGAAATGTGTGCTTTGCACTTTTTATAGAACATTTGGTTAAGTGCTGACAAAGTAAAAGATAATATAGTATAACATGTAACCACTTGCTTTTAATAATCCCCAAGTTCTTTCTTCTCATCTGTACTGTACATGCAATCCAGATACTGTTGGAGTTAATTTTGTTCTGTCTCCAAACATATTCTGAATGGCAAAACTTAACTTCTCAGGTAGAACAGTGGAATGGTGTCCCTCAGAAGGTGGTGGTCTATCCTTCATTGGATATTTTTAAGCAGAGGTTGGATTGCCAAGAGTCCTGAATGTTTTAGCTGAGATTCATGCAATGCAGGGGGTTGGACTAGATGACCCTTGAGGTGCCTTCCACCTCTACAATTCTGTGATTGTTAGCAATAAACAAGTAAAAGTAGCAAGGAGATGGGGTTAAAAAAAACTGGCATGAGGGTGACAGAAATTGAGTGTGAAATAGGAGAAGAAATTACAGGAGATGGGTAGAATTTACTTGGAGATGTATGGGTGGGAAGAGAAAAATATATAAGAGAAAGTGTTTCTACTTAACAGCCTCTGGAGGAGCATACTCTGCCTTCAAAGAGGAGGCTGTCAGTACTTCCAGAGCAAGTATCTGTACTTCGAGGAAAGCTGAGCTATGGAACTCCTTGCTGCAAGGAAAATGTTGTGGCAGAGAATTTTGCGATTCCCAAAGATGGATTAGATATCAGTAGAAAGTGATGCCACTAATTATCAGTGGATTGTCACAACCTATCTCCTTCTGCCACCGTTTTGTGATTGACTCTGCCACTGCACCACCATTTTGTGACTGGTGGGCCTGGGGAGGGTGTGTGTGTGTGTGTGTGTGTGTGTGTGTGTGTGAAGTTTAAAGACCCTTGTTCCAGAATAGTTACGCAATATTTCACTGTGCCATAAATTATACACAGAAATCATCCAGGGGCTTTTTAACTGCACACTTCCCTTATCCAGCATACATTGGTGGAATTACAGTTGGAAGGGACCTCAAAGTTTGTCTAGTCCAATCCCCCAATAAGGCAAAAAATGTTCTGCTACAGAATTGCTGAGAGGGCGCCATCTGGCCTCTGATTAAAAATGAGGAACTTCATCCTAGGAAAGGGTTTATTGCATTTGGAACCTGTGGTTTCGGGTCTGACCCCTTTGCTGCCCCCCTCCCCAAAAGACAACATTTATTCCTTGCCTCTGTGTTCTCATGCATCTTAACCCTGTCCTCTCCAGGCTCAGCATATCCAACTCCTTCACCTTTTCATTCAAAAAATCACTTCCCACCACGCCATCCATGTACGCTTGGCTGGAACCGGCCGCTTTGCAAGACAACTTGTTTCAGTTGAACATTCATCGCGCCGCTCCGCCCTACCTTTCCCTTTCTATTTATTGCAACAGTAACAAAAAAGTCCAATCCGTGGGGCTTGCTTCCAACAGACCTCTCCAACACCGACTTGAAATTGCGCAACTTGAAATGCGTCGGCGGCGCGTGCCTGGCTCCCACTTGCCCACAGCCTGGAAGCGCCATGGTGAGGAAAACCCCACACAGGGACATTGACTGAAGGGGGAAAGAAACTCCCCTCGACCTACTCCCGAGTAAACACGCTTAGCGCCGCAGTCACCCCCCCCCCCACTTACCTGGGAGGAAGAGAGGCCCGCAATGAATGCAGCAGGGCTTATTTCTGAAGGAGACCCTGTTAGGGCTGAGCTATGCATAGCGCCTTCCACCCACCCACCTGCCCCGGCCCCCTCCGCTCTCCTCACCTCCGCAGAGGCTGAAGGCACCGCGAGCGCCTGCTGCTGCTGCTGCCGCGCCGGCACCCCAGAGCGGCAGCCTCGGCCAAGCGGAGCTCGGAAGGCCCCGGGCAGCTGCAGCAGCAGACACCGGCGCGCTCGCTGAGCCCTGGCGACGCCTAAGGCAGCTGCCATGGCTCCTGCCAAGCCGAACTCGCAGCAGCAGCCGCTGTTTTCCCCGCTCGCTCCGGCACCAAACTCAGAAAGATACACACACACACACAGCTGCGCCGACCGACCGGCCGGCCCGGGCACAGGGAGGAACGGGACGTCGGAGCCCGCAGCCAATAGCGACCCAGGACGCCTCGATAGGCATGCTGGGGTTTGTAGTTGGTTCGATGAGTGCTGCCTCATAAACTCTCCCCAGTTGACGCGGAAGTGCTGAGCCCGGCTGAGAGTCTAAAAGTAGCAAGAGACGCTATAAGGGAGAGTTTTCTGCAGAGGTGGACTGCTGGTTTCTGAGAGAGAGAGAGAAAGGGGCCTTCGTGAACTTACCTGATTTGTGTCTGGTTTTTTTAAGTGCTCTCCGTATGCTTATTCGAGGGTGGGGCGCGTCAGAGGCATAAATCCAAGGCTCTGCTGAGCAGAATGAGCAAGGAATAATAATATCGTTGCACGCCATCCCTGTCTCTGAGCGGTGTGAGATTCCAGGGCTCCAGGCACTTGCCCAGGGTCCGTGTTTCCTTTTGGAAACGAGGCCCAACGGAAACACAGTGGTGTCTTTGTGATATTCCTGAGCCTCTGATGGAGGGGTTTCCATCATTACATCCCAAGAGGCTCCTTAGATTCGAACTGCCAGCCCATATTGCTCTCGCCCCCACCCCTTCTCCAACTTGCAAACTGCTTGGAAATAGAACTATTTTTTCCTCTTGCTTACATCAGGTGAATTGCAATACTGCAATTCTGACTACCCAACTTTCTGGCTGACCCAGTCTTGCTGATGGGCTTTCTTAATGGGTCATTGCCCCTCCATTTGTTCTCTTTTGGTAGCCCATCTCTCTAGGTGATCATGGCATCAGAACACCAGCCCATCTTATATTTCAACATGGTTTATATTTTAACATGCTAATTTCAGCACCTGGCACCCAGGTATTAGAAGGGGCTGGTGGTGCAGAAATTAGAAGGGGAGCCCAGACATGCAACAAACATAACAATACATTTTACAGTCTAAAAAAGTTGGGGGGGGGTCACTCTCGTTAACCACAGACTCTGGGTATTTTCTAATAGCACCACTTATCAGCCATCTGAAGAGCATTTTTATTTTGAGGTTTCAGCTTCCAGGGATTATGAGCTCACATCAAAGGCACTGAAGCTTTCCCTGTCCCTGGAAAGAGAAGTTTCACTTGGTAAATTTCCCCCTGTTTGGCAGCTTTATAGAGTGGCCAGCCTTATTTTAAAACATTTTGATGATGTGGGCAAGGCAGATGGCAGAGCCAAGGGTGCTCCTGCAGGAATAGAACCAATTGAAAAAACTAAACAAAACAAGATTTGTGTTTGCTTCTGTGGCTGGTGCGGGCAGATGAGGGCTGAGTTCCAGTGTGGGATGATGGAGTTGTGCAAGGTGGGAAAGCAATGCCAACAGATGTTGCTGATAAATTTCCACATTGCTTTACTTTCTCTCTCTCCCCCTCACACACTGTCAGTCTGAGCTGAACAGAGCTTTCAGGTGGGGGCAGTGGCTGCTGCCCATTGGAACTAGTGGAACAGAGGCAAGGCAGTTAACATTAGACACAGCTGCTGTCTCTACATCAGGTGGTTCAGCTGAATAATAACACATGCTCCTACTTTCCTTATTCACCTGACACAGTCCCTGTATTTTGTCCTCCGTCCTTTATACATATGTACTTAGCACATGCATGAGCCCAACCACCTGCTATGTATTAGGATCTGAAATGATGGGTAATTTGTGTCTACATTCGACCATATATTGGATATGTCAAAGTATATGTTGCGGGGTGTGTGGGTGTGCTTTTCAGCCTGTGGGCGTCATGCCTTTCTAGAAAAGCTTCACTGAGCCACATGCCACATGGAGGAACCAGAGACAAAAGTGGGCAGAGCAATGGAAAGAAAGAAAGCAGGAAAAAAAGATATGCACTATTTTTTGGTGGGAGCTGCCACCCTCCCATAATTCCTCAGAGAACAGACATGAAGTTTCCACAATTAAGTGCTGGATGTCTGGTACACTTTCTATTCTTAAAACAGTTATAAATTTTGTTTTAGCAGTCATAGCTTGCTAAAACGTTTAAGCTGTGCATAACCTAGTCTACAATCCAGTTTAACATAGTACTGCTGATTCCGTGTCTGAAAAACAAGCTTACCTTCAAATGAATGGAATTTGAAGAATTGTTAAGTGAGTTCCAAACACCATTCAAAATATTTGCCTTGAAAATTCAATTAAATAATGAATTTCTGCAACATACTTCAGTTAAGTAGTCACCTTAGTAGTGGGCTGGATCGTATTTAAATACAGTGGTACCTCGGGTTAAGAACCTAATTCGTTCTGGAGGTCTGTTCTTAACATGAAACTGTTCTTAACCTGAAGCACCACTTCAGCTAATGGGGCCTCATGCTGCCGCCGCGCTGCCACTGCACGATTTCTATTCTTATCCTGAAGCAAATTTCTTAACCCGAGGTAATATTTCTGGGTTAGCAGAGTCTGTAACCTGAAGTGTATATAACCTGAAGCATATATAACCCGAGGTACCACTGTATTGGATCTACAATGCAAGCATATACACATCAAATCAAAAGTAAGTTTCATCAAGTTCAGTGGTGCTTACTCCCCCAGTAAATGTATATGGTTGCAACTTAAATTACTTTGCATATCCTATTCAAGCTCTTTCATGATAGCCAAAAGGACTAATATGAAAGCATCAGTGGCAGACCCCTCTCCCTCTCTGTTAGATGCACATTCATTAGACCATGTGTAGAGTCTCTTACATCAGAAGGATTTGAGAAAAGCTGCAGTCCATAAAACATTTTGACATTATATATGTAGAAGCGCCAATGGTCATACCGTGCAATATTTAAGAAAGATGAAACTGTAACAAACATCTGTGGGCCAAAGAAGCCCCTGGCCAGATTCTGCAATGATTCTGCAATGAATAAATAATCCAACTAAGATTCACATTTTATTAAATTCAAATTTAGTTTTGTGTCTGGGGAACCTGAAAATCCAGCCCGTGCTCCTCCCCATTTCCATTTTTGAAATTAAAGAAACATTAACTATGCTTAAAGGCTGCTTAAAAATTTAGTACTAATATTTAGAATGCTGTGATTACAACATCTTGTTGTAATGTAAGATTTGTACTGAAGTGGGATTCAAAAGTTGATTTCCAGCTGTGGAAAGGATGCTGTATTTCCTCTGTGTTTCCAACCAGCAGAAAGAACATAAGAACAAAACCACCCAGCTCTTGACAAGAGCCTCTTGTGTTTTGGTAGCCATAGAGCTGTCATACTAAATTTCCCTTTAATAACATGTCTTTCACGTGACATTGAATGCACTTCATGTGGAAGGAAAGCTTCAGAGCACTGCTGACATGTCATTTGAGGAAAGGAGGCAAAAGGAGAAAACTGACTAGAACAGAATACATTGATTTTGCTCTCGGATCGTCATGTACTTAATCCAACCACTCCTGACAAGAATGAAAGCAACTCAAGAGCCTCAGATCTGTTGTCCTTTTGATATAAACTGGTTAACTTCTGCTTAACTCTAATTTAAATCAGGGATGGAGCACCTGTGGCCTTCCACATGTTATGGACTCCAGCTCTCATCCGCCCCAGCCAGCATGCCCAATGGCAGAGCCAGCCTGGGTGAAATGCTGCCTCAAGTGGCAGAAGTGCAAGAGGTGGCGCTCTGTGTCTCCCCCCCCCTTCCGCTACCAAGCGGGCAGCATTCTGGCACAGAGAAGCCAACTGAGCAGCAACACTTGGAGAAGCACCTGGCTCCCACCGAGTTTGGCACAAACCAGGGGGATGGCAGTGGCAGAAGTAGGTTGTGGCACACAGGGCCAGGAGTCGCCAATTCCCATTTCACCACAGATTGGCAACCCCTTGTCCAAGCAAGCAAGCAAGCAAGCAAACAAACAAACAAACAGGGTTCTGCACCAGTCAGGTTCATCGTTCTTTTTTTAATTATCCAAATCAGTTCCAGATCAGACACTGGCTTCAAAATATGGTTTGGCAAATCCGCTCCACTTCTCAGTGGGGAGGAGTTGCGGTGGACCGCGTGGTCAACCACTCCCCACCGGGGGCAGGGGACTTTGTTCCCTGTTGCCTGGAGATCCCGGCCGCGCCAGAGCCCAGCCAGCCAATCCGCAGCCAATCAGTTTGGCCACTCTGAACTTGTTTTGAACTAGTTTAGAATATGTCATATAGGATCTAGATGAATTCAAGGACCCCCACTATAAACGGATGTCAATATTATCGTTGTTTGCAGTTGCGATCCATTTCCAGTTAAATAACTATTACGAGAAATAAGTAGCTTATGAAAAATTGTATTTTGATATGCTAGTTCAGCCTTTGCCAACTTGGTGCTCTCTAGATGGTTTGGACTATAGCATCATCCCCAGAGAGTACAGCTATTGGTGAAGGGTGTGCTAGTTCCATGTATGACTAACACTACATCCTGCAGAGTTTTGTCAATTATATGGCAAACAGAATGAGTGCTGAGTGTCCAAATATCTTTCCCACACTGGCTTGCATAGCAGAACCGGAAAATATAATTTGAGCTCATTTAAGGGATTTTTGTTTGTTTGCATGTCTCCCAGCACTGAAGAACAGCAATCATGGGGCTATTTGATAAATCTGTGACACGATGATCCCATTTACAATTCTGTGTATAGTTCTGCTCATCCCATTTAAAAGTAGTATGGAGTTAGGAAAGGGAGAGAATTTTTTATTTATCTAATATTGAATCAAGCGATAACCAACAACCAAAGATAGAAAAGGCATGTTTAATACATTGAGGAGGGAAGGAATTTTGAGTGGGATAGTAAAGCTTGGTTCTTTGACAGTGACTTATTCCTCTATCCCAGCCTTTGAGATTTCACACTGCATTCCTTATATGCCTCTGAAATTTCACAATGCATTTCTTGTGTACCTTTAAGCCTCTTTTAGCAGCTGCAAATTGCAGAAAAGAAAGCTGAATAATGAGCCCAATATTTAATCCTTTGCTTACCAGAGCTTGCCAACCTTTTTGAGCCAAAAAGTGTTGTGGGTACTGGTCACAAAATGACTGCTGTGGGGGCATAGCATAACATAATGGCTGCGGTGGGTGTATGACGTAACAACCACCACGTCTTAAAGAGAGGAGGGAAACCAGGGACTCAGCTATACTGCTGCAAATAAAATGTTTTAAGTGTGTTTTAAGTGCAATATACAACGTGACACTAGATGGGGATGGTGAGCCTTATAGAAATTTCAAATTTCAATGGGTAACCAGCCTATATTTTTTTTAAAGCATTTTCAGAATGTTTTTTATATGTGTGTAGATTCCAGGACCACAAAATGGTATGGCCGTGCACTCCACCCGAGGGAGCAGCTTCATCAGTCACCACCATGCTTGCTCACAGAGAGAAGCTCTTTGTACCTCTCCCAGCTTCAGAAGAAATAGAGGGGTGGGCATACCATCCTGGGAACCAATGAAATGTGGGCATGTTCAAGGGGTATCTTCAATGCAGTGAGTGCAAACTGGAACTGAGCAGGAAGAGCAAATAATCTCTTTTTTTGTACCCCACATTGTCAACCCCTGATTTATGCAGAGTCACAAAATAAACAGTCTTCGTATAACATCATTTGTATAGTCCATAACATAAAACATAGACTCTATTTATAAAATAAATAACAAGTAACTATTTCACGGGAGTAAAGGAGCTATCAACTTCTTTTATTAGCTTCTTTTATTAGCTTCCTAAAGCAGGAGAGTTCAGGGAGCCTGGCTGTCTTTTCTCACTTTCTCTTGCCGTTGCTTTGAATTTGTACAGCGAAACAAACACCATGTCCCACAGTGGCAGGGGTGTGTGACAGAGCCGGTTACACAATGGGAAAGCACATTTCTAACTCCGTGTGAGCTGTCATTCCAACCTTTCTGTTGCAGCCATGATGGTAACGTGAGGAGAAAAGGTCCTATTGTTGGCAGGCCTCCCTTGAAGCGATTTCGTGTGGTGACTGAAGTGACTCTTATACCACTGTCTACGGGAGGTGATGGAAATCACATGCCCCAAATGTCACCTCTGCAGCAGTTAGACTGGGAAGCCTAATGCGGTTTTATCTGTCTGTCTATCTACACACACACACACACACACACATACACACTGCGTGTCCTTTATCTCAGAGCCCTTAGTCGGGCCTAGCACTTTGTTTTACATTGTGTACCATACAATACAACTTGTAGTCGTTCTGCTTCAGCAACAATAAAAATACATATGTGAAATATATTTGCCCTTTAACAAATTTCATTTCATTCCATCAGTGCAGAATTCACTTTCTTCTTATGCTTTCAAGTGTACGTTGTCCTGATTGCCACTCTGGACAGGATTCAACTAATGAGTCTTATCAGTGGAAGCCCTGTGCAACGACTTCCACTTGCACAAGTGGGCTTTGCCCCTACCCAAAATTGGCTTAGGGTGGGGTGGGGGAGGTCAGGAGAACCCTCAGAACAGCACACAGGGAGGAAGGGGGGGTTGCTCCATCTGGCAAGCCAAACCTGTTGGATAACCAGCCTCATATAGCCAACATGTTTAAGTCAAATTAATGCATAAGTGGGTTAACGCCATAGAGTAGCTTTCCTGCCACGCTTATGTCACTCCTGTTCATCTTGGGTGGAAGGTAATCAAGCCTATTATTTCCCTTCAGTCTCCCAGGAAGCTCAGTGTGTAAAGAAGTCTGAGTTGGTTGCTCCATGCTCAGGCTGCATGGCTTTCACTAGCCATTCTTGTGGTCCTATACCAATAATTTAGAAACTTTCACCACTACAACTAAGCAAAGTTTTACTGCATGTGTTTTATGACTGCTTTATGGAAAAGCACATGAATCTGACCATTGAATAGTTTGTAAGTAATTTTTTACTTGCCAAATGTGCTCTTTCTCTATGCTACGGGAAAAGGGGAACTCTGGAAGGAATTTAGAAGGGCATATTTTAAAGTCTAATAGCCCATATTTCTCACATTTTACTTTGCTGCATATTCTGTGATTTTTTAAATCTCTGCTGTGGTTGTCTCACCCAAGAGAAGTTGCCCTAAACTTGGATCTTGGCACACAGGAATTATCCTTTTGTACCTATTTTTTCCCCCTTGCCACCAACAGAACCATCACCTTAACACAATGTTTTATACTTCCCTCTGTCTCGATGCTCATTGATCAAAAGGAGCAACCATTTTGTAAATAGTGTATATCACTCAGATGTGGCCAGTGTGGTTCTTTAGCCCACACAGGGCTCCCCGTCAGTTGAATGCTTTGTCTTATTTCTGGAAAATGTGCTGAGTGGAACTGAAGATCTGCTTTTATTTATTGATTGCCCTGTTTCCAGAGCAATCAGCTGCTAATCTCACTCTCTCTTTTTCTGGAACATGAGCTGTATTTTTGTCTTATGATGGGAAATATACATAATTACTTTCTGCCAAATATAAGTACTTAAGGTTGCATACCTCACCCCACTCAGGTTGCTACTGCCTGCTCATACAGCCCCCAAACAGGGCATTCAGGCGTGGGGGGCATGGGATACAGGGGTTAGAAGGGGGCTTAGCCAGCCCAGGATCCCCTGGACCCTGAGTGAGCCCTACTACAGATGGCATCGGGCCTGAGTGTGGTGCTGGTGCAGTAATATGTCTTCCCCTCCCCTTCTTTCCTGGCTGGCAGGACTGCTGTGGTACCTCTGCTTCTCCATTAAGCCCCACTGCTGCCTGGCTGGGGTTTGGATTGAATAAACACGTTGATGATTGCTTTTCTCAGCAAAGCAACACAAATAAATCCTTTATTCTCTAGAGGCTTGTGCACCATGTAAACACGTTGCTTTTTTAAATCCAGTCGTTCCCTACGGACATGTAAATTATATTGTACATTTTTTTCTCAGAGGTATGACTGACTTCAATTAAGGGAGATGCTTTGCATGTGTGAAGGGAGATGCACGGAAAGCTGCTGAATGAAGTCTGAATGGGAGTTTCGTGTGTCCGATGAAGTTCACACAGAGTATAGACTGATAGGACAGGATGCAATACCCCAAAGACCTTTCATTTGCAAGGCTCCAAACCTGTAGCTATTTCCGATGCCATGGGGCACATGAGAGCAAAACAAAGCTGCAGTTTATTACTGTAACCCACTTTCTCTCCCAGAAATTCCCTGTTAGCTAGGGAACAGTGGGGTTGATGATGGGGAAGAATGCCAGGGCTCCTAAAATAATGTGAAATGCCTTCACTTTGCCCGTTCTGTGTTTTCCAAAAGAAGGTGCAAAGGAGTGAGAGTGTGCAAAGGCCGGAATTTATTTCGCAGAAAAGAGGGAAGCAAGCAAGAGGAACAACTGAGGAAGGTATGTACTTGCAGGTAAGTTGGTAAGTCACAAAACAGAATCTGGAGTCCAATGCCTAAGTAAGCCATAGGTGAGCAATTAATTTCTTAGGTCTGTCTCTCACTACAGTTGTACCTCGGAAGTCGAATGGAATCCGTTCCAGAAGTCCTCTCTACTTCCAAAGCACGGCTTCTGATTGGCTGCAGGAAGCTCCTGCAGCCAATCAGAAGCCATGGAAGCCCCGTCGGACATTCGGCTTCTAAAAGAACATTCAAAAACTGGAACACACAATTCTGGTTTTCGATTGTTCAGGAGTCGAAACATATGAGTTCTGGGGCGTTCGAGAACCAAGGTACAACTGCACACACATCTGTACTGAGGTGTAACTCTAGGTGTCTCTATCACTTCAGCAGCTGTGGAACTTCTGTTGGATAATCGCTGCATGAGGGTAGAAGACAGCAGCTGTTTTCTCCTCCATCATCTTCTGTTGCTATTTTTTAATTTTTTTGTTTACTTTCTCTCTGTAGTTGCCTTCAGTCTTTCTTTCCTCTCTTGCTCTCTTGAGAACTCTCCCCTCATTTCCTTGGATCAAACTCTTCTACCCCCTCCTAAGGTTCAGACAGGATTTGCTCCAGTCACCCCACATTGGGGGGGGGGGGCCTAAATGATGGAAGGTCAAGAGAGATGAGCCCAAAAAGATTTCCCGTGACAGGAAGTTCCACAATCTAGGTGCAACCACAGCAAAGGCCCTCTCCCATATTCCTATCTCCTGTCTTTCCACCATGGTGATTTATGAAGTCACTCCCATCCCATTTAATCTACGCAAAGTAGGTGACTGGTCCAAGGTCAGTATACTTTGTGAAGATTTTAAAGTAGGTATCCTCACCGTCCAACCGTCCAACACCGTAACCAGTACCGCACAATGCTTGTGTGTGACTGCAAGTTCCTTGAGTGAATTTGTTTAGTCAAAATGTACCTGAGGGATATTTCTTGGAAAGTTTCACAAGATGTGCAAGATTTCCATATAGTATCCGTTCCTGAACTGGCTCGAATGAAGCTATTGTCCTGGTGTTCCAAAGCAGCAAAAAGCTGTTTAGCAGCTAGATGGAGTCATTGGCTTGTAAATCGCCTCCGAGCCTTATTGTTTTTCCTTCAATTTACGCATACTGAGAAAATTCAAGTGATGCCTTAAGTAGGTATTTAATCATTGGCTCAATTATACATTATTAAGAATTTATATCCCTCCATGGATATCACTGAAAAAGGGTAAAAGGGTCAAGATAGAATCGCAATGTGATTTTATTCTGAAGACTGCTGAGGGAGTTGTGAACTGTGCTTGCTTCCTCAGTGCATTAGAGGTCTCAGACATGAGGTGAGGCCCAGAATGAACCAGGGATGACACTTTGTTCTATGGTGTGAGTTCTCTGATATGTAAAGGGAGAGGTGGAATTACTGTCCCTTAGGTGCACTGGGAATGGAACCTAGGGATGCCCTAAGGCAGGTGTGGGGAATCTGTGACCCTCCCGATGTTGTGGAACTATAACTTCCATCATTCCTGATCACTTGGCTGGGGCTAATGGGAGATGGAGTCCAACATCTCAAGAGCTACAGGCTTTAAGTGCGTTTCTTTTTTTACTTTTACTTTATTTATTTTGTTTAAATAAGTAGTACAGAAAAAACAACAGCAAAAAAGAAAGAAAATTAGATTGAATACAATCCAAAAATATTGAAAGCAAATATTACATACTTATCATATAATACTCCCCCCCATCTGCAGCTTCCCTTCCGCCACAATTCGACTTTTTTGAATCTCTATTTCCACCTTTATCTTTGCATTCTCCAAATGCATCATTGTTTGTATTTCTTTTATCTCTTCTCTTTTCCAAATCATAGATATACCTTACATTTTTATTCTAGGCATATTAGCATATCTTTCTTAGAACAATATTTTAACATATAATCTTCAAAACATTTCCATTCCCTTTTTAATTTTTTATTTGACTGATGTCTTATGATTGAGGTTAGCTTTGCCAGGTCTAAATATTCATTTAATTTGCAAATCCACTCCTCTTTTGAGGGCAAGATTTGAGATTTCCATTTAGAAGCAATCACTACCCTGGCTGCCGTAGTGGCATGTAGAAAAATTCTTTTTTCCACTTGCGGTATATCTTTCCCTATCAAGCCTAGGAGATATGCCTCTGGTTTTTTAACAATTGGGATTTTCAACATTTTCTTTAACTCCTCATGTATTGTTTCCCAAAATTTCTTAATCTCCTTACAACCCCACCACATATGTATTGTTGTTCCTGCTTCTTTGTCACATTTCCAACAGAGGTTGGATTTCAATTTATAGATTTTGGCTAGCTTAACTGGTGTTAAATAGCACCTGTGGAACATTTTAACAAAATTTTCTTTAATCGTATAAGAGGCGGTAAATTTTATATCATCTCGCCAGAATTTCTCCCGTTGCTCTAAGTTTAAGTGTGTTTCATGGTCAGGTAGACACTTCAAGAAAGACCAACTAACTTCAACGGCAAGAACATCTGGAGTGGAACAGTTCCATGTAGGAGGAGGGTTGTTTAGATACCTGGGTCCTATGCTCTTGACTGCCTTTCTAGACCAAGACCAAATTACTGGTTTTATCAGCTTGGTCAGGACAATGTAGCATGTTGGCAGTCTTAAGGTTGTCCTATTGAGACATCAGCCATCCAAATTAGTCTGCTCTCTTATACTAAGGTCAACAACTCACATACTTCTCCTTCTGCCCTTTGTCCCCAGTGCTGATTAGCTACTACTACCCATCTTGGTTATACATGACTCCTTGCCTGCCCTCTCTCATTGCTGGTGTTAACCCCTGCTTTTTTTGCCTGGCTATCTCCTTCTTTCCAGTAGCACCAGATGCTTCATGATTTCTTTGTCCTCTGTTGTTTGCAAGCTGTAGAACCGCATGCTCCATCGGGGTGATGGCGAGGAGAGAGAAAAGAAATAGCCTGCATCTGTTATAAATGGCAATCGTCTAGGGATGCCTAGTGGTATAACCAGCCATGAAAGAGAATGTTTATCAAGATTAAAAGCTCCATTATCCTTATCACACAGAACCCAAGAAGGTCAACCAGATTACAAGCTGAAGGAGGTGATGATGATTCCTTTAGAATCCGAACCCGCTGCTAAGATAAACCTTTTAAAGATATATGTGATACAATACTGCAAGCACATCATTCAAAACAGATTTTGCATTCCTTACTATGGCAAAAACCCTCCAGCACAACTGGGAATGCTGGAGAAGAATGTAAATGTCCAAAAGGAATATTGGGCCCCTTTTGGAATGATTTCTCCCCAATACTAGTAAGACAATGACTGGGCATTGCTCTTTATGTCATGGGAGGGGCTGTAGCTCAGTGGTGAAGCATTTGCCTTGCATGCAGAAGGTCTCAGGTTCAACCCCCAACATTTCCTGGTGGGGCTGGAAGAAACAATGGCCTGAAACCCAGGAGAGCTGCTGGCAGCCAGTGTAGATAATATTGAGCAAGATGGAGCAATGGAGCTTATACATGTTCCTATATCATTCTCATCTCATAGCAACTGATCTTTGATATCAATACCAGCTTGATTGCAGAGTTGTGTGTTCATATCTCCATAAATAAAGTGTTTTTAAAGGCAGAAAATAAAATAACCCAAATGTCATCTTTTAAAAACACTTTTGTGGATTTATTTTGCTTGAATATTCTCTCTCTGTGTTGTGTACTAAGCTTGGATCCTAGAACAATAGGCAGGTAGGATCCTAGAATGCAGCAAGTGATTGGCTTGCAGGAGAAGACCAATGAGGCTCCAGGAGGAAGTTAATCAGCCTATTAGGCTGGTAGGATTGTAAAATGCAGCAACTGATTGGCCTGCAGGAAAAGACCAATCAGGCTCCAGGACGGAAGCAGAATCAGCCAATCAGACAGGACTCATTGTGTAAATAATGTATATAAAAGCCTGAGGTTTGGGGGGTAATTCAACCACTGTTTTACAAGCTGCAATAAAGAGCATGACTCTGAGTATATTTCACTTTCTCAAGCATGCTCTCATCACCTACCCCCTCGTTTTCTTTGTATGATAATCTACTACTTTTAGTGCCCCAAACTGTTCAGATTTCCATTTCATAACAGTATCATAGCATGCCACTGACTGTCCTTCACATCTGGGTTAAATACAGCTTTCCCCCCTCCCATTTGGCATGAAGTCTCCCCCCTGTAAGCCTGTTAAGGACTGCTTTGGAAGAGTGCCCAGTCACCTTAAGACTATTGCTATTGTCTTGCATTCATTTATCAACCTGCACACACACAAAATCCTTACTTAGGTATGTATTATTGTGTTCTTGTCTTTTCAAAAACAAACAAACAAGCAAACAAACAAAAGCCCATGCCTTTTCAGGGAGAAAAGAAGACTTGCCTTTTAAAATGCCCAATGTGAAACAAGGCACTTCAAATAATTACAGTTGCATGTTTCTGTTCCATGAGCTGAAAATGCACCATTTGTTGATGAGAGCATCACTTGCCGCCGTTCCATTGTGTTCTGGTTAGTGGAATAATGAACAGTAGACATAAAATTGCCAATGCCTAAGAGTGAAGCCGATGAATGAAGATTTTTCTTCTCTTGCTGTATTCTGAAACCTCAATGATGCTCCGCTTAGGTTAGCCAATATGGCATCCCCCTTCCCAGTGTTTTGTACTACAACTCCTGTCAGTCCCACGCAGCAGGGCCAATTGTCAGATATGATAGTAGTTGAAATCTGAAACAGCAGGAGTACACCACATTGGCTACCCCTACTCCCTGGGAGAAGCCCCTGGCTCAGTGGTAGAACATCTGTTTTGCGTGCAGAAGGTCCTAAATTCAATCCATGGCATCTCCAGAAAGGGCTGTGAAAGACCTTTGCCTGAAATCTTGGAGAGCAGCTGCCAGGTAGTGTAAGCAATATGGAGCTAGAAGCACCAATGGTATGACTCAGTACAACTGGATAGCTCAGCTGGTTAGAGCATGGTGCTGATGACGCCAAGGTTGCCAGTTTGATCCGCATATGGGACAGCGGCATATTCCTGCTAGCAGGAGATTGGACTAGATTATAGTCAGGGTCCCTTCCAGTTCTATGATTCTATGATCCTTCAGCCTATGATCTATGTGCTGTGCTTTGATTTTCAGAAACAAAGGTTGCCATGGCTTATTTCTGGCTTCTTGGCTTTCTTTTTAGCAACTGTTTTTCAGTGTTACCGATCTCATCTATCTATCTTATTATGTTGTGTTCCAAGGCCTCTTCACACCCTGTGAATGCAATTACAATCCCATGCTTTATTTATAAGCAAGACAAAGAACACTTCCCTCTATATTATCTCAGCTGGACTCACTTTGCTTCAACCTCTGGTTTCTATTTCACTTTGAATGCTCATCTTTGCTTTTTGTCTCTCCTTCTGGAAGCTACTCCTGATCATGTTAGCTTATTAGTCTTAATCCCTGCAAAACAGCAGAAGAGTCTTTATCAGGCTTATCAGATATATATATATATATATATATATATATATATATATATATATATATGTATGTATATGTATATGTATATGTATATGTATGTATGTATAATTATTCTTAGCATCCATTGCGAAAAGTGTTTTCTGCTTCTTCAGCTTTGTAATTTCAGAGCTTGTTCGAAAATGAGGGGACCACTTACCGTGGCTTGAATTTTGCACAAAGCAGAGGGAGTGATGCTATTTCCCCTCTTCTTAAACTAGCATTTCTATAGTTAGCCATTGCTTTTAACACCCTCCACATCTCCAGTTGTGAGCCACAGGTTCCCTGTTGCAGAAGTTTAAGGCTGTTTCACTTTTAACCCGACCAGAGTTTGAGCACATCAAATTATTTAAAAAGCAGGGCCCAGCTCCAAAAATGTACAAAGTAATCAGGGCTGGATGAAGACATTTTATTGTTAAAGTAAGAGACAAGATGTTGCCTTGCCACATTGTATACCTAAGCTAACCAGATTGGCAGTTGCTTACTTAAGAAGATCAGAAGACACCTGAATCTGGCCAAGGATCCATCTGCTCCAACAACCTGTTTTCATCTGATCAACCAAATGCCCATGGGAAGTCTACCTGTCAGGGACTGGACTGAGGAAGAATGGTGGGACCCCGCCCCCCCTTCTCCTGAACCTTCCCAAGAACAGGAGGACAGTATTGATTTAGAACAGTGGTTTGCAGAGGGAGAAGGCAGAAGCTGGGAAATACTGGAGAGGAAACAGCTAGCAGAAGAAACACTGGAAGAGAGAGAGTTAACAGGGTCACTGTCTTTAGAAAGCATTCATGACCCCCCCCCCCCTTTGCCTAAGACTAGATGGGCTTTGAGAGTGATAGAACAGAAAGCGCAGCGGCAACAAGCTCAGATTTCCTGACGTAGGAGTGACGTAGATTAATGGGAACGGAGGGGGTGAACCTTCATTGGGAGCAACACCTTTTTTTTAGAGAGAGAGAGATGCATTCCTTGGTCTCTTGCTGTGATTATTAAAGAAACTATCTAGTGAGAATGCTCCTTTCATTTGATCTGCTTATTTACTGCCACCAGGGGAGGGATCCAATTCCCCGAAGCCTGACACTACCTTTGTTTGAAACTCTGTCCTGCCATGTGGTACCCCAAATCCTCCTGATCCAGTGCGTGTGGATCCAGTGCGTTGAGACATCATTCCTGATGGTTGTAAGTTGCCCATGGCTCACTTCCATAAAGTAGTGTGCTCAACACGTGAGCCTGGTAGACCTTCATCTTGGTATTGGACATTAACATCACATTCTCCCATACCCCTTGGTGTGGGGGAGGGGGAGCCATTGCCATAGTTCCTTTGCCAAATGCACTTGTCGAGCTCAGTATTACTGGTTATGGTGGAACCCAGGTAGACAAAATTGTTGACCACTTCAAGCATGTGGTCAGCACATATTGCTTACATATGCTCTATGCTAACCACATGGAGGTCACACATAAGGCCTGCCACTGTGACCCCGATCTACTGCCCCCCCCCCAATTTTCAGAAAATTGTGTCTGGTCATGTGTGTTTCTGCCACCCTTTCAGAAAATTGTTTCTGGTCACATGTGTTTGGCTTTACTCATCCCAAGTTCTGTGAGACTTCCTAGTAAATGAATTGAGCACTGTAGCCAGTTGGTATTTAACTGCACATTGTAGTCCCATCAATTCGAATGTGACTCAATCTGACCTAGGTACTAAACAGGTGTCAACAGAGTCCATGTGTTCAGGGCTTCCCTCCCCTTCTCTGTGCATCTAAAGTAGTGCATAATTCAGACATTTCCACACAGGCTTTAAATGCAGCCACCCCATTTTCAGGTCTCAGTTTTTCCTGTCGAAAAGGGCAGGAGAAAGATAATAGAAATTGGGCTTCTGCACATGTGAGCCTTGTGAGTCCATCGAGCTTACTATAGTGAGCCTATACTGCTTCTCCATCTCTCACACCAGATGACAACAAGGGACTGAATCAGGCTCAGCCATGCCTAGCTTTGCCGGTTTGCTCTCAAAACAGTTTTCACGGCACACTGAACTTTTTTATTTGTCTTAATAATACCCAATATCATTGCTACTCTGTGCAGGTGATGCGGTTTTATTATTCCAGTACCATCTCAGCAATGAAAGATTAATTCATTTTAGTTTCCATTTGACCTTTAATTATAGGGAAACAGAAATTATGGTATTTATTTCACATCTAAAGAAAGTCATCTGCTGAAATGCTAATAGGCAAGTTGAGAAATGATCTTAAATTGGCTCGCATCTTTCTCCCAAAGAGACATCTGATTCTCCTTTCAAATGAAGGCCACATTAACCAAATATCAAATATGTGGCTTTGTGTGTGTGTGTGTGTGTGTGTGTGTGTGTGTGTTCCATATTTTTAAACCAGAGGATTCCTGGCAGCAGTGTTAAACAATAACTCCATTGGCTGATAAGGAAATGGCACATGACGCACAGCTATAATGTTAAATTAATTATAAGGCTTTTGGCGTGGTGCCATTAAAACTTCAGACGAAGTGTTTAGCTAATATCTCTGCAGGCTAGCCCTTAAAAGGGATTCAGTGGTGATTACTGTGCAGAAGAAAAGCAGGCTAACATAGACACATGGAATCAGGAGGGACCACAAGGGTCATCCAGTCCAATCCCCTGTAATGTAGAAATCGTTTACCCAACACGGGGTTAGAACCCATGACCCTGAAGTTAAGAATATCATGATCTATCAGTCATTAACCAGATCGTTCATTTCCTTGTTTCCTTTCTCCCTCTCCTCCCCCCTCTCTGTGTGTAGAATGTCCATCTGTGTATACCTAGCGTTTCCCCCCCCCAGCCAGAACTCATGGGGAGGACAGGAGGAAAACCAGCACTGCAACAGCTACTCTTCCATTGGTTGATGGATGAGGCTGGGTTAGTCTGCCCCTTGCCAGGTGATGCAGCCTTCTGGTGGGCCTTGGTGCCTGTTGGGATATTCCGTTCCACCTTAAGGAACAGGCATGATTGTTGTGTGTCACATGCCTGTTTACACTCCAGCACAGCTTGCTGGGAACTTCTGTTTGTGTATAGCTTTTGCTTTACCCATCTCGCTTTGGACACGAAGGAGATCAGACATGTTTCCTTTTGTTCTGATGTACACTGAATAAACTGCTTGTAAATATGCTCACACAGCCTCTCCTGTCACTTCTGTTGCGTAGCGTTTACTCTGCTGAGTAGCGTGCCCTAGCTTCTGAAGCTCGGGTCACAGATTCATGCTGCACCAAGGACTGGAGTTCGCCTGGCACACCGGCCGGTGGGCTGGAGCCAGCTGGGGGCCTGCCAATTGCCCTCACTTCCTTGGTTGCATGCCAACAGTGCCTTGCTTGGTAGCAGAGGCCAGAGTATCTCTCTTTTCAAATCTCTAGGGCAATTGGTGGTCAGAGCAGAGATAATTAATGATGACAACAACCACCACCACCTAATGAACCAAGGGATTTGTGGAACTCAGTTCCATCACAGTTGAGTTTTTTCATCTCATTCCCAGCTGGCGGGTTCCAATCCTTGCCGAGTTCTTGATGCATTATAGCTACGTTTTCCTAAGATTCTGCAAAGATGGGCATCAGCTAAACGGTTCTGCTTCTTTGAAGCCAGGGCTATACGTGATCTGTCTGCATCCAGACTCTTTTCTAAGCATTTACTAATGGCATTGTGGAACTGAATGGAATGCAGGACCTATTCAAATTGCAGAGTGGGTCACTTTTACTACCAAGAAGTGTTAAATTTGCCGGCTCAGCAAAACTCTGTAACTTAGACAGCAGTTCTGCACCTGCTTATTAATTCATAAGTCCTATGAAAGTGTGCCCTTTTAAAGAACATGAGCATATTTATGAGAACTCTGTTTAAGGATCAAGCCCATTGAGGATTGGAGCCTCCTCCCATTCCCAAATGGGGGGGGAGAGGATAGTGAAAACAGAGTACATTCAGTTGAGAAAGTACATGGATTTAAGTATCCTAAGAACATACGATCAACTTGCTGGATCAGGCCAATATTCCCTGTAGTTCAGAATCCTGTTCCCATAGTGGCCAACCAGATGATATCGAGTTCTGGAATCTCAAGCCAAGTGCCAAGACCGTAGTGTGTGAGGAGTTTGAAACAGGGTGACTTTGGGCATGGCTTCAGCTTTGATAAAAAAGCAACTGAGTTTTGAGGGTGGCTAACTTACAATCCCACTGTTTTAAAATTGGCTGTTTTGAGCTGTTTTATAAAGTCCTGTGCCTTCAAGGTCAAAATACTATAGATATGTCACCCCAAATTGGGTGGGTGGGTGATCCTAGGGCTAGATCGAGATTCTTTGTTGTCTGACAGTCCTAGCTGTCAGGCCATTAATAGACCATAAAAATAAGGTCATAATAATATACAGTGGTACCTCGGGTTCGAATCCCTGCGGCGGGGTGAGCTCCCGTTGTTCGGTCCCAGCTCCTGCCCACCTAGCAGTTCGAAAGCACTCTTAAGTGCAAGCAGATAAATAGGTACCGCTTTATAGCGGGAAGGTAAATATCATTTCCGTGTGCTGCGCTGGTGCTGGCTCGCCAGAGCAGCTTCGTCACACTGGCCACTAGACCCGGAAGTGTCTCCAGACGGCGCAGGCTCAGGGCCTCTAGAGCGAGATGAGCATGCAACCCTAGAGTCGGACACGACTGGCCCGTACGGGCAGGGGTACCTTTACCTTACCTCAGGTTAAGTATTTAATTCATTCCGGAGGTCCGTTCTTAACCTGAAACTGTTCTTAACCTGAAGCACCGCTTTAGCTAATGGGGCCTCCTGCTGCCACTGCACTGCTGGAGCACGATTTCTGTTCTCATCCTGAAGCAAAGTTCTTAACCTGAAGCACTATTTCTGGGTTAGCGGAATCTGTAACCTGAAGCGTATGTAACCTGAGGTACCACTGTAATATGACAATTTTTTTTCCCATTAATAGCACACAAAATATGCTTCCTCACTTTTGTCAAATGCTTGAGGCCTGAATCTGGGTGATCCCCTGTAAGATGCAAAGATCCTTGGGAGTTGACTGTGAGAAAACTTTTATGGGGTGGAAATGACACCTCCCCATCAAACCTATAACTCCATAGCCTTGGGTGAAGGTGCATGTGTTATGAATGAATGAATGGAAGGCAATGAACTCGGATTAATATTGGCAGGTGGATAAAAAAGACAGCGGGCAACCACAATGAGTTTGTTTCCTAGAAAATTGCAAAGAACATTATCAGGTGCTTTGAAAAACAAGACTGAGAATTCTTTCCCCAGTTTAATTGCTGTCCCTAGGTACCTGCAGTGTTTTATTATTTCTATACTTGTTACATTCTTTTTATTATTATTAAATGCCTTTATGTTGTTTTCTTCGTCTTTAAATGAAAAGTTAGCAAAGCACAAAATGAAGAAGACATTTGGATGGTAAATTTCCCTTTTAAATGTCCAGCTGGTAATCAAAAAATGGGTTGGAAGAAGTCCCAACCATTTAACTTTTAAAATTAAAGCTATAAATGAATGCATGTACAGTGCCGACTAAATTGCTTCAGCCCAGGGTAATATCACTTATAAGCCAAGCCTTTTTAAATATCAAGGAAAAGAAAATATATGGGCAGACTGCCTGGTCTTCAACTGATTCCATTGCATAAGAATTGGGGCCATTTGCAATGTTTATTTTAAAGACAAAGGTATTCACAGAAGACAAAGTGTAGCTACCTAAATCCATTTGCAAATTTTTGCCCTATAACTGTTGTCCCCTTTCCTCCTCCTCCTCTTTTTGGTGGGCATATATACCAAGAAGAGTCTCGTCTTCCTAGATTGGCACAATAGTGCACAACTGGGAATATGGCAAGTATGCTTTGATAATACTTCCCCATAAATGTCCCATCATGACTGTGGTGAGAAATCATCCAAAGACAACTGAGATATCCTTTTAGGGTGGGGGGGGGGACACACCATTCATTCTTCTGTTCTGGTATGGGGCTTTGACAGAACCATCATTGTGATTGCACATTGGTTACAGACACAAATGTTTGAATACGAGGGACTCACAGCAGCATGGAATTTGTAGGGGTTAAGAACGAAGATCATTATAGCATAAGCAGATTCGTTGTTTGCAAGAACGCAGCTCCTGTATGTTGCAAGTCACCTGGGATCAGCAGGAGCGCATGAGACAAGGTGGCCGGGGTCTCAGGATCCTACAAATAGCTCTTATCTACAACTTGTTCAAACCAAAAACTGGAGGTTGACCAGGTGCACCAGCTCGCTCCTGCAATTTCCCATTTTGCATTTCCCCATTCTGCAACGGACACTCAGCATTCTGTAACTACTGACCATGCTGGTTTCCTTGGGCTGTTTTGGGTGGGTTTTATTTTGCTTTCTCAGCCTCCCCTCCCCCAGTTTTTTTACTACTTCTGCAAGCCTTTTGGTTCTCCCAAGTATGGTTTGTGCATCTTCTTTTCCCAGAAGAGTCCTGCTTTGACTCCATAGCCCTCGTAACCCAGAAGCTGACTTCATTATAAGTATATAGGAGACATGGGGGGGGGGAAAGAGTCCAGAATTATACATATTTTCCTTTTGGTATCATTTATTCTGTTCTATGCTAATCACTCGCTGCCTGGGTTCATTAAGTGACTCATTCTTAACTCGGTGTTGTTAAACTCATGCTGTTATGTGCCCTATTTGACCAAACACTAGCTTCTGTTAGTCACTGCGTCATGCTGTGAAAAAAGGCATGAGTTCAAAAGCAAGTTTCCCCCTTGGATAAACAAATGTTTAGCACCGGTCATCATACAAGATTACAAGCTTGATCCTGATCTTGTTTACTACAGAACTGGAAGGGAAGGAGCAACTCCAAACCTGGAGGACTGTGAAAGTATGGTAACGTAATATCAGAGTGAGATGGAGGAAGCCTCGCGGGTTGGACATCATGACTTTTAGCTCCACTTTTCACTGAGGTAGCATTGCAGGCAGAGGTGTACTTTGGGGTTAGTGAAACCAGCCACTGCCTAGGGCACAGGCCAAGGTGGGGTGCAAAAATCACCTATCAGGCTATGTAGTGTATGGCCTATATGTGTGGGGTGTCTCAGCACTGTTGTCACAGCAAGATCAAATGCAGAAGACGTTTCCTGTTCTCCTTGCACCATGGCACAAAAGCGTGCAGTAAAGTGATCATTTTGGGGAGATTGAAGGAAGCACCAGTACAGCTCCTTGCCAAGGGCACAAGGGGCCCTAGATATGCCTTGGGTCACAGGTGCTGTGTTTCCAGGGGAAAAAAAAGTGTAACCACTCATTATAGTCCATCTTGGGTATTCTAAAATGGAAGAGGTTTGGTTTTGGGGGAAGGGTGTGGGAAAGGCTAGTTCAGAGGCAGAGCAATTGTGGGATGTAAAACTGCCGTCAAGTACAAAATTACTACAGTGAACATGTTAGGGGATGTTTCGTACTACTCAGGAGAAGAATTCCTGTTTCCTCCTGATCTGGGACAGACTTCCACCACATGTGACTTGAAGAGGGTGTGGTCTGTTGTACTAGCATGGAGGAGCACATGACCTCCATGTTCTGATCAGTGTGTGTTCTCCATTTTGTATGTTGCTGTGTGTTTGGAGAAGTGACTGCTTAGTCGCAGTCACTTGGGACTAACTTCTTTATGGAATAGTTCTAGTTGTTATGTAACCTAAGCCTGCCTTCAGGGATATGTCTGTGAACCTGAATGAATCTGTGAGCACTTTTATATTAACCTTAATCAGATTCTTGTGTTTATTCTTTTTAAGAGGTATTAGAAGGGATTTTACCAGGAAGGAATCATTAATAGTAAGACTCAGATGAGTCAGCAACAAGCTGATCATTGCATAATTTAAAAAGGAGGATGTTTAGAACTCTGCTAGAATATGGAACTTGCTAGCGCGAGTTAGGAAGGATATCATTAAATAATACAGTCATACCTCAGGTTACAGATGCTTCAGGTTGCGTTTTTTTGGGTTATTGACACGCCGAAACCTGGAAGTACTGGAATGGGTTACTTCTGGGTTTCGGCGGTTGCGCATGCACAGAAGCACTAAATCGCGCTTTGCTCATGTGCAGAAATGCCGAATCGAAACCCGTGTGTGCGCAGACGCGGCGCTGCGGGTTGCGAATGCTGCGGGTTGCGAATGTGCTTCCCACATGGATCACGTTCGCAACCCGAGCATCCACTGTATATCCTCTCCTGCCTCCCTAATCATCCCCACAGCAATTGCTTTGCATGCAAAAGGTGATGGGTAACAACAATTTTATTATTTGCCCCTATGACTGGGTTGTCTCATCCACCCTGGGTGGCTTCCAGCATATACAAAAACATAATAAAACATTACACATTAAAAAGCTTCCCTATACAGGGCTGCCTTCAGATGTCTTCTAAAGGTTGCATAGTCACTTATCTCCTTGACATCTGATGGGAGGGCGTTCCACAGGGCGGGCGCCACTACTGAGAAGGCCCTCTGCCTGGTTCCCTGTAACCTCGCTTCTCGCAGTGAGGGAACCTGACACCTCCAGTTATGACTGTGGAATGACTCCTGCCTGAAAGACTGCAGAGCTACTGCCAGTCACTGTAGATTCTGCTAAGGTAGATGATAAGCGGAAGAACCTGAAAAAGCAGGTGTCTCCATTAGCAGCCATTCATATACTGGATTTTTGCTGATGCGTTTTCACAAATTAAGATGTTTAGGGAGAATCCACACAGGCTGCTTCCCCAGGGCATATTCCAGGAATTACAGGGAGTGGCTGGTAAAGTCTACATCACACCCCTTCCCGGTAGTACCCTTGATTAGAATGCCTCCGGGTTTGTAACTGAAGAAGTCAAAACACCATTACAGAGGTACAAATTTCCCTGTAATATGTATTGTGATGACTGGGGAGATACTGTAGACACTCTATTCTATTTTTTTAAAAAAGAAACAAAAAGCATCCTAAGGATTTTACCTGAAGAACTTAGCTGTGCGTCCTCCAATTGCTATGTCAATGAAATGTTGACATTTCTAGCTGTACAGCTAAACCAACAGATATTCATATGGTACTTGATTTAATCATTAATTACATTTCCAGGCTTTTAATCCTTTCTGAATTGAGCAATGGCAGTCTCAGGAGATAATTATTTGTTGTATGTGTGAGAATAGGGCAGGCATGGGCAAACTCAGCCCTCCAGATGTTTTGGGACTACAACTCCCATCATCCCTGACCACTGATCCTTTTACCTAGGGATGATGGGAGTTTTACTCCCAAAACATCTGGAGGGCTGAGTTTGCCTATGCCTGGAATAGGGCTATGCATTTCTCTGGAGATCTGAAGCTCAGGACCTAGGAGAGGCTTACTGGTGTTAACCCAGTTGCCCTGTGAACTTGACATTGTTTTCCTTCTTAGAGAGGAGAGGGGAGTCACAGAAATCTGAGGTTACCTGGTAGGCCAGTTTCACAAATGGAAGCATCATCTCACAGTCCTAGTGCCAGCTCCTGATACACGCTCCTATTATACATTCTCCATGGAAATAAGGTTGTTTATCTTTTTCACACATGCAGGAAGATCCCACCCCTTCAAAACTCTGGTGGTAGAAGACTTGGAGAGTCACTCATGTGGCAGAAAAATCATATTAGTATGGATTAATCAGTGGTTTGACTAAGTATCAGGTAGCTTCAAGGAAAAAGCCACAGTAGACCAGTGGCAGAGCACACACACAACTGCATGCAGAAGGTCCCAGGTTCAGCTGCTGACATCTCCAGTTGGTAAATCTTGAGTAGCAAAGTAGGGAAAGGTCCAAGCTTGCAATTTGAGAGCAGAGATGGTTACTGGAGAGGGGTACTGCTGCACATCTGACCTCCCATCAGCCACAGCATTGTACTTATTGGGAGAGGTGAGACAGGAGGGAGGTCGCTGGAGTGTTATAAACATGCAAGGCCAGATGGCGCTGGAGAGTACAAAAAAATTCTATGCTGTTTTCCATAACAGTTTTCTTTTTCTTTTTTAAATAGCAATTTAATTTCTAACTTATTTACAGCATCACCCCCCCCCCGGTGCGTAGATCCACCCCCTGTCAATTTGGGTGGGTCAGGGATGGAGAACTTGTGGTCCTCTAGATATCACTGAAATCCAACTCCCATCAGTCACAGCCAGCATGAACTAGGTTGGTGAGAGTTGTTAGTCCAACAACACCAGCACCATATTCCACCCCCCCCCCCCACTTTACTGAGTACCATTTGTTCTGGATCTCTGTGGGGGGGAAAAAGAAACAGAACAAAGCAAAGTCTGTAGAAGAATTCCCTCGGAGGATAAAGTTGGAACATCCAACTTCTGTTTGACTGAGGAGCAACTGAAGTCTGGAGCCAGTCATTTTGCTTTTCATCAGGCATGTCACTCATCTGACAAGAACTGCTGATGTCTTCTTTAATTCTGCTGTGGGCACTTATTAAACGGCTTCCCTTTAGTGCAGCTGCTGAATAACCTTTCTGATCCCACACTCTGCATGCCATTATCAGCAGTTCCATACATCCCTAAGAGGTTGGAGAGCTTCAGAAATCCACACCAGACACAGTTCATGTCATTAAAATAAAATGGAGTTAGAGCGAAGGATAAGATTTGCTTTGGGAAGAAAGGGCTCCTTTGCCTTGTAGATGTAAAGGCACTGCCAATTACATGAATTAAAACAAAAAACCCAAACCCAAACCCAAAACAAAAATCCAGGACAGGGTACAGAATTAGTTACGTTTCCTAAAAATCTGCCACATTAATCAGGAGTTCTCTTTGTCATTGAAATCTGTGCCTATGTTTGTTTGCATTGATGTACCAATGAAAACTATGGAGTTTTATTACAGTACATCTAATGCAATCCACTCATTAGAGTGTTATGGTTGATTTAAGCCCCCCTGGTATTGGTAAAAGTTACAGCATCTGATTTCAATGGAATGTGAGTGTATCTAACTTTCTGTAGAATGCACTCTAAGTATTTACAATTATTTGGTCATCAGCATTCTCGGGAAGTTGCACACAAATTAATCTTCCAATACTTTAAGAGAACTTATTTAAATCTCATTTCACAATTAGGATGAGCTGAGTGGTAATTTTTTTGGTGGACGGCCAGCCTGATGCACAGAGCTGACCCGAGACATTTTGCTGCCTGAGGCAGAGCAACAAATGACCCTCCTCCTCAAGTCAAGCTTCAGAGCACCCAAGACCAGCCAAGTCATTTAGGTACCAGAGGCAGAAAAAGCCCACAAGTGCCTTTTCCGGGAAGTAAAAATACAACCACAATAAATAGGTCACCTGTCCTATCATTGCACCCCAAATCAGCTGCCTGAGATGGCTGCCTCACTTCTACCTAACCGTAGGGCAGGCCTTGCTTATATGAAGTGTGGAAGACTCTCCTCTCCTGCAGCTTGGGTGAGTGTGGCAATGGCTGGATGGTATGCATGGGGGGGGGGATTTGATAAGTTCTGATATTAATTCAAGCGTACCTGATACACACTTTCTGAAACAATATGTGAACTGAAATGTATATGTCCCTCAAAATTCTCATGTACCTGAATTTTGTGATGTGGTTTTGCAACCAAATTATGTGTACCAAAACACATTTATCAGAGAAAATAACATACACAAATGCATTATATTAGGGGAGATGGCTTCCAGAACAGCATACCAAATGTGTATATTAGGAGAAATTTGCACTAAAATGCAGATGTATTTTCATGAGGATAAAATTGCAAAGTTCTGCATAAATAAGCAGAGTATAATAAGTTGATAAGCAAAGATAGAGTCTATGTAGTGTGATGTCATTAACCACAATTGCAGCCTTTTGATCAGCTGAGTGAATTGGCCAAGGAAAAGCAGAAGATAGAAAGATGGAGCCAGAGGAATTTTTGCAAAAGGACTTAGAATTTCCTATTAATAAACAGGAGGAGAAAAATACAAAAACTCCCTCACCACTGTTGCATTGGATCCAGCAAGTATTGTTCAGGCAGAAACGCCATTTATTTCAGCAGCAACTGCCTCAACGAATTGTACACAGGATTATATCTGATCAAAATGTCAAAAGCAAAAGTCCCTGAAGAATTGAGCTTTTTGAAATAAGTCCCATAAAAATGCAGGGCATCTTGCAAACGAACACAGACAGGAAATTTAAAAATGGCTTCTGGCGATTATCTGAGCTCACCTTTCACTCTCTGAACATTATTTTGCCCTTGTAATGCTCAGCCGCATGCATGTTCTGGGAAACACTAACACAAAAGAAGCAGCAGAAAACAGGACACAAAAGAACGTGTATCAAAACAGGGATGAATATTCATGGGGATCTCTCTTCACCTTAACCTAGCTTTGTGTGACAGATGAAAGAAGGACCATTTCCTCTTACTGAAGTTCATGAGCAGGAGGTTAGCTTTGCCCTCGTGTTAAGTTACAAAGACAGAGAAAGACAAGTTTAGCACTCCACTGTGAACAGTCTGAATGAACTGCTGGAGAGGGAGAGGGATAGGAAGAAAGGTCTTTTAAAAAACTCCTCCTCCTCCTCCTCTTCCTCCTCCACCTTCTCTCTCCCCCTCCCCCCATGATGGCAAAATCACTAGACACTGTACATAGGACTGCAGCTGAAAATGGTTCAGAAACTGCAGCTGGTTTAAAATATAGTGAAGATTCTTACTGGGATGGGCTAAGCAAGCAGAGGGGAACACATTTCAACCTGAGGGGCACATTTCTTCACGCAGAGTCTTCCAGGGGCCAAATTCCAGTGATGGGCAGGTCCGAAGGCTGAAGTGGTCAGAAGAATGGATGCGTCTCTTTCCTTCATACAATAGGCTGCATTACAGCCATGCAAAACTCAGGAGTTTCTGTATACATGAATGTGTCTTTCTATCCTCCATCAAAGCAAGAAAGAGCTATCAAAGTCAGAGCTTTTCCCCCCAGCTGGAACTCACTGCAACTCCATTCTGGCACCTCTTAGACGGGTGCCATTGCTATTATAAGAGAACAAGGGAGGCATTCATGGTGAGTTACGGCACGTCTGTTTCTAGAAAAATAGCACTGACACAGTGCCAGTTCACATTCCCGCATTCTGCTTGGGGGGGGGGTGGTGCAGAGGTATGGTTTGGACTGGAGGTATTGAAATACATTAACTAACAAATTCCACGAACCCTGAAGTCTCCAGCCCCAGGGCTTTGCCTATCAGAGAAGTGTGCCCAAGAAATTTTCTTATTTTCTTCTTCCCACTCGAGGATTTTGTATTAAGTTGTTTCTGTCTGGTTCTGAGAAGCTAGGATTTGAATGTTTATCCCCATCATTATTCCGCATGATGCCTACTTTCTTCCTACGTAAGTTAATATTTATTGATTTTTCTCAGCTTCTGCAGCAGAAGCCACTACTGACAGTGTTTTCTTTCTCTTTTCACCCTTTCCTTCAAGACTCGTATCTATTTAAATGCTTCCGCCACGCAAAATAATTGTCTCTGAAAGTGTGCTCAATCACCCTTGACTGTTCTGTATTGCTGTTACTCTGCAATTTCTGTCAAATGCTGTCTCTTGAGATCTTAAGAAGGCTGGATGCCCCTTCTGCCTTCATCTATTTCCTTTCATGGCTTTTGTGCATGGGCAGAGCTGGGCTTCCACTGGAGGATTTAGATAGCAGCAGCATCATTCCCACTCCCCACCCCCACCATGTTTCTACAAAGCAGCAGCAACAAAACAAGAAACAAAACAAGAAACAAAACAAAACACACCCCATAGAACTTCATAGAGGTCAACCTGATTGTACAACATGGTTTCTTAAAACCTTTTGCTAGCCTAGATTCAAAAGAATCGAGAGAGCTACTGCATTGGTATTGCTGTATGGTCGCTCTGATTGATATTGAATGGCATTTCAGTGTTAATAGTGCTGTGGTCCCTGAATGGTTGGTATCTATTTTGTAAAAAATAAAGTCTCAGGCGTCATTTGAACAATGAAAAACCTGAAAATTAGGGATGTACATTAATAATATAATATAATATAATATAATATAATATAATATAATATAATATAATATAATATAATATATTATATAATAATAATTTATTATTTATACCCCACCAATCTGGCTGGGTTTCCCCAGCCACTCTGGGCAGCTGCCAACAGATTAAAAACAGAATAAAACATCAAATATTAAAAACTTCCCCTAAACATGTACGTTTCGCTGATGGTCTCCGTCTGTTTCATCTTTGCTGGATGAGCCCCATTTGCCACAGGGATATGAGATTGTAATTGCTTCTCATGAGCAAGGGATTCTTATATAAGAACTATATCATTATATCGTGGTGATAGAGTACACGCATGCTTGGTGCAAATAGAGCAGAGACCAGCAAAGGTTTGTCAGGACTAAGTGCCACTGAAAGGAGTGGAATGGTTCTTGCTCTTGACCAGAGGCACCACTTTCTCTGGAGGATTAAGGGGACTTGCATTTGACGCTGCACGACGTCCTGACACCATGCACGCAACATACTGATGTCGTGAGGGGGGCTGTCAGAACATTGAGGGGGCCCAGCCCCTTCAAAAAAATATATTGGGGGGACCCACAGTGCCTCGGCCTCGAGGATCTGGCACCTTTGCTCTTGCCTGACCTAAATTATAGTGACTTTATTTGGACTGAGGCTCCATCTGCACTATGCATTTAAAGCAGTATCATACCGCTTTAAGTAATCATGGCTTCCCTAAAAGAATCCTGGGAGTATTGCATGCTGTGCCTTTAAATGCTGCAAGAAGCTCTAGGGTATACAGTGGACACTTGGGTTGCGAACGTGATCCGTGCGGGATGCATGTTCACAACCCGCAGCATTCACAACCTGCAGCGGCACATCTGCGCACGTGTGGGTTGTGATTTGGTGCTTCTGCGCATGCGTAAAGTGCTATATAGCGCTTCTGTGCATGCGCAACTGCCGAAACCTGGAAGCAACCCGTTCCGGAACTTCCGGGTTTCGGTGCATCCGTAACCTGAAAAAACGCAACCTGAAGCGTCTGTAACCCGAGGTATGACTGTACAACAAACACATTCTAATCATGGAATTCCATTGAATTCAATGGAACTTCTTTAGGGGTGTCAACTTGAATAAAATATTGGGGGGGGGGCTGAGGTAAGCCGCACCCCACATAATGAATCACGTGACATAGCACATGCACACCATTTGAATGGCAATGCCCCCTAACTTGGGGGCAGGAGCCCCCTCAAATATTTTAGGAGTTGGTTCCTATGCATTCTCAGTAAGCAATATTTCAGACTTGAATTGCTGGCTTATGCAAGACTGTTGCTTTAGGGTGAGACCTGACATCCTATTAGCTGTTCTAAATAAGAAAATGAAATATAAACCAGAAGGTGTCACATCTTATAGAGAGTACTCTGCCTTACATTGATACCCCCCTCCCCCGTTAAGTTGGCTGGAGCTATTATACAGTCAAGAAATAATTTAAAGGATTGGGGCTCCCCTAGATGTAAGTGCTTTGATGACACAGAATGTGCTTTGAATTTTGCACACAAAGCAGAATCGTGATTTTCAATTCTGCCATTTCTCCTATTGGGAACATGAGGCTTTACAGTCCTGCTTTTGGTCTCAGGATGAGTCCATGTGAAGGTTCAGGTACGTTAGTGATACAAATGCATTCAATTATTTACTGGAGAAGGTCCAAATAGTCTGCAAGCATCGATCCAAAATGCTTGCAGACTATAGTAAAACGAAAGAGAAGTACAGTTTTATCGCTCAAGGTGTAAAAAGAGGGGTTATGAAAACAATCTAGTCTGGGCATGTGACTTTGATGCAGGCCAGCTGATCACTCTTACAGAGCAGCAACACCCATTAGCCATATAATCCAGGGAGTGCATTTATGCTCACCAGGGAGACAAATAAATCCTCTTTGCAAGAATATGTAGCTTCCATTCTGCACCACTAGATGCCCTAAAAGCACTTTGACTTCACGCTGCTCTAACCATACAGCCTTTTACTAGAAAAAGCAACAGCTACACAAAGGCATAGCCCCGTATGAAAGGATGTTGGCTGCTGGGGCACAGTTTTAAGACTATAACTAATATTTACTGTATGAATGTATTCAGTTTAAAAGCTGAAAGGAAAGTGCTGTGATAATAGGGAACTTACCAATAATAGGAGATCAGTATCAAAAGAAGGAAAGATGGTTGCTTAGGGCCATGCAGATGGAAGCTGAGAAATTAATATTACAGAGATGGAAAATGAGTGATTACGCAGAATAATAGATGGGTTGCATAGTATCAATGAGAGGCTTAGCAAATCCATGAATAATGTCCTTCGAGCTGCAGAACATGATAAAAGATGGTTGCAGTTTGAAGGACTAAACTCTGATTCGGGTGTATGTACTGCTCTAGAGGGGACGCGGGTGGTGCTGTGGGTTAAACCACAGAGCCTAGAGCTTGCCGATCAGAAGGTCGGTTGTTTGAATCCCCGCGATGGGGTGAGCTCCTGTTGTTCGGTCCCAACTCCTGCCAGCCTAGCAGTTCAAAAGCACGTCAAAGTGCAAGTAGATAAATAGGTACCGCTCCGGTGGGAAGGTAAATGCCGTTTCCGAGTGCTGCTCTGGTTCGCCAGAAGCGGCTTAGTCATGCTGGCCACATGACCCAGAAGCTGTCTGCGGACAAACGCCGGCTCCCTCGGCCTATAAAGCGAGATAAGCACTGCAACCCCAGAGTCGTCTGTGAGTGGACCTAATGGTCAGGGGTCCCTTTACCTTTACTGCTCTAGAGTAACCCATTTGTCTTAAAATGAATAGTTCAGGGCTAAAGGACAATTCACAATACCCATCAGCAACCCAGTGGCTGTATGCAAAAAAGGGATAGGGATAGGGATTTTGATAGACATTCTGGCAATCTGGATACCTGGTTAATTTATTCACACAACCAGACAGGGAAACCCCCCTAAGAACTTCACTGCCCACTTACAGGGCCTTCTGTGTTGCACCGTGCCTATGGAACAACTTCTACTCCTCTGGATGCACTCTCCCTCTCTCTGTCTCTGTCTCTGTCTCTGTCTCTCTTTCAAGCCCATTAGATTGACTCGTGCTTCAGGATAGCCCTTCAGTTTGAAGAAAGCTGCCATATTTTATAGCTGAGTCTTAATCACCACAACAAAGTAAAATAATGATTTTTTTTTGTTCTTTAGATTAGTATTATGTGGTCATTCAAACATAATTTGTGGTGTGCTATAACCTCAAGGCTCTTTCAAGAAGTATTACTGTTTTGCTACATTTCCTCCCCATTACATCATGGAATCCATGGTCATCTAGACTCTGTTGGACTGCAGCTCTCATCAGCCACAGCCATCACAGCCAAAGATCAGGGATGATAGGACAACATCTGAAGGGCCTCAGGTTCCCTACCCCTACTTCACCACATTTTTTAAAGTTAGTCCTGAGCTTCCTTTTTAAAATTTCAAGATAATTCTGAATTTTAATTCTTCCCTCCAAGGTGTTTTCAGTTACTTCTAGCCCCAGTGAGTACATTCAATGCAACCTCAGCAGTGCAAGGTTTTGTTCAGATCCCATAACACACATGCTTAACTTATAATCATGATTGTAATTCCACCAGCATCGCTGGGACTAAATATGTACTCAAAATTAATCATGTGTTTAATTGCTTTATGGGATCAGATGCATTAAACTGAACATCTTGCATGACTGAACACCAAAGCTGCGGTTCAGGAAAGGTGTGTTACAGGATTGATTTGTGTTTGATGATCCCACACCTTTCTGCTTATCAGCCTCCACTTAAGCTTGGTGCATACATTACCATGGCAATGTGGTTGAGGAAAACACAAGCTTGCCTTGTGAGGCTTCATGTCGTAGCCATAATGTCTGCAAATGGTAACCACCTGGAACAGCCAGATCATGAGATAATTTCTCACGCTTTTATCAGCAGCCCCAAATAAGGATGTGGTGCTGGTTTGGGAATGAATTATGAGGTCCAGGCAAACAGTGGTTATCACTTTCATATGTTAAAGGCTGTGATATGAATATGAAAAGATGTGGTTTTTGGCTTTCCCTTTTTGTATTACCAGGTCAAGCCTGAGTTAATTAGTTAAGACCATCTAAGCATATAGGAAACAGGACGCGGGTGGCGCTGTGGTCTAAACCACAGAACCTAGGGTTTGCCGATCAGAAGGTCGGCGGTTTGAATCCTTGCAATGGGGTGAGCTCCCGTTGTTCGGTCCCAGCTTTTGCCCACCTAGCAGTTCGAAAGCACATCAAAGTGCAAGTAGATAAATAGGTACCGCTCCGGCGGGAAGGTAAATGGCGTTTCCGTGCGCTGCTCTGGTTCACCAGAAGTGGCTTAGTCATGCTGGCCACATGACCTGGAGGTTGTCTGTGGACAAACGCCGGCTCCCTTGGCCTATAGAGTGAGATGAGCACCGCAACCCCAGAATTGTCTGCGACTGGACCTAATGGTCAGGGGTACCTTTACCTTTAAGCATATAGGATAACCAACCTCACCTTTTGGGGATTTCCTCAGCTGGTTCACACTGATACATTCTATTTCCTTTTAATGACAGTTGTTCTTTATTTACAGTATCCCACCTTTAACTGAAACATTTCTTGGTGCTTTTACAAGATGGGGGAACATTCTTATAGATCTTTTAAAATACATACAAGTTAAAGTCCAGGAAATTTAAGGATGAAATCCTGAGCGTGGTTGCTCAGTTGTAGGTTTCCCTGAGCTTAATAAAACGTATCCCCTAGTTATGGCTGGGGGCAGCAGGGTAGTCATAGCTAGGTATGGAGAAGGGCAGGACCGAGGAGGTGAGTCTGTGGGCCAGATGAGGATTTGCTGTGCTTTAGATCTGGCCCAGAGCTCTTCCTCCTCCTAGTAAGTATATTTTGGACAGCTGTGTTAGTCTGCAATCCTATTTGGTAGGTCCCATTGCAGTGAGCGGAACTTATTTGCAAATAAACGTATATAGGACTGAACTACACATGCATCATATTTAAGGCTTCAGATGCAGCATTTAGTTACAGGAGGTATCTTTTGGCTAGCCATTAGCATTCCCATTTTACAAACTGAGAACCACAGTATGAAAATGAATCCAAGTCCGCTTCATAATTCACCGGGAGCAAATGGATACAGATTCAGATTTCAAATAACAACTTTCAAAACTTCTCTTCTTGGTTATGTTGCAGTCATAATTTTGAGATTTATCTGTGCAATCACAAGAACTTGAAGAAGAAGAGTTTGGACTTGATATCCTGCTTTATCACTACCCTAAGGAACCTTAAAGCAGCTAACAGTCTCCTTCCCCTTCCTCCCCCACAACAAACACTCTGTGAGGTGAGTGAGGCTGAGAGACTTCAGAGAAGTATGACTTGCCTAATGTCACCCAGCAGCTGCATGTGGAGGAGCGGAGACGCGAACCCGGTTCACCAGATTATGAGTCCACCGCTCTTAACCATGACACCACGCATAATGTCTAAATTGATGGAGAGACTCAGCACTCAAGCATGATGGCAGTTGTGGCCTGGGAGGTTTTGGCACCTGAAATGAAACATAGCTTGCTGCTTCTCGTTGCGCCCCCCCCCCCATGCAGATGCACCAGCATTATGGTAGGTGGCCCAGAGCATCCCCAGTGTCAGGATGCCTGTGCCACAATGAAGTGGGTTATGGGGAGAGGGGGGTGGGATTGCTGCTCTCTGCAAAGTCTCCAGGCTGCTGCTGCTACACAGCACAAAGTCTCTTCCTTCCTCTTTGCCTTTCCACTCAAAGTCTTTGTTTGCTTTTCCTCCAGCACCAGCCACGCCTTTCCACAAACGTGGCAGCAGAAGCGGGCAATGTATTCACTGGAGGCTGGATCTGCTGCTTCTAGGGATCCTGCTGCCTGAGGCAGCTGCCTCACCTTGCCTCATGGTTGCCCCTAGCTGAAATGCAGCTTAATCTAGAGGGCTAAAGGTTCCCCACCAATTTTCTAATAGTTATAATTTTCAAGGTGTTCCTCCCCTCAGACTTAGTCCTCCTCAAATATTTGGGCTACCTAAAAGGCAAAGCCTTGCCTATTGACCAACCAAGAGTTCAGGTGATGCACATTCACCTCACGTATCACTTGACAGTCTGAGAGCTGTTTGATTGAAGAGTTCTGTTTTATCACTCTGCATTTCCTATAGTTAAAGTGAGCTCTCAATAAGAATTTATTATTTTCTAATTCACCCTGAGACTCTTTTAATGCCATTACTCCAAATGGGATAATGTTATTTGAAGGAAGAAAACACTTTTCCTGCATGGTTGCTCTAGCCTTTCTAGGTGTGTGCAGGCCAGGGATGGGGAACCTGTTGCAATCCAGATGTTTTCGGACTCCAACTCCAATAAGCCCCAGCTGGAATGGCCAAGGATCAGTGCCACAGACTGACTGGACATGGAGGAATTGTGGGGGGGACAACCAAGGGAGGAAGGCTCAGAAACCAAGGACTGGTGGTGAGACAATGAATGGTCACAGGGAGAAGGGGGAGAAGATTGGGAAGAGGAGGTGTTGGAAGCTGAAGGGGTAACAGGGCTCAGTGAATTGGCAGAATCGGTGGCAGACAGAAGCCAAGAATCAGAGGTAGAAGCTGAAGCAGGCAAGTGGGAGGAGGCAGAGGAGGTCAAGAGGCAGAGATGAGTCAGGCTAGTGAAGTGTCATTGGCATCTTCTGCCACCTGCTACAACAGCTTCCCTCCTCTCTGACTCCCAGCACCAGGAGAGGTATGAAAAAGGAGGAGCAAAGACAGGTTGCATGCAGGTACAGTCTACTATTGCTTGCAAGATTTAGCCTCCACAGTCACTCATGGACTCACTGTTAAAACCATGTTCATGGAAGACAATCATACTCGGCTATGAGTGATCGCCAAAGAAGAGAAGCAAGAAACCCTGGAGAGGAGGAGACAGATGGCTGTGGGGAGGTGGGGACTTTTAGTCTTGACAACTGATTCCATGAATAGGGCCTACGGGGCATGAACTGCTGTGCTCATTAGGCCTGAAACTCAGCCAACTCTGTGAAGATTGTGTTTCTGTAATAAATAGTTTACTCTGGCTTTGAACTGTGTGATTTACTGACTAGCTGGCTCTGTGACAATCAGGGATTATGGGAATTGGAGTCCCACAGCACCTGGGAGGCCACAAGTTCTCCATCCCTGGTGTAGACAGAATATCCTGCCATCATTGGTTTATCAGTGCAGTTATTATGTTACCAGTTGTACTGTAGTAGATTCTGTGTCAAAGTAAAACCCGCAAAATATAAATCAAGCAAATTTAAGTACAAATCATTTGTAGTTGTTGACTTCTTCAATGGGGATTAGAAAAAATCGTAGAAGTTTGTTTTATCAATGGGTATGAGTCTGAACTTCAATGTTCAACTAAATAATTGTGCAAGTGAAACAACTTTTGCTTGTGCAACAGATATTTTCCCTCCCCCTCCTGCATGCATCCCACACCATCTCCAAATCTGCTCAAGATAGTCGGAGAAACCCCTAAGAACAAATTTTGTAGGGTACAGGAACATAAGAAGAGTCTTGCTCAATGAGACCAAAGGCCTATCTACTAGTCTAGCATCATACTTCCCAAAGCGGTCAGTGAGAAATTTATGGAAAATGCCCAAGTAGAACATTAGAGAAATAGTCTTTTTCTTCTCTTGCTCCCCAGCAACTGGTATTCTGAGGCATCATTACTAGTAACCATTGATTTCCCCAATGAAATTGTTTCTTCCCCTGTTAAAACCTTCCCATAGTTTAACTATGTAGAGAAGTATTTCCTTTGGTTTATCTGGAATCATACCCAGTGCTTTTTTTTTTTGTAAAAGAATGTTTAGGGATACTCTCATTTTCCTACTCATATTGAAATACCACCCCTTAATGAGGCCAAACTTAGATTCACAAAATGTTTAGGGGTATGCTTACCCCTGCGTCCCCCCAGAAAAAAGCACTGATCATACCCCACCCAGGGTCATGAACCAGTAATAACCAACTCCCATTTTAATGTGCAAGTAGAATAGAATAGAATAGACTTTATTTGCGTAGCCGACAGGCCATAGCATCAAAGGACAAACACCGACAAAAATACATTACGAATATGTTTACCATAAAATCTTATGACCTATTAAAACCCTAGGGAGAAGCTGGATTATCATTCATCCATGACCCTCTGTCCCATGGGCGGTGGCCTTTTCTCTGGTAGATTGTTCCAGGTCGGTTAAGTGAATAGACCAGCCAAATTGAAAGATTATAAATATAACCTCGGAGAGATGGTCGGGACAGGGAGAAAGATAATAATAACCAGATGCAGATAAATTAATAATCTCAGTACTTAAAACTTGGCAGAGGTAATAAAATAATAATAATAAAACGTAATGATAATAATAATAAGATCCTAGGCGAGGAATCCGGGTGACGACACTGATGTCATTCAGATAGCAGCTCTCAGTCTCATTGCTCTCTCGATAAATTTGGCACCCTTCTCTGTTGTCGAGCTGTTCTGGTCGGCTAGGAGTGAGAACAATTTGGCTTCACAAGAGCGGCCCGGGATGGCAGATAGGACCACAGGACAGAAGCGTTAAAAGCCCTAAAGCTGAGAACTAAAGACGGAAAAGGGAGCAGAAACCCTAGAGGCCCACTGAGATAAGGGACAAGCATGAAACCTTGCTTGTAAAACAACCCTCCCCACCTTTCGAAGGTGGGAAACTGGAAGATAAACATAATCCGTCTTGTGATCGAGCCAAGTGAAGCCAAAAAACCCAGGACTAAGAGATTCCAACAAACTACTCCCAATTACCTTTTTCCACGCTCAACATGGTCCTCACAAGAAAGAACTATATGGACCTGGGAATTGCACCAATATCACCTCAGGGGGAGTGGGAGCCCCGAAGGAAGCAAAGTAAAATCACCAATTACTTCCCCCATAAAGAAGGGAATAAGAATCCACAGCACGAGAGCACTCCAAAAGAAATTGCCCCTACTGTGCTGGATTGGTCAATACAATGCAAAGACTTACAAACTAAGCATGAAAGACCAAATTATTCCATGAGCTGGGCGCAGGAACTGGAGCTAGCTGAGAACGCCTTGATGACCAATTTCCCCAACCCCAATGACCTCGAGCACCAAAAATCAACTCAGAATCTCAGGGAAAACCAGCAAGACCCTCAGAATCTCAAGGAAAACCAGCAAGACCCTCAGCCCACAGCGAATGCCAACAGTATAGAAGAGAGGGGTGACCAGTTACACGATCAAATAGATCAGATACGCACAGACGTCTACAATATAAAAAACTTCCTAGCAGTAACAAATGGCCTACTCCTGACGCTTGTGGAGAATTTCAAACAAGCAAAAAGAGCCACAGATCAGATCCTGGACTAAGATGCTAGAATCCACATACCACCCAAAAAGAACTCACGAAAAAGAAAACCGGAACCCAAGACGAAGAAAACTAAAAACATCAAAAAATTTAAGCCGTCTAGAAAAACCCAACACATCAGCAAAAAACAGTGGCCAGAAACTCTTCAACTTATTATCATCACCTCCTATATCCACAAAAAAAAATCAAAGCTCAAGGCACCAAAGAGATCGACAAGGGAGACTCGCCAAAGACCAAACCCCTGCCCATATGTGAAAATAATTCCCCAAGTACATTCAAAGAAATAAGCCCCCCCATGGCTGTTCTCCCCCTATGTTCGCCCAGCCTGACAAAAGCAACCAAGCTACAGCTGGATGCTCCTGTCTTGAACCCACCTAGGACCCCTGTAGCAACTGCAAACAGAAGTAAGTCAGGGATCTCCAATATAGACAGGAACCCGCGGGAACTCCAAGCCCCCAGTAGAAAGAAAGAATGGATCCTGGTCCTAAGCCCGGAAAAGATGGTATTCACGAACTATCCAAAACCACTGGGTCCTCGCACAGGGACAGACCGCGTGAGGCACCTGCTGACTATTATAAACAACATTCTACCTGGGGCAGTTAAAGCAACCGACATAGACAGTATAGACTACCTATATCAAGATGGACATTCAGTCCGTGCCCTGATCACTTTCACAGATCATAATCTGGTCAACTTCATCTTTAGAACAAGAAATCTATTTTTAAAGAAAGGAATAGATTTATTAAGAATCTTTGAAAACAGAGCTCCGCTAACCTCCCTACTGGCGGCCAAGGGGGAAGGGAGACCAGGAACAGAGGAACAAAACGATAGAGTGCATATGCAACAAAACCAGCAAAACCAGAGCCTAGTGCACCAGCAGGAAAACATAGCCCCTATTGAGACTCAACTTCATTTGAACGACAGAGAGGACTTTTTCTCCATAGAAGAACATGCCCTAATAAATCGGTTCTGGTCACTGCAGATGCCAGCCCAAAAGGAAATCTTGGTTAGACTGGACACCCTGAGAAGCAGACTGACCAAAAAGGAGGGCCATGTTGAGACTACGGAAGGCTCACACACACGGCCTATATCCCCCAAGTGCCTAGTGGACAAGAGGACGGTGGGAGGCACCTTTAAATGTGTAGATTCGGAAGACCAATCGCAGCCCCTGCTGGTGTATGGTAAGGCAAAACTAAAACAGACTGTCACATCTCCGAGTACCTGGTTCAACTATCTAAAACTCTCCCCAAATGAAATAGCTACTCCCCCAAGTCCAAACCACCCCCTTAAGTCCCCAAAGGTTATGGATAATCATTCCCTTATGCAGCAGATGCCTATTGACAAACTTAATGGGAGTGTTTTTTTAGATCTAAAGGGGTCACTGGACACCGTGGACCCAACAAATCTACACCATGGAGGGACAAAGAATTAAAGCTGCTGTCCTGGAACATTGCAGGATGGCGCGCTAAGAAAAACAATCAACAACTTGCAATGTTTCTTAAGCGATTTGATATCATCCTCCTGCAGGAGACCTGTGCACGTAGAAGGATTGTTACAGTTTTACATTCAGGGTTCCTGGGCATTTGACAGCTGCACTACAAGCTGAAGTTCAACTGGAAAAACCTTCCCGATCACTGCATGAGTACACTGGGGTAAAGTTGCATGGAATGTACATTACCCGAGTTTTCCACATTTTTCTGCAATGAAGGAAGCTCAAGCCAATATACAATCAATAGTAACATTACTGTAGTGACAGCCACAGCAGGTGAACTTGGGTGTGTTCTTTGGGCAAGTGACCAGCTGGGGACCTATCTTAAACAAAATTTGACCCACGAGGCACCAGTTTCCAATGTCTAGTCTATGAATGAAATAATCATTCTGCCTGCTAATGCATTTTGTTGAGTAGAGGCATCAACACTTGAAATAGCTTAAGGTGCATCTGAAATAGATCAAGGCAGACTTAAATATGTTCACAGTGCTTTGTTACAGGCAATAAAACTAAAATATTAGGGCACAGGCCTTAAAAAATGCTTGGTATGCAGTTTTTGAATTTTGTGATGTTGTTGTCATGCTTCCTTGACTAGTTTGACTGCAAAATCCACTTTTGAGAAGGCAAATGTAGCTGAAGATGAAGTTGATTTATACAGTGGTACCTCAGGTTAAGTACTTCATTTGTTCCGGAGGTGCGTTCTTAACCTGAAACTGTTCTTAACCTGGGGGGCCACCAGAGGCACATTGGAAGATGGCTGACAATACCATCTCTCCGGCTCACACGAGGTAATTAAGAGGCTGATATGAGAGCATGCAGCCTCCCTGTTGCCCCAAGGACATGGGGAACACTGCCTTTGCCTGCTGTGGCCATAAATCACCCCCGGATTCGAAAGAAGGGGGTGAGGGCACTAGGCACAAAGCCCTTGTGTGGGTCCGGCTCTCTCTGACGCTGTCTCTAATCGCGCACTGGCTGCAGCAGCTTGAAATAAACAATTAGGAAAGAAGCAAATGCACATACTTCAAGTGAGATCGGGAGTAAAGACTGCTAATTAAAGGGATCTCTGGAATGTGGAGCAACGGGCTGGATTCAACAATAAATCAAGAAGAAGAAGAAGAAGATTCATCAAAGGATTGGTATGTCGGAGCGAGACGGAAAGGGGGGGGGGACTTTTCTTTTTTTGTCTTATGTGAGTATCTAATAACCTTCCCTCCTTAAAAAGAATCGTTGTAATTTACTGATCACAAGCAGGAGGATAAGAACTGTGTGGAAATTAATTACTAACCAAAGATATGGCTTGTGGAAAATCGAGAAAGGAAAGAAAGTTCTCTGTGACGCAGTTATAAAAAGAGGCTGTAATGGCAGGCCGGCCCGCAGGAGGAACGAGGGGGAGGAGGACTATGGTGTGTAACTATATCGGAATGTGAGTTCGGCCTGGCAGGGCCCCCAAGAAAATTTATGAGAGTGGCAGGCCTGTGGAAATCAGGACAGACTGTGGGAAACATTTTGTACGGAGATGTTGAAATGATGTCTGTCTATTTTGATATGGCTCTTGGATGAGTGTAAAATCCACACAGGATATAACAATGTTTTTTTTCAACCCGCTTGTGGAAACTATCAGAGATCACAAAGAAAGGAATATATGATAACAACAAGAAGATGAGGAAAGCAACAAAGAGAAGATTGAAATAGAACTGTGATTATTATTTGGACAGAACTGTATACATCAAAGCAGCAGCAAGAAAGATGCTTGGATCCCGTTCGAAGCTTGAAGTATGGGTACCCCCAACAAAAATTAAAAAATTTGGCTATGTAATTTGGAACTGATGTGATTTGGAATTAATGTGATTTGATTGGCCTGTTAATAAAAATTATTTTCAAAAAAAAAAGAAACTGTTCTTAACCTGAAGACCACTTTAGCTAATGGGGCCTCCTGCTGCCGCCACACCACCAGAGCACGATTTCTGTTCTCATCCTGAAACAAAGTTCTTAACCTGAAGCACTATTTCTGGGTTAGTGGAGTCTGTAACCTGAAGCGTATGTAACCTGAAGCATATGTAACCTGAGGTACCACTGTATGGAAAACAGTAAGAAGAGGGGGAAAGAGTGTAATGTACCTAGAAGTGGCATCCAGTCTAAAGCACTTGCCAGGGTCCCTTTCACAACTAGTGGCATGAGAGAGGCAACTTCATGATAGCATTGCATGTTGTAGGGAGTATCTGTGAATATCTTCTCCCATAATGTATGGTTAATCACACTGGTCTCTTTCAACCACTTTTTTTTTAACATCCAGGGACTGATTGTGTAGGAAAGACCCGCACAATTGGCCATCCTCACATGGTTGCAATATTCTCCCTAGCAATATAGGATTCCACTACGGGGAAGCAATGGTAATGTCGCTTGGTTTATGAAGAAAGCATAATATGAGCCGTTATGTATGGAGGCACCTTGGTAAGGTGCAGAAGAGGTGAGCTGCTACACTATTTCAGAGTCACTTCACAGCCTCCAACTAGCCATCCAAATACAGTATATCATCCTGAAGGTCTGATTCCCTGGATCACAGTTTCATTTTCTTCCAATGCTCTTTGCCAATTCATCTCTTGCAAAGTCCATTATATTCATCTTCAACATCCTGGTTTAGTACTGGCACTAAGTGCACTCCAGAGAGCATCTGGATTAAACTGAAAGTCATGGCAATTTGTCTGATTAAAAATACCGATAACGTTTGTTTCATTACGTGGTAAATGAAGATTACATCCTGAATGAATGCGTATTAAAACAAATAGGTCCCGTTTGGTGGTTGCCATGCATTTCTTCTTCATCTGGAATGAGCCAGTGGCAGTGTGTGCTAAGGAAACCAAGATTGCACTGTTCAGATGTTGTAGCAGTCAGTAAAGGTAAAGGTAAAGGTAAAGGGACCCCTGACCATTAGGTCCAGTCGTGGCCAACTCTGGGGTTGTGGCGCTCATCTCACTTTATTGACCGAGGGAGCTGGCGTACAGCTTCCGGGTCATGTGACCAGCATGACTAAGCTGCTTCTGGCGAACCAGAGCAGTGCACGGAAATGCTGTTTACCTTCCCACCGGAGCGGTACCTATTTACCTACTTGCACTTTGACGTGCTTTCGAACTGCTAGGTTGGCAGGAGCAGGGACCGAGTGACGGGAGCTCACCCCGTGGCAGGGATTCAAACCGCGGACCTTCTGAACGGCAAGCCCTAGGCTCTGTGGTTTAACCCACAGCGTCACCCACATCCCTGCAGCAGTCAGTACTCAGACACAAATGGGAAGGAACCAATCTAGTTTTCAGGGACTGTGCTGAGGAGGGCTGCACTGAGGAAGAATGGTAGGAGGCACCCCCTCCCCCGATCCTGATCCTGAATCTTCCCAGGAGCAGGGGAACAGAATAGATTTGGAACAGTGGTTTGCAGAGGGGCATACTGTAGTTTAGAAGGCAGAAGCTGGGAAATACTGGATGGGGATCAGCTAGGAGAAGAAACAGTGGAAGAGAGAGGGTTAACAGATTCACAGTCATTGGACAGCATTCCTCCAGCGCCCTCCCCAAGGTTGAGAAGAGCTCAGAAAGTCTTAGGACAGAAAGTGCAGAGGGTACAAGCTCAGTTTACAAGATGTAGGAGTGACGTAGATTAATAGGGATGGAGGGGGTGTGAGCCTTAATTGGGAGCACCGCCATTCTAGGTAATAATAATAATTTTTTATTTATACCTCGTCCTCCCCAGCCAATAAGTTGAATGAACACTACTTAAAAACAAAATTAAAAGACATTAAAATATTGAAACATTAAAATATTAAAATGTATTTTAATAATACATAATAATAGGTAGACTGGTTCTTTGACTTTCACTGTGATTATTAAAGAATCTTAACTGGTAAGATGTTCCTTTTGTTTTATCTCTTCTTATTCACTGCCACAGGGGAGAAAGCCAATTCCCTGAAGTCTGATACTAGTTGTGTGAGCCAGAACTGACAGCGAGACTGGTAGGAGTCACTGGAACTCAAGGCCCCCAAACCAGGATATCAGGAAACAGCACCCCCTGAGCTGGACTCAGAGGAGCCAAGGGTCCCCCTGGCCAAACACCTCCTGTACCTATGCTCCTGATCACAGTAGATGGGAACAGATGGAGAACTGACTGGTTCAAGTCCTGAGTCACACCATTTTTAAGGCTCTCTACTTTTCATCCAGGGGCAGTGGAGCCTAAGAGTCAATGACGGCAAGTATGGACTTGGTTGGAATGAAGACTGTTTAAAGTGGACCAGGACTGGACAAACCTTCTAAAAAGGACTCCTTCAGATAGAAGATGGAAATGGCACATCTAGGTTATAGAAAATTCTGCAGCACCATGGACGATATTCTGACCTGCCAGCCTTGTGCTTTTGTCTTAATTTGTGCTCTGGGTCATGAATTGGACTCTGCCTGCCTCATCATCAGCTTCAGATTGTGGACTATGCCATCTACTTTCCATGTGCTTCCTCAGCAACTGGGGAGGGAATCTCATTTATTTATAAGCTGAAAGTGCATGTGGTGGAACAGGAGTGCATATGCCACAATGGTGCATTTGTGCAGTGGTCCTCAGACCCCAGTGGAAGAACAAATCAATCTCTCCCTCTCATGGAGAGGGACATCTCTAATGGTGACCTTTGAAGGCCAGCCCAGAGAGGAAGAGAGGACAGAACATACCATCCAGGCAATTTGACATCCTGAACTTATCAATGGGAAATAACCTGAAGCAATAATGGATGGTAATATATTCAGAGATGTCCAAAGTGGTGCATTTTGTAACCGTTGGATACCATCTTGATTCAAAACTGCATTCAGTGGTATCCAACCATTGACCAAAACCTGCTCCTTGCACTTGGGAACTGTCACACCAAATTGGATGATGTCACACCAAACTGAGCGACAATATCTTCAGAGTCATCCAAATCAGTACAGTTCGGAACAGTTTGGTCTCCAATCTGGAATCCAAACATTGTCAGATGGTATTCAAACAGAGATCAGAACCTGTTCCATGATCCTGGGAACCATCTTGCCATATTGGGTCATTGACTCTGGGTCCACCAACTCTTGGCCTTCTGCCTTGCGCCTCATCAGTATCAGTAGACACTGGCCACCACCACTCAGAATGACAGAAATTCCAAGTAATTGTAGTATGGTAAAACTAAGATGGTGAGCCATTTGGATGGTATCTGTGACCCTGGAGGCAGCCCTAAATGGAGTCTACTGATATTTTTATTATTACAATTTACTCGCCCTTCTCCCAAAGGTCCCAGGGCAGGTTACAACAATTTAAAAGTACAATACTGAAACACTTTAAAAACTTACAACTACAAAAGATGCAATAATGAAAAATAGGGTGGGTCCTTAAAAAATACACCTCAGGTGTAAGAAGCCTGAACATTTACATAGGCTTATATCAGACAGCAAAATGTGAATCAGTGCCCTGCTGTGTGATAAACAAGAGGAAAAGTTAATTTCTTGATTACTCTCCACGACAAAACCACTTTTGCAAATCCAGCCTCAGATATTTCAGCTGTGAGGCCCAAAGCAAATTGCATGGAGTCAAAAAGTACTGGAGCTCATAATTTACATTATGTTCTTCTAATTTCAAAAAGTTCTGTACTTCTGTAATTAAATTTTGCTAAGCCATAAAGCAACCTTCACATCTCATGTCCCATTATGAATCTCATCCTTAGACAATCCATCTACACTATTATCAGTCCCAGATGGTGGAACAAGAGCCAAGCAAAAGCTCTTGGAATTCATTTCAGCTGTTTACAAAACTGGCTAATTTTCAGGATATTAAAATGTATTGCAGAGTGCTATAAATCCAGCACCCTCTCCCCATATATATTGTGCTCCATGACACATCAGGAGAAAATACATTTAAAATTCCTAGGAAATTGTCTTGCCTCTTAACAGCTTAAAATTGATTTGATGCATTGTATGAGTTGATGCATTGATTTGATGCATTGTATGTAAGTTAATAATCTGCATACATCAATCACAGTTTGTGGGCTGGGGTGGCCCATGACTGAAGTAGGATATTTCAGCTTTCAGGAGAGACGGAGGGAATATGTGAGTGGGTAAGCTCACCCATTCCTGTCATATTAGTAGGAACCATGAAGGCATCAGCTCAGTGCCTCTCCTCCTCTCTGCACAGCCTGTCATTTCTGGACTGTCAAGCAGGCTAATTAAAAGAGCTTTTAAAATGCAGATAGGAGGAACGGCCAGTGGTGGAAGGAGGAGGAAATCCATTCTAAAAACATAGCATATCTTCCCTTGGCCGTTGTCACTGTTGTTGATTAAAACTGAGTTGGGAATTCCTGATAGCCTCCCCTAAGAACATGAGCCCTCTGGTACAGGTCAAGGGATCATCTAGCCCAACACTCTGTCCTCACAGTGGCCAACAAGATGCTCACAGGAAGCCCAGAAGCAGAACCTGAGCTCAACAGCAACCTCCCTACTTGCGATTCCCAGCAGCTGGTATTCAGAGGCATACTGCCTCCAACAATAGAGGTAAAACATAGCCATTAGTGTGCCTAATAGTGATATCTATCTATCTATCTATCTATCTATCTATCTATCTGGAAGGACAGATCCTGAAGCTGAGGCTCCAATACTTTGGCCACCTCATGAGAAGAGAAGACTCCCTGGAAAAGATCCTGATGTTGGGAAAGATTGAGGGCACAAGGAGAAGGGGACGACAGAGGACGAGATGGTTGGATAGTGTTCTCGAAGCTACCAGCATGAGTTTGACCAAACTGCGGGAGGCAGTGGAAGACAGGAGGGCCTGGCGTGCTCTGGTCCATGGGGTCATGAAGAGTCGGACATGACTAAACGACTAAACAACAACATCTCTCTCTCTCTCTCTCATCATGAAGTAAGGGTGATGCAAATAGGCAATTCCGCATCCAAGGCAGACTTAAAATCAGTCCCCTTCAATTTTTAAGAAAAAATGCTCCATGCTTGGTGGAAGGAGACATTAATCCTAGATAGGAGTGCTCTTTTCTTCAGTCAAAAATAGCAGCTTCTTCAGAAGGTCTAAGTGTATGAGGGCAGTGAAGGCAGACTGGGGCATTAGTATACTCCTATGTGCCATTCTTATGCATACTACCTTGGAATCTATTTTTGAATGAAGTTGCACTTACTTGTTAATAATAACCATATTAAGGTTTTTAATGCAGTTATGAGTCACTTTCCATCACTTTTACTTTTGTGCACATTCCACATCATGAAAGCACCACTTCCCTTTTTCAGCTTGTTCTGCATCACTGCCTCGGAGCCTTTGATCCTTCTTCTAGACACGTTTCCAAGATCTGATCACTCATCCATCAGGGAAGAAAGTTGCAGAGAACAGTCTTAAGACAGCAAATCAAGACAAGGCAACAAGAGAGCATGAACAAGTAGGCATCAAACTCTCACATTTGGGCCTGCAGTCATACCACAAAAAGTGACACCAGACTAACAGACCAGACTCTAGTCCACAAAAGCCCAGGACATAACTAACATGCTAGTCTTCAAGGTGCCACAAGTTTCCTTGTAGTCTTTGAGGTAGGAGTTTAGGGCAGACATCCCTTTGGGAATTATCACAAAAGATGTCATTCACATATGGGACTTGGCTCTGACCGTGATTCAGGCTTCAATATCACTGGTCGGTCCCCCAGCCAGAAGGTTTCATCTTATTGGTACATTGTCCACTTTTGAGGCATTCTCCATTGGCATGGAATGGAACCGGCATGCCATTGGGAAGGGTGATGCTTACCTTTTCAGACTTGGACATCACATATAAGGCAACCAGGGCCTGAGGTGCACACACAGCTTACTGCACATTATCTGAGGGATCAAAAAACAAACAAAAAAACAACAACAAAAAACTTCCCCTGAAACCTCAAGGAAATCTTTGAGAAGAAAAAGCAGAGCAGTGGATATGACATAGTTTCCTTTCATTTTACCAACCTCTCAGGCTGGAATAGTGGTCCAAAGCACACTGGCTGAGAACTCCAAGCAACAAGGAGATCAGCATGAAACTGTAGCCTTCAGGGCAGTTGGAGGGTTGGAGCTGAGCTCCTCTTCATCTGACTCAATCGGGAGGCATGGCAAGGGAGGAGTGGGTTGCTTTCAAGCTTCTGTGTGTCTCTTACCTGAAAAGAGCAGACAAAACAACACCAGCCCTGATAATTTGAGATGTGCCAACTGTGACAGGAGAGAAAGAAGCAACAGAGCTTCCTTCTGGTGGTTCCCTCATTGCAAGAAGTGAGGTTACAGGGAACCAGACAGAGGGCCTTCTCAGTAGTGCCGTCCGCCCTGTGGAACACCCTACCTTCAGATGTGAAGGAAATAAGCAGCTATCTTATCTTTAAAAGACATCTGAAGGCAGCCCTGTTTAGGGAAGTTTTTAATATTTAATGCTGTATTGTTTTTAACACTCAATTGGGAGCCAGATGGGCGGGGTATAAATTCTTCTTCTTCTTCTTCTTCTTCTTCCTCTTCTTCTTCTTCTTCTTCTTCTTCTTCTTCTTCTTCTTCTTCTTCTTCTTCTTCTTCTCAGAAATGTCCCAAATTAGCCACGGTATCAGACACAGGATGAGGCATCCGAGATTATATGAGGCCCATTTCTCATTTAGAAGGAAGGAATGTGAGGGAGTGTGTGGCTTCACGACTATTAGCATACTGAACTGGATTTTGTGAATGTTGCAAAATATTTCCAAATAATCACCGATGGGCTGCGTTTGCACATAAAGTGGACGCAGTAACTCTCCCATGAGGAAAGCTTGCAGACTTTTAAGTTGAGAGAAAGGGGAAGCAAGAGGTGACACCATTAGAAGTTTATAAAATTATGCAGGGCATGGAGAATGTGGATTGTGAGAAGTTTTTCCTCCCTCTTACATAACTCTAGAACTTAGAAGATTCAGTTGGAAGATTCAGGACAATGAAAGAAAGTACTTCTGCACACAACACACATTAAACTATGGAACTCACTTCCACAGGAGGCAGCGGCAGCCACCAACTTGGATGGCTTTAAGAGAAGATTCAACAACTTCATGGAGGAGAGGGTTATTGAAGGCTACTAGTCATTATGGCTATGCTCTGCCTCCATGATCAGAGACACTAAATGCTTCCAACTGATAACCAACAGGAGGGGCCCAACCAGATGATTATGCGAAGCTGGAAGGCAGGACCTGAACGTAACAGTGCTCTCCTCACCTGTCAATACCACCAGCAAGTGGTATTCAAGGTCATACGGCTTCTGACAGTGGAAGCAGAACATTAGACTAGTAATCATTGATAGCCACATCCTCCATCAATATCCTCCAATGGTCAAAGGTGATGGGAATTTTAGTTATCTGGTGTAGAGGAATTATAGGTGTTACTTTTAAGAATAAATATATAGAATTGCAGAGTTGGAAGGGTCCTGAAGACCATCTCATCCAACCCCCTGCAATGTAGGAACGTGCAGCTGTCCTGTACGGGGGTCATCCTTGCAATCTTGGCATTATCAGTACCATGCTCTAAGTTTAATCAATTGAGCTTTCCATTCACTATGGTGTATCCACCTTCATTGGACATACCAGAAAGCATAAAGTAAAGCAGGGTGGGAAAGGGAGAGAGAGGCAATGATGATAGAATGAATCTGTTCCAGGAGCCATTTCATACCAAGGCAAGTAAATCATGGTTTCATAGCAAAGTACAGAGAAAGCCGCTGAAACGTGATCCCAAGATTTGAAGGATGAGACAGGAGAAGCCAAATTTATATAGTCTAGAAAAAGAGAAAACACATCTCAAGAAGGCTTGATGGGTCTATAAATGCCTTCATGGTAACAATATATAAATGTTAACAGTATCAAGTCATTAAGGGGCATTTGATAGAAGACATTACACAACCTACCGAAAAATGCTACAAATCAAGTGATGGTTCTAAGTTTGATGATCACGGAGCGTCGAAGATTCCGACATCTTTTGAAGTCTAGGCAGTTTCTTTTGTACCTCTTTGGCACTGTGAGCAGCAGATATGACCACATAATGAAACCTTCTTGTTAATATAAAAAGGGCCCTTATCTTATAAAAACACAACCTGGGACTGCAGTGTACATTGTGGTTGGGAACGCCACTTTGAGCTGTGTGATACATCCATTTTGTTTTCTTCTCCCGCAGAAGTCAGAGATAGGAGTTTACTGCAAAGGGATTGCATTAAAAAATAATAATTGGAAGACAAAATTTAAAGCAGCCCAGTCTAAAACTATTTCATCATTGAAAGCAATTTATCTTGGTTATTATAAATTGAAGTGAAAACAATAAAGGCAAGGATGATGATTTTTAGATTAGGCTTCTGCCATAGCACTAGAGAATCATGTGCTCTTGCAAGCCACCTGTTTCAGAGTAGGGCCATGGCAATTTATAGTTCTTCAGTCAAGGCCAACATGTCATTCATGGGCAGATGCCAGAATCCCAACATCCTGAGAAAGCCTACTTTTGATGCCAGCCCTGAGCTCCCCACATCAGGTGGATGTTTCTGTGAGCTGCCCACCATTTTAGTTTCTCAAAGTGGCCACCTATCACTGACATACATCTAGCCTCATCTTTGTTTCCTTTTTGGAATGCACCTCTTTCAGCCAGCTTTTGGATGAGGCTATCAGTGACCTAAATCCTTTATAAATCCTTATAGGGCCGTCTTAAGCATATCCGGCACTGTCGTGCAAAAATCCCTACAGCCCCCCCCCCCCATTTTCCAGAGTTGTCGTCCTTTTTTAAGGGGGGGACCCAAAGTTGTTGAACTTTTTAAGGAAAGGTTCCCCCCAGAGTTGTTGAGCTTTTTGGGGGGAGCTGACACCACGCTTACACATTATCTCTAACAAGCACTTAGAACAAAATAAAATGAAAAGGCAGAAGAAAATCTAATGAAGTTTTCAATTCCAAAGCAAGACTCATTCAAGACTCAGCAGTTCTTCTAATTCATCCTCATGATTCAAATCACCGCATATCAAAAAGTTAAAGCAATCACCAGTTTGTTGTTCTTTAAATAAATTAATAAAGACACAGACAATGAAGTTCCCGGCCAATTTGTGTTTAAGTACAAAGCTGACGTTTTCAAATATTGTGGGGGGTGGGGGTGGATGTAAAGCAGTGACATCCTGAACCTAAAAAGTACCCAAAACTTGGGTCACAAAGGCTGCAGCCCTAACTGCACTTACCTGAGAGTAAGCCCTGCTGAATCTAATAGGACCTTACTTCCGAGTAGACAGCAGGACTGCAGCAAGAAACACAGTTGGGAATTAGGGCTTTTTGTTTAAAGTCTCAACCAGAGGAAAATGTAATATTGGAGATTAGGAAAGGAATATGAATATATTGGGGGGAGGGGGCTTGCGAGAGACCAAAAACCACAGGTAGCAAGACAAGGCACACTATCTGGGGAGCAAGTCTCACACATAGTTGCTTGGGGTGAGGAATGCAGAGGAACCATAGTTGGGTTGTGTGTGTGTGTTTTTCAGAAAAGCATAGAATTGGAAGGGATCCTGCGGGTCGTCTAGCCCAACCCCCTGCAATGCTTTTTAGCTTGCATTGATCTCAAAAACCCCCAGTGCCTTTTTTTTTTTTTAGTTGGATAGGCAATTAACAGGCTTGTTTCACAAATAAGGGAGAAGGAGGGTTGCTGGCTTGGTTTGGTTTGCCTTTGTTCTAGTTTTTAGCATGTGCTTAGTACTGTAGTTTCAGGCTGTGAACCGCCCTGATATCTATGGGTGGGGGGCAGCAGTAGTAGCAGCAATAATAATGGTGATGATATTTTTCTCAGGGCTTGGAGTGGGTGATGGCCAGTTGCTGGAATGAATGGGGTTGGTGCCATATGGTCAGGCTTGCTTTACAACCCCTAGGGATCTTGTTGGGGGGGGGCAGAAGGAGCCCACCCCCCCCCCCAAAGAAGAAGAAGAAGAAAAATGAAGGGAGGAGGCTTCTCTTCCCTGGGATAGAGTTGCCTGTAACATTAAACACAGGGCACAATTCCAGGGAGAGAGAGAAACCAGGGCAGCAGCTGCTGCTACTCATGGCTTGGGCTAGATGTAGCTGAACAGGATGGGCAAGGGGACCCTGCAAGCAGGGCTGCATACCCAGTGAGGAGGCTCCAGACCAAAGGAGGAAACAGGGCAAGGGGGGGAGCTCCTCTCTTCTTCTTCCTTCCTCCTACTCCTTGTGCTCCGTTTTCCCCTCACCTCACCTCTCTCTTCCCACAGGGCGGGTGGGCCAAAGAGAGAGAGAGAGAGAGAGAGAGAGAGAGAGAGAGAGCGCGAGAGCACTGCAGGCCAGCCACCCATATAGTTGGCAGGGTGCAGCTTCCATCCTAAGCCTCTGCAGGGATTGCTCTCCTCCTGCAGAGGCTTGGGAGGCAAGCTGAACGCCCGCCAGCCATATGGTTGGCGAGGCGCAGCTGGCGGGTGCAGGGAAAGGGGAGGTTGCCGGCAAAGCCGCGCAGCTCCCCCACGTGCTGGGGCATCCCTGAGAGGCCAGCGCCCTGGCGCAAGTAAACCCAATAGGAAAGATGCCTCTGAATCCTTACCCACCGCTGCTTTTTATGAATCGTAGTGATATAGCTGTTTTCCGCATTTGCATTTTACAAATATTATATATGTATGTTGTGTTGTTTATCATGCTGCAAACCAGCCTGCAGATTATTAACAGGACATTTAAGTTTAATTATCATTCACATCATGGTGCTGTAGTTGTGGCTGCAGCTTTCTCTCTCCAGAATTTCCTTTTCATAGTGCTTATAGGAAATGCACCAACAGACCATAAGCATGAGAGCCCTTCTCCTGATTGTGAGAGCCCTGTTGTGTTTGGGTCTGTCTGCAGACTTCCCATAGGCATCAGGTTGGCCATTGTGATATCTGGATGTTGAACTAGGTGGGAAACTGGCCTGATCCAAAAGAGCTCTTATCACCAGTATCTGGTAAATTCACATCCTTGCCACGCAGGAAGGTCTTTTTTTTAAAAAAATCCTCTGCTGTTATTCATTTCAGGAAGAAATAAACCTGTCTGCTGTGACAAGGAAGTAAAACACCAGAGCCTAAGGTAACAATTCATCATTCCGCAAGCCCCATGTTGATGGAATGGATCCCCCAGATATGGACTGCCCCAAACCTGTTCCATGTGGGTTGGCCAGTGTTGAACCTTGCCATGGTGGAAGTCAAGCAAGCAGATTCCTAGCAGGCATATAGGTAAAGGTAAAGGGACCCCTGACCATTAAATCCAGTCACGGACGACTCTGGGGTTGCAATGCTTATCTCACCTAACTGGCTGAGGGAGCCGGCGTTTGTCCACAGACAGCTTCCGGGTCATGTGGCCAGCATGACTAAGCCACTTCTGTTGAAACCAGAGCAGTGCACGGAAACGCCGTTTACCTTCCCGCCGGAGCGGTACCTATTTATCTACTTGCACTTTGACATGCTTTTGTGTGTTTTTCTCCCAATTTTTTTAATTGTTTTTCACAACTTCAAAACAAACAAACAGACAAACATACATACATACATACATACATACATACATACATCCTGTTTAAGTCTTGGTAACATTATTAAGTGACTTCCTCAAATCCCCTTGGTTGAATTTCATTATATCTCATTTTAACAGTTTTCCAAAATCGATTTTCTCAAAAAATTAACTTGGTTACTTAACATATTTCATTCTTTCTAGTCTGACTTTAAACATCTTAAATCTTATCCTTACATACCGGTATTTAAATCCTAAGCCTATCTATTTATTTGCAAGCATTTCCAATTAAGTTATCAACATATTTAGCTAAGTAGTCTTTAAATTTCTTCCATTCTTCCTGGTACTCCCCCTCCTTCTGGACTCTTCCAGTCAGGTTGGCCAGCTCCAAAAAATCCATCATCTTCATCTGCCACTTTGACGTGCTTTTGTACTGCTAGGCTGGCAGGAGCTGGGACTGAGCAACGAGAGCTCACCCTGTTGTGGGGATTTGAACTGCTGACCTTCCGATCAGCAAGCCCTAGGCTCTGTGGTTTAGACCACAGTGCCACATGCTCCCCATATACCCCAACATTAAACTTGGGGGTGCCATGCTCAATCCTCCCCTCAGGCCCCTTATGGGGCTCCCCCCTATACTATGTTGATGCTGCCTAATGCCATTTCCGTCCTCATACAAACTACACTCTTCCGCCTAACAAAGGAAGGTCATAATTTCACTGAGGGAAAGACAGAAACACATACACACGTGTGCGCGCGCGCACACCCCCCCCTCTGTTAGGTTGAGGGGGGGGGAATACTTTCCGCCCCTGTCAACCAGCAATTCCAAATTGCTCAGTGAAGGCTCTAACCCAAGGGTGGGCAGGCAGGCAAGAAGCTCTCAAGGCAAAATGGCCCTGAGCTCCAGGAGAAGCAGCTTTATATAGGCTTTAGCCTTCCCCTTTGCAAGGGCTCATGGGAACGCCTTTTCCTTTGATCCCACCCCACAAACAAGATACTGGGCAAAACCCATGCGCCACAGCGCTGCTGGGCAAAGGTGTCCCATGCTTATTGTGCGCAGAACAAGGCATATGTGCATATCCCATTGCTCACCCTGGCTTACTGGAGGAATGTGGGGAAGGGCAGGGGGCAGAATCATGGCCTCAGCAGCACAGGGCGCTTGGCAATTGCTCAAAGGTGCCCTTCTGCTAACTCCAGGGCTGTGTCTGGCAACCCCTGCTTCACTCTAAAGCAAGGTACTGAGCCCAATCCTAACTACCTCTGCTCAAAGTAAGTCTAGTTGATTTCAGGATGCTTTACTTCCACAAAAGCAAACTTATGACTATAGCCCAAGATGCAGGAAACAGTTGGAGAAGGAGAATGTTGAACTAGATGGATTCTTGGTTGGATCTAATGTGATAGGGCTCTGGGATGAGAAAAACTCAGCTTCATTTCTCTAAAATTACATTTAAGTATAGCTGGAGATATGGTAAAAGGCAGTGTCTTAAGGTTCACACACCCCCTCCCTGCCCCCGCAATGGCTTATGCCTGGAGTTTGGAATAGCAGCTGCATTGGATGAAATCTAAAAGCAATTTCCCTAAGTGCATAGAAAAAGATATAGCCATATGTAACTGCACTGCAAGTGCATAACACTATTGCAAAGTAAATTACATTCGAAGGAACCCCACTGTGGAGAATAGGAGCTGTTGTACGACTGGGACTGTTGACGGATGATCATGCAAAATTTTAACATGAAAATTAGAGATAGCTTAGTGGTGATCTGAAAAGCTTGAAGGCACTGAACTGATGCCCAATTAGCTGAATTCTGAGGCTTTAACACTAACTTAGGCTTGAGAGTTCCCCAGAGCTGGTTAAGAAATCATCAGCCATATTTTCTGTTATTCTTCAGTTATCACCATGGAAATGCATTTCTAACTAGATAAACTGATAAATTGTGAGGTCGTTGGTTTTTCAGATTAAGCTTTAATTGGCAGGGGGAAATGAGGAGTTTGGTTCCCCCTGCTTTTTTTCTTTTTAGTAACTCCAGAAAGGTTTTCAAAGCAGTTCACAGTAAAATGAAAGAAATAGGGCAATAAAATGATCCAAATATATTAAAAATGACATTGGAATGTATGCTATGGCTCATACGTAGGCCACATAAGTCTTCCAAAGAGGCAGAAGGAGAAACCCTTCATTTGCCTTGATTGAGAAGCAAGTTAAAAAAAACAAAACACAAACCCCACTGGGTTGTAGAAACTATCAATGCTTGCCAGGCCCAAACTCTGTGGAGCCTAGGCTCCTCTTGCTGAAGAGGGATGGTTGCCCACAGGGAACAGGGGTTCCTTAATGGCTCTAGTGGCAAATAAGATCTGCTATGATTTGAAACAGGTACTAGGGAAGGAGTGGGGAACCTGTGGCCCTCCAGATTTTGTTGGATTACAGTTCCCATCACCCCTGACCATGATCCATGCTAGCTGGGGCTGATGGGAGTTGAAGTCCAACAACATCTGGAGGGGGACAGGTTCTCCACCCCTGAACTAAATGATGTCCTTCCTCTTATTAGGCTCTCCCTGCTGTGAACTGAAGACTGAAGAACCAGAACACTATGATCATACCACAGTGGTTGCCTCACCATAATGGAACATGGTGGGTCAATATATTTTATTTCTAGCTGTAGTGTTATTCTGTGCATTTGGACTGTGTGTGTTTGTGTGCTTTAAGGTGTTAAATACTGTTTTATAATGATAATTCATAAAACAGGATCTCCTTGCTTGCACCACCATGACTCCTCCAATCTTTTTCTTTTCTTTTTCTTTTGTTACTGCTGCCGTTGTAAACTGTGCTCACCCCACACCAACACCTGTGCACACACCTGCTACAGAGGTGGATTTAGGGGAGTGTGACCAGTTCACCTGCACTAAGTGCTGAGCCGAGGGGGCGCTGCATGGGCACTGCAACAATGATGAACAGTGGAAGGCGAGAGGAACTGAATTTTGACGTTAAAAGAATTTGTATATTAGGAGAAAATTTGCACTAAAACACTAATGAATTTCCATGATGAATTAAAACCACAAACTGATGTGAAAATCTGGGTAATTGATTTTTTAAAAATGATTTTTAATTTCAAGTAACAAAACATATCCATACAAGGAAAACGGAGCTCAGAAGTTGTACAGAAAAGAGAGAAAAATAGTGGCTGATGGTTGTAGTTTTAGATGTTCTAAGAAAGGCAGTCAAATGAAAGTGTCTCTTCATAAGGTTTCATGAGTCGATGGAGGGTGAAAACCAAACTCGATTGTTTTAACAAAGTCAATAAAAGGATACCATGTTTTATAGAAGGTGAGAGTCTTTCCCCCTTCCAATCAATATTCCTTTTGTGAAATGGTTAATTTGTCCAGAAGCACGATGTCCTATACCTGCAAAATCCAGACTTCAAAAAGAGTTGCATTTAAAGTTTTCCCATTTCTTGCAATCACTAGTCTAGCTGCAGTTAATAAATAGTGGATGAGGTCTTTATTGGTTATGTTCTTAATCTGTGGAGTAAAATAAGATACTAGGGCTAATTTGGGGTCTGGTTGTAGCAATTGTCCCATCATTTGATTGTTTGAAAAACCTTTTCCCTAAAGGGAATAATTTTTGGGCAAAACCACCACATGTGTACTAGAGAGAGCCAGGTAAATTGTATTCCCACCAGCAAAGGCTGGATGTGCTATGATTAAGCCTATATAATCTGGCTGGGCACATATACCAATGGCGTGCTATCTTTAAAGCATTTCTGGATTTCTAATTGAGATGGATCCAAATGGTCATTTATTCCAGAGTTGTTCCTCTCATTCTTCTCCACCCCCCCCCCCATTTTAGTCTTAATGAAGTGAGAGGAAGGGTAGCCAATTGTGTGAGGATTTTATATAGCTGGAAGATGGTTCCCTTTCCCAGTGGGTCAGCTGAGTTGAGTAGTTGCACAAAACTATTAAAGCTGAGTAATGCTTGAGTCCCTGCATTTGGCTGATTTAGAAAAAGTATAATCTGGTATATCTCTAACCAGCCAAATGGTATAACTCTCAATATAAAATTTATTCCTGGAGCTGTAAGGGCCTTTTGATTAGAGTAGAAGTCACTGAATTTATTTAATTCCACTGTTTTCCACCTAACAAATGGGCCTGATTTTGCTGCTGTGAGAAATGAAGAGTGCTGAGTTACTGGGACTAAAGGGGAATCAAAAGCTAAACGTTTCAGTCCCCATTCTTTCCAACTAGTCAAGAAAATTGATTTTAAGATTAGAAAAATGAGAAATGGAAAGAAACCAAAATTTGACAGATTTGCCAGTCCCTAGTAAGGCTGTTCCCACTTTCTTTTATTACAAAGGGGATGGAGATGTTATTTTATATGCTCAGCACTGGGAAATAACTAAAACAGAGGAGCATTGTCAGAGATGAGGGACAGAACCAGTTAGAGAACTTGGCACTTGTGATTAGCATCTTTACATCAAAGTTTAGCAGTGATGCATTTTGGGGCTCAGCTATCAATAATACCGAGATCAAAACCAGCTGGTCCGGCCTTTAAGTGCCACACACTCTGAATTATGGTCAAAAGGAAGCTGGAATCTCACAAGTGAAACCCCATTATCAGAGGGGAGTTCATCTTGCTATGGCCAGATAAGAGAAACATTGCATCTTTTCCCAAGTATCTGCTGGAATTAGCCCAATGGAAAGACTGCCTAGTAATAAAACTCATGGAATACTATCTTTAAAAAGAGAGAGAAAGGGACCAATGCAATGTGAATAACAACAGCACTGGTTCTGAAATGAGGCAGAAATTTAAAACCCAGTAAGGCTGCAGTCCTCACTGCAGATGGTGACAGCAGTCACGAAATTAAAAGACGCCTGCTTCTTGGGAGAAAAGCCATGACAAACCTAGACAGCATCTTAAAAAGCAGAGACATCACCTTGCCAACAAAGGTCTGTATAGTTAAAGCTATGGTTTTCTCAGTAGTGATGTATGGAAGTGAGAGCTGGACCATAAAGAAGGCTGATCGCCAAAGAATTGATGCTTTTGAATTATGGTGCTGGAGGAGACTCTTGAGAGTCCCATGGACTGCAAGAAGATCAAATCTATCCATTCTTAAGGAAATCAGCCCTGAGTGCTCACTGGAAGGACAGATCATGAAGCTGAGGCTCCAATACTTTGGGCACCTCATGAGAAGAGAAGACACCCTGGAAAAGACCCTGATGTTGGGAAAGATTGAGGGCACAAGGAGAAGGGGACGACAGAGGACGAGATGGTTGGATAGTGTTCTCGAAGCTACCAGCATGAGTTTGACCAAACTGCGGGAGGCAGTGGAAGACAGGAGTGCCTGGCGTGCTCTGGCCCATGGGGTCACGAAGAGTCGGACACGACTAAACGACTAAACAACAACAACAAGGCTGCAGTCCACCACTGAAGCCACTGACATGCCCTTTGGCTCATAAGACTTGAAGATACCTTATTAAGGCCACTGTGCAAGTCTACCAAATTTGCAGCATGACCACCTACTTTTTGCTTGACCCAGAAGAAAACAGATGATGGAGAGCAGGGGTCTGAAAGACACATGAGATTTTGACTGTATTAAGATGGACCACTACCCAAATCACCATAAGAGATATGTGGCCTCCCTTCAGGGTGTGACCAATGGAGATCTGAGGTTGTGATGAATGACAGAGATATTTGATTTGTTAAGAACACAGTTCTGTTTATTTCTAGAATGTAATTTAGGCCTGAGTTCAACATTTTCAGAACTTTAGGTTGAAATTTGTGGTAGTGGTTTTTGTTCGTGTTCAAAATCAAGCTATTAATCACCTCTCCCTGTCCACCATCACCACATCCCTCTATCAAATGATGCTATGTCATCAAAGAATGTTGTCCTCTGCAGACTTTGGGTGGTAGTAATAATAATAATAATAATAATAATAATAATAATAATAATAATGGTGGTCATTAGAAGATGTGCTGATGCTACTGGAAATTTTTGTTCTATGATTTTATCTCCACCTTTGAAAATTGATGGGGCTTTGCCTTCCGTTTTGTTCTTACATTGCTTCAAATTTAAAGGCAAAGTTATCAGATGAGAACTTTCATCTCAGCCATAGCATACCACAGCAAAGGACTTTTCTCCAACAGCTGCTCAAAAGATGGGGAGCATATGAAGAAAGACCAACAGAGAAAAGCTTAGTTGACTGGCAGGCTCACGGGGGCTGCAAAAATGATTGTTCACAACAAGCATGGTGGTCACATGGACTGGTCTCAATGCATTGTACAAACAATGTTGCTAGAGATGAATGGAACCAGAGGGATCAGCTCCACTTTCAGATCCAGCTTAATGGATATTTTGGGCTGTCCAATTCAAATTCTCTTGAAGAAGCCTGAATTTTTAAATACTTCAACCTTGTATTGGTTACAGTTTTTTGTTTTCTTGGTCATTGACAATTTTCATTAGCTTGTCTCTGCACTTGGTTCAATGCATGCATATATGTGTAACAAGGAGAAATATTGTCCTTCCTCTCCTGAACAGTCCATGCTAAGCAGTAGCCTCCTGGCTGAAAAGCACAGACTTAATCAGGTATCATTTCCATTCTAAATGTGAGCAGGTACTGTGCTGTTGCTATTAATTAATCAATTTCATAACATTTATAAACCGCTTGATTGTAAAAGAAACTTCCAAGCAGTTTAGAAAAAGGACGAAATAATAAAAATATTGGTAAAAACAATTAAAAAATATATTCAAAACATTCAAAAAATTAAAACCAGCAATAAACTAAAATACACACATCAGCATTCTAGATATCTGGATAGGCTTGCCTAAACAAAAACACTTGTTAGAAGACACTAACAAGAAGGTGTCTGCCTTATATCACTATTAAGCCAACCAATTTGTGTACAGGGCATGGCATAGTCTCACCTAGAGCTTTAGACAATGAAGCAGTACACAAATTCCATTAAATAAATAAAACAAATAAATAATAGGTAGCCACTCAAGGTGATCATTGAGTTATTGTTGCTGATCCTTATTCCAAATTGGCATTTGTGTACTTTTCCTCATTCTGCTGAATTTTGCAGTATCTTGTGAAACAAGGCAGCACTCTTGCCTGCCACAGACATTCCAAGATCCTTGTTGGAAATACAGCAATTGGATTGGGAATATTTATCTGCTGCTATGAGTATGCAGTTTTGTGGGTTTCCATAAATGAAAACTGTGGCCATTCATTGTGTCCCTAGTTTACATCATGCCCACATTCTCATCACCGGTATTAGCACAAATTGAATTTTATTCCCTTAGAACTGAAGGAAGACCCAACACTGTTATGTTTTAGACATTTTTTAAAAAGGTTTCATTTCTCCAAAGCCTTCTCAAACTAGCCTGATTTATTTCTGCAGTTTATAATCCTATTTGGTTGTGATGCCTTAATGCTGTTTTTGTGATCTGCGCTGTGTATTATATTCTGTTTCAGTGCGTCTCTTTTTATTCATTTATTTACCTGATTCCATTTATGAATCGCTTCCCATAAAATACACTGTGGTGATTTCACAGCAAAAACACCAACAATATAACCCCCACCCCAAAAAAATCACATGTGAAAACAATTAAAAACAATTTCACAAGAAAAAATAATTGCAAATCCAATGCAGACACAGAATAGGACAAAGGCCTCCACTTCTTGAAAAGACATCATTTTCAGCAGGCACGGAAGAAACAATAGAGATGGTACATGTCTGGTGTGTGACAGTAGGAAGTTCCAAAGGTAGGTGCCACCACACTAAAGACTTTATGCTGGTTTATTGTTCAGTTTCACTGCATTCTGTATTTTTATGGCTGTGTAAACACTATACCTTTAAAGCACACCTGAAACACATTCTTTCCCTCAAATAATTCTGGGCACTGTATTTTTCCAGGTTGCTGGGAATTGCAACTCTGTGAGGGGTAAACTACAGTGTCCAGAATTTGTTGAGGGAAAGAATGTCCTTCAAATGTGATTTAAAGGTCTAGTGTGCACATAGCAATTGTAACGTGGGATTGGCTTTTATTTGAGATTGTAAGCTGCTTTGTGGAGGAAGTTCCTAACCCCCCCCCCCCAGGATATAAACTTTACAATAATAATAATTTCACCCCAACACCACAAGTGTGCTGACAATGGGTGTAGGGAAAGAGGTTATGTGATGACATCACATTATGAGGTAAGTGTTCATATTATTTAGCACAGGTTGAGAATAAGATAGAGGGACATTCTTTCTGCTAGCAACCTCCATGTCTTGGTCACGCTCTGCCCTGAAATAATCCACAACTTTGTTTCCTAGTAATCTAGAACAATTGTGTTTCCTGTTCCTTGAAGTTGTGTGGCTTAGGTGAACAGTTTGAGTATTTTAATACTCTTCTGAAATGGCCAGTGACCCAATAAAATGTATCCATCAATACCATCATAAAATTTTCAAGTGATTATGTTCTTCAGGAACAGTTTATTAACCAGACAGTAATAAAATCTACCGCAGACTTCTTTGCTAATTGCCAGACGCACCAATTTGCCACCCACCCAGAGAAAACCAGAAATACAAATTCATCAAACACAGTTTAAGGTGCAAAAGGATTTTCTTTATATCTTCCTGCCGCTTGCTAGCAGCTGCTTCCACACAAAGAGAGGCACTTTGCTAACAAATTCCAAGTTGCTACTAATTGCCAGCAAGGGAAGGCTGGTTCCTTCTCAGGTCAGGCTGAGCAGGAATCTGCTGCTTAGCTCCACTCTCAGAAGACCTGCTGCCTGACAGTTGGCAGCAAGACTGTCTCCACCATGAGCTGAATGAGACCCAGCTTCACAGACCCAGTCCCTTGCCTCAGAGGACCTTGGATGAAACTGTTGACTGGCAACTGGCAACTTCCAGAAAGGAAAGACTTCATTACAGACTAGGGAAAATCCAGATGCTCAGCCCCACTCCCTATCCTCAGATGCATCCTGAGTTGGATCATTGGTCCATGTAGCTCAGTACTGTCTCTGCTGACTGCCAGTGGCTTTTTAGGGTTTCTGTCAGGGTTCTCTCCCAGCCCTAACTGGAGAATGCTGGGGATTAAACCTGAGATGCTCTGCCACCGAGCTCCAGCCATTCCCCATCAGGCTAAGCTAAAGTTTGCAGGACCTTGGACAGCTCCCAGCAAGCACTTTGGGTAAGGTCTTACTTTGACAGGGACCTGAGTTAAGTTGATAATCTACGATAGGAAGCAGACCTACCTAGTACCCCAACCCCTCCCTTACCTAGTTAGGCTAAAAGCCTGAAAAACTTGAGCACTGTCTCAGGTTCATTTCTACATTTTCCATGTATTAAGCAGATAGGATGAAAATAAGCAGCTAAAGCTCACATTTCCCTTCCCCACACCCACCAGCATGAAACCTGCCTGTGCTGAAGGAATAGTTTCTTATGGGAGACTGATCAGCCAATCTTCAAAGCCATTTGACTGATATGTCATCAGGAAAGAACAAGGGCAAAAGCAGGAAATATTGCATTATTGATTTCACATGGTGACCATGCATTATCCCTTTCTGTAATATATTTGAATGTGGTTTTATATCAAGCATATAAAACCTGGTTTGGTTGCCACTTTGCTACTAGGCCAAGTTCAAGGTGTTAGTATATAAAGCCCTTACCAACTTTGGAAATACTTATGAGATCGCCTTACCCCACATGTGCTCACCCAACTACTTTGATCAATGGTGTTGACACTACTATAGATGCCACATAATACCCATTCTGCCTTTTAAAGAACTTAATCATTTAGCGTGGTAGCACCTGCCTTTTGGAACTCCCTGCCTATTGAGACCAAGCAAGTGCTTTTGCCATGCTCTTTTCAGCACCTGCTAAAAACATTCCAATTTAGACAAGCCTACCCAGAAGCTTAGTTGAGGTAACTTTAATCTGAGGTAACTTTAATCTGTTTTAGTATTTAAATTTTATATGTGAATATAACTTTTATGAAATAAAGTAAACTAATGAATGAATGAATAATCTTTTGTGAGCGACTCAGAGAGTCTCTCAGGGTTATAAAGGGGATGGAAGTTATTCCAAAGAAACAGCGTTAGGAATGTCTGGACAGGTTCAAGATTCCTTGCTACACTGGACAACTTGAAGGATTTTCTTAGATGTAAAACATTGTCTCTGCACTGTTGCACTGTCCCATCTGGTTGTGCTCCCACATCAGATGGAGCAGGAGAAATGTCAGTGTGGTAGAAAGCGGAGGCTGGTGTTTAAAGGCAAGTTTAAGGGCCTACCACCCCTCTTCCCGCCTCCATGGTATAATCATTTGTTCTCTACCTTCGATGTCTACCTTCTTGCTCGGAGCCCGTATTACTGAGACTTATCCCTGCAGATCTGAGGGGATCTTGGGCCACAGTCACACCATACATTTAAAGCAATATCCCAAAGAATTATGGGATGACAGAAGGGGACAGCAGAGGACGAGATGCTTGGACAGTGCTCTCGAAGCTACTAGCATGAGTTTGACCAAACTGTGGAAGGCAGTGGAAGACAGGAGTGCCTGATCCATGGGGTCACGAAGAGTCGGGCATGACTAAACGACTAAACAACAAAGGTTGTTAAGGGTGCTGAAAATTGTTAGGGGACTCCTATTCCTCACTCAGGGGTACAATTCCCAGAGTGGTTTAGCAGTCAGTCCCTCTTCCCAGGGAATTCGTGATCTGTAGCTGTTGAAAATTTAGCAAATGTTCATTTCAGTGCCTGGCAGAGGCACCCAATTTAGTTGAATCTCCATTCTTGAGAAAGCTACACCCATTGAATAGCTGCCTCTCCTACAGCTGTTCAAGACATGCCAACTTCTTTTTAACTGGTTCTGCTCCTGTGAGTTAAGCAGTTGCAGTAGAAGGCTGTAATCCTATGCACCTAGTCCACTTTTAAGTATGCTTAGAAGTGCACATGTCTAGAAGCCATGCCATGAAGAGCTTTGCCTATTAAATTTCTGGATATCATGCTGCTGTTAGAGGCAAAGGAGGGAAACTAGTAAGGAACCCATGGAAGCATATCTGACAAACTGGTGACCTTCATTCTGATTCAAGGTTGTGGATTCTCTTCGCAAGTGGTTGGCTTCTCCAAGGCTTCGTTCCCTCTTCCATGTGCTATTTCCCAAGGCGTCATCTTGCAGTGATTTCTGTGTCTTTTTAATCCTTCTGGAGGTGAATGTCCCTCAGGAAGAAAGATCAGGTTGGCCTCCTGGGAACTTAATAAGCTTTAGTGAAAGTTTCTGCAAAATGTAATTTAAGGAGCCAAATCTACATTTTCTACCCATTTGTAAGATTAATCTCTTTCCAGCAATCCATGCCAGAAATACATCTATTCCAGAGCTATCAGAGCAAGGCTGTGAATTATGCTTTAAATTTTGAATCTGTAATAGGGAGGGAGTCTGCTCGGAGAGTGGAGAATAAAAATAGCATACCCCACACATGAATTAGCATATTTCTAAATAACTTCTGTATATGCATTGATAGGGCTAGTCATGCTATGTAAATCTCTTCCAGTTTTTCTAGATACCTCAAAGTTATCACCTTCTTCTTGGGGGAGGAAAACCCCATAAAAATTACCCGCCTCTTTTAAGTGTAACTTATTTCCCCACATTTGTTTCCAGTAGTAGAAAACATGGTTCTAATGGACATCTATGTAACAGGATGTCAGCATCAAGAGGAGACTGTCAACAATTCAGCACCAAGTGTAAGCACTGGATTGGCTCCACTCAGGACATCTGGCTACAGGCAATTACTGCTGCAAGCGGAGATTGCAGTCAGTACTGAATTTAAGTTCAGGGCCGAGTGAAGGTCCTACTGAAATTGGCCTGGGAGCTCCCAGTCAGAGCTCCTGTGTGGACCTGATCGCTGCCAAAAGTAGCATTTCCAGTCAGCACTAAATTCATTGCTGAGTGCAAGCCCTGCTTTTAGCAGAGGTCTTTGTAGTTCAGCTGGAATTCAAGCCAAGTTTCCTCCTTTGCAGCCTTGTCTTGGATTCAAGCCAGGGCTGCAAAGGAAGAAAGGAAGGTATCAGGAGATCGACAGGTGGACAGCCCCACTCAGCTGTCAAAAGTGACCTGCAGATTGTTCCTCAATCACACAGTGATGGCTGGTGCCCATTGGGCAGAAGGTCGGGAGGCTAACAGTAGGTGGAGGTAGAGCCAATGACAGGCATAACCAGCCCATTCTAGCTTTGTCCCCATTTGCTTTCCTGTTGAGTTCTACAAAGGCAACACTGAGACTAAGGACTGTCACCCGATAGACTGGTTGCAAGAGAGAAGGCAGCAGATGGGGGCTTGCTAAGAGAACCCTGAGGTTGGTTGGGCAGTGCACTATTTGCCCTAGTGGCCCAGCCTCCATTGCACTTAAAGTAGCCTTTCAGATGTTGGTTAATGAGATCATGGCTGAATAAGGACTTGAACTCTCTTTGGTAAGGTGTCCAAACACAGGACTATATCCATCAGTTGTCATCGTAGCCTGCAGTGATCAATGACATGGCTTCCACTGTGATGCTGTAACTTGGCATGCTATTGCTATTCGCTTACTGCTTCAAGGGCTCAGCCACATCTGGATTTACAGCCTTTCAGCCTTCGTCATAATGCTGGGAGGAGGAGCAGGTGATAGGGTTAACTTGCATTGGGAGCACTTATGCTGTGATTCAGTCCAAGCTGGCAGCACACCAGTACCTAAACCCCCCAAAGGAGCCCTAATACTAGAGTAGGTAGTTTAATTAGTGCTACGCTCCCATTTATAATTAGATTTCTGTTAGTTCAGTTTGAAGCTTGATTTCATAATAATGAAAAAAAAATTAAAAATTCCTGTGGGACTTTCCCCGGTAAATTAATACTGTGGACTTTGATGAACCGATGCTTTTAATAGACTGTGGTATTTGAAAAGAATCTAAATCAAGGCAGGAGCGTTACCGTCCCATAAAAGTCAAGGCCACAAGGTAATAAATCTCTTTACAAGGAAGAGGAATGTGTCTTGGATTGAGTCCGAAAAGAGTGAACAGCCCAGACTGTGAAAGAAAAGATTAATTCCCAGTAGCAGGGAAGTTGCAAAGGGGAAAGAAGCAGCAGAATGTCACCCTTCATCTTTTGGAATCTTCCAGGCAGAGTCAAGACCATGTTTTCATTGACAGGCTAGATGAGCAGAGGCCCATCCTGCAGGGACAATCAATATTTGGGGGTGTGGAGCATTTTCTCTGACCTTGCTGCAGGCCAGTGAAACAAGAAAAGAAAACCAACAGTCAGAATATCAGGAACAGGGGTGGGAAACCCTTTCAGCCTGAGGGCCACATTCCCTGCAGAACTACCTTCCAAGGCCCAAATGCTTACTACCTTTAGTAGGCTAGTTTTCACATACAAACCTCTCTATTCTCCATCCATGGCATATAACCCCCTTAAACCCACTAATGGTTTTGTTGGATTATTTGCATACTTGAGAAGTTTCTCATTCAGTCATTTCTCCTAGCCTGCTTCCATCAATAGCTTCATGGATTCAGCCAACAATCAGGAACAAGTCCTCTTTAAAACTTGTTAGTTCTACCTCAAAGAGGTAAGTCTTCAAACCAGCTTTTCCCATGCTCTGCCACACTAACAGCAGTCATACTGTGGGGATCTTGATCAGCACCCTCCAAGCGTGCTTGTTCACTTCGCATTCTACAGATGAATCTCTTATAAAAACCAATTAACATTTTGCTGGCCCAATGAGCAATTTAATTCTGTTAGGCCACCTTTGCTTTGCATGGCCTGGTAGGCAAGGAAATTGTGCAGAGTTTGTGTATACAACCAGAGGAGACCTTTAAAAATCAATAACGAAACCACCCAACGGCAAGATTCCCCCCTCCCCAATTCATATTCACTTTGTAAAATGGGACCTTCAGCTTTGCTTACAAATACATTTGTAGACGTGGCTCCCATGAAGTATGCATTGTGGTATACTGTGGATTTGTGAGGAAACCTTGTAACACAGAGCCAGTGTGGTGTAGTGGTTAAGAGTGATAGACTCGTAATCTGGGGAACTGGGTTCGTGTCTCCGCTCCTCCGCATGCAGCAGCTGGGTGACCTTGGGCCAGTCACACTTCTTTGAAGTCTCTCAGCCCCACTCACCTCACAGAGCGTTTGTTGTAAGGGAGGAAGAGAAAGGAGAATGTTAGCTGCTTTGAGACTCCTTAGGGTAGTGATAAAGCAGGATATCAAATCCAAAAAACCTTGGCCCTCCAGATGTTTTGAGACTACAATTCCCAGCATCCCTCACCACTGGTCCTGGTAGCTAGGGATCATGGGAGTTGTAGGCCAAAAACATTTGGAGGGCCGAGGATGAGGAAGCCTGTCATAACACATCTGCCCTAATACCAGAAAACAGCCAGAGTCAGGAGAACTTCAACAGTTAACGTTTATTTTTGAACAGCAGCTAGGACTTGCTACTGAGGTAAAACCAAAGTTACAACTCATTCCCAGTTAACTAAAGAGGGAACTCCACCCAAAGAGGGGAGGAGAGTTTCTTCTACATACCAGGGCATGTCTCTTAAAGAGACATACTACAAACTCTAACTGCATGACTTTGACATTTTCCCCAACTGTTTCCCTGCCTTCCTTTGGCTTATAAATCCTCAGTGGCAGCGGAGGCTGTGCCTTTCTAAACGCTGGAGCAATATCTAGTGTAAACCCTGATAGGGTGCAAAACACTAGTCATTTTTTTTTAAAAAAAACCCCACACAAAATGTTAAAGAAAAAATATCTCAAAGCGGTTTACAACACATTAAAACAGCAAATCTAACAATCCAGAATACAACATCCTTGAGGAAAGTCAAATATAAAATGTGCATTTAAAGCAGTGTAATTAACGAGAGAATAAAATATTTTCATAAGCATAGAACATATCTGCTGCTGTTGCTGCCAATCCTGCCAATGGTGGTTCATCAATAAGTAACCAAACAATTAAACCCCTGTGTTGCAAACAATTATCAGTAATATCCAAAGCAACACGATAACCAAGTAACAATGCGATGTCAATATAAACTATTTAATCTATACAGAACATTGAACAATATGAAATATGCACTCTCTACAAAACCAAATAAACAGAAATCTTATAAATCTCTGAAAGTCACAAAATGTGCACTCTTGATGGATTCTCTTGAAAACATAGAACCAAATAAACATAAGCCTTATAAGTCTCTGAAAGTCTTTGTAGACTATGCAAGTCTCTGAGACCCAAGTTTGCACTAAGAGACAGCCAAGATGGTCCAGTGCAGTCCAAGTAAGCCAGTGCAGATGGTAAAGAATGGAAATTGCATTCTCCTAGCAACACATCTCCCTCAGGGTACCAGCTGATGTGTTCTGTACCAGCTCAAACTTTCCATGCAATTGTCAAGGAAATAAGAGTCCATTCTAGTGTTCTAGCCTCAAGGTGAAGTACTCACGAATGACAACTGCCAAGCCAAGTCCAGGTAATGCTTGCTCCTAAGTTTAAACAAGGGGTGAAGGGTGAGGAGAATCAGGTTTCTTTTGCTCAGACATTTTATAATGCTTTGCTTGTTTCCCCCCTCTCTTATAGGCTCGATAGCATGACAACTGCTCATGCATAGCTTCATTTTAAAAACAACAACAGCTATATTACAAAACTGTTCTCCAAGTAGTGACATCGCTACAAACCAGATCGTTCTGCTCCTGATTTTTTGATTACGTGAAGACAAGGCTGGCACAAAAAATGGTATTAAAGTTCATTTTGCACATTGCCTGCTGACGCATTCCTCTTCCTTTTGGCCCTAAAACATATTGCAAAGGATGAGAAGTTTTGCTTGTGACTGTGAAAAAAACAGATCAGCATTCTCAAAGCATCTTTCTTAATTTCCTCACCAAGATTCAGAGGGATGCTAAGTTTAGTTGAATAAATCTACCATTAAACTAAGAGGGATGGAGAGATTGGGGGGGGGGTTAATTAATAAGATATAACCTAATTCATACTTCTCGCACCAATGTACAAACTGAAACACAATTAATTAGTCTTTGAAATTTGCAGTTCTCAGAATGTTCTGATGCAGGACCCCAACCAAACATTATGTAGAAATATGCACATGTTAGATGAAAGCGTGCATACTTTAGTGAAAGTAACATACAATGATGTATTTATATATTAAGGACAACTGCTTTCAAAAATGTGTGTACTGTATAGTCAAATTGCATATAAAAATGGTGTATATTGAGAAAAATTCACATGGAACTGCTGAAAAATTATATGAGGGTTTTGTTTTTTGTTTTTAAAGTGAATTGCTGCAGAAATATGGAGAGCTGAGTTTAAGACAGGAAAAATGAGAAATGGATGGAAACCAAAAGTGACCCTAGACAAGACACTAGATATTTTTTTATAAGTTCTACCAATCTGAGACTGACCCAGAAACTTCAGTGGGTGCAGAATTATGGTGTCCTCGCCGCAGGATCACATTCACCCGGTGCTATACCAGCTGTACTGGCTCCCGGTGGAGTACAGGATCAGGTTTAAGGTGATGGTTTTAACCTTTAAAGCCCTATACGGCCTAGGACCCTCGTATCTACGGGACCACCTCTCCTGGTATGTCCCACAGAGGACCTTACGGTCTTCAAACAAAAACATCTTGGAGGTCCCGGGCTACAGGGAGGTTAGGCTGGCCTCAACCAGAGCCAGGGCTTTTTCGGCCATGGACCCGATTTAGTGGAATGCTCTGTCACAAGAGACTAGGGCCCTGCAGGACTTGACATCTTTCCGCAGGGCCTGCAAGACAGAGCTGTTCCACCAGGCCTTTGGCCAAGGCACAGTCTGACCCCCTCCTTTGGTAATCCTCACAGAACTCTAGCCCAATGGTTGCCATTAATTTGATTTTGAATTGATTTTAGAATGAATTGATTTTAGAATGCTGTGTTATTTTTATTGTTGTTAGCCGCTCTGAGCCCAGCTTCAGCTGGGGAGGGCGGGATATAATTATTATTATTATTATTATTATTATTATTATTATTATTATTATCTCACCCATTCTTATGTGTTATGAGATTCTTCTTCTTCTCTGCACCCTGGCAGGGGCAAACTGCAGCTCCCTCTCTGTGGCACACTGTCTACTGTATCTTGGTGTAGTTGCTACAGTGGTACCTCAGGTTACATACGCTTCAGGTTACATACGCTTCAGGTTACAGACTCCGCTAACCCAGAAATAGTGCTTCAGGTTAAGAACTTTGCTTCAGGATGAGAACAGAAATCGTGCTCCGGTGGTGCGGCGGCAGCAGGAGGCCCCATTAGCTAAAGTGGTGCTTCAAGTTAAGAACAGTTTCAGGTTAAGTATGGACCTCCGGAACGAATTAAGTACTTTACCTGAGATACCACTGTATTTACTAATTAGACAGCTGGATAAAGCATAGGATCGGAGGAGAGACTGTAGGTGGGTTTCACCTAACAAAGCCCACAAGTGGAAGCATTACACAAGGGCTTCTGCTTGTGCAACAGGGCTTTCTCCCTTCTCTCTTCCCCCACCCCAAGCCCCAAATTGGCTTGGAGGATCAGAATATCCCCTAAAACAGTTCATGGGAGGAGGGGAGGATGAATTGTTCTCTCTGGCAAGCTGATAAACCTGTGCAGCCACAATGTTGAATTCCACCCTGGGTATATATTCTATTTTATTTATTACATTTCTGTCCTGCTCTTTGTTCCCTTAGCATCCCTGGGCAGCAAGCAACAAAAACAGCAATAAGACAAACACACACACACACACACACACACACACACACACATATATCTGGAAACATTTAAAAACAAATATCCTGACAGCTAACTGAATCCTTTCTAGGGTGAACTGATGCAACCAAGGCAAGGGTTCTTAGCTGTGTAAAAGAGGGGACTTCAGCAAGAGCAGGCCAGGGCATGTTTTCTAACCACTGGGCAACCATACTGGGCAACTTAATCCAAACAAGACTGAAACATACACACAGATGCCGTTTGGTCAGCCAGTTTTGCATGCTGGTGAAGGATAGTGACTGTTGTCAAGGATGGAGTTCATTTGCTCCTTGAAGAAAAGGCAGAATTTTTATGCAACAGAACAAATAAAAAACAAACAAAAAGCTGTGTGGCATTTCTAAATCCATTGTTCTTCACTACAGTTTAGCCTGGATGTTGTGCACACATGTGTACACACACATGTGTACACATGCACACACACACAATATGTATGTGACAACTGATGCTCATATGTCTTCATAACCACAAGGCATAGAATGGCTGTCCAAGCTAGATGTTTGGAGACACCAGGTGAGGCAAGATGTATGCCACAGTTTTCTTTTTCCAGTGCTTTTAATGGCTTTATAAGGTCTGTTTATTCATTTCAAATAATCAACCTCCATCAAAATTGATTTCAGAGTGGTTTAAAAGCTTTAAAAAAAATCAAATTTATAGAACTTCAAATAAGTGATAACCCTGCAGAGAAAAGGGCAGTCAGCAATATTTAAAAGTACATAAAAATACTTTTAAAGCCTGAGCAAATAAAATGATCACTTACAACAGGGTGCGGAGCTGCAGTTTCCACAGGCCAGAGACACCCTGCCAAGTCTTCTGAACTGGACTCGCCAGCTTTGTGCCAAGGCAGTGGGGGCCATCAACTCAGATGGCTTTAAAAGAGGATTAGACATTGCTGTGTAAAAAGAAAAGAAAAGGAAACCAATGGCACAAACCCCCAGACCCCCAAACAACTACATGGAGGCCCGTACCTGCAGTCAAATGCCACTTAAATGACCCTAAATGACCTCGGTCCTGTATACCTGAAGGAGCATCTTGACCCCCATTGTTCAGCCCAGACACTGAGGTCCAGCGCTGAGGACCTTCTGACGGTTCCCTCACTGCGAGAAGTGAGGTTACAGGAACCAGGCAGAGGGTCTTCTCAGTAGTGGTGCTCCCCCCATGGAACACCCTCCTATCAGATGTCAAGGAGATAAGTAACTACACAATCTTTATAGAAGACATCTGAAGGCAACCCTGTATCAGGAAATTGATGTTTTGTTATGGGACATAATAAAACCAAAAGAAAATGTGAACATTGGGTCCCATGGCCTGAAAGAAAGCATAATTTTTCCTCATAGAATGCCCTGAGAATTATTTAATGGGTTATGGTTAGGGTATTTTTTAATGGGGCATAAAAATACCTACAACTGGGGAATATGCTCCTGATTATATAAGGCTTGCAAGAACAGGATAGGAAGTGTGTCCTTTGGCTAAGCCCTGATAAAGTTGTCAGTATGTTCCTCAATCACCTGTGCCTTTAAGCATTGACCTTCACCCGATTCCTGTGCTACTAAAATTTTACTTGTGGCATTTCTGCTGCCGCTACAGGTCAAGGCGCAGGAGTCTGGCCAGAAGGAGTTGGCAACCCTACAAAAATATCCCATGGTGTTCACTATTGTTGAAGGGAACACAGCCCTGAGGAAAGATGCAGTTGCCCAAGGAACCAAGAGGAACTCCAGTATCAGCTGTCATAGTGGTATTCATAGCCTTTCCCTCAAGATATTGTTGCACATGAGGGTGACTTGCAAAAAATAGTCCCATGTTGCAAAAATAGAACATGAAAAATAGCCCTAATTTACGGCTTCCACTTTCAGACCTTGGGAAGTGGTGAGGCTCATAGATCATAGCGGGAGCTGGGGGGGGCAGGAATCAAGTGCAAAAGGTCTCAGTAGCCAGGAGCAAAGGAAGAAGCAATGGGGGGGGGGGAGAGGGAGAGGGAGAGAGAGACTTGCCTCCACCGTGAATCCTGCAGAGAATGTCAGGATAGCTCAAGCAACAGCTAATCGATACACACATTACTTTGCCTTAGTACTTGTAAATGATTTGCATCTTATGCCATGCCCTGAATCTTCAAGCTAAAATTAAAAGAACTACTGAATGATTCACGGACCATGGGGATTTTAGGCTGGGAGAATGACTCAGCAGATAAAACAAAGAATAGTTGTTGCATCAGCAGCAGGGCTCTCTCCCCATCCCTTGCCCTCGAGGGACAGGGAAGTAAAATTATCTAACATAAGCAGAAAGAAAGTGCCATCACCACCGGCTCACCAAGCTCCCGAAGGCACTTTTCCTTTTTTTCTATTAATGAGGCCCAGTACAGTGAGGTGGGAAGACTGTGTCTGGACTGTTCTTCTGATTGAAGATGAGGCTCCCATGACTCTTTGCATTACAGCTATTTCACATACAATGTATTAGGGAATAGAATTTGAGCTTAACCTGCTCTCTGATGCTGGTTCTCTGTCTGCAGGGTATACATTTCTTCCTAGTGAGGGGCATTCAGTCTTGTGGGACCATACCTTCAGTCTGAGGTGGCAAAGCCCAGGCACACGTTTACAATTTCCTTAATCATTAGGCTTAAACTAAACTTGGCTAAACATTAGGCAGCGTGTACAGCAGGAACTGGGTGCACAATGAACTGTACACAAACTGGTTTAGATGGCAAACATTTTGCCATTTTTCAGGAAGTGGAAATCTAGACGCAAAAGTTGTTGAGCTTTTTTTGGGGGGGAGGGGCAAAAAAACCCCCACTTCCACAATAGGTTGCCATATATCTGGGTTTTCCTGGACATTTAAACCAGCTGATGAAAATTCTGGGAAATTCCAGACGTAGGACAGCCCTAAAAGCCTTGTTGATTGTAAGAAGCCAATAAAGGCCTTGTGAATCAAGCCTGAGTCCCTGGGATGATTCAGATAATGCATGAATACACACCATTGGCTTATTCATATGTTCCACTGAATTCAGGTACAAGCTGTCACTACACACATGCAAGTGTTTGTGTGGAAGTGTGTACATTTGCGGATTAGTACAGCTCATCTGTTGTGTACACAGGCATACAGGCAAAAAGGGAAATAGAGAAAGAGGGCAGACACCATTATGGTAACCCCTTGCCGCATATCATTTTGGGGATATATATTGTTAAGTTGTGGGTGAACATATCAGACGACACAGTGATTCTTCAAACAGCTCTTGTTTATTCACAGGCCAGAACAGAACTGAACTGAAGGGTTCAGCCAGCCTGCTTATATAGAACTCCACTACAATGCAACAGTAACCACTTTCTGTAACTATCCAATCACTGAATGTCACTTTCAATCCCTTATTTGCATATGCGGACCTGAGTGAAAACTATCTACAGTATCCCCCTGCTGGCCCAGGGTGAGAACTTCAGTACATAACATATAGGATTCCCAAATGAGGTTCTTTGGTAAGGATATATAGGATTTTAGCCTATGCAGCTTGGAGCTCTGTGGAAAAAGAGTGGAGTATAAGTTAACTAAATCAAACTTTTCTTAACTGCAGATGCAATAGAGACATTTCACACATTTCTAGCTGCCAGTCACCCTGTGTTAGATTTGGATGTGTGAACTACCTCCGTGTCTCCTGGGCTTTCCTTCAGTAACTGCCAGTACTATGACCAAAATGCAGATTCTGCAGTTACTCCTTTCGGAAGGTGTGATTCTTCGTTTTGGATGTTACAGGGAAACATAGCATTAAAGGCTAGGCAGGCATGTGGCCGTTTCAAAATGTGATTTCTATTCTCTACATTGACCACTCTTTGTTTGCTCCCCAGCAACATGCAGAGCTAACATGAGGATCGGAATAGGCAACTTTGTAAAAAAAAAAGGAAACCTTAACTGTTGGCAGCACTGTGTGTGGCCCATGCTGTTGTCATCACTTGCAATAGTTGTGGTACTAAACTGAAATCTAGCATGCTTGTATTTAGTAGCATAAGGTAAAGGTAAAGGGACCCCTGACCATTAGGTCCAGTCGTGACCGACTCTGGGGTTGTGGCGCTCATCTCACTTTATTGGCTGAAGGAGCCGGCGTACAGCTTCCGGGTCATGTGGCCAGCATGACTAAGCAGGGACGAGCAACGGGAGCTCAACCCGCTGCGGGGATTCGAACCACCAACCTTCTGATTGGCAAGTCCTAGGCTCTGTGGTTTAACCCACAGCACCACCCGCGTCCCTGTTATTTAGCAGCATAAGGTGTGGCAATTACCCTCCCTTCTTCCCTCCTAGAGGTAGCTGTCAGAGCATACCCAGTAGGTAGCATTTCGGGGGGGGGGGGCTGACTGGTCTCAGAAAATCTCAGCAGTCCAGCCTGGTCCAGGAAGAGAGGAACTGAACCCGAGCCAGATTCGGGTATGTATGTTGTTTGGCTGAGGACATTCCATCCAAGTGGAAGCAATGCAAATAGGGAGAGTTTCAGACCAACATGTCCTTGTCCACTGAGTTTAATATTATCTACACCACTGCAAATGTCCTTCCTGGGTTTCAGAGCAGGAAGCATTCATTTGTCAAGATTCCCCTGAACATTACCGGGATTTCAAAGGCATAATTGATGTCCAGGTGGAATTTCCGAAAGGCATGGCTTTGTCCTGGATCTTAGGCAAGCTCAGCAGCTCTCGGGTGTGTGTGTGTGTGTGTGTGTGTGTTACTTTTTGAAATGTGGCGACCCTAGGCATTCCCAGATCTGCCAAACAAAATTTTATTAAATGCACACTGGAAATCTGTAAATATTCCTTCAGCTGCAGAAAAGAGTAAAAAAGATTATGAGTAAAGGGGAATGCTATAGCTCAAAGTCTGTGCAGGCAGCTTTAACGGTTGTGTCCATTGTCACCAGTGTCAGATTCACGTATAAGCTAAACAAGCTATAGCTTGGGGCCCCACTCTCTTGGGGACCCCAAAATATTTTAAAGGAAAAAACCACTGGATGTACATTACCAAAATATAAGATAAAAAACAAATAAAATAAAACCTACTAACAGCAACAGTGTTTTGTGTTGTGTAGGCTCCTATGATGTAAGTAATGGGCCCTACCTGCTAGCCTGCTTCCTAAAATATAACCGGTTTGCTCATTTCTATATATAGGGTGCCTACATTCTGCATGGACTGGTTGCGTGGCAACATGTGCAAATGGCTTTGGATACATATTAGGTCCTTAAATTACTATATAGCATATATTCAACACAAAAAACAGTGACAATTTGTTGTTGACAAAGGACAGCTGGACATATAAAGGGCCCTATTACCTTCAGTAGCTTAGGGCCTCATCAAACCTAAAATAAAATAAAATGGGGGGCATGGTATTTTTTTGGAATCAAAAAGTGTATTGTATGTGAAAGTATTGTATGGCAAAGTTTCAGAAAACCCTTCACCATCCTGTTGTCCCCCTGTTGACACAGAATCATAGAATTGTAGAGTTGGAAGGGACCACTAGGGTGGTTGTTTCAGATTATAATTCTCTTTACCCATAAATTGCACATCTGTGCTGGTTGGGGCTGCTGTGAGCTGTAGTCCCAACCACCTGGAACATACCAGCTTGGTGAAAGGTGGTCTAGGATATTAGATTTGGCAGAGTTTCTCTCGTTTTACACCATTTATCTTTTTATCCTTCATTTGCTTCCTTTAATTAAGTGTTGGATTTTCATGCGCTTTGCATTTTGACGCAGATGTGGCTGGTATGCACTTATTTTTCTTTCTCATCTGTATTTTGCATAATAAAAAAATGGCAAATGTGTGTTATATAAAAGGTAGGACAGATGTTTTCAGTGACATGAACAACAGTTCCTGTCATCAAGTTAATGTATTTCAAATGCTTCTTGGAATGCAATACACTCTGTTCTGCTGAACATCAGTTCTCATGGCTGAACGTCAGAAATGCCACCACCTGTTCTTGTCCATTTTCAAAGGGTATGTCTACACTACAAATCTAAAACAGGATGCCTTTTTTCCACCCAAGGAATCCTGGGAACCATTGTCCAATGAGAGGGTTAAGAAGCATGAGCTGTAGAGGTGAGGAACCTGTGGCCCTCCAGATGTTATTGGGACTACAGCTCCCATAATTCCCTGCTGGCTAGGGTGATGGGAGTCAGACTCTAAAACATCTGGAGGGCCACAGGTTCCCCACTCCTCCCTAAGGGAATTGAAATTCCCAGGTTTCTTGGAGGAAGCCATGATAGTTCATTTAGGTATCACTCTGTTTATCTTTGTTCAGTCTGAAAAACCTGTTGATGATGCCACAGTGCTTTAAAAATAGAGAGAAGGCTTCTGAAGATAACACCATACAAGAGTTGGGGCCTGCATTGCAAAGCCATTAGGACCGTACTTATAAAGGTCATAATGAATAGCAGTCCAAGACAGCCACAAAGTGTTGTGTCAGGATGGATTATGTTAAGCAGTAGCTGGCAGTGTTGCCATCATTGTTTATAAAGGGCACTGTCTGTTTCTGTTTATGTCCCCATCTTTCACATTTGTTCCAATGCTAAAGCCCCTCTTTAATATTCACATTAGAGAAAGCAGCAGAAGAAAACTCTGCGCAGACACAGCCAGAATAAAAACTGACAGCGCAGAACATCGTGCTTTTAGTTGTTGATCTGCCGGCTTGTTTTTTGTCCATTGGAATTTGTACTTCAAAGCAACCTATGGGGCTTTTTTGGTCTTTGCAAACACACACACATGTGGATTTAACAGTGCATGATAAGCAGAGCTTGGCTGCAAAACAGCACATGCTCGATAGCAGTGCCATATAAACCAGGCAGACCCCCCACTGTGCATCAAAACAAAAAATGGTTTCTCAAGATGTCATCTGCTAAAAATGATAAAATGCACTTAGCAGTTCGTGTGCTGACATTTAGTTCCTTTCTCTTTTCGTTAAAAATACTGGAAGGGGGAGGGAGTGGAGTCTTGAATGACGTTCTTTCTTTCTTTCTTTCTTTCTTTTTCAAGGGACTCGTCTTTCTGGTAAAGAAGTATTAAATAAAGATTAGATAGCTTTATAATTAAAAGGGAATTTTCAATGAACCTTTTTATTAATGCTTTCTTGGAGAGATGAAAGGAAAAATAAGTAAATTGTTCTGTTTATTCAGTTCTAAGGCAGGGGTGGGGAACTTGGGGAGATTTGGCCAAACTATAACTCCCATTTGTCGCTGATCATTGACTATAGTGGCTGGGGCTAATGGGAGCTGGAGCCTGGCAACACTAGAGGAATCCTACAACTCCCTTATTACAACAGCTTCACTGGCTGCTGGTCTGTTTTCAGGTATTATTGAAAGTGCTGGTTGTGATCTATAAAGCCCTATTAGGCTTAGGTCCAAGCTACCTGAAATTCCCTTATATGAACCTGCCCAGGTTCTAAGATCTTTGGTTCTGCCACCCTCTTGGGTAGCAACACAAGAGAGCCTTTTTGGTGGCTGCTCCCAGACTTTGGAACTCCCCCTGCAGGAGTCAGACTGGGCATGTCCTTGTTATCCTTCTGACGGCTGGTGAATACTTTCTTGATCCAATATGCTTTTGGAAACTGACTGCTTTTAATAAGCTCTGGTGCCGTGCTGTTTTCATTGTAATTCTTTGTATGGTTTTAATAGGTGTGTGTGTGTGTACATACATTTAGTTCTACCAATGTTTGCTTTTTAATTATCGCTTTTTATGTTTTTAATTGTTTTTATTTTTATCTTTAATCTACATTGAGCCCCTGTCATGGAAAAAGGTAGGGAATGAATGAATGAATGAATGAATGAATGGTTTCCCATCTCTGTCCTAAAGACTGGCACTCCCAAAGTGCTTGCATTGCAATACCACATGAGTAATAACCACAGAGGGCTAGAATTTTTAAGACGTATGGAATTAGGGAGAAAGTAACCACGTATGTGCATAGAAAGCTCGATGATGTGAACAAACATCTGTATACTATCAGCAGAAGTATAGTGTCCAGATCAAGGGAAGTAATAGTCCCATTCTATTCTGCCTTGGTCAGACCACACCTAGCATACTATGTCCAGTTCTGGGCACCACAATTTAAGAGGGATATTGACAAGCTCGAATGTGTGCAGAGGAGGGCAACCAAGATGATCAAGGGTCTGGAAACCAAGCCTTATGAAGAATGGTTGAAGGAGCTGGGTATGTTTAGCCTGGAAAAGAGGAGAGTGAGAGGAGATAGGATAGTCATTGTCAAGTATCTCAAGGGCTGTCACATGGAAGATGGTGCAAGCTTGTTTTCTCCTGCTCTGGAGGGTAGGACGCGAACCAATGGCTTCAAGTAACAAGAAAGGAGATTCTGACTAAACACTGGGAATATCTTTCTGACAGTAGGAACAGTTGTGAATTCTCCTTCATTGGAGGTTTTTAAGTAGAGGCTGGATGGCGACCTGCCATGGATGCATTGCAGTGGATTATATTAAATGGCCCTTAGGATTGCTTCCAACTCTGTAGATATGAATTTGAATTAGATATGAGTCAACAGGCAACAGTTTCCTTCTGATGTTGCTATTGAATATTGTGTGTGTTGGGGGTGCTGCCAGAGTGGGATACCTGCTGGAGGATGGCATCCTGTTGCCCTGACCTTGAACGGAAAGGTCAGGCTGGTTTAGTCAAGGCAACCCTTTCCTCTCTCTGGGTGTTCTCCTCTTTTTCATTGTGTGCAGTGAAATTATACATGGTATTTGCACCTTTCATCAGGCTTCCATTTAGTTATTTGAATTGCACTTTTATTACGTAAGGGATCATGTTCGCTATCCAATTTCTTTTGTAAAATAGATAACTGGTTTCTTTTGTTAAGCAGATAACCTGGCACATTCCCCGGCACACTCCTTTCGCATAACTGAAGAATGGGCCAAGTATAGGTGATCTGCTGCCTTGGGGGCTAATCGACAGAGAGATGTCGTTTGGAAGCAGTAAAATCAGCATAATGTACACAGTTTCATTATGTAACAAATTAAAAAACAACCCCAACAACCATCTTTTGCTGAGCCAAGAACCACTCGTTAATTCATCACAAAAAACCAGAGCATATAAAATGGGGTGGGGGGAGGAAGTCATGATGAGGTGGACTAGGAGGACCCTTTATTCACAATTCATAAATGAATTTTTCTGACGCCCCCAATCCACAATCATCCCAACAGGCCCCATTTGCCCACTTCCCATTGCTGAAAAATCAGAGGCAGAATATGCATGACTAGTGATGGCACTTTCTGCATGCATACTGGGGGGACTCCACTAGCAGTACTGGTGCAACTCCCTCTCTGCCAATAGATCAGCACCTCCAGGGTTCCCTAAGGCTCCTCAAAAAGCCTGAAGTTACTAAAATGTGTGAATGTGCAGCTTTAGGGGAACATTTCATTCACCCAGCACATTTTCACAGGAACAAGATTTAAATGCAATTTCTGTCCTTTGCTTGCCCTGTTTATGTTCTAAATCCCCCACCACGTATTTTTTTGGTAGTATTAGTGTTGCTAGTGTTTTGTGTAATGAATTAATGAAAAAACTAACTAACTAGGAAATGTTAACCTGTGCGTGAATTAGTCCTTCAAATGCCTTCATGTTATTTGAGTGAGATGGTTCTGCCACCAGTTTAATTAGGTACAGCCCAAGTATGGTTCACATTCATATATGTACATTTCATGGATGTATGAAGCTGTGAGCAGAAGTATGAAAAAGTCTGCGCGCCTCCCTTAAACCCAGAGAAGCCCTGAATTCAAATTCCGAGCAGCTCTAGAGTTTTCATTATAGCGGCAGAGCCAATATTAAAGGAGAGGTCTTGTTTCATTGATTTTACTGTGAGAAGCCAGTTGGAGTTCTGATAGGCCAGGAAGATTAGTAAAACCCTGATTAAATGCTTCAGTGGTCCATAATGGAGTAAAAGGGTATGCCTTTATCAGTTCCAAGTTGTTTCACTTCAAATGTGGTGTTAAAATGAAAGAAAAATTGGCGTGCACAAACTGCCCAAATTTAAAAGGGGAGTTGCTAGCCAAGTAGCAGAGTCTCCAAGAATATCCCAAGCTCTTGTTCCTTCCCTCCCGATCTGTTGCCTGGTTGCACTCATATTTTACAAAGTTCTGAGTTCTTGTATTCCATCCACAGGTCCTCATTCTTTCGTTAAGTGGCACGGCTTCCAGCAGCTTCCCGTCAGTATTTAAACTGACAACTTCATAAAGCCCCCCCACCATGCAGAAAGGATAACCACAGGACCTCCATCCATACAGCGAGATATCAGTCCTGGTTGCTTCATCTGCTTCAGAACATGTGAATTTCTTTATCATAAAACTTGAGCCCCATATAGCACAAGTCTTAGAAAGTAATTACTGGGGCTGGATTGAGAACTCCGCTCTTCAAAACAGAGGCAACCCGCTGAAATTTATTAATTGATAATGTAATTTGTTAGTTTCTAGGGCTGTGTGTGGCTCTGTTCTGCACTGACCTGGAGAACACCCAACTAGGAACCAGCCACTGAATAAATTCAAGGACTGAGCACAGGAACTCATCCTGGTAGATCTTGCTCCTGTGAGGCAGTTGTGGGGACAGAAGGTTCCTGCCTTCCCCTAGTTGCCTAAGTCTCCTCCTCCCCCAGGTCCTTCCTGAGCAATCTGAGACTCCATCACCATGTCTGTCTTTGCTGTTCCCTCTTCATACCTCTTCTGGTTCTCAGAGACCAGGGGGGAGGGGTGCTGGTCACAGCAGGAGAGGGAGAACCCCTGGCTTCTTCACCAGCCCAACTTATCTCTACCTCTTGGCGTTCCTCTTCTCCTGCTTCAGCTTTAGCTTCTACTTCTGGACTTCTTTCTGCCACAGACTCTCCTTGCTCACTTACCTGTTGCCTCTTCAGCTTCTGACACCTCCTCCCCCCAGTCTTCTCCCTCTGACCACTCATCATCATCCCACCACCAATCCCCTGGCTCTGAGCCTTCTTCCCTTGCAGAAGTTCTCCAGCTGGTTCCTCCCACCACTCTGCATCTAGCCAGTACAGGACAGCAAGATTGCAGCCTTGGTGGGTGCCTCTTGCATGGCTTCTGCATGTACTTAACTGCATGTCCTTAATGTCAGGCCTACTTGCCCTCTCCTCTCTGTCCTCCCCTCCTCCATAATCAAAATAGCAACAGGCAGCATCCAAATGCTGCTCCTCCACCTTGGCAACCATCACACCGAATCGGATGATGCTATCTTGAAAGGCAACTGGGCATATACAATAGGCCGCCAAGGCATTTTCTGAAAGACATAATACAGGTGGTGACCATTTTGTGTGGTGGTTCCATTCCTGGCCTCACCTTGTTTCACCCCATTCCATCCCTGTTCCACCCTCCTTCTGCCCTCTTCTGCGTTCAAAAGGGCCCATGCACCAGTGATTGCACTTCATTGGACACCCCTAAAATAGTCGCCACATGTAGGTACAATTAAAAGAAGGAATCTAATCAACAATGCTCTTCAACACCGATTTGGCGGAAACCCTAAAATATCATCTCACCAACTTATCAGGAGATCTGTTTCATACAATATAGGAATCAGGCCTTTAGTGTGTTGGCACCTTTTGAAATATTAGGCAGACACCACCTCTGTTGCCTTTTGGCACTTTATCTATCTATATCAATCTATCGATTGATCTCTGTGTTACCTGCATGTAGGGCAACGGTGTGTTGATTCTGGATGAGGGTAGCACTTTTAGCTCTATGCCACCACCATATGGTTGCACATGGCTGTCTATACAGAAATCCTAATGCAGGCCAGTGGTGAGCAGGGCCTGAGGCAAAAGAGCATAGGGAAACAAATGTGATTTTTGTACAGCAGGCTGGTTTCTACATTTACCCCTCTGCATCCTCTATCCAGGAAAGCAAGAACCATCATAAGAGCTTAAGGACATCGTATAGCCTGGCACGGATGCTCAATGGGGGTGCAAAGCAGGACTTGTGAGGGATACAGTGTGGGGAGAGGGTGTGTGGTTGGGGAAAGTGTGGGGAGTGTACAGAGGGCCAGACAGGGAGGCCTGGGAAAAGTTGTTTGGCCCCTGGGCTTGAGGTTCTTTGAACCTGCTATAAGGAAGCCCCATAGCCCTCCCTTTCCCCCCAAGATTGTGCCACCTCATCAAGCAAATGCCCTCAGGCCCTGCTGCAGGCTCAGCTTCTCTGCAACCTACTTCTGCATCTCCACTTCTATGGAAGAATAAAGAAGAGCAAGTTATATATACAGTATTAGTCAATAGGCTTTCAGAGTGGCTCACAGTGTTCAAATGAGAGGAAAAGAAGCATAAAACATTAAAACACAATAAATGTTTGCAAGCAGCAGGAGCAGCGTAGCCACTCAAAAGTACAAAACAACTCCAGGAAACAAAGAGAACATGGAAGGATGACATTAAAAGGCTGGGTGAAATTCAAAGTTCATCCCCAGAGCTTGTTGCCAGGTGAGGCTTCTTTATCTTCTAAGTCAGGAGAAATGGTGGATGGGAGGAATTGGAAACTAAAGAGACCAGTTAAAGATAGGACATGGACAAAGAAGAGCAGAAGTGGCTCATCTAGGGGAACAGAGTCCTAATGCTAGCCTGCTGGCAGTAGCCTACACAGCTCCAATCTCCTGGTTGCCTCTCCTTTACCTCCCCTCTCTCCCTTGCTGTAAGTGGCAGCAATGCCACTACTGAGAAGCTAGTATTGCAGCTCTGACCCACTGGGAGAACCACACATTTCTTATGTTTGCTTGGGACATGTGCCTCTAAACACACCTGTAAACTACTGCTCTGGGTTCAGGGAATCAGCCCTTTCCAGAGGGAAGTTTAATTCAAATGTTGTGCCCGTGGAAATGATCCCCCCTGCAATCCTGGCCATATTCTGCTTGCTTGCTTACCTGCCTACTGTTCTATAATTATGCTGGACAGCCTGATGACAGCCTTCCAATTTTATTATATAGCAATAAATAATTAACTAGTGGACCATTGAAGGCTTTCCATTGGAGAGGAAAACAGAAAACAGGAATGTGGGGTGAGGCAGTAGAGTATAGATTCAGCTTCAGATGAAGCAGGAAGCTGCATACCTAAAAGCAATGCAGGCTCTCACTTTGATATTCTTTCTGACTCTGTAGACTGAGTCACAGCTGCCCTATAACAAACCGTATATCTCAGTTTTAAAAATCAGCCATAATTGCTTTAAGTATATAGTTACAGCTGCAGCTGAATGAAGAGGAAGTCTGTTGAGTAAAACACATATTTACTTGATTTCATATGTGTTGCACTGAGGATGCTGACACCCTAGTACAAATAAAACTGCTTAATTGCAGTGTTGACCCTGTTTCATTTGCTTGTTGACAGACGAGTTGATAATTTGCAATTGACATCTCTCCTGAGGATTTAATTGTCTTCGCTTTAACAGCTTAGAGAATGGCAGGACCTACTGTTGAAAAATCTATGAAGTCATTCCGTCTTAGCAATAAAATTGTTCAGCTTCTTTTATGAAATCCGAACTTACTATGTGCATTTGTAAGCACAATTAAGCTCTACAGGAAACTGATTAGATGCTGACATAAAGAACAAAGCATCCTATGATCTAGTACGCTCACACCTTTTGATTTCCCTAGGGATGTAAGGAAGTATAAGTTGAGGTCTTGATCCAGTCTGCAATGTCACTGTACTTGGCTATCAACTGACACCACTGAGTCTGTTCAGCACACTTTGACTCTCAATTGCCGAAGACTGTATTGCTTCATTACCCTATAACTTAACTTTAACCATGCTTTTCTTTTACACACACAAGCATACAGTTGAATCGGCAATGCTTTCTATTTTGCCAGTTCTGCTGTCAGCAATTCAAAATAAAATCCACCAGTACTCTCTCTCTTTTACTTTCTCCCCTATTCTGCAGCCTCCACAAATTTAGCTGAAAGCGTTGTTTGTCAGATACTTGAGCACCAGCACTAGAAATAACCCTGAACCTAGGAATGGAGAACCTATGGCTCTCCACATCTTGGTGGGCTACAGCTCTCATAATTCCTGACCATTGGCCATGCTGGCTGGGGTTGATAGAATTTGGAGCCCAGCAACATATGGAGGGCCACAGGTTTCCTAATATTTAATATTCTCACTTTTCAAAAAGCGCTCAGCGAAGCAAGCTTCTTTGGAAAAAGTCCCAGAATCCTATCTTGAATAGAAGGAATGGATTCCTGGTTCACTTGTCCTTCACAGTTCATACATCACCACACATATTATTCATAATCTGCTTCAGCATGATTATTCAAATGTTGGCATGGAGCAGCAGCTCTTGTTTTCTGTCTCTATATTTTTCATATTTGAAACTTAGCATCGTAGAGTTGGAGAGGTCCTTGTAGGCTAATCCCTGATTTATTTCATGAAATCCAGAGCACCTCCAACTTTAAGCCTCTGCTTAAAGACCCCCCCCCAAGAGGAAGAGCCCACTGAAATTCCACGATCAAGCAGCTCAAGAAATGTCTCCTAATGTTCTACTGAAATCTACTCTCATATAACTTAAATACTAAAGACCTGACCCTTCTCTCTGGGGCAGCGGAGAAGAAATAATTGCTCTCTTCTACATGGCAACCCTTCAAGTATTTGCAAAGTACCATCTTGTCCCCTTTAGCTTCTTCTCCAAGGTAAACATATTTGGTTCCTTTAACTTTTTTTCATAGTCATTGGTTTGGAAAGCAAGTCCTATCTTCATTACAGAAGGTCTCAGGTTCAATCCCTGGGAGCAGGTGACAGGTGATATAAAAGACTTTTGCACAAGACTCTGGAGAGCTGGGCCAGTTAAAGTGAACATTAATGTGCTAGTTGAAGAAACAGTCTGATCTGGTATTAGAAAGTTTTCTGTGCTCAACAGGACCCTCCCTCCTCATTAGAGAGTCTTTGCTTACTTGCTCAGGTGCTGCTGCTTAAGACGCATGAAAGAGTCATGCTCTACCTCTAAGCTATAATCCCTCCTCCTCTAAATGAGAGAAGAAGGTCCTATATAGAACCTAAGCTTTTGTGACATGGCAATTGTCGATGACAAGATATGCTGCAGACACATAAGTCACTATGAGAAAAAGAGTACAGAAATTGGCCATCCCTGCTCTAAATAACCATTAAAGGTACAGTCGTACCTCTGCTTACATATCCTTCTGGATATGTAAACTTTGGGTTGTGAACACGGCAAACCTGGAAGTGTATACTCCCAGGTTTCGCTGCGCACGTGCACAGAAGCGCTCAATCACACCATGTGCGTGCGCAGAAGGGCGCCTCCAGTTATGAAGTTTTCAGGATGTGGCTGGGCTTCTGGAATGGATCCCATTCGTAACCGGAGGTACCACTGTATTTGGATGAATTTTACTCAAGTATGATCTTTTGGAATTAACGGATTTGATTTAGTTGTGTTCATTATTTTCAGTGGGTCTCGTCTGAGTAAAATTTAGCTGAAGACCAACCACTGCAAAATGGTCATCTGGTGTGTGAATGTGCTTAGTTATGTGTGTGCATGTGGGCAGTGTGTCATCGTAGTTCAAATCCAGAGTGTGCTTCAGGTAGGATGCACCCCCTCCAAATGTTCCAGTTAGGGAGTTGACGCTTGAGATGATCTTGCCTCTTCTTCCTCAGGAACATTAAGGAAACTGACCTCACACAATGAGAACCATTTTTCAGACCATCTGTTCTTCCTGATCTCTCTCCTCCTATCCCCTGAACATTTAATGAAGCCCAATGAGTTTCTGTTTAGATTGCAAGTACCACCCTACTCCTCCACCAAATGTCATCATTAATTGCTTTCAAATGTTAGTACCTCTGACATTTCAGGGGACATTGGTAGGCTCCATGGACAGTGGCTTGGGATGCTGCAAATTAATCTGCCATCTTAACTCTGTTTACATTGTGACGCACAAAAAATGGTTTTGCTCAGTAGCTTTTTCCATCAAACTGATTTTTTAATCCCCTTTAATTTACCAAATACTCAAGCTGTTAATGAGCTTCCTTTCTTCATTGGCTTTAGTTGGAGACAAATCAATAACAGGACATTAGTTTTCCTTTATTAATTTTGTACCTATTACTATTTTTGAAGCATAGTTTTGAGCTGAGCTAATGGGGGGGGGGGGAAATGCAGTTTTAGTTGGTGACTCAGATCGCAGAATAATGTTTAAGAATTTATTCATGGCATGGTCACTTATGCATTGATAAAAATAGATTTGCGTAACATTTGCGTATGTTGGTTGATATGTATAGGTGCAAATTTAGAAGAAATACCAATAAAAATAAATATATGTTGTTGTTGTTGTTGTTGTTGTTGTTGTCCTGTTGTTGTTGTTGTTGTTGTTGTTGTTAATTATTGAAGAAATGGATGCAATTGGCAACTTACAAGCCATAGAAGAGTTTGATATCTCAGATGGGTCTGCAAGGTAGCTATAGCCAATGGGACACCATCTTCATGAAAATCAAGCAGGTGATTCAAGACACAGGGAAACTATTTTCTCCTCCAATGATCTTTTGGGAGGGCTTCATCTTGTACCACCTATGTCAGAAGAGTTTCTGGAAACCACTGGAGGGGAGAGTGCTGTTGTAGTCAGGTCCTGCTTTCAGGATTTCCATAGGCACCTTGTTGGTCACTGTTAAAAACAGGCTGCTGGATTTGATGGTCTAATCTAGCAGAGCTCTTCTTATGTTGACCACTCATCCATGTAACAAATGGTAATATACCAAGAGGGGAAGCTTTGGTCTTTGAAAATTTTGGCTTTAGAAGATGAAGGGTCCATATCATTTGAAATAATTCTAAAACGTGCAGATTTGATCTGGGAGAAGGAAAGAGATTGCACTAGAATCCTTGTTCAGAACTTTGAAAACAGGCTTCGTATTAGTAGCACTGAGGGAGGGGGAAACCAACAACCTAGTACACTGACAGAAGTTCTCGTCTGCATAAAAACTGGCAAATTGCATTGCTTTGGCTCCTGCTGTTGGCTTGAAAATAAGTAACAGCTGGAGCCCAGCAACAAGAAAAACCCTAAAGAACTCTCATCCTAGTTTAGCTTGCCGTCTGAGCTTTAATTAACTTCATCATCCTCTTATTAAAATCAAACTCATTTAATGGGGCTTTTTGCCTCATTCCTTTTGTTCGCAGTGCATTGATCCCATGGAGCTTCTTTCTCGGAAAGATCAATGCAGTCAGAGATTACCTGGATACCTCTCAACACTGATGCCCTGTTATTTACAGAGAATCTTCTGAAGCACAGTTAGCTTTCCAAAAGCCACAACATATGGTCCTGCCTCAAAGGGAAAGAGTTAGATCTTTTGTGTCCTAAATGTGGAACAAATAATACTTGGAGATAACAGATAAACGTGGCTATACATCTTCTTTAAATAAATCAAAATCAGTAGCTCTCTTCAGAAGTTCTATCCATGCAATGTTATATATAAACATTTTGCAAACTTTAAAATATCCAAAGACTTCCCTTCTTCTCCTTCCATGGTTCATATTACATATATGGGATGCGGGTGGCGCTGTGGTCTAAACCACTGAGTCTCTTGGGCTTGCCGATCAGTAGGTCGGTAGTTCAAATCCCTGCGATGGGGTGAGCTCCCATTGCTCTGTCCCAGCTCCTGCCAACCTAGTGGTTTGAAAGCATGCCAGTGCAAGTAGATAAATGCTTTTCTGCATATTTGACTATAACCATTCAAATCATTTCCCCACTTTTATGTCTATCAAATATTGTTTACTCTGTTGAGTTTATCTTAATGCTGTCAGCGTTTTTGTGCAGTGCTATACCACTGCATCCGCACTGCCTTGCTCCACCCTTTGATGGATGCCATGTGTCTTTGCAGTGAGAGATTGTTTATATGTACAACTGTGTATGAAAAGGCCTCCATGCAATCAGTGTTTTTGTACTGGAGATCCTCATAAAGGTTTTTATGGGAAGCAATTGGTGACAGTGACTCACACATATACTTGAGGGTCAATATAGAATGATCTTACAAGTGCTTCCATAGAGTAGTATACAGTACCCACTCAAGGGCTTTGACATTACATATACCTCAAAGAAGAGTATTCATAACCAGGAGAAAAGATTTCATCCCACGTCAGAAACTACAGGCTTTCAGGAGAACATCCTTTCTTCTCTACCAAGTTTAGCGGAAGTCAGGGTTTGGTAAGTTTCATAACCTAATCACTCAGTGTGTGCTATATTATTAATCCCTCCTTCATTTCTACAAGCCTAATCCAATACCGGCAGCTTAGAGAAACATACAGCTAAGAAGACAACCAGCTTTGTATGATTTTTTCTTTTGATTCCATCTCAAAGTTCATTTTTAGAATGTAGCTATAGGTTGGGCATTTCCACAGAGTACTTATCCAACTAGTAATCCCCTTGGTATTTAAAGTCCAATAAGTTGAAGTCTCAGGAATTTATTGGCAGCAACTGGCAAGCAGACCAAATTCCAGACTTAGCAAGGGTGCTGGTTCTACAGATCTTTGCAAGGTGGACTACCATGTCAAAGGTGAATGGTGCACAAAATACAATTCAGCATCATTTAATTGAGGACCCTTTTGACTTGGTAATCCAGGAGTGGGCAAAAGGTAGTAGATCTTGGGTGACTTGCAGTTTGTAATTGGAGGCTCTATCAAGATATTTTGTAATGCAGCATTTTCTGACTCTGCATCATTAACATGGCACCAACAGCAATTCATAATTAACGTGTGCACAATTGCACAGTAACATCCTTTGGGATGCAGGTAATTAATGATGCATTGAGTCAGAAACTGCATTCAAAATTGTATACGTTAATGGCCCAAAGGTATTTGCAGCAAGAGCAGAAGACACATTAACTTTAAGAAGTAGAAGTAGCCTTTTTGCTATGGGGCATGAAGTAGTTATAATTAATTGTACATATCTAGCCATCCGGGCTCACTTCACTTGCCTACTCTGCCTACCCCCAACCCCCAGGGGTGTACGAAGTGGGGGGCGGAGGGGGCGGTCCATCCCGGGTGCCACTCTGGTGGGGGGGTGACATGGTGGCCCCTGCCTCCCCCCAGCTGTAGAGAGGCCGAGGGTGCGCGCACTGCATATGGGCGCCGCTCGCACAGCAACCATATGGGCTGACACTCTCAAGCGCTGTCCATATGGGCATCCGTACGGGCTCCCTCTCACACAGCGACAGTACGGGCTGCTGCTCTCGTGCACTGTCCATTTGGGCTGCCTCTTGCACGGTGACCGTATGGGGTGCCATGCGTGTGCACTCCGTACGGGATGCTGTACATGCGCAGTCTGTACGGGATGCGGCAGCCTGTACAATCGCTGTGCAAGCAGCAGCTCGTACGGGTTGCGAATGTGCGGCATTCCATACAGGGTGCACACGCACGGGATGCCACACGTGCGCACTCTGTACGGGCTGCCCTGCCCTGGGTGCCAGAGAGGGTTAATCCGCCACTGCCTACCCCACCCTCATCCCTTTACACTTGGACAATCCCTCCCACTTCCTGGTGCTATGGGAAAGCAGGGAAGGAAACCTGCAAGGGGGCAGGTGGGATTTCTCCTCTTCAGTCCCCTCCCAGTCAGCCAGTGCAGCAACAGGGAAACATGGGAAGGCTTGCAAAGACTACCTTGCGCTCATCCTTTCAACCTTGAACAGGGAGAGTAAGACCTTGCCTCTTTCTGTTCATCTCCAGTTTCCATCCTGTTGGTTGCCCACTCTCTTGCCTCAGTTCCCCAGCTGCCTTCCTCCAGCTCCATTTCCTATCCCTTGTTTGTCACCATGCTGTAATTCTGAGCGCCACCTGTTGGAAGCCACATGAATTGCAGTGTGGCAACAGTCACAACTTTATGTAATAGCTGAGCTCTATCTATCTGTGTCTATTGTAATTGGATATTTTCAGTATTTTCATTTTTTTGTCCTTATATGTTACTATGATTATGGACTTCTTTGAGAGGCTGTTTTACCTGAAAAGCAACACATGAAGAAATACATGAATTCTAAACGTCTGTCACACTGAGCCACCATGGAAGCGCTTGGCTCCATTTGGTGGGTCTAATTAAAAAGAGAGAGGAGAACCCAGAAGCTGGAGCTTGCCCAACCCTGGGTTGGCCTACATCCCCCTGGGGAGGGAGGCTACTGAATATTATTGCCATATTTATATGCTTTATTTACAGGTAGGCAGCCGTGTTGGTCTGCTGTAGTCAAAACAAAATTAAAAAAATCTTTCCAGTAGAACCTTAGAGACCAACTAAGTACATACTTAGTATGTACATACAGCTAAGTACATACTTAGTATGTACATACAACTAAGTACCTACTTAGTTGGTCTCTAAGGTGCTACGAAGGATTTTTTAGAATCATATTTATATGGTTATATCATTTCTTTAAGCATTTCTAGAAATTTACATGCAAGCTATTCTTTTACATTCTAGACAGTGCAGGGAGGTGGCAACCAGTTTAGGACGCATTTATCCATCAGGCTATTTAATTGCTTCTCTTGAAGCTGCATCATTTAAAATCAAAGGCCACTTTCCCCCTCGAGAGTACAGTTCAAGCGCTTCTGTGTGGTTCACCGCTTTTTAACGCCACAGAATGAAGAAAGGGAATCATCATGTTGCAGCATTCGAAGTCACGGGGCCAACGATTTCCTTCCTTCTGCCTGAAAGTGTAGGTGCTTTAATAAAGGCAATTCATTGGTCAGACTTGGCACCATGCGATCTGATCCAATTTGTTTCTGTTGCCATTTGCTACGGGCAAGGTACAAAACTGACAATAAAAGGAATACATTGGACCTGAGATGGAAGGCTATATATTCAAATTAGAGACAATCCTCAAATTTATGTGTGGCATAATTCCAAGCAGAGATTAAACATTATCATGGTCCATTGCTGGCAGTGTACTTCAACAAAATATTTTAAAACTCTGTATTTAAATACATTTTCCTCATTTCTGGCTATTGTTTAAGTAGGACGTCATTAGGAAATGATGAAAAACAAAACTCTAAAACTGTCAGGCATAGCTGATCCTGTGTATTTTTTATGCAGAAGTGGGCTCCATTGATTCAGTGGGGCTTCCTTTCAAGTAAGTGTGCCATGGATGGCAGCCTTAGAAATCTCCTGCATAGCAGAAAACCGTGATGCTTGATTGGTAGAAGGTTGCAGGGTAATGCTCAAAGGGAGGTGAAATAAACCTGTCCTTTCTAATGAACCTAGGTGCTGTACGTCACTTTAAGCTTCGGTGGTTACATTTGCAGCATTCCAAAGCATAGCTCCATACAGCATCCTTCATCGGTAATTGTTCATAACTGTATAAAAAGCAGCAGCCGTAGTTCTATAGATGTTTGAGGCAAGCAACACTGAGCTGGGTCTCTGCACATTTCCCAGGTTATCCTTCTGCCCCAAGGAAAAATCCATTGAATCTAAAATACCTTATGTCATCTCAGTTGATGTGTGCACTGTCTATGCTTCCAAACCTCCAAATAGGAAAACCCACAGCCTTCGGCTTGTTGCATTGCTACACTGCTGTTATGAGTATGACGCTTCCTAAATGATTAATCAAATTTTCTTCTCAATCTATTGTAGCTTGCCATTGTATCAATGATTCCCCATTTATAAGAAATTAAGAAGGGCCCTGCTGAATCAAGTCAAAGACTTACCCAGCATCCTTCTCTTACAGCTGTCAACCAGGACCTGAGTTTAAGAGCATGCCTGCCATCCCACACTTGTGGTCCACAACATACTGCCTCTGACAATGGAGGTGGAACATGGGCAAGTACATCTGTTTCCCTCATGATTAAAATTCAGGAGGAACAGTTCAGCTCAAGCTGTGCATGCATATGTAACATCAAACAAGTCTGTGCATGCAGTGGTTGAGCTCAGTGGCGTAGCGTGGGTTGTCAGCACCCGGGGCAAGGCAAGTAATTTGCGCCCCCTAACCTGTGGATTTGCGCCCCCTAACCCGTGGATTTGCGCCCCCTAACCCATGGATTTGCCCTAACCCCAGATGTTGCGCCCGGTGCGGCCCGCCCCCCCTGCACCCCCCACGCTACGCCACTGGTTGAGCTGTACAAATCAACAAGAGTACACTGTATCACACAAACACTTGCACATGTGTGGCGACAGCTTGTACCTGCATGAATAGGCTCGTGTAAATGCTAAGCCATGTGCCACCGTTACAGACTCCATTTTGAATGGAAGCTTCTGGAAGCTCTAGCCCTTTGAGAGTACTGCATGAAACACTTTCATCCACACAACAGGAGGTTTTTATGGCTACTTCGATGTGGTCGTCTTTAACATTCTGCTCTTTGTTATTTGCTGGCATAAGCCAGAATGATGGACATGTCTAATAACATTGTGTATTCCTCAGAGACAAATGCCTTGATCAGCTAAAGAGAAAAACTCTCAAAACTACTTCACAGCTTTCTCTTTTGAATAGTTGTTTTCAGCTTTCTCAATAACTCTCTCTACTCCTTTTTGTTCTTTGAAAAGTGAAAACTCTTTAAAGTCCATCACATTTTGAGATTTATAGGGGAAAAAATACATGCTTTTTGGCCATCCAAATGGCCCACAGGGACTTAGTGGGGGGAAAAATTAAGTTTCAGGCTCATTACAAGAAAGTCATTTTTGCCAACAGGAAAATTAATCAATAGGTCTCCTCTGATGCAAATTGCTGGATGAAAGATGCCAAAAGGTCTTGGATAGCATCATTTGCATGGCAGTGCTTAAAACGCTGAGTGAGTGTAGCCCAAATGCATTTAACCAGCCACAGCAGTGGCAAATCTGAGGGAAGGAAGGGAGACAGCTCTCGCCTAAGGTACGACTTTCCAATTGGTTTTAACCTTGCAATTGGCCTTAACTGTTGTACTGAGATGTACAAGCAATCATAGGAACATTGGGAGATGACTTATGCTGAATCATAGGATCATAGAATTGTAGAGTTGGAAAGGATCCCAAGGGTCATATAGGTAACCCCCCTGCAATGCAGAAATCTCAACTAAACCATTCATGATGGATGACCATCCAATCTTTGCTTAAAAGGCTCCACCATCCAGGAGAGTCCACCATCTTCTGAGGGAGTCCATTCCACTGTCAATCTGCTCTTGCCATCAGACAGTTCTTCCAGATGTTTAGTCAGACTCTCCTTATTTGTAACTTGAAGCCATTGGTTAAGGTCCTGCCTCCAGAGCAGGAGAAAATAAGCTGGCTCCATCTTACATGTGACAACCCTTGAGATATTTGAAGATAGGTATCATATCTCCTCTCAGTTTCCTCTTATCCAGGCCAAACATACTCAGTTCCCTCAACTGTTCCACATAGGGCTTGGTTTCCAGACCCTTGATCCCCTTCTGCACACGTTCCAGCTTGTCAATATCCTTCTTAAATTGTGGCATCCAGAACTGGACCCTTGTTCTATCTAGCTCACTACTGTACTGTCGACCCTGGCAATGGCTCTCCAAGGTTTCAGGCTAGAGTCCTTCTCCAACCCCACCCCCAGGACATACCAGAGATTCAACCTAGGACCTTCTCCATGCAAAGCAGATGCTCAATCACTGAACTACCCTTTTAGGAATTATATGTGAAAATACCAGGAGCCTGGCATGCTTGTGAATTCAAAGAAAGCAAGCAAAAAATAAAAAATAAAAATTGGTGCCGTTTTGAAATCAGTGGTTAAAATCAATGCAATTTTGGAAGGTTGAGTCTGCCATCTTGATTCAAAATGACATCCAATTGTATCCAAACATCTGTATCCAAATATAGATGCAAATCTGCTCCTTGGTGGTCAGGAACCATCATGCAAAATTTGGTTACAGTACCTTGAGAGGCATCCAAATACATAACAAAGAAATAACTTTCTAAAATATATAGTAGTTTGGACAAATTCATGAAGAATAAGACTATTAATGGCTACTAGCCATGATGGCTATGTTCTACTTCCAATACTGGAGGCATCTAACTACCAGTTGCTGAGAATGACGTATGGGGAGAGTGCTGTTGCACTTGGATCCTGTTTGCAGGTTTTCCATAGGCATCTGGTTGGTCACTGTGAGAACTGAGTGCTGGACTGTCATGGGCCTTTGGCCTGATCCAACAGATCTTTCCTCATGTTCTTACCCAGTTAGCTTCCTGGAAGACTGGAGATTTGAACCCACCTCTCCCTGGTCCAAGTCAGACACTGTCCACCACACCTCACACTGGTTTGATAAACTTCACAGTTGTCCCAGCACAGAATGGACAATGCAGAAAGCTAAAAAGAAAACAAGGCATCCTCTGACCCCCGAGACTAAGCAAATCTCATTGCAGAAGAAAATGAGGTCCTTTATTACATTACATATTCGCCAACATAAGATCCAAATGTTAGATGGCTTCTCTTTTCTCCTCCTGTCCCCTGGGCTGCCTTTCTAATCAAGCAGTGCCCACCAGTTTGATGAGAGGCCCCACTCCGCCTAGGAAAATTACTTAGGGTTACAAATTTAGCATTTCCGCCTCCCACGCCGGTCTGATTTGATTTGCCATGACACTGAGACCCAGCTCCGCTTGTCATACCTGCAGCACTGCATGTCACAAATGTCACATCCAAAAGCAAATACAGACCCAGGGGTTAATTGGATTACGAAGACAAGTGACACTTTTTTATTATTGACACAGGCAGTTACAGTGGTGCTCAGAACAGAGCCCAACTCAGGAAATTAGAAGCACCAGCAATGAAAGAAAAATAATTCAGGGACTGAAAAAAATAATGGTGGAGACAGGCCAAAGCCGCATGGTAGAGCATCTGCTTAATCTCACTCAGTATATGCCAGTTTTTTTGTTTGTTCATAGGAACTATTTTTTAAATTAATGAACAACACACAAAAATATGGCCTCATCCCTTATATGCCCAATCAGTCACTGTGTTCTTCAGAAGACTGCATCCTGCAAATTCCATCTGTATTTATCTCTGTCAGGCCCTCAGGATTCCCCCTCCAACAGCCACACCCCTCACTAGTCCTACTATATTTTATTGTATTTTAATATTCTGTTGGAAGCCGCCCAGAGTGGCTGGGAAAACTCAGTCAGATGGATGGGGTATAAATAAATAAATAAATAAATAAATAAATAAATTATTATTATTACTTTACATGCCACATGAGGGTTTTGGCCTGACTGGGAATTCATCCTTGAAGTCTGATGAAGCTGTTTTGCTTGCTTAGATGAAAGATGCAGAGGGAGTGTAGGGACTAGCCTACTGTACAAAGGTAACTTTTGCATTTGTATCTCTACATCCCTTTTCCTTTGGCCCTACCCTCTACTGGTCTGTGGCCCACAGGAGGTTGCCCAGCAGGGAAGAAAGATGTGGCCATTGGGGTGAAAAAAGGTCGCCCACCCTTTGCTTTAAATAGAAGCTGGGGAGATAATAAGGACTGGGACTGTGATGCACAATGAGGAGGACGTTGTGGGAGATGCCATTCAATGCCAGGTAGCAACTATGTGTGTGAGTGGAGGGGAGAGAGAGTTTTTCCTCATGGCACAGTAGGAAGGGTCAATCCCCTCTTCATCCATGCTTGCAGCAGTCTTGATCCACATATTAAACATAATGTGTAAGGTAAAGGTAAAGGGACCCCTGACCATTAGGTCCAGTCGTGGCCAACTCTGGGGTTGCAGCGCTCATCTCGCTTTATTGGCCAAGGGAGCCGGCGTACAGCTTCCGGGTCATGTGGCCAGCATGACTAAGCCGCTTCTGGCAAACCAGAGCAGCGCACAGAAATGCCATTTACCTTTCCACCGGAGCGGTACCTATTTATCTACTTGCACTTTTGATGTGCTTTCAAACTGCTAGGTTGGCAGGAGCAGGGACTGAGCAATGGGAGCTCACCCCATCATGGGGATTCGAACTGCCGACCTTCTGATTGGCAAGTCCTAGGCTCTGTGGTTTAACCTACAGTGCCACCCGCGTTCCTACACATTACTACGTAATGTGTAGTTTTGCCCTAATGTCAGAAGGAGCAGGAGGAAAAGAGTCTGATCCAAAATGGTACCACGCTTGGAGTATTTCTTTCCTGACCACTGTCTCAGCACAACTATGGACAGCAGCTGAGGAAGAGAGGTGAAGCCAAGACAGGGAATAATGCTATTGTTGCATAGGACAAGTCTCAGCCTGAATACGAAGTCTTCATTGTCCTTCCTAGACGGAAGAAGCCAATGGACAGTCTGGGTGAGTGAAGTCATTCTGAAGCCTACAAAATCGTTACTGAACAGGGACTGTTCCTCACTCTACTTTGGTGGCTTACTTCACAGGAACCAAAGCATCTAGATCCAGTTCTGGACCAGCAGCTCATGAGGCTGCTGTTGTGGGCCAGATCTTGGACAGAGACTCTGATGCATAGAGGCCATCTCCATTAAGGTTACAAGGGGGCTGCTGGGCTCTCTTGTCCCTGAATATAGCTGAGGAGAAGTAGCCAAGCAACCAAGAAGCTCCTTCAGGATGGAGGTTTCATGGAAGATATGACAATAGCAAAGGATCTAAGTCACATTTTAAAGACCACTTGGCACCACTATTATACCAGTGAGGCAGGATGAAAACTTATGCTAGCTACCACAGCAACATTAAAGGGATAGGTTGAGCTCTAGCAGCTGCTGAAGCAACAACTGCTCTGTTCAATACCTGATACTGATTCCTGTTGGTCTACTACTTTGATGGCTGCTGCTCTGTCTGCATCCAGTACCAAAATGCCCCAGTAGAGCTGTAGTCTTTTGTTTTTCTGTTTCTTAAGCTATGCTCTTCTTCTTACTCCATTCCAGCTAGGCCCAGCCCAAGGCATTTTGGCACTTGAGGCAAACCATAAAAGTCCACATACGCCCTGCCAGGGAAGGAGGAGTGAGTGAAGATCCACATCAGGAACAAGGGGAAAAATAAAGGTCTACATCGGGAACAAGGGTGGGAGAAGACCAGCAGCACCTCCGATTTGCGAAGAGGACACTGCAGAGGCAGCATTGTGCAGGACTGCTGAGGAGGTGGCAGGTCCGGCCTCCAAAGCAGCAGCAGTTGGCAATATATCCATTGGAGACCAGATCTGCTGCTCCTGTGGATCCTGCTGCCTGAGACAGTTATCTCACCATGCCTCATAGGTGGGCCAGCCTTGAACCCAGTTCCTGAGTCCCAAGCCCAGCATTTCCATGCTACAGGTTCTACTACTGCTGCAGTGCAATTTCATGCACATTTACTCAGAAGTTAAAGCCCCCACTGTGTTCAATGGGCCACACTCCTTAACAGCTTTGGGATTGCAGCCTCAACTTGGACTGCAAAGCACAGCTTAAAAGAAAATGAGTTGTCCTTGTTGTGTTTAAAAGGCTGTTTTGCTTTAACAATGACTCTCCCCATATAATAATAATAATAATAATAATAATAATAATAATAATAATAATAAAATTTATTTATATCCCGCCCTCCCCAGCCGAAGCCGGGCTCAGGGCGGCTAACAACAATAAAATAATACAACATTCTAAAATCATTCCATTATAAAATTAATTCAAATCAAATTGATGGCAACCATTGGGCTAGAGTTCTGTGTAGATTTGTGGAAAAAAAAATGTTTTATTTATGCCTAATGGATAGTGTAAAAAATAAATAAATAAATTCCAACCTGCTATTGATTTCTGAATGGGAACCAGCCAGCCATATCAGATGAGAACAGTGTGCCAGCAACAAATTAGTCCTCAAATGCCATGTTTCTTTCCAAGAGTCCTTTGAAAAGAATTGTTTACCATATCCCCTGGCAACCACCTGCAGGACCCATATAGCTCTGAGGGGTCCTCCAGGGAATTTGCCGCATGAGATTTATGGAGTGGCACCCACGGCAATCGTGGTGAGGTGCTGGTGCTTGGTGGAACCATGATAGGGCAGGGCAATGGTGAGGGCAGTGGAAGCTGTAGGCTGGCTGCCTCCATGCCCTGCCCCATCCCAGCAAATGGCAGCACTGCTGCAGCCAGTATGGTGACCCAGCAACAGTGCCCCACCACAAGCAGTACAGTACAGACCAGGATAATTATGGAATTGACAGTGATAATTCACAAAACAGTTGTTGATAACACAGTCAACCCGGCATTGGTAAGCCAATAAACACATACTAAACAACATTTGTCTTGGTTCAGTCCACAAGGGATAGCTTTGAACCTGTTGAATTATTGTAATTAGGGATCAGCACATCTGTTTTATCTCAGCTTGTAATTTTTCAGTCCTTCACATTTCCACATCAGTGTGTCTTTTCCCCCCAAGTCTTCATAAAAATCCATCCGTATTTTAAATGTGATTTTCAAGTGGTTGGACTAAATGACCCCCTGGGTCTCTCCCAACTTCACAATTCTATGATTCTCCCACTATGAACTGCTTCTTGAATAGCAATTTCCCCTAACACAATGTATGCTATTTTCACTAATATATGTATTTGTATGCACACTTTGGTATATGCATTTTTGTACACACATTTTGGCTGAAGAACTTCTTCAATTGGAGTATGGAATTATGACCCCAAAAATGTTGAGGTTAAGCAGTTTCTAAATCTAGTACGTTCTCCAAGTCTGAGCTCTATAGAATAATCCTGTTCTCGTTAAGTGTGATATGTTAATGAAAGAGATTGATAAAGGGCACCTCCTTGTGCCTCACTGGCAATAAATTGCAGGAAAGAGTCAGACCTTCCAGCTATTGGGACCATGGACTGGAGTTAATTAAGGAGCATTAATGATATTCTTATTAATAGAAGGTGATAGTTATCACCCTAGAAGCCCTTTCTGTAATGGTCTATGCTATGATTTCAGTCAGCGGTTAATCAACCTCTGAGGTAAGTATAGCTTAAGATAACATCATTAACAATGATGTATGTTAAATATATGGCATTAATGCTTTCCTGCTAATGGTCACATATCTCCAAGTGCCCACAAGGAGAGAGGAATCAAGAAGAGAGGAAAATATAAGTGTGTGACCTGTGAGAAAGATTGTTTTTCTGTGAAGTTTGGAAACTTTGCTTCTGAGGCACATCATGCCTTGTGTCAGCCTGGCCTCAGATTTTCTTGGCTGGGAGTGTGTCATTTGTTGTAGAGAAGACTTGTGCAGCAATGGGGTGCTTAATCCTGATTTACCCACACAACTCCTCCTTACCAGGCACCACCTGTTCCCACCAGTCCAGCTCCTATCCACATTGTTCCTCTGTAATTAATTTATCTTTATTATGAATTTGTCTCAGCCTTTTTAATGTGGTAGTGAATCCCATCATTTAACCATGTGCTGTATGAAAAAATAATTTCATTTATCTGTTCTGAATCATCTAATGTTCAGCTTGGATGTCCCCAAGTTGTTGCATTATGATTGAGAGAGAAAACGTCCCCTCATCCTCTTTCTTCTCACCACACATGGTGGCTATGCTCTGCCATCACAGTCAGAAGCAGTCATGCTTCTGAATACCAGTTGTTGAAAACTACAAAAGGCAAGAGTGCTTGCAGGTTTCCCATAGGCATCTGGTTGGTCACTGTGAGAACAGGAAGCTTGACTGTGGGAACAGGAAGCTCTTATGTTCTTATGCATAATTTTGTTTCCTGTCTGAAACCCTGAAGACCTGAAACCAGTCAGTGTAGACAATACTGAGTTAGATGGACCATTGATACAAGCAATGCCATTTTTCTAGAAAAAGAGGTGCCAGAACTCACCATGAACCTCATTCTCTTATAATGGCAATGGCGCCCACCTGTGAGGTGCCAGAACTGAGTTCCAGCAAGTTCCAGCTGGAAAAAAAAGCCTTGGATATAAGGAAGTTTCCTATGTTTCAATGTACATATTGACTGGGAATGATGCAGATTTACTTGTGTTCTCTATAGGCCACACTTTTTATTATTGTTTAGCCATAGAAGGGGATTAGAAAGTGCCAGGTTCACCACAAAGTTCCTTAGAAAGCTCAGAAAGCAACGTTCTATCACCTCCCGTCTTTCACAGTTGTTATCGAATAAAAAGAAAGAAAGGCGGCACTCCAGTGCGTCATGCCATTACACTGTCATGTTTTCAATGGTGCTATCATAGCACACTTCATAAATTATTGCAATAAAAAAGAGCACCAAGGAGAATGCTAAATTCAATGTATCACTCTCAGTTTCATCTCAATTAGCAGCCGCTAAACGGTTAGAGCCAATTCTGCTGGCTTATTTTCACTGCCTTCCTAATAGCCTGATTTACATCAATTGCAGAAGAACAGAAACTTACTTAATTGAGCCTTCACTGTCTAAATGGCAGCTCATCGTCCCAGCAAAACAAACATGTGTTTATGAGGGTTTAAGTAAAATGGTTAAAGCCAGTGAAACAGCACTTAATGCAAAGTCATGCTGGGAAGCTGTTTCATAATCTTACAACACCTGCCACAACACACATGCAGCTCACATTCATTTTGCTGGTGGAGCACCTGCGTTTTCTGCAGGTCACACAGAAATGAAGGTCTCATGAAGGTGTGTCTGTACTAGCTGCTCATTGGATGCTGCCAAAGCCCACCCACTTCACCTTCCTCCTTTCATTTTCCTTCAGCCTTTTGCTGCTTTTTGTGGCTTGGTGGTAAATTTTGTGGTGCAGGGGCTCACTCATTATGGGCCTTGGTGGCATGGTGGCGCAAAGTGCCTTATGTCAGCTTCAGCTGGTGGCCCAGTTGCGCCCCCATCTGGACAGAGATAGCCTAACTACTGTTGCCTATGTTCTTGTAACCTCTAAATTGATTACTGCACCATGTTATACCTTATACAGTGGTACCTCGGGTTACATATGCTTCAGGTTACAGACTCTGCTAACCCAGAATAGTGCTTCAGGTTAAGAACTTTACTTCAGGATGAGAACAGAAATTGTACAGTGGCAGGAGGAGGCCCCATTAGCTAAAGTGGTGCTTCAGGTTAAGAACAGTTTCAGGTTAAGAATGGACCTCTGGAACAAATTAATTACTTAACCCGAGGTACCACTGTATGTCTGTTTCTGAAGACAGTTTGGAAACTTCAGATGGTGCAGAATTTAGTGGGTCAAGATGGTTTGAGCATATCAAGCCAATCTTGGCCTAACAACACTGACTGCAAGTTGGTTTCTGGGCCAAATTTAAAGTTCTAGTTTTGACCTTTAAAGCCTTAAATGGATTATGACCACAATACCTCAAGGACCGCCTCCTCATATGAACTTTGCTGGATCCCGTGCTCATATTCATGTGAGGTCTGGAGGGTAGCAACACGAGAATGGGCCTTTTCTGTGGTCGCTCCCCATTTGTGGAATGTTTTCCTCAGGGAGGCTCACCTGGCACATTCCCTCTATGATTCTATGGTGCCAGTAAGCCTTTGGCTGATTGAACATTCTGTGGCCTTTTAAAACCGTCTGTGGGAGGGGTTATTGGTTTGCTTTCTGTTATATATTTTGTGTTCTCCTTCTGTATTTTTATGTTGCGAACCACCTTGTGATTATTATTATTTCTGGCTTGGAGTTTTCTTTTGCATTACTGTATTGCTCTGTTTGTTATTGTAGTGCTCATGTTTTCAATGTAATTACGAATTTTACCTGTGTTCTTTTGGTTGTTATATGGAAACCACTTTGGTGACCATATGCAAACCTAAATTAATAAATAAACAAATTTTCATTCCTGAGAGTAAGCCCCACTGAACTTAAGACCCACTTCCGGGTAGATGTACATAGGATTATGCTATAAACCTCAGTGAAATAAAAATCAGATTGCAGCCTCAATTTCCCCCCAGCAAATGTTCCCAAAAGCTCACCAGTGATAAGTAACTCATGTGGGAACCTGATTTATCCTATTACGAAGTAATATGCATTAGCATTTAATGTGATCTTTTAACCACAAATACTGTGATGTTACCCAAAGGGTTTAATGCCCTCTGAAATGGAATAAATGTCACCCAGGCCTTATAGAACATGGATATCTTTATCTCAGTCTATCCTCACATTGCTAATAGTGCAGGAAGTTATGTCTTCCAAGCATGATATAAATGAAAGCATAGAAAAGACCTCAGGGGGCAGTAGTGGTGAGAAATAGACATGATTTGCTACATGATTAAGACATCTTGGGGGGAAATCTCTTGAAGCAAAGGCGATTAAAAAGAATAGGCCTTTCTCAGTTACGCTTCTAGAAGTGCGCTCCATCACTGGTAATGCAACTGGCCTTGAAGGATCATCCTTTTTGTTGTTGTTAATTTACGATAAAATAAAATAAAATGTAAATGATAGCTGAGCAGGACAAGACTTTAGCCACAATTCAGTATGGAGTAAAGTCAGCTTAGGGGGAGAAGCTCCAGTCCTTTCATTAGGCAGAGTGTGGTGGCTTCCTCAGGTGACTGGTTTTGGGTAACATTGTTCTTGTTGTTTAGTGGTTTAGTCGTGTCCGACTCTTCGTGACCCCATGGACCAGAGCACGCCAGGCACTCCTGTCTTCCACTGCCTCCCGCAGTTTGGTCAAACTCATGTTCATAGCTTCGAGAACACTGTCCAACCATCTCGTCCTCTGTCGTCCCCTTCTCCTTGTGGCCTCCATCTTCCCCAACATCAGGGTCTTTTCCAGGGAGTCTTCTCTTCTCATGAGGTGGCCAAAGTATTGGAGCCTCAGCTTCACGATCTGTCCTTCCAGTGAGCACTCAGGGCTGATTTCCTTCAGAATGGCTAGGTTTGATTCAAAAGCATCAATTCTTCGGCGATCAGCCTTCTTTATGGTCCAGCTCTCACTTCCAAACATCACTACTGTAACATTAAAGAGCAGCAAATTGTTTGTTGTTGTTGTCTCTTTTTTTACTCCCAGAGAGAGGTGTCCAAGAAATTTTGCTATCTGAGGCAAAGGACATTCTGCCTCCCACATGCTCCTGCTGTGCATGGAAGCACTGGCAACAGGACACTGTCCTCCAGCATACCTGAAGGCAGCAGGCTAGCATATTTATTTATCTAATATTATTTATTACATTTGTATACTGCCCTTTCTCCTGAAGCTAGCCTGGGGTGGCAGGCACACGGGGGATAAAATGATTAAAACATCTAAAGATAATTTCAGTACAGATGCAGGCTGGGAAAGATCGCCACTGAAAGACTAGGAACCAAAAAGACAACAGAGATGCTACCTGTCTAAGATTTAATGGGAGGGAATTCTAAAGGGTAGGTGCCATGACATTAGAGGCACAAATTCCTATGATGTGTGGAACAGACCTCCTGATAAGATGGTGTCTGCAGGAGGCCCTCTTCTGCAGAGCACAGTGGCCAGCTGGATATACAAGTGATGAGATGATCTTTAAGGAGTGGGGTGCAAGGCAGGCTGTCTTAGGGGTTTAGGGAGGGGAGCGGTGGGTGGCTTGTGCTCCACTTCTAGCTTCTGCCAGCTGAAGCAGATGCCTAATGGTAGGGCTGGCCATGGTGGTGCCCACACTCTCTCTTGTGTATCATTCTTGGCCTGATATTGCAATACGGTTGTTGCCAATTGTAGTGCAAGTAGCCATGACAAGCTAAAGTTCAGCCATCTGCCTATGACCTTTATAGTGACAACAGGAGGGTCCGCCAACATAAATCATTTTTTTAGCAAAAAAAAAGAGTCAGCTTTGGGTGGGGGGAGATGCATCATTTCCATTCTGGTGTTTGTGTACTCATTTAGATGTAGCCCACATTGAATTTCAGAATTCTTTGTTGTGGTATTAAATCATCTTCTTGCTGACAGCTCAAATCAGTGCTGCGCACAAAGGAAAGAAAAGTTGTTTTTAAAAGTTTTTCTATTATCCTGACTTTTATTTTATTTTATTTTCCATTGGGTAAGCAGTCTAACTGGAAGCAGGAGCATAAAAACCCTACTGTATGCAAAAAAATCAAATAAAAAAAATCAAATAAACAAATCCTAAAACAAAAACAAACAAAAAAGTTATTTATCTTTTCCGGTGACAAAGCACTGGGAACAGAGCTGTGTGTCACTTATATGTAACAAGAACAATAAGAATAGGCTTGTCAGAGGAAATAAATCCGACTTTTAATTTATTATTCTTTTTCACCATTATTATTTGGAAAAGGTGCTGCAATTCTGCAGGTGTGAGAAAGTAGCTATGAATTTCCCCTCCCTCAAATCTTTTCCTGATTAGTGGAGGGTATCACAACCGTGATAACCGAGGGGCTAACTACTAATTACATACATTTAGTGGTACCTCGGGTTACATACACTTCAGGTTACAGACTCCGCTAACCCAGAAATAGTACCTCGGGTTAAGACCTTTGCTTCAGGATGAGAACAGAAGTCATGCAGCAGCAGCAGGAGGCCCCATTAGCTAAAGTGGTGCTTCAGGTTAAGAACAGTTTCAGGTTAAGAACGGACCTCCGGAACGAATTAAGTACTTAACCCGAGGTACCACTGTATTAGAAAGGCAGCTGAAGTGGGGGGGGGGAGTGGGGGAAAGGGTGTGCTTAACCCTTTCTCATCTCCAACTTCCCCTCACAGCTTTCCCTCTCATAAGAAAGGGTCATGGTCAAGAGGTGAGGTCCAAATAAGAGGCCTACTAGGGCCTAGCCCAGCCCTTTCCAACATGGTGCCATCCAACTACAGCCAGCATGCAGAGGCACAAGCAACTCTAGATGGAGTGGAGTCGCTACACTAGGTTCCCAGCAGGTAGGTCACTGATGCTTACCAGAAGTGAGAGGGGCAAGGTGGTAGGGAGGTCTGCATGATTCAAATGCACTGGTAGGAACACTGACTTGCCTCCACCAATGCAATTGCACTCCACAAGCCACCCCATCTCCTTACCCCTCCCTTCTCCCTCCCATTAAGCAACTGCAACCCACCTGCTGAGATGCTTGCATAGAAGCTCTGCATCAATCCAGAGAGCTACTTCTGCATGGCAGGGGGACGACGGCGACAGGGGAGTTGTAGTCCAAAATTTCCGGAGGGCACCACATTGGAGAAAGCTGACCTAGACACAGTTCTGAACAACCTCACATATTTGCCACCTGGAGTGCACTCATAAATGAAATTTGATTAGCATAGGTCACTTCTATTATTTACCACAGCCTTACCTTCTTCTGTGCTCACAGAAAAGACAACAGGATTCCCTACAACAGGCTCAAACACCATCATTCTGTAAACTCATGAGTTCTTGTCAGGCAGTTATGGGTTTCTTAAATATGTCGTTTTCTTTGAATGTACAAACTTCTGTGTATCTACAGAATCTTCTATGTACCTACAGAAACTTCCAAGAATATAGCATTGTTTTGTTTCCAAGCTGACAGGCACTCATTGTTAGAGGGAGATACACATAACATCCTATGACTGCCTAGGCAAGGCTTTGTAGTTTGGACAGAATTTTTTTTTTTTAAGATATTTATTAAAGTTTTACAAAAAGAAGAAAGTTACAGGAAAAAAAGAAAAAAAGGAAAAATACAAAAAGTACAAAAATACATAGAGGGGAAAAAAGCAAAATACAGAAAAATTAAATAGAAAATAGTTAAAAACAAATCAATCTTTTCATATCTTAGATTACATTTACTTATTTCCCCAACCTCCTCACACCTCCCTTTTTTGTATTCCCGTTCACATGGTTAATTCAGCAAATCCTTACCCTCTTTCTTTTTATCTTAATTCTATATCTCAACATATTATAACTTTATATTTTCATCCGTTATCAATCCATTTTTACATATTCTTATTAACCTTGTTGCTAAGGCCGCTTCATTTCAATCCGACGTAATTTTAACATTCATTAATTTTACAATGTTTCTGCAAATAGTCTTTGAATTTCTTCCAATCTTCTTCCACCGACTCTTCTCCCTGGTCTCGGATTCTGCCAGTCATTTCCGCCAATTCCATATAGTCTATCACTTTCATCTGCCATTCTTCCAGGGTGGGTAAATCTTGTGTCTTTAGTTTGGACAGAATTTTGAACTACCCAGAGACTAATAAAGGCTGTAGCTCAGTGGCAGAACATCTGATTTGCTTTCGGAAGGTCCCAAGTTATTCTCCCAGCATCTGTAGGTAGGGTGAGACTGTTGGGAGTGGCTCAGAACTTACAGGGTTAAGAGTTCTGAGTGATGACGCCTCACATTCTGAGGGCGGGTTTAGAACACTGGGAGTTGCCAGTATCTCTGAGAGAGAGAGAAAGACGCACGCAGTGTGAGCCTAGTCGCACACGGAGAGAGTCGACATGGGTTGCGTCTCACCGGGAAGATTTACGATGTGTTGATCTGTACGAAAATAAAGACTTTAAAGATAAGGAGACTGCTGTGTTTCAGCCTGAGTTATTACCACACGACAGAACGTTCCTGCTTCTGCTTCTGCTGTGTTTACTCTGCTGGAGTCAAAGGTCTTTGAGAAAGGTCAGAGCCGCGCAGGGAAGTGTGCCGGACCCCCGGACTAAATTGACTCCGAACAGGTTATGGAGGTCAGCAATAAAGATAAGCAGCGTTCGTGCGTGTGAGAGGACTGCAGCCAGAGGCCAGCCGATGAGACGCTGGGAAGTGAAACTGCAGGCAAAGAGGCTGAGGAGCAGCCAAAGGCCAGCTAAGGAGTAGCTGGTGCCAGCCAGGAGTTCGCTGGGAGGAGCTGACATCTGCCGGACCGGGAGGTACTCGTGAGTAGGCCGGGCCCCGGGGGAGCGATGGCAGAGAGCCATGAGTCACGTGCAGTCCCTTTTGAAGAGGCAGACGGGAAGGAGCCCTGGGAAGGTTGGCAGGCACTGAAGAGAGTGGGAGCCACACCAGAGGGGGCTAGACATCAGCCTGAGGGACGCCCAGAGGGGGCCAAGTGCTGCACAGAAGCTGGGGAACGCCCAGAGAATCAAGGAGGGGCTGTGGGACGCCCAGAAAGCCCAAAGTGGGCTGGAGCTGTGTTGGAGGGCTGCCGGAATGCCCCTACACGTGAGCTGCATGCTGGAGAGCGGCTGAGAGAAGAGAAGAGCTTTGCACCAGAGAATGGGGGTGCAGGCCATTCCAAGGGTCTTGAGAGTGCCCAGGCTGTTTGGCAGGAGCTGGAAGGGGTTTGCAGAGAAACCACAGCAGAAGCCAAAAGCCATTTTCCCAACGGCAGAAAAGCCTCGAGGAGGAGTGCTGCTGGAAAGGTTGGGGGGGCAGAGAAGACCAAAGGCAAATTTGCAAAGTTTTCCACTCGGAGATGTTTTGTTTGTGCCTCGGCTGAACATCTGCGTCGGAACTGCCCACAGAGAGCAAGGAAGCCAGGGCAGGAAAGTTCAGAGGTCGCTTCCCATGGGAACCAGGCGGGTTTCCATGGCAACAGAGGGAGCAGACGTGGGAAGGCTTATCAGCTGACCACTTCGATGGCTGTTTTGGAGAACACCTGCAGCGAAAGCTCCAAGGTCGGGGGCAGCAGGAAGTCAGTTGCTAAGGCAACAAAGAAGGACAACTCCGGAGGGGGGAGAGTCCTACGTTGGGTTGTTGACTCAGCTGCGAATGCCCATCTGGTAACAGCGCCACCTGATGGACAAATGTGGAACTGCAAGGCTGTTTCAACTGAGAAAACAGTTAGATTTGCTACAGGTTCACGGGGACGTGTAACCCATGTTTCTAACATGTTTGTCTCTTTCTTGCAGGCTGAATTGAAGGTTTATGTTCTCCCTGAGATAAAACATTGCCTGCTATCTGTACCGTGCCTTTTACAGGAGGGATATTCAGTGAGTTTTGAAAAAAATGTTTGTACCATTTCCAGAGGTGGAGAGCAACTGGTACGTGTTGGGAAAAATCAGAACAACCTCTTTGTTCTGGAATCACCTCTAGAGGGAGGGGGGCACACTCATGTGTCATGTGCTTGCGTGTGGCACAAGAGGATGTCACATGGGTCCTGTGAGGACGTCCAGATGTTATCAGAGTGCACCAAAGGTTGCAAGGTAAAAGAATGTGGTAAACCTTTGAATTGCAAGGCTTGCAGGAAAGCCAGAAACAAGGGATTTAGCCATCCCAGGGTGGAGAGAGTAACCACAAAGCCTTTTGAGCTTGTGCATGCAGACCTTTTAGGTATGCCACAGCCAAGTCTGGGCAAGGCCAAGTGGCTGATGGTGCTGACAGATGATTTTACTAGGAACTCCTGGGCTTTTTCTCTGACAACGCAGGAGAAAGCAGCGCAACTGATCAAAGATTGGGTTGCAGAGGTGGAACTGAGGTTCTCCACCAAGGTGCAAGGTTTCCAGTTTGACCGTGGTTCTGAGGTCACTGGGTCTGCTCTAAAGGGTTTCTTTCGCCAGAGGGGGATACGTCACAAGGTGACTTCTCCTCAGAAGAGTGGCGTGGCAGAGCTGAGGAGTAAAGCTCTGGTTCGAGCATCCGAGATTTTACTGGATGACTCTGGTTTGCCTCACAGTTTCTGGGGGGAGGCGGTAAAGACGGCCAATTTCACGATGAACAGGTGCTACAATGCAGTGGTAGGTGACACCCCATATTTCTTGCTCAACGGACAGAAGCCACAGGTGCATTTCTTCCGTTCGTTTGGTTGCAGGGCCATGGTGCCTGTACCAAAGTGGTTGCAGCAAGAAGGTGGTCCAAAGTACCAGGAAATGATCTGTGGGTATGAACCCGCGACAAAGGGGTGGAGATTTGCATACCCAGAAGGTGATCAGACCAAGCTTCTGGTCAGCAAGCATGCTGAGTTCAAAGAGCAGCAGGGAAATAGGTCAAGGCGCAAAGTCAGCCATGACACTGTCTCAGATTGTCTGTCTGAATCCGAATCTGAGCAGGAGGGAGAGCCAGGTAATGGTGATCTGGTCGATGATCAGGATCAGGACCAGGGGGAGACGTCTCCACAGGTTGTGAAAGGAGTGTCCAAGAGTGAGCCCTCATCTCCTGTGCGCATAATGGAGAAAGCTCACAGACGTGTCAAGTCAGAGGGGGAGTCTGATGAGGAAGACGCACAAGCTGGCCCCAGTGGGTCAGGAGAAGAACCCCAGTTTGTGCCCAGGCGGTCTTCACGGGCAACAAAGGGAATTCCACCTGAGAGGTTTCAGGTCACAAATGCGTGGGTTGGTTTCGCACAGTGCGAACCTGAGGTTTGTGAGGTTCAACAGGTGCCTAACAACGATGCCAGGAAGGGGCGAAAGGCAATGGGGAAGGTGTTGAACACTCAGAAGTCCTCTCAGAACGTGATTCGAGAGGGGGTGTTGGGAGTGGCTCAGAACTTACAGGGTTAAGAGTTCTGAGTGATGACGCCTCACATTCTGAGGGCGGGTTTAGAACACTGGGAGTTGCCAGTATCTCTGAGAGAGAGAGAAAGACGCACGCAGTGTGAGCCTAGTCGCACACGGAGAGAGTCGACATGGGTTGCGTCTCACCGGGAAGATTTACGATGTGTTGATCTGTACGAAAATAAAGACTTTAAAGATAAGGAGACTGCTGTGTTTCAGCCTGAGTTATTACCACACGACAGAACGTTCCTGCTTCTGCTTCTGCTGTGTTTACTCTGCTGGAGTCAAAGGTCTTTGAGAAAGGTCAGAGCCACGCAGGGAAGTGTGCCGGACCCCCGGACTAAATTGACTCCGAACAGCGACTTCCCCCTATCTCATTGGTTACAAAACTTTTAGGTATATTGACCAACAAGTCCAAATTTACTTGGTATGATGACTCATAGATTTACTGTCATGTGAATTTTGAACTTTAGGCTTTTGTGGGTTTTTTCTTCTTATTTTTGATTAAGAAACAGGACATTTGGGATTCTGCAATGTGATACAACATTGATAGTAAAAAAAAACCCCAATTCTCATCTTCCAAATGGTCCAATATAGGGGTGTGTGTGTGTGTCTCTGTGTCTGTGTGTTTGCAAATGAGTGAATATGCTATCTATATTTCACTGGACACGCATCACCGTCTCCAACTTTTTTGTTTTTGTCTTACAATATTGCCCAAGGATGTAATGCATTCTACATATCTTATGTAGTTTATACATCACACACACCTGGTCTAGCAAATGTCTCTACTTTGCACAAATGTAGACTTCTGTATCCTGCACGATCAGCTTTAACCTCTTTGCTAGCTTTCCTAAATCAAATTAACACATTCCATTTCCCCTTGGATTTTTATATTGAACTATAAAAAGGCCATCAGTTCTACCTGCTCACTGTAAGTAGGATCTATTATACTTAAACATATCCTAACAGATGTCTATTTGATTTGCTTTTAAAATATAAAAATGCATAACAATATCTAATTATGGAAAATGTGCACTCATCCAGGTGGTCTGCTCTCTGGTAAGTTCTAGGCTGTGTTACTGCTTTTGAAAATGGTTAAAAAAACTGTAACTACAGCAGAACTCAGCGGCTAATTATTGGCTGGGACTAGGCTTTCTGAGCATATGATACTAATATTCACTCAGCTGCACCGGCTGCCAAATAGTTTCTGAGCCCAATTCAAAGTGCCAGTTTTGACTCATAAAGCTTTATACAACTTGGAACCCCAATACCTTCAGGTCTGCTTTTCCTCCTTTGTGCCTATCTGGACCCAATGATGGCGATCTCTGTGTGCCACCTCCAAGATAAATTGGCGCATGAAGGACGGGGAAGAGAGAACAAGCCTTTTCAGTGGTGCCTCCCCACCTGTGCAATGCTGTCCCCAGGGAAGTTCGCCTGGCATCAACATTGTCAACTTTCCAACATTAAGCAAGTTTGGGCCATTAATATAGCACTGGGTTTGTAGGCAGACTTTGTGTGCACTAGCTGTTCACCTTGTGGTTGAGTGGGGAAGGATCTTTCATTTTATATTTGCCCTTTGTGTTTGAACAATTTTGATGTGTTCTATTTCCTCTTGGATATACTGGTAGATATCTTATTTCATTTGGGTTGAAATGCATAGCCTGGAGGCACGTTTGAAGCCTGGCATTTATTCGAAACCAAGTAATTTTACATTAGCCAATGCTAACATCACACCCCTTAGCCTTCTCATTCTACCTGACCTTGGGTAAATAGCCAGAAAGATGAGGAAAGTCAGCCATTGATTAATGCCTATTATATAAGGAAGGAGGCATTAAATGGAGGCAAGCACAAGACTGGCAGGTCAAAAGGGCCCGAAAGTAGTTCCAGCTGGCTCAGAGACTGGAAGATGGGTAACACAGAACAGATAAACAAATTAGTTCCTATAACGCAAGCTTGAGTGACCACGATGCATTCATAAATATTCAGTGGCTCCATCAGTCGCACCTGCTGGAAGGAGAACACCTGTTCTTTACTAAACCAATGACCCAGATGTGACAGGGGACACTAGGAAAGAGGTGGATGCATTGCGGCATCTCAGGTCAGCGGCTCAGGTCGCCCTCTCCCCGGCATTTCACAAAAACAAATGGAGAAAGCACTGCTGTGAAATCAGCATGCAAACGGCATGAAGAGAAGAAATTGCTTTTGACTTTTCCTTTCTCTCTCTCTCTCCCTCTCTCCTTCCCACCCAATTAACAACCACAGGCTATATTTTCAGTTTGCCCAGCTCTGCTGAATTCTGTGCAGATGCACCAATGTGTGCCAGGCCACCGTGAAGCTGCTGGAGCCATTTATGAACATAAAAACACATAAGCAACATTCCTGGATGCTGAGACTTCTCATTCATGGAGCTCACAAAGAGGCTGTAGATTAGGAGAAGGGCTGTAGCTTTGTGGTAGAGCACCTGTTTTGCATTCAGGTTCAGGTCCCAGGTAGGACATCTCCAGGTAGGGATGGGAGAGAACCCTCCCTCAAATCCCAGAGAGTCACTGCCGGTCAGGAGAGACAATGCTGAGCTAGGTGGACCTCAGTAGAATGCAGCTACCCAGGCCCCTACGAAGCTAGATGTCCTGGCCAAGTTAGCTAATTGCATTTCTTTCGCACACTAGGCCTTAGTTCATGTTTGATTGTAGAGTGTAAATCCACTTGGGAAAATATATATCAGGCTTCTCCCTCGTCGTTTTCTGCCTGTGAGATACCCTTTGAAGACTTCACTTCCCCCCTCAGATTTATTCATTATTCCAAGCGACTTCACAAGTGACATTTTGTCAATAATCTCTGGTCTTGCAACGAGTTTCCTGTAAATATACGAAGGTCATAGCCATAGCTCATTTGATGGGGTGTGTGTTTACATGACATGTTTTCTCTGTGTTGCTAGAAATTTCCCCTCCCCTGGGAATGGGCCAAGGAAGTGAGAAAGGCTCTTGTGTGTGAAGGTTAATTTATTCGGGATGAAGGTTAGCCTAGCTTTTTCTGTAATATGTTGGGCTTTTCATATGCAGTGGTGTTTTGCCTGTATTGGTTCTGCTCAGACCCAGAGGCATAGGAAGCGGGGGGTGTGTGGAGGGGTGCGGACCGCCCTGGGTGTCATTGCTGAGAGGGGTGACATTCGGTGCACTGCCCACCCATGACTCTGAAGCCTACCTGAGCCGTCAATGTGTGTGTGGGGGGGGGGGACAAAAATATTTCCACGCCGGCTACCACCTGACCTTGCTATGCCTCTGCACAGACCTCCCTGCTTCCTCTTCCCACCTCTTCTGGTAAACAACAATGACCCACATGTTGGGAAGCTAGAGGAGTGGCCTCACCTGGCAAGCTGCATCTGATTCTGCTTTCACATATTCTAAGGTGGCGCAATTTCATGATATGAATAAGCAGTTTGAGTCCTGGTGCTATATCAAAACCTTTCGTCTAAATGCTTGGAAGTTTTCTCCCAGAGCTTCTTCTTCTGCCTCATTTGCAGGTAAGGATGGAAGGATCTGTCAATATCGGTTCTCTCAGTTTAGAAGAATGAGAATCTTAAATTCAGTTCTCCGCACTTCTGTAGCTATTTGTGATTTAAATCTTCATGAAAATTCTTCAGCATTTTTGTGCGAATTTCTCCCAACGAACACATTTTTGTAAGCATCTTCTCCTAATATAATGCAGTCCAGTATGTTATTTTCGCAAATATATTCATTTTTATGCACATTTCCCTCTAATATATGCATTTTTTGTAAATGAGAGTTGGAGAACTGCATTGATAATTTTGGATAAGTGCATGTTTTTAAAGGATGGCTATGTTTTGGAAAGTGCAAAATAACGAAAGTTAAAGAACATTTAATTATAGTAGGAGTTTACACACCAAATGGTAACAAAACAGAATTTTTCAGGAAAGTAGAAGCCCAAACTCCCTTGCAATTTCAATGGATGTGGGGTTGCGTTTATCTTGTCATTTATTTATAAGCATTTCTAAACAGCTTAATATTTAAAAATATCCGAGTGGTACTAAAAATGCAACATAAAAACAATAAAACAGCATCATAAGAACAGCAGTACAATATTATAAAAGTATTAAGTCAGAAATGCAGCAATAGCAGAGCTCAATCTTTTGAGCCAGGGAAAGCCTGAGCAAAAAATATATGTGTTTATAAGACATCAGAACCAACTGGTGGATGATGCTTCACGCATGGCAAAGTGGTCAAGGGTAGTGCCTTTGTGTTTTTCTCCATAAAACATTGCTCCAGCATTCTGCAGCCTCTCTGGCTGCCTGCACTTCCTGATCTGAAAAAGTCCTATGGGAGGAGTTACCTCATAACCTCTTCCCCACAGGTTTGATTGAAGTTTGGGGAGCTGGGGAGGCTGGTTACTGAGTGCCTGAAATTGATGCTCTGGGTGATTGTCTTGTTCTATCTCAACTGCACTGATTTCTTTAAATGTCAAAGCAAAGCAAAACAAAGCAAAACAAACACATGCTTTTAGAAAAACTAAAACCGACCCAAAATATTCGAATAGTTTTGGGAAGTAATGCTCCCTACAAAAAGTTGCATTGGTAATAATTTTCTAAATCTGGCCTGCATATTGAAAGTTGTGATTTACCCAAGCCCTGTTCCTGCGCAGTTCTTCCACAGATACAGCATACCTGCTCATTCCATGTGTTTGAGTGGATGGGTGTGGAAAATCATAGCTAAGAGTGGGCTGGAAACATAATGAAGCAGCTGTCTGAGTACAGAGGAATCCCCATAGGTGTAGAGGGTTTTTTTGTTGTTTTGTTTTTCATGCTTAGAATAGTTTTCTGGCATAGAAGTTGCCAGCATTGGTTAAATTTGGACCAGTCACTTATAATGTTTCGGTCTTCCCCGAGTAATGCAATTTGACAACTCTTCTGGCATTGTGATATGTTTATCCCAAGTTCTTTAGCTAGGCAATGGACCTAAGGAGATATGTCAGGGGGCTGGGGAGAAGAAAAACTGCCTACCTTCGAATCACTGAATTTCAGATAGTTCCAGCTGCTCCACATTCATGGGAAAGTGGTGGAGCTCTTGTTGCCTAAACAGACAAACAAACCAGCAAATGAAATGCATTCCCATAAAATGGGGGCGGGGGAGGCCTTATGCTGCAGGAAGAATTTTCCTGATACCCCCCATCTGTCAAACCAAGGCAAAATTCAATGCGTTTTCCTGAAATGCTTTTTTTTAATGTGTCTAGATCCAGCCATAGTAAAACCTGGAGCTAGTCCTGGGAGCAGCAGGTAGGATTTGAGAGAGGGGAAAGGAAAAAAGTGTTTTGTTTTTTCATTTTTCATTTGAAAATGAACTTCTGCAGCTATGTTTTCCATATGCTGTATCTGCTTTTCTCTAATACCTTGTAGATTTACATGCTGCGTTTATTACATAATAAAAACAAGTGCGTTCTGTAACAGAATGTTGTAGTGTACCATCATTTCTTAATAAGACTCAACTCTGCTATTCCATCCCAGCAGATTGTTCTACCACTCTCACTCCACTTTGTGTTATCCTTCCCCAACTGACAACCAGCATTGACCATGCCCAGTCCTCGCTGGGCTGGCTGTTTTCGTGTGTGTGATCCTTAAGGGTTATTTTTTTAAAAGACTTTTTTCATGGCTGAAAACCTCAGTGTTCCCCCCAACCCTGCTGAGAAACACAAGGTCCCAACTAAGACAGACTGGCTATCTGAATGATGGAATACTTTCATATTGCCAAATTAACAGGGAGGATAAGAGGAGGTATGGTACAAAAAATGAATAAGGAGTGGGCTAGCTTTAAGGAATACATCAAAAGCTATGTGGAAAAAGTAGAACTTTTGACAGATACTGAGTGAATCCAGAAAATGATTAGAGAGAAAGGAGAGTAAAGTTAAGACAGAAGAAGAGATTAAAGAAGTAAGGAAATGCGTTTAAGCCAATTGGAAAATTAAAGTAGTGTAACAAGAACGGCTGGAAGTCACCCACTTTGTGGGTGTTCGTGTGGGGTAGGTGTGTAGGTGTGTCGGTATGTATAGTTTAGGTAGGTATAATATAGAGTAATGTAGGTATGCTTTATGTTATGAAAATAAGGTATTGTGTTGTGTATATGTACTGTGTAAATGTATGTGTTCTATATGTTAATAAAATATTTTAATAATAATAATAAAAAGAGAAACACAAGGTTCCATTTTGGCTCAATTTCTTTCTGCACTTAACCACCTGAATTGGCAATTAGAAGGGAGCTCTCTTTAGGTGTTCAAAGCAAAGACATGAAGAAGGCACTGAGGTCGTGCCTTCAAGCCCTGCCTCAAACAGCCCTGTCCCCATAGGAGACTTTTGTGCACCGAGAACACAGGTTTTAAGTGTGGGTTCTGCATTCAGCTCAGCACAGCTAGAAACCTCCACATGATCTAGAACATTATCAGGGTTTTCATTGTGCAGAGGCTTCTAAGAGGGCTTTTCTTAGAACCCCCCCCTTTCAGACCTCCTTGGAAATGTTGGGGGCAAGGGCACAGGAATGGGCACACCTGTACATGTCAGATGCTCTCAGTTCCTAATTTTCCCCAAGTCTTACGTTCAGTTTTCCTTTTTTTTAAAACTTCTTTTTATTCATTTTCTGTAATCAAACAACAACAAAAAAAGGAAAATACAAACAAAAAATAACCTACACATACCAAAGAAAAAAAACAAACATCACCCAAAGTAAAACACATACACCAACCAAAAAACAGACATTAAATATCAACAAATAGTGATTGACTTCCCTCCATCTCGGTTTTGGATTATGTGAAAATTAAAACCATTCTGCAGTTTTTTCATTTTATAGCATCTACACATCGCAAGAGTTATGTTATACCTACTGTAATTTTTATATCTCTAGAATTTGTTTCCATATATGTTATGAATTTATACCAATCGTCAATAAACTTTATGCCTTTTTTCTGTCTGATATTCTGCGTCATTTTTGCCAAATCCATATACTCAAACAATTTAATTTGCCAGTCTTTAACAGTCGGGATATTTGGGGTTTTCCAATTTTGTGCTAACAAAATCCTGGCAGCTACAATTGCATATTGAAACATTAAATGATCTTCTTTCTTGATCTCCTCTCCAATCATTCCCAGAAGGAAGGCTTCGGGCTTTTTGACAAAGGTGTATTTAAGTATTTTCTTTAGTTCGTTGTAGATGGAATCCCAATTTTTTTTAACTTCTTCACATTTCCACCACATGTGGTAGAAGCTCCCCTCTTTGGATTTACACTTCCAACATCTTTTGTCGCCAGTCTTATACATTTTTTGCAATTTCACAGGAGTGATGTACCAACGATACATCATCTTTTCCATATTTTCTCTGAGGGCAGTACAGGCTGTAAATTTCATTCCTTTAGTCCACAACTTAGTCCATTTTTCAAAATCCAAATTGTATCCAATGTCTATGGCCCACTTTACCATGACCTCTTTAACTTCTTCGTCCTTGGTGTCCCAATCCAAAAGTTGATTATACATTTTTGATAGTAATTTGGTTTTACTTTCTATTATCTCTACCTGGAACTTAGATTTTTTCTCATTCATTCCAATCTTTTTATCATCCTTCCATAAGGCATAATTTGGTGATACTGCAACCAACCTGTTAATTTACTTTTTAACTCTTCATAGGGTCTAATTTTCCATCCCCTTTCCGATCTTTCGAGGAGGTCTTCATAGGTCAGTCTCTCACCTTCCATGTTTATTTTTTTAATAGTTAATATGTCAACAGGCGATAGCCATCAGGGAGTCTTTTTTTCCAGTAATTTTTTATTCTTTTCCCACACTTCTAATAGTGTTCCTCTAATGATGTGGTTTGAGAAGCCTTTATGCACCTTTTCCTTATTCTGCCAAAGATAAGCATGCCAGCCGAATCTTAGGTCAAAGCCTTCTAAATCTAACAGATCTATGTTCTTTAAAGTAACCCATTCTCTAAGGCACGAGGCTTCCTAATACAGACTCAAATTTGGGACCGAGAATCCTCCTCTGTCTTTTCTGTCCATTAACAATTTAAATCTAATTCTCGGTCTTTTACCTTGCCATATAAATTTGGAAAGAACTTTTTGCCAATTTTTAAATATTGCACTTCCTCTAATCACTGGGACATTTTGGAATAAAAATAAAAGTTTCGGTAATATACACATCTTGATTGCAGCCATTCTGCCTGACCAGGAGAGTTTTATCCTATTCCAAATATCTAGTTCCTTTTGGATTTCCTTCCAGGTGTTTGTATAATTATCAGCCATTAAATTTATATTTTTCATCGTTAGCCACACTCCTAGGTATTTTATCTTTTTTACTTCTTTAATTCCCGATTGGAGTTCTAGCTGCCTCCTTGGATCTTCTCCCATATTCTTAACCATCATTTTAGTTTTGGTTTTGTTTAGCTTAAAGCCCGATACTTTCCCAAATTCTTCTAAAAGTCCCAAAACTTTGTCAATACTCTATACCGGGTCCTCAACTGATATCACCAGGTCATCGGCGTATGCCTTCAGTTTGAATTCTTTCACCCCAATTCTAATTCCTCGTACCTCAGATGTTTTCCTTATCTTATTCGCAATTACTTCCAACACCATTATAAAAAGAAGCGGAGACAGGGGGCAGCCTTGTCTTGTGCCCTTTGAAATTTTGAATGTGTCTGATAAATTATTGTTTAGCTCTTTGATTTAGCTCTTTGATTTGAATAAATTGCTTTGATTCTCTCCATAAAGGCACCATCTATCCCTGCTGTCTCCATACACTCTAATAGGAATCGCCATGATACATTATCGAATGCTTTTTCTGCATCGATAAAAATTAGTGCTGCAGGAATTTCATTCTTCTTTTCCAAATATTCAATGATATTTATTATATGCCTGACATTGTCTTTTAGTTGTCTATTAGGCAGGAATCCAGCTTGATCCGTATGTATTGCATTTTTTAAGTAGCTCTTGAGTCTGTTTGCCATTATCTCAGCAAATATTTTATAATCGTTGTTGAGAAGTGATATCGGTCTATAATTTTTAAGGTTTAGTTTATCTGAGTCCACTTTAGGTATCAGCGTTATGTGAGCATCTTTCCAAGAGTCCGGTATCTTCCCTCCTTGTAAAATATTATTCATTACCTCACATAACACCGGGGCTAAGTATTCTTCAAGAGTTTTATAATATTTGGCCGATAGACCATCTGGGCCCGGTGCTTTCCCTAGTTTCATTCTCTTTATTGCTTCCTGGACCTCATCTACTGTTATACACTTATTCAATTGGGTTTTCTCGTCCTCCATTATGGATGTTATTCTGTTATTTTCTAAATATTTTCCTATTTCTGCTATATCTTCTTCTTTCTGGTAGAGTTTTTCAAAAAATTTAAGGAAATTTTTCTTTATTTCATTTGGTTCTTCCACAAGCCTTTCTTCTATTTTTATCTTATTAATCACATTTTGCTTTTTCCTTTTTCGCAGTTGCCAGGCCAAGAATTTCCCTGTTTTGTTTGCTGATTCAAAGAATTTTTGCCTCATTGATTTGATTCTCCATTCAACTTCTTGATTGACCAGCATTGAATATTGTGTTTGTAACAATTTGGATGTTTGTTTGGTCTGTTCATCACTAGGGTTTATTATTAATTTTTTCTCGCATTCTCTTAATTGGATCAGGATTTCATCTTTCTTTTGTTCTCTTATTTTTTTCCTATAACTGTTTTGTTGGATTAGAAAGCCTCTTAGCACTGCCTTACTGGCGTCCCAGACTGTGTCAATATTTGTCTCTTTATTAAGGTTTAAGTCAAAGAAATATTTTAGAGTTTTTTTGCCTTCTCAATTATCTCCTCATTTTCAAATAGGTACTCGGTCATTCTCCATCTGTACACGCCCTGAAATCCACATTTAATTTCCAAAGATATTGAATTATGATCAGAAAGAGTTCTGGGTTGTATTTCACATTTTTCAACTCTTGTTACTAATTCTCTTGATACCCAGTTCTGGTCTATTCTACCCCAGCTCTGGTGCGGCTCTGAAAAATGTGTAAATTGTTTTGTCAATGGGTTTTTGTGTCTCCAAATATCCACCAAATCTAAGTTTTCTTCAAGGTTTTTAAATGATCTTGGTAGTTTCCCTTGACTCAATTTTTTCTTTTTTGCACTTCTGTCTAGCTCTGGTATTGGAACTCCATTTAAGTCACCTAGTAGGATCAATTTATGAGGCTCTAAGTCCAGTAATATTTGTTCCAGTTTTTTAAAAAATTCTGCTTTATTCGTGTTTGGGGCATAAACATTTACCACGTTTAATTTTTCTCCCTGATGGGTAATCTGTACCCCCATGATTCTCCCTTCCTCATCTTTACATATTAATTTGGGGTCTCCTTTTTCTTTTGCATATATCACCACTCCTCTTTTTTTGTTTATATCTGAGTTGATAAATTCAGTCCCCAACCTTTTATTTATCAGAATATGTTTGTGTTTTTTGGCCACGTGTGTTTCCTGACAGCATATCACATCAACATTATTTTTCATCAAAACCTTCAGAACTTTATTTCTTTTAGATTTGTCATTTAGTCCGTTCACATTCCAAGATAGGATTTTAAGAGTCATTATCGTGTACGTTTATTTTTTAGTTCTTATTACACGCGTGCACAAGCTTGAAGTCTAACTTTCCTGTTCCTTATAAATTCTTCCTCGTTTTCTTCCTCTTCTTCTCCTCCCTCAGCCCCCTCTTCCTCTTTTTCTTCTTCTACTTCCTCTTCTTCTTTCTCTTTCTCTCCTTTCTCCTTCCCCTTCTCTTTCTTTCTCTTCTTCTCTCTCACCTCTGTGAATCTCTCTCCCTCTTCCAACCTTTCTTCCACTTTCCCAAGTTCCTTCTCATATCTTCTCAAAAATTTATCAGCTTCTTGGGTACTCATCAATCTAAATCTCTTATCCTTGTAATAGAAGGTAATCCCTTCTGGGAATTCCCATCTATACGGTATGGCATTCCTTATCAAGACACTTGCTATTTTTCTATATCCGTCCCTTTTGCGTAAGAGCCTAATTGGAATTTCTTTATAAATGATAATCGGTCTTCGTATCAATTATTAGTTTTTTTTAATAGCTTAGTCTTAGAATCATATTTTTCATCTCAATTGAATTGAAGACCTGCACTATCATTCCAACGATTATAAAAATGATAAGTTTTAAACAGTCCCTCCAAAGAAAAAGATGAAACGAAGCGACAGAAAAGAGAGACCGGTATAGTTCAATAGTCCCAGGTCTTTTGCGCTGCTTAATGAAGGGGGATTAAATAAGGTTTCAGAAACAACAAGTAATATAAAGGTAAACAGAAGGATGGTCACTTATTTGCTTAGTGTGCCGAGGAGAGGCAGGGGAGAAAAACTGATTTTAACTTTGGTCCCTCTTTCCTTTATCCCTTACAGCCCCTCCACGGTTCTTATACATTCCCCTTCTAGTCTCTTTTAATCCGACAGAGAGGAGGGGGGTAGAATTTTCATGCAGTCTTTCTTTTCAATCTCCTTAAAGCCTTGTCAAATTCTTTTAAACAGTCCGCTTGGCTGCAACTCAGTTGAAATAAATAAACGCAGTTACTTTTTAGTTCTTAACTTTCCAGCATAAAGATGTTCAAAGTCTCTAGTCAATTCCTTATTAGTTACTTTGTAATTGATAAGTCAATCTGCCACAGCGAAGAAAAACGCTGTGGACTTTTTTTGTTTTGTACTCACTCAGATAGGCAACAAATTACTTCCTTTCTCCTTCTTGCGACTTTGTTTCCTGCGCCATTTTTCCCCTCAGCCGGGATGAATTCCTTGTTTTCAATCTTAAGACATCCAAAAACCACTTTGTCCAATCTTCCAGATTTTGAGGTATAGATGTTCCACTTTTGCCAAGGCTTGTATTCTTATCTTTCTGGAGATTCATTGCGCTTCTCAGGGGAAGCTGCAGGCATCGCAACACAGGGTCGGTGCTCTCCCATTTGCGTTCGCAGTCTCGCCGTCCTCGAGCTCTTCTAAAAGAAAACCTCGAAAAAACGATGAACTGCTCCTCCGCTGCTGGGAAGCCTGACCCTCAAGGGTCTCCCCCCTTGAGATTTTTGGGGTGCGCAGTGCCTAGCGACTCCCCCAAGCCCCCGTGTTGCTGGAAAACCCCGGACGAGGTTTTCCGTGCTTCCTTGCTGTCCGCGGGTCAAACCGGAAGTCCCTCCAGTTTTCCATATCTCTTTGCACAACTGTCTTTTAAAAAAAATGCTCATGAAAATTCACCAGCATTTGAGCACATCTTTCAACATAATTTTTGTATGCCATTTTGCCTAGTATACAATTCTCACGAAGCAATCTTGCCTATGACAATTTCTTTTTTATTGTTAATTTCACTAATATGCTTTTTGAATACACACTTTACCCTAGCATATGCATTTTAGTACATATTCATTGGCTGGAGAACTGCACTGCAAAAGTGAATTTTTTTGTGCAAATTTTGACAGTGAATTTTGCAAAGTGCGAATTTTGCAAAGTGAAAATTTTGAAAGATGTCTGGTGTTTTGGTTCTTGGGAAAGTGCAAGATTAGATAGGTTTGACTTTAAATGCAAACTGAATCAAATTTATCCCTATAAAGAGATCCTTTATAGACTCCTCCCCACCCAAAACACAAATTGTTTGAAAGCCCAAATAGGGTTGACGTGATTCTTGTTTGTCTTTCTGATATATATATATTTTTCTCAGGAATCAGTCTCAGGTATTTCCTATGTGCCAAGCTTTATGTTCTCTTGTTGGAAGCACACATGAGAGGGAGAAAGTGGGTTTTCTTGTGACCACTTCCAACTTCCACATGATTTATTTCTATCCATCTACATCCATTCTCCCTGCTCCAAGCCTGTCAAGTGTAATTTCTGCATTGCATTCTGAGAGTGGAGGGGGGAAAAAGTATTACAGAGTTCCAAGCTATTGATATTTTTAAAGGACCTTGGAATTTGTAGGAGATATTGATGTTACTTATCTGATTTGTTAGATATTACAAACATTCTTATGGAAATCACGGTGTGCTATGTTGATTTCACTTCGATCAAATGCTCTTCATATGAAACATTAATTCAATAAACCAAGGCTTTTATTGCTTTAACTTGTGGCATAATAATAGCATCAAAAAGAATAATTACTGCACAATATTTCAGCAGCACAGGCAGTAGTCATAAAGTGACGCACGGGTAAAGAAGGAGCAAAACTGAATCTACGCTGTCAAACAGTTGAAGTGTGCTACGTTCTTTTCATAACTGAAACAAGAATAAACTTTGTAATACGGAACACCACTCCCTTTTGTGAGACACATGTGGAACTCAGCAGTTCCAGTTAACAGTCCATGGATGGCTACTAACACTGATGGCTACATTATACCTCCATCGTCAGAAGCAGTATGCTTCTAAAGAACTGTTGCTGGAAACCACCTGAAGCAAAAGTGCTGCTGTGCTGAGGTCCTGTTTGTAGGCTGTTTGGCTGTTGGCTGCCAGCACCAACTACCCAGTTTGGTGTGTGGAGTTCCATGGGCTGCTTTTTTTTTTTGTAGCATGCCAACACCTGCTGCCTGAGGCCACTGCCTCACTTTGCCCAATGGTAGGACCAATCCCGCAGCAGCTGCATGGAAAACAGCCGTGTGGAGCTATTGGTTTATACAAACAATACTTCTTTGTGAATACCTCCCAGCTGTAATGCAGAGGTGTGCCGAGGCCACTGGCAAGTGGGAATAATATGTGCAGCTAAACATTTAGCTGCTTGGGTGTCGTACTGAGATATTTAGCAGACTAAGTTGTTCACACAGGTATCTGCAAGGCACATTCCCCATTGCATCTCTGAAGATAGCTGATCAGCGATGGGTAAAATGGTCTTAGCTGGTAGATAAGAGTCAGGTGCCATCCCAAATGTAGTGGCATTAATCCTTGCTTGGGCGAGCAGTGTAATATGGGCAAGCTATCTCCTGTATCAGCGATAAAAGTCTTCGTCCTCTCAGAGAGCTAATTAACAGTGCCTCACCTTTATCCCTCCCATATCTCTAGGAAAGGAAAGTGGGAGGGGAATTGGACACAACAAACAGGCCATTGAGCAGAGGGAATTCATTTCTGATTTGCAGACTGTGGCTCGCATGGCTCTTTCTGTTTTGAGCTCTGCTGCTGATATATCTCTGTCAAGCTGTGATTCATTGCGGACTCAGTTTCAGTTGAGTCCTTTTATCAGCAAAGGGCCATTTGGCTGGCTCCAGTTTCCCCCATTAAATTTTCCTCCTAACTTCTGCCAAAGTTAGAAGAGTGTTAGGGACTGGGGCGGACGAGAGAAGAGAAGAAACTGCAAATGTGCTTGCTTGGAAGAATTTAGTTCAGTACTGCAGCTCATTAGGAAATGAAATAATAGGTCCAAGGAACCTCCAGAAAATGGCAGATTAGAGAGCCGGTTCATACGCTACAAAGTGAGAAGGCAGGAACAAGTGTTGGTGCTGACCTTTAAAGCCGTAAACAGCCTCGGCCAGGTATACCTGAAGAAGCAACTCCACCCCTATTGTTCAGTCTGGACACAGAAGTCCAGTTCCGAGGGCCTTCTGGTGGCTCATTCACTGTGAGAAGTGAAGTTACAGGGAACCAGACAGAGGGCCTTCTCGGTAGTGGTGCCTGCCCTGTGGAATGCCGTCCCATCAGATGTCAAGGATATAAACTTTTAGAAGACATTTGAAGGCAGCCCTCTATCAGGAAGTTTTTAATGCTTGATGTTTCTTAAATGTGTTGGAAGCCACCCAGAGTGGCTGGGGCAACCCAGTCAAATGAGTGGAATATAAAGAATAAAATTATTATTATTATTACTATTAAGCAGGCTGAAGGAACCACTGCTTTTCTGTCATTTCTCAATAAATACCCTTACCTACTTGCCTGGTTTTTTTGGATAGAATACTCACCACAGAAGTGTGCAATGTAGTTATCCCTGGCTAGCCTCATGTTGATAATGTCATTGTTATTTCTCTGTAACTGTCAGTGCATTTCCTGGTTGATGATGTGTGTGTGGTTACAGGCAAAGCTAATTAGTCCAAGTGAAGCCTAACAGGAGTTTAATGAGAAGAGCTTGAATCTTAAAAGGCAGCTGCTCCGCAGTGCTGAGAAGAGCCGGCAGAGAGGACAATTGAGATCAGCAAGTGAAAAAGAAAGATCCCTGACAGTTTTAAAGGGTTATCATTATATATTGGGATTTCTGTACTCAGTGGTGGAGCTTCATGCTCCTGCACCAGAAGGCAGAGAGCAGGTGGGGGCGGGGCTGGTGTGCGTCCCGGGGGCATGGTGCACCGCCTAGGGGCTTGGTGTGCCACCTGTGGTGGCGTGGCATCCAGCATGGGCTGGGAGGGCAGCCACAATGGCACCCCACCGGGATCGCGCTGCTGGGGGCAGTGAGCTCCCCCCGCACTCCTCTTCCTCCACCACTGTCTGTACTCTTTGGCTATGATTGCTACTGGACTTTGTAAGCAAAACACTTGCTTATATTTCTGTCTGTAAAAGGGCCAAGCAGGATCTTTACGGAAAAAACAGACTCCCAAGACTGGAGAAATATCCCCCAACATAGATATACAGGGTGTGTGTGTGTGTCTACATGTATATATGTGTATATACATACATTACATAATGATCCCAGGTATAAAACATGTGATTCTCACACATGTTTATAGGTCAGCATTTTGCAGGAGAGATTCAAACACATGCTGGATACTTAGGTTTGTGCAACTGCAGTGGATTAATACACTCTGATGCTCTGGTGCAACAAATTCACTTTAAAATCCACAGTGGCATTTTGCTGTTATGAAAGTGATGGGGAAATGTGCTGGAAAGTGTGGGATGAAAGAGTAATTGACAGGAAAGATGGTAAACATGGTGCAAGAAAATCAGGATGTATGTACATTGTCATATAACCTTCCTGCCAACAAATAATAAGAAATGCCCAAGAAAGACCAGTCCTAGTTTAACCTCTGCATAGCTGTTATGCAAGCAAATCAGGATGAATGTCCCATAAGCAGGTTGTTGGGAAGAGCCCACAGTCCAACATGATACCAAGTGTTACTTTCTGCTCATTTGAATTCAGCCTCAGAGTGAAAAGTGCACCAGGGTCCAGCTGGTTCTTCAATGCCTGTACTCTCTTCCCATCCAAATGCTGCAGAGATCCAATACTGCTTGAAGAAAGGCAGCAGACAAGATCACAGTCCAAAAGCTCTGGTTGCCAACTCTCTTTTTCCCTCACATTAAACTTTACATGAGGCAGAACCAGGAAGCCCAGGGCCTTCCAGCATCCATTCTTTTTGGCTCTCCCCCTTGAGTATGTTCTATGAAGCTGCCACTCCAAATGTGGAGAGAATTCTGCCGCTGAGGAAAACAAAAGCCTACAAATTAAAAATACACTCAGAAAAAAGCAAAGACAGATGTTCAGTGCAGAAATCGGCGACAGTGGACCCATCCGGGCATGAATTACAACCTCACTTGGCAACGTGACGAAAGGAATGAGGCATCAGTCAAAACCAGAGGCGCCATTTCCCCTGGAATCAAGTGTGCTGACATGACTGTAGAGCTGGAGTCAACGCCAGGGAAGCTGACATCTTGGCAATCATGTGCTCCCACTGAATAAAACCTGTATCTGTGGGCTAATGGCTGCAAATTGCTCATAGATTTTTATAAAAGCTTGGAGAGTGGAATTGCGAAAATAATAGTCATTTCGATAAGCGATGGGGCCGAACAAAGGCATCTGAATGTGGATATGTTGCCATCAGGAGCAACGTGTGTTCTCTGCTGCAATTAGACATTTCTATGGTGGCAGCACAAAGCCAGCTGTTGGGCTCATTGTGCCTGCTGTAGTTGTGCATCTCAGTTGCTAAGCCTGCTCGTAATTTAAGAACAAAACACACACACACACAAAACCCCACCACAAAACATACAACGAGCTTGCTTGCTTCAAAACAAATGGCCAGGGCATTTTTATTTTGTATGCGGAACACCCAAACACGGAGCAAAATGGACTGATGGGCTAATACACTTGTAATTACCCAGTGAGCTGATTGGGAGGCATTAGTAATAAATAGCACAGGACGCTTCATGATGTGCACTGAAGCTGTGCCATGTTAATTCAACCCTGCTATTGGGCTGAATGTGGCAGGTTCCCTGTGGGTGACATTAAACAATGTTAAGTTGTGTGCTGAATTGGGTAATGTCCAGTTCCAATCCCTTCAAAATTGCCCTCCCGAACAGCAATGTGCAAACATTTGTTTATGTCAAAAAAGAAAAAAGTCTATACCATTCAAAAATTCAAAAACTTAACACCCAAATACAATGGTATTTAAAACCCTAAATGAATTTGAACCCAAGTATCTGAAAGAGCATGAACATCTCTAAAGATGCTGTATGAGTTAAGACCATCCAGAGAGGAGTTCTGCCATTCTCAGAAGTGTACTCGAATAGTGGCCTTTTTCTCTGGTGGCCCCTAAAATGCAGAACTCTGTATGTAAATATAGTGCCATTATGACGCCGTTTTCGCTGTGTGCTGAAGACACACCTCTTTACATTGGCCTTGGAAAGCTAAGCTTTCATACTAAAGGAACTGATCTACAGCCCATGCCTGTGTGCAAAAACAACAAATCTGTTAGCTTTTATGAACTCCACAAGTTTTGTCATGACATGCCAAAATGGCCCTGGATATTTAAATTTCTGGTTTACAGCTTAATGGTTCTGTACATCATTAGCCCATAAATGGAGAGGATTCTCCCCCTCCCAACAAGGAGAAGAGCAGAGAGAAAAATGAACAAACTCTACTCTTTCTCTCAGCCTCTTATGTAGGCCCAAAAACACATGAATATTACCTCATGCTTCTGACCTTGAAGCCACCTGCTTCTAGATTGTTTACCTTATGCTGTGCAGATAAGGAATGACTACTAGTTTCAGTTTCACATATACCAATAGTATTTCTATGCCACTTTCCATTCAAATGAATCCCAAAGTGGCTTACAAACATGTTGGATTTTGGATCAGATACTGAAGCATAGATATGGAACTCCACACATAGCCCTGTGCAGAGAAATCAGTTTCTTAAGAATTATTCAGGTTTCCACCAACTAAGGAACTAGCACATTGGAGGCTGCTGAATGTTTCCCTAGACAGAGGCGTATATACAGCCAAATATGCCAGGTTAAATTGTAGCAGGACAAATTTTGTGTAAGAAGACTGTTCAATTAAAATGGATTTATTGGAGAGAGCTTGAATATACACCATAGCAGCATTAGCTGGTTTGCATATTCCTCCTTGCTGATAGAATCGTACAAACATCTGTCTCAGTTTCCCAAACGCTCATCCTACTGAGGTCAAAATAACACCATCCACACAAAATGGGGTGGTATGAGGGGTTTGGGGTGGGGAGCACACAAAAGAAAAACCTGCTGTACCAGGCCAACGGCCCATCTAGACCATCATCCTGTTCTCACAGTGGCCAACCAGATGGGAAACACGCAAGCAGGAACCAAGAAGAAGAGTTCTCTTTCCCTTCCCTCAATTTCTAGCAAATGGTATTCAGAGGCATTCTTGCCTCTGACTGTGGAGACAGAGTATAGCCACTATGGCCATTGATAGCCAAAAGTATTACCGGTAAGTTTCTAATGCACTCTGGGGTTGCTTTTAGAGGCTAGAGATATTTTTAATAAATACATAGAATAAAATACATTATTTGAATAAGATTTTCTGTGCAGATTGTTCTAAAAAAGAGCAAAAATTGCAGTTTAGTGTGGAAATGGAACAGAGAAGATTCAGACATGACAGCATGAGAAGCCAGCATTGTCCAGAAATAGACTGACGATCCCTGTTTTGAACCCATGGCAGGTAGGACAGCAACATGTATGTGTTGCAAGAGAAAAGCAGTAGGTAGCAATAGATTTAGGATTCCTGCTCCTCCCCCTGCTGCTTCTCAGCTGCAAATCATGCGCTCCGGTTGAAGTTTTGCAGGAAAGAAGCTGCAATAAGGGATGTTTATCTTCAGCTGTTTACAGATAAACTCAGTAGAAGCAGGGTTAACAGAACTGATCATTATTTCTGAGGAGGCCAGACCACACCTCTTGAGCCAGCTCTCCAGAAGCTGGCCTCCTGGGCCATAGCTGTTTCTCTTAAAGGGGCCATGTGCCCCTTTCAACATCTATTTAGTTGGCATTGCATATATCATGGAGGATTACGTGCTCATCTTAAATAACGGGGCGCAAAATGTAAAGGCATTCATCCTGGTTTTCAATTTTAGCCGGGCATGGTGGGGAATCTCCATTCTGGTAAAGGTCTTAGTGCTAGCATATAAAGCCTTAAATGGTAAAATACTTCATCAGATACCAACCACCTTGGGCTCTACAATTGATAGGGGAGGTCCTGTTGGTGGCACCATTTCTGGCTGCTGCCCAGTTGGCATTGCCCATGGCAGGGCCTTCTTGGTAGCAGCTCCCCCTTTGTGGAACCCCTCTATGGTGAGGTGTGTCCACCTCCCTCATTATTGACTTTCATGAGATTTTTTAAAAAAATCTTGTTTACCCTATGATTGGTGGAACCCTTCCAAATCTAAAATTCTATGATTCTAAGATACTTGGTGATATTTGGTGGCTGGACATTATTGTTCCTGGCAACTCTGAAATGATTAACTGGGGGGGGGGGAGCATGTGACTATATATATTTTTTAGATTTTTAAACATGTTTCTCTCTTCTTCTAACTATTGTTTTACCACTATGATAGCTGCTAACCAGGGCTCCTTTGGAAGGAAGGTTGGAAACACATAGACACAGTCTTCTCCTTACACTCTCCAATCATGGTGAGAATCGGGTTCCAGGTAATTAGGTGTGGAAAAACGAAATATATAGCCGCTTCCTATGCATGAAGCACACATCTAGTATTTGCCCTCAGCCTGCTTTTGCTATGAATTTTGAGTGCAGGGTCTCACGCTCAATCTAGCTGAGGCCACAGATGCATCCTTCAAGACTTCCGATTTTATTTGTCCCCACTGCCAGTGCTAAATAATTCAGCAAGCTGCAATTAGTACCTCCATCTGTAAGTACTGGTAAGACGGTGATTTTTATCAGCCCTGTAATTCTCTGTGCTGTGGACCACAGGAAAGCAGAGCATCTCTGAGAAATTGTGAAGTGATGGTGATAGGGGGTATCTTTTTGCCTCTAGGCTAGATGCTTTGAAAATTGCATGTAATGGGAATTCTTAGCAGGTTGCATGGACGAATGTTATGCTCACAGTGTCAGGAGGTTAGAACTGTGCTGTGTGAGGCTAGCTTTTCTGTGCAGAAAAGGAACAAGAAAGTTATAGCCATTTCACTTTTGCAGCGCAGGTCAGTGGGGTTTCTGGAGAGCTGTCCGTTTCCGAATCTGATTTGGATCCACTGCGGGTTGGAACAAAACTGAATTGTTCTAGAAGGGATTGGGTCAGAGCAAGATTTATACATTTGCTGGGGGCAGGGAGGAGTTATTTACATAGCCCAGTAGAAAAACCAGCTTTCATTGTCTGATTTCCTAACCCTTTCCCTTACGAATGCAGAACATATATAGTGGGGTCATTTCCCCCCAACCTCATAGCAGGGGCCACTCATGCTCCTTTGATAATTCAATTTCACAAAGCAGAACCTATAGAATGACTGCAGGTGATTTGCTATGGATCAAAACTGACTCAGTTGCAGGCTCCAGGAAGGGGCGGGGGGCGAACACAACACTGGAGCAAATCTGTGAATATTTCAGAAGCAGTCCTGAATGACAGGAAGGCTGGCCTGCATGATTAATAATTAACTGTTGTTATCGTAGAGGGTGGTTTATCATAGAGGATGGATTCAAGAACAGCCTTTTCCCTTGCCTGCTTCATCTCCACACTCTCTGGCTGTGCAACTCTGTGAGCTGCACCTTCCACAGCTGATAAGTTAGGGGTGTGTGGGTGTGTTTGGCTCTGCTTCCCATGGTACATCTAATTAGTTTTGAGGCTATGTCCCGGGCACACGATTGCTGGCAGGAGGCGAGGGCCTGAAAGCACCAGACACAATGACAATGAAAGTGTCAGCAGTGAAAGTTGCAACTCTCGAGTGCTGTTAGGTAGAGCTGAGTTTCACTGCCGCTTAGGCTCCCTCCAGACTTGGCCTTTGCAAGGGTTGATTCAGTTGTCTTCACTTGGACAAAGAAGCTCCCCCCCCCCAGCCTTTTGTCGCCTCCGCTCTGACAAAAGAAGCATCTATCACAGCGTGTCTTATTAGGGACCCATCTTCAAGTCCAATAGGACATGCATTCCTGAACGGGGGTTGTCATTGTGCTTACTCACAATGCCTGGACACCGGAAATGGCTGGTGATTTATTGTCGGGACAATAGACAAGAATGCCTCTTCATTCCTTCCCTTAAAATATTAATAATAAAGTTGCACAGCCTGCTCTTGCAAGCAGGGAAAATAATCATATTTGGTTCAGATGTCTGGTACTGCTCACGACAAATCACTGTCTAATCTATAACCTTTCTGCATATATATACAAACATCAGTAGCTTTACTTATTTCTTTTTAAAAATCTGATTTAAAAGTTAAATGCTAGTTTTTAATCTTTCCAGTTCTGGGATAAGTAGCTACAAATTCTTCTATTCCGTTTATGCAGTCACAGGTATGGGTCAATCGATCAAAGTCAGTTTCTATTGGTTTCTGATTTTGCCAATCTTAGCTTCCATTCACCCCATTTCCACATCAGCTTGCAATTTCTTTACAAAATCCCCATGAATAATCACCAGCATTATTTCTGCTAATATGCAGAATTCAATTTTGCCCAATATACACACTTTCGCTAATAGAGTGTATTTTTTGCTTGTTATTTTCATGACTATATACATTTTTATGCACTTTTTACACTGGCATATGCATTATAGTACACACAACTTGACTGGAGAACTGCCTTACAAAAGTCAAAGAAGTGTGAATTTCCGAAGATGGCTGTATTTCAGTTCACATATAGCTCTAGCAAGTACAAATTAGATAGGTTCCCCTGTAAATGCAAAGTGGACCAACTTTTTCCTCTATCTTTACCAAGAGGCTGTGGTGCGTGCTTGGTTGCAGGGCCTGTATGGTGCCCATAGCAGTGCTTGAAGTTTGTTCTCATGTTCCCAAGAAGGTTGGAGGCCCTTGACAGAGGGTGCCCAAGAAATGATCCATATGTGGGGGGTCAGGGAGACAGACAGTGGTCACAAGCCCTACTTTCCCTCTCCACACATTGCTTGTCACTGGCAGGGCAATTCTTCTAACAAAGAGCTTGCGAATGCGCTGTTTATCTTCTTCTGTTTCCTTCAAAACATCTTTGTTCAAAATACAGGCATGCTAAAGGCTACACTGATTAGAGAGAGAATATATGTTCTTTTTCCTTTCTCATCAAATTTATGAGGGATAAATATTTCCTCTCAGTAGATACAAAACCAACCTCAGAGGCTGAACAATATGAGCAGCCTCTGGGCTCATGTGAAATACTGAGGTCACAGAGCTTTATTCCCGGAATAATTACTTTAGCTCTTAAATCTGCCGGTTTCTTAACAGTGGTGCTGGTAAGCTACTGAATACCCTGTTCTTCCCAACAAAGCAAAAGTGGCAGGGCTGGGCTGGGCTTACCATGAGTCAGAGTGAGGAAGCCGCCTCAGGCAGCAAGTCTTGAGAGGTGGAAAGAGTCGAGTGTGAAACAGCACCTGCCCCTAAGCTAACCTGCCATCCTCAGGGCAGTGGAAGAAACTGTTCTATTTCCAGTGCCTCAGTAAGATTCAACGGCCAGTCTGGGCAGCTTTTGCCGTTGGAATGATGGGGGTGGGGTGGGGAGGTGCCATTTTGTCTTTCTCCTCAGGCAGTAAATTTTCTCCAGGCCTGCATGCTAGATATGAGAATAGAAGTGTGGAACTTCAAGCCTGGGGCTCAGTTGCGACTGTTCAGGCTTCTCTATTTGGTCCTCTGGACTTTTCCCTCGCCACTTCCTCTCAGACCATCACCTTTGTTCACCCAACTCTGAGCCCTCCTCTATTGATTTTACCTAGCTGCATTGTGTCCCTGAACTGTGATAACCTCTCTTGTTTGCCTGGATAAAGGATGGAGAGCAGTGTGTCTGAGCACACAAACTTTGCTATACCCAGCACTGGCAGGTGGCCCCTGGAAGGCTGCCTATAAAGGAAGGTGGCCCTCAAGCAGAAAGAGCCGCTGCATGTCTTTTATCCCTCTTTTTCTGTGTGTTTCCCTGCTCCCTTTACTAAGAGGCAAGGATGCGGACTGGGAACAGGGCTATGCACAGCACATCGATGTCATATCACAAGTTGGGTTCAAATAGCAGTTACTGGGAAGAAATAGGAAGAGACACAGAATAGTGCCAGTTCCAGACTTCCTTGGAACATTTTGATCCACTGTAGACTTGCAAATAATGGTGGATTTACGCAGCCCTCATTGGTCAGTTTCCCCTGGAGCCCCATGGTGTTGTGAACATGGCAAGGTGTGAATTACTTGCCAAGGAGTACATAGTGGGCACAATCCAGCCAAACCTAATTGCTTTAAGGTTAAATAGGATCCGTGATCCATGGCAGTGGTTGTCAGGAGTTCAGCCTACACTCGAGTAGGACCCTGCCAGAGACACATGCTCGACTGGCATGTTCCCTCCCTCCTGGTCAATCGTTCGGGAGCTTCAAAAGCTTTTTTCTGCCTGAACATCACAGTGACCGATGCCAACCGACACCGGCACACTTAGGAATCCTCAGAGTCTTTGCAACTTGCGTGACAGACCTCAGCAACTCAGCATTTTGGCTAATCTATTTTATTTACATATAAACACACACGGAGCACTGCGACACGGCTCCCTCTCTCTCTGGCATCAGACAGCAAAGAGAAAAAGAACAAAGGACAATAGTCCCACTTCACGGCACACAGTAACACAAACATCCTGTCTTCGTCACTTCCTGCTCTGTGGAGTCAAAACATATACCGTCATGTGAAAGACAAAAATCCCATGATTGCAATCATAGATCAGGAATTCTGACAGTGGTTGTGGAGAGATAAGAGAGGGAAGGTTGTGGGGATCATGGAGGCAACCCTGGCCTCCCATCCACTGCCACCACCCCTTTGAAGGATGCCCAGGGTGTATTGCACGTGAGGACTTATCCAGGTATCATGGAGCTTCTAAGAACTCTTATAATGTTTGGGAGCTTCCAGTTACCACAAGAAGCATATAGGAGTTTTAGATCTCATGGGTCACAGGATCTCACAGCCTTATGTGAGCCTTGTGAAATTTTGGAAGGCTCATATAAAACCTTACCCTAAATAGTTTGGCCACCTGGAAAGGCAACACAACCCACCCTCTTCATCAAAGTTACCCTACCGGCTCACTTAACTGAGGCCCAGTAAGGATTTTTTTTTCTTCTAAGCTGCCCAGACTTGTTGAAGATGGGTATCACCTTAGGGATATGTAAGGATTGCTGCAATTAATCATCACAAGTGCCAGCTCTGAAGGCTGATTTTGCCCTAATCTGTGCATTATTTTGAGAAGCGTGCATTACTCCAGTTCACTAAAAATTGTGACCAAAAATGAAAGTCTCCCCAATCCTAAATCCAAGGAAAACAAATGAATGGTTCTTCTTTCATTTTCACAAACTGTAACTATGGAGCAGACGGCGAACCAATATGCACCAAAAAATACCGGGGAGAAAAGGTATAAGGATTCATGTAAATTTGTTTCCTAAATAGATTATTCATACTATTAAAACATTGTTCCTCTGGGCCTTTGTTCTCCCTTGCAGCTGTGGAGGGTGATTAATCTTGCACATACTATTGTTAACTACCTTTGTGCTAGATTTACAATACCACCTGAATTTAAAGCGTACAGTGAACTAAAGATTTGTCTGTTACAATAATCTTTAGGCATAAAGAAGGATGGCACTATTACCAAGCTATTTCCTCTCTCTTTCCCGCTCGAAAATCCATCATGCTGGACTTTGGTAATGACCCCCAAGGGCAGATCCAAGTTCAGAAACTTAGCCAGGTAATGATCCCACTTGCAATTCACACCCATGCACTTAAAGCAGGGGTAGCAAGCTGGTAGCCTGTGGATTAGATCCAGTCTGTGATGCTGATTCAAAGGATTTGCCAGTTGCTTGCCATTATGACCAGGGGTGGGGATGGGAGTGGAAGTGTGGAACAGCAGAGAACAATTTTCTTCTCCATTGCGCCCCTGGGCACCCTATTCATGGTACCCAGAAGAGCAATGGGATCAGCTGAGGCACAAAGCGGGGGGGACCCTTTTTGTCTGCATTCCAGTCAGCATATCCAGCATGGCATCATGATGGGAGAGGGAAACAACCCCTTTGCTGATCTGCATGAATTGAAGAATGGAGGGACTGTGAAGACTGAGAAGGGGAAGGTACATTTGTGTGAATGCTGCATATGCTAAATGGCCATGTCCGTCTGTCTCTCATAACTCTGCATGGTAAATGTGTCTCCATGTGCAATTGTGTGCATACTATGTTAAAAGGAGCCTTGTTTTTGTCTCTGGATTAGAAGGTTGTGCCTCTTTGGCCCCACCCACTCAATAATAATAATAATAATAATAATAATAATAATAATAATAATACAGTAGTACCTTGGATTACATAAGCTTCAGGTTACAGACGCTTCAGGTTACAGACTACGCTAACCCAGAAATAGTACCTCGGGTTAAGAACTTTGCTTCAGGATGAGAACAGAAATCGTGCTCTGGCGGCGCGATGGCAGTGGGAGGCCCCATTAGCTAAAGTGGTGCTTCAGGTTAAGAACAGTTTCAGGTTAAGAATGGACCCCCGGAATGAATTAAGTTCTTAACCTGAGGTACCACTGTAATAATAATAATAACTTACTATTTATACCCCGCCCATCTGGCTGGGCTTCCCCAGCCACTCTGGGTGGCTTCCAACAAAATATTAAAATACCCTAATGCATCAAAGATTAAAAGCTTCCCTAAACAGGGCTGCCTTCAGATGTCTTCTAAAAGTTTGGTAGTTGTAGTTCTCTTTGGCATCTGGTGGGAGGGCATTCCACAGGGCAGGTGCCACTACCAATAAGGCCCTCTGCCTGGTTCCCTGTAACTTGGCTTCTCGCAGTGAGGGAACTGCCAGAAGGCCCTCAGCACTGGACCTCAGTGTCCGGGTAGAACGATGAGGGTGGAGACACTCCTTCAGGGCACTGCCCACGTTTGGAATGCACCCCCTGACATCTGTCTCCCATGACAATGCAGTCATTCACCTCAGAAAAGCTTCCACATCCCTGAATTAAGTGATGCCACGAAATGTTCCTCATGTTACAAGAAGGAAGATTTTGACTAAATCTCAGGAAGAACTTTCTGACAGAAAGAGCAGTTCAACAGCGGGACAGATTCCCTCAGAAAGCAGTGAGCTCTCTTTCATTGGAGGGGTTTTAAAGCAGATTTTGGATGGCCATCTGTCATGGATGCTTTAGTTGAGATTCCTGTTAGACTAGATGCCACTTGGGCTCCATTCCAAATCTACAATTCTATGATTCTACGTATTTATATTAATAACAAAAACCTTTAAGCCAATGGTTCTTTTAGGGTCATGGACGCCTTTGAGAATCTGCTGAAAGCTCTGGACACCTTCCCAGAAAAGGTACCTGAACACATACATACAACATTTTCAAAGTAACAGGATGGAGATAAAAGGATTCCCACCCCCTTTGTGTCCAATTCATGGGCACTCCCAGGGGTCAATGCACCACACGTTAAGAAACCTTGATCTAAGTGGTTTACATAAAATGTAAAATATATATTTAAAGGATTTTTCATTAAATTTTTTAAAAAGTCAAAGGAGAGGGACGGAGATAGCATACACAAGGCTTATAGGCTGTACATGGTTCCCATCTCATGTAGCTCTTGGGTTGCATGGTGGAAGGAAAGGGTATTTAGTTGCTCTTAAAAAGTCCTAGATATCTGTAGTGCCTATTTGGTTAGCTGAGCTAAGATAAATGAGCTTAGGCAAATGGGGAAAAGAAACCCAGGCAGAGCTGAGCTGGATATCAGACAACAGTAAGTCCTTTCTCGTATCCAGTGCAAAGATGTCTCAACTGCATTTGGCTGTCTTCTCCGAATACAGACATAGATCTGCTGCTCTCTTCGTACTCTGAAGGAAACTCCAAATCTGACTCACAAAGGTGCTTAATATTCACAACACAGTGAATGTTGTCCACTGGGTTGGTCGAAGCTGTGATTTGCCTATTGGAAAAGAATTTGTGACCTGTTAATCTTTGTGTGTTACCTAGGATATTTATATTGCTCCTTTCCCTCAGAAACAGATGAACCACTTCCTCTCTTTGTCATACTTATCACATCATTTGTTATAATTTCATCTCTCTCCACTAATTCCTCTCATCCATTTACTAAATCTAATTTTGCTTCAGTTCCTTCCTGGCAATTCTAGACAGTGAAATGACTATTTTAAGAACACCTTCTAGGCCTGAAGATTGGAACCATAATTTTTTGTTTGTATTATTTGCCAAGCTTCTTCTGATTATTTTTGGCATTTTGTCAGGAGCTGTTACCGTCTACTGTAGCTGAGGCTGGTAAACTAATTATTCCTTGCCCTTCTCTCTCTAACATAAGAAGATTAAATTTATCGCACACAGTTATAGTTGGCGTTAAACATACAGGCACATTCCCTTTTGACTAAAAAGATAAAAATCAGCAGCTTTTATTAAAGGTTTATACTCTGTCAGTGTCTCATCTTTTAATTAGAAAAGCATTAGACTTGTAATTTTGCCTATTCTCAGTTCATTTAAATGGTTTCACATTCTTCAAGAAAAGATCATATTTGGCTCTAATCAACTTATATTACACTTCAGCCTCTCCCATTCGTGAGAAAGCATCCTTTAAGAGAATTATAAACAGGTTGTATTGAGGAGGAGATGCCATTTCCCCATATATATATATATATATATATATATATATATATATTCAGATTTTGAGATTTACAAACAATTGTCAAACAACCAAAACAGAAAGAGAATTCCATAATTTCCCATGGACTTCCCTCCTACCCTTCGTGGGCCCTTATGCTAACTTTTTTCTTCGTGCATCTTCTCTATTAATCCAATTCTATCATAATCCCATTATAAACATAGTCCAACGTTAAACTACAAGTGTCATTCTACTCCTGCTAAAACTTTTCATTGTTTTCAATGATTTTTAAGGTAAATTATATATTTCCCCCATTCCTTATTCAAATTTTGGTCTTCCTGGTTCTCCGTACTGCTTCTAATCACATTCCAAAAGCCTTCATGTATTCTTGGTCTTGAGGGGAAGGAAAAATAACAGAGGAAGTTGCCATCTTACTCAGCATTGTCTGTGCTGAATGACAGCAGATCTCCAGGATTTTAGACGGTGGCATCTCCCAGCCCTAGGAGATACTTGGGATTGAACCTGGAACTTCTTCAAGCAGGGCAGATCCTCTACCACTGAGCTTAAAGGGGGTGGGGGGGGACAAAGTCCGTTCTACAGAAGATTTTTCTCAGAAGATAATATGGAAGCTATATGGAAGATAATATGGAAGTATTTGCTATTAATGTGTAGGACATTACCATGCTTATCATGAGTGGAGCCGTGATTTTAGCCCTGTTCCCAGCATTGTGTCTTCTTCTTGCAGCAACGTTGACTTTCGGAGGTGGCAGCAATTTTTGGTAACGTGCCTATTTTTTACAAAGTGATTCCCCCTAATAGGATGCATTGTACATTTATATATGCATCTCTATGCACATTTTACCCCAGTATATGCATTTTTTTTGCACACAAAACTTGACTGGAGAACTGCATTGCAAAATTCAGAGAAATGCAAATTTCAAAAGACATCTAATTCTAACATTGTTTCAGAAAGTGAAAATTAGGTAAGTTTGCTTTAAATGCCAACTGAATTAAATCTCTCTCCCCCCCCCCCTACGAACTGGTACTCACAAACACCCCTTGGCTACCTCAGAGGTAAGGTAAGTACAAAAAAGTTTTGCACTGCATGCATGAGAATGTCACCACAATTTCCGTTCTCTTTTGTTAATTTTATATGCAATTTATTTCCTCTTTAACTAACAGAGAATGGTAAAAAGAAAAAGTGGGATAAATTTTCAGCACAGCACTGAACAAAATCAGACAGCTGCCATTCCTTTCCATTCTTAACTGCATTTGCTTTGCTGGAATTCCCTCGCGCCTACTGAGTTGGCAGTAGACACTTCATTTAGTGCCACAACCTTTGCAAGGAGCGTGCAATCTTCCAGGCATCTGCCACAGATCACTTCTTCTATTGCTAATGCTTTCATCAGTGAGCTGTCAAAGGATACGGCAGACAGTTCCTGACTACTAAAAAGGGAGAAAACAGGGTCAGTGTCCCAAGGGTCAGGCTTATATCGCCTTGGTGATCCCTGACTTGTTTGCCATTAGGGAACATGACAAACCACTGCCGAAGCATCATTTGATCTTCATAAGCCAAGTCCTTCTCTGAAGTTCATAGAGGCAATGGACCATTTTAGCAAGGTGAAATGATACTCTGAAAGGAAACCTTTTCTTTTGGTCAAATTCTATTCCTTTTTCTTCCATGACCTTTTTCCTTTTTTTGCTGGATGCATTGGGTGGGCCTCACACTATTTACAAAGTAAAACCCCCCTGGAGATTTCATGTTGTTCAGGTTCTTAGCAATGCTTTGGAAATGAAGCATGACTATCCTTGTGGGTTGGAATTCACTCCTGCATTCAGGGACAGCAAAACGCCTATACACCACTTAAATAGAACTAAACAGTCGTGGAAAAGCACATGTGCCTTGGGCAGAGGTAGAGAGACTTGCTTTGCTTGATGGTCACAATGGAACTATTGCATTCCTTTTTAAGCCCTCCGAGGGCTTAAAGTAGGATTTAAGTGCTGAGCCCCTTAATACAGCTGAGTTCACCTAATTTGATCCAGTTTATTTAATCCTCATCGCCCTCAAGCTATACTTGGGCCTCCTGGGTAATAAATAAATAATAATAATAAATCAACATTTTCCTCTATTTGTGCGCATATCAAATATTTGCTGCAGTCCAGCTAGGGACAATATGATATGCCCACACAGAATCAGGATTATCTCTGGCTTGATGGTGAACTATTGCTACAAATGGATTACCCTGACAGATAATCACCGATGACACCAATTACACTAATCATCTTGGTAAAGGGGGTTGTAGGTGGAAGAACTCTGGCTTACTGACTCTTCCCATTATGTTCCAGAAAGCTGAAAGCTGCCTTATACTGTGCCAGTTCATTGGTCCACCTCACACTATATTATCTCTACTGAGGGGCAGTGGCTCCCCAGGGTTTCAGACAGTGTCCATCTCCATTCCTAAAATGCCAGGAAAGGCATTGAAGCTGCCTACAAGGTGATTGGTAGACAACCAGCCACTGCACCCCCTTATTTAAAGTGCTAATGAGTTTTTTGCAAGCTGAAAAATGTTGGCAGCTGTGTTGAAACCTAACTGTCTACTTAAGAAGATGGTGCATGCTCAGTTGGCAATGGGAACATCACATGTGAGTACAATACTTTGCCTGAATGCACAGAGTAATGAGGTTTTCCCCTTTTTTTCAACCCAGGTGAAAGGAACTAAAGGGAGATCTTCCTATTTATTTACTTAAATTATTTTTAACGTGCTCTCCATTGTTCACACAAGAGTGAGGAACAACATTAAAACACAATAAAACCATATTTAAATATTGAGTGCAATAAAATAAACATCAAAAGCAATATTTAAAACAGTAAAACCATCATTTAAATACAGTACAGCTGAATATAAATCAAATATACCAACAATGTTACTACTTCAGCCAAGCATGTAGTACTACTTTAGACAATAGAATGCCATTTTGTGTGTTAGTTCCACAAATATACGCTGTTTGGTACACTTTGGTTTGAGAATCACCACCATCTGCAAAACAGCATAAAATATGTGCAGAATTCAACATATTCTGTCTGTTACCGGGCACACCAGCTGAGAATTGCAGGGAATCTGCATGCTCGATCTAAAAACACCCCCTCACCAGTCTTGCTTGCACCCTTCCTTGAATGTTTTTGCCTGGCTAGAATATGTCTTTGAACTCTGATAATACTTCCTGCTTGCTTGGATAAAGGATAGAGAGATATGTGGTATATTAGCCTGCTACATAAATATAAAGTTCACATTCTTTGTCCTCTGGAAAAACTCAACACTGGCATGTGGGCTCTGGAAGGTTACCCAGAGATGGAGAATGTGGTCCTCAGATTAGACAGGTTATCCACCCTTGCTTTCAGCCGTGCCTTTACATTGGGGTTATTCCTGTACTACAGGGATGGGGACACTCCAGGCACATGTTGAGATGTGCCTATACTAAGACTATATGAATAAACGTGTGTTTATGCTGACATTTAGCAAGCAGCAGAATGCTGCTTGTAGTTAAGGGTGATTTTTAAAAAACCAACCCACACGTTTTTATGCACAGGCAAGAAGCCACTTGGATTCTTTCCCGATTAAAACTGAATTCACATTTCTAATGAACAAAGTGGAGGAACTGAAAGAGAAAATCATTTGAATGGAAAATTAGAAATGCCCCGCAGAGCTCAGAAATTTTACACGTAGACTGTGGGTGTTGGATGTGCTTCAGAAAGCTCGATTCAGATTAGCCTCCCTTGGACCATCAAGATGTGTACAAAATGAACGGTCCTGCTCTAATGAGCGCGAGCCTGCAATGTGTGCAAGAGGCAATTGTGCGTGATCATCACACTGATGTGAGGCTGGAAGATGAAGATATGAACAGGGAAGGAGGGAAGGCCGAATAAGTTCATACAGTCCCACCACTGGGGTGGCACTAGTTTGAATATCACTGCTTAGGTTTTTGGAGAGAACAGTGCTGCACATTTCAGAATGCATGCTTCTTTATTGATGGAGCTTTATCAGCTAGCCAAGATTGCACATGCCTAGAAAGCGGCAATTCATTGCAACTCGGAGCGCCTGCAGGAGCTCTGTTGATGTATTTATTTTATATATATATATATATATATATATATATATATATATATCAATTTGAGACTGACTTTGAAGGCAAAGGGGCTCTTGAACTGGAGGCTCAGAGTCTGTCAGTGAGACCCAAGTGCTTTACTGTTCCCACCAGGCAGCTTGAGGTTCATTGCTCTGCTTATATTGGAAAAAGCCATAATGTAGTCATCTAAGCACAACATGAGGGCTCAAGAAAAAATTTCTCTTACAGTCTTTTCTCCTAAACAGAAAATGGCACTATCGGAGCTAGATTCGGCACCCACGCCCATTTGTTGTTAGCATAGCCCTTTGTGGTCTGGGGGCCACAAACAGGCACCTGGGTCTGCAAGCCCCCAGCCATTGTAATTACCCTAGAGAGGGAGTCATATTATTTCCATACTTACAAACTTTTGTTGGGTAGAGTTGATTTATAGAAGTAGCAGCCAAGAATGTAAGTCTGATGTCAGGCCATGTAGTGCACTAAAAAAAATATTATGAAAATGAGGTACACCAACCAAACTTGCCAAAATGTATAAAACAAAAGATAAGAAATGTTGGAAATATAAAGAAAAAGAGGGAAATTTCTATCATATGTGGTGGACCTGTAATAAAGTAAAGGCTTTCTGGGAAATGATATATAATGAGTTAAAGAAAATGTACAAGAATACATGTGTTAAAAAACCAGAAGCATTTTTGCTAGGTGTAGTAGGTGAAGAAATTTCAAAGAAAGACAAAAAAATGTTTATGTATGTAGCTACGGCAGCAAGGACTGTTGAACTGGCAAGCCACTCCAGTATCCCTGCCAAGAAAACTCTATGGACAAAGACAACAGGCATATAAAAGTTATGACGCTGGAAGATGAGTCCCTCAGGTCGGAAGGCGTCCAACATGCTACTGGGGAAGAGCGGAGGACAAGTACAAGTAGATCCAGAGCTGATGAAGCGGCTGGGCCAAAGCCGAAAGGACGCTCAGTTGCGGATATGCATGGAAGCGAAAGGAAAGTCCAATGCTGTAAAGAAAAATATTGCATAGGAACCTGGAATGTAAGAACCATGAATCTGGGTAAGTTGGATGTGGTCAAAAATGAGATGTTTGTTAGCCCCAAAATGGAAACACCAGGAATTACCAACGATCAAAGAGTGGCAGATGAAGGTGATGGAATATTCAGAGTTGGCAAAGTTGCCTGGGAAAATCTGAAGCCAGCGTGATCAAGTTTTCCCAAAAGACTGGGGTAAATTTATACAATATTTGAAAGACAATGGCAAACAATTGACAACACTAGCAGGAATGACTTTGATTGGTATCTTTTTATATATTTACTTAAAATGGTGACAATGGAGGTACAGTAAATGAAATGTCAAGAGGAAAAAGTACAAATGCCATGACATAGAACGGAACTATGGTAACCATGAGGTGGGTGGGAGGGAAGCAATTACCAATGTGTGAAAATAAGGTTGTACTTTAATTATATAAAATGGAAACTCAATAAAAATATTATATATAAAAATGTCTGATGACAGGCCAAGCCACATGTGGAGGAGAGGATTTCAACAAAATGTCAGCTGCATTTACTGGTAATTTTATAAACCTTTATTGCCATCTCTTAAGGATGGTTGACATGGTACACTGAACATAGGTACAAACTGCCTCTATACTTTATGCACTTCTGCATAAAAGTACATGCACTTGTTAATTTCTACTGGTCAACTATTGGGTACATGGTTGCCAAAGGCATACCTAGGGGGAAAGAATCACCATCATACTATGGCATGTATGATGCTGATGTCTGTGATGACGTGACACTACTGCTGCCGTGAGATCAAATGCAGAAGCTTCCCATCCTTCTTGCACCACAACACAAAGGTGATTTTTCCAAGGGGTGCGTGTGTTAATACAGCTCCTTGCCAAGGGTTCATGCGATCCTAGGTACATGTCTGATAGGTGCACAGAACATACACTCAATGAACATTGCATGTAAAAAGCTGTATTAGTGTACAGCCCAACTATTTGTGTACACAAGTACAGTCATACCTTGGGTTGAAGTAGCTTTGGGTTGAGCGTTTTCAGGTTACGCTCTGCGGTTACCCGGAAGTAACGTAATGCGTTACTTCCGGGTTTTGCTTCTCGCGCATGTGCAGATGCTCAAAATGACATCACACGTATGTGCGGAAGCGGCGAATCGTGACCTGCACACGCACAGACGTGGGTTGTGTTCGCTTCAGGATGCGAACGGGGCTCCGGAATGGATCCCGTTCGCATCCAGAGGTACCACTGTACACAGATTATATACTTGTTGTGTATAACACGGAGACATTCCACATAAACCTGATCTGTATTTTGTCACCTTTGGAGATGCACTTGGCTGGGACGCAGTCTTCTCAGTGGTGGCACCTAGATTTGGAAGGGAGTTCCACACCACAAAGGGATTCAAATGACCTTCTCTCTTTCAAATTTTAGGATAGGAGAGTGGCAAAGATTTTTTATTTCACTGTGCCTTGAACCTATTTTAACCTCCTTCTGGGGCAAGAGATTCATTGCACAATCAGAATGACTTCCATTCAAGCAGTGAAACCTGCCCTCCCTCTCTTCCTCCTGCATGCCTCCTCCAACCAGCTCTAGAGAGGTTTGTGGAAAATCCCATAATAGATCTTTTTGGGGGTGCAGGGGGTACAGAAGTGGAAGAAAGGGAGATGAAAGTCCATTGCAAATAAGTTCTGCTCACACAATGACTTTGATGGATACGACACAATGCATTTTTAGAACAGATCCATTTGCTTGATACCTCTCTCTTGCTACTTCTTTTGTGATTTAATACTTGCTTTTATTTTATTATTTTTATTGTACTTTTGCATTTTTAAGGTGGAAGTTGCTTTGTGGTTCTTTTTGAGTGCTGAAAGGCAGGGCAGAATAAAATGAATTTTAAAAGGAAGAAAATAAATATATAATTTTCCATTCTGAAGTTTATAATTTTCAGCCCTATTATGTAAGGAAAATTATCAAATTCCTCGGCCTGTATCTAGACAAAGTTGAAAACAGGTACCATTAAATATATATAGAGAGAGGGACAGAGAAAGCTAGTAATATTTTAAGTCCAATTGATTTCAGCAGGATCCAATAACAGTAAAAACGTAGGCTGGGTCCAACCACCTGAACATTAACATTTTGTGAAGTGTTTCCATATGAATGAGAAAGGGATTTTCATTCATAGCTTTTTATTTTAATGCTACTGTTTACATTGATTTAGAATGAAACAAATGTTAATTGAACCAAATTTATCATGCAATTCCATTTTCCAAATAGCTCCATTAATATCGCCCCATAACCTCTGGACAGTTGTGAGAAAAGAGAACTTTGAGCATATATGCAGAGTAAATTAGGGCTTAGCCAATTTTTGTCATCTGGCTGCAAAAATGAATACTAATAAGTCTTTCTTACCCGGTGCCATTAGTGAAATGTATTTGGCTGAGGTCACCAACATGAATAGGAAGTGCATCTTTCCCCTCCCCTAGCCCCCAGGCCTCCTCATGTACATGAAAGAAACAGCTGCAAGCTGGTGAGGTTGGCAGAATGTTTTAACCATTGTGTACTAAGAGATGAAACTCCTGCTAACCTTGTAGTTTTGCATATGGAAAAGCATGGGACTTGTCTGGTTTTTTGTTTTGTTTTTTTGAGGAAAAAAACTGCAAATATTTCTGGATTGTTTCAATTAGTGAAGAGCCAGTTGACTACTGAAGCTGTGAAATTAGCTGGGTATGGAACTTTTAACAAAAAGTGCATTGTGGCCAGCCTGAAAAAGCAGGTATTATTCAGAGGTGGAACAGAGACCAGGCAAGAGTCTCTGGACCTTAATAAAAGAAAAGCTCAACATTTACACTGTTGACTCCCAAAACCGGGACACATATCTTCTCATCCATGCTTCTGTGTGAGTCACGTGACCCATGTAAGATCACGGAGCCCGAAAGACATGCTTTTGGGGGGCTGTGTTTTCACAGTGCCCAAAAATGTGGCTTTTGGGGGTTTGAGACCCTAAATAAGTGTTTTTTTCAGGACAAGATCTCTGCGGGAAACATGTAAGATCACAGCACCCTAAATGGCCACTGTGCTCTCATGGGAAAATGCTTTTTATAGGGTATGTAGGGGTCACTGAGGAAGAGTTTGTGGAACCAAGGAGCCATAAAAAGCTTGGGAACCACCAGAAGGAAAACTGGACGGTTTCCTTGCAGGCCCCTTAAGATACAGCCAACATACCACAAGTCCATTTCTAATCTCAATTTGATGTTCTGGCTCGGGACTGAGGAAATGCCTGTTGCTACATTAGGCTGCTCCTATGCTGAGGTTGCCCACAAATGTTCTTTCCCCAGTTGCTCCTGCCATTGAGGCAGAGACAGCTGGTAACTGGAGAAAAGCCACTGTTGGATGTGGCCTTTCCTTTGTGAAATTCAGGAGGCTTACCCACCACCTCTCCTGCTGTACCCCTGGCATCATAAATCATTGATTTGGTTCTGATGGTTTTTGCTTTTTAAAAGATAAATTAAATTCCACCAGTGCTGGTACATCTCCATGTTATGACAAGCCAATAATCATCAGGCTGCACTTCTTCCTTCCAAGTACTTTTAAAAAAATTACCTAGTTAAGATAGTTGATTAAACAATTCAGTCTGTGGATATGGACCTTTCCAATCATCCACAGATTGTAGAACTGACTCTAGACTTTTTAAGACCAAAATATGTAACCATAGTTCTTCTTTTTTAAAAAAAAATGTTTCTAGTTTCAACAGAATTTATGACACTCATTTCTTTCTGGAAGTCTGTAAGAAAAATATTGACTTAATATATTAAGGGGATTGTTGTTAAATATTTGTTTGCTGGTAATTGTGCTCAAATTGGGCAACAATTGAGTGTTTTGTAATTAGAACAACTTAATGAGTTGGCTTTTATGATCAATGTTTAATTTGCACACAGTTGTTTTTCTGAAGTGTAAATTAAGTACCTCTTTCTGGGACCCTCTGCTTAAACCCATTAGCATCTTTTTATTACTTGGGCTTGGAAACAGTTTCCTTTTATTAAATGTGTTCTGCCAGCCACTTACTTTTCTGATTTGCAAAATCTCTTCCACTTTTCTTGTACCAAGTAAAAATGGTTGTGCTAACTTCATGAGAGGAATGCCACCCTGAACAGGGGTATGCTGCTTCTCAGTTTTGGTAGACCAACTCTTGGTGGGGATGCTTGGAATAAATTAGGATTTATACAAAGCCCCATCAGCATACAAGGAAGCCATATGTCACACTTTAGAAAGGACTGTCCTCTATGTCATACTAATACTAACAACAGCTTTATATGTCACCTTATATCCAATAGACTCAACGTGGCTTGCACAGCAAATAATTTAATAGTTAAACAATACAACAATAATAGCAGCTAAATGTGATCTTGTTAAATGTTGCCCACTATACATTTCCCACCACAAAATTATCACAAGCAATCACCATAAAACAAAAAGCATCCGAAAACTATCCACTATCAACATTCAAACGCTTGGGTGTACAAAAAATACTTTATTTTCCTTTTTAAAAAATATTTATCATTTTCCATTTTACAATAATACATCCAAATTAACAAAACAAAAAAGAACATCAAATTGACTCTCCCCCATCTGTGGTTCCTTCCACCTGATGTCTATTTCTTCATACCCACAAAAAATCATTAATTATGTGTTTTCTCTAAAGATTTCTTTATATATTATTTACTGCTCATTTTACATTAACCCTGCTAACATTTTAAGTTGTTTACAATAACTTTTTAATAATCCTGCCCCCCCCCGTCTTTATTAAACATTTTCTCCTCCTGGTTTCTTATTCTTCCCATTTGGCCATCTCTGCATACTCCATCAGTTTTAACTGTCAGTCCTCCTTGGTTGGAACTGCTTCTTCTTTCTATTTCTGAACGTAAATCATCCCGGCAGCCATCACTGAAAACATGAATAGGTTTTTTCCCCTGGTCTTTGGGCATGTATTGACCTATTAATCCTAAAAGAAAAGCTTTTGGTTTTGTGGTAAAAGATACCTTCAACATTTCCCCGCCAGTTCATTATAAATCATTTCCCAGAAAGCTTTATAATGCTTTAAAGCACTTCCTTTCCCTTAAAGAATTCTGGGCACTGTTGTTTGTTAAAAGTTGCCAGTAACTCTGTGAGGGGAAAACTACAATACCCAGAATTCTTTGAGGGGAAACTGTGTTTTGAATGTGCTTTGAAGGTATAGTGTGTACACAGCCTTGGTCTGGTGCAGAAAGAAATTGGAATCTAAAGATGAAGAACCACCGCAGAAAAGACCCTCCTTTCTATTTGAAGGGTTGTCCATAGTCCAAGTCTTGTTTAAAGGCAAAGAACCATAAGAACAGAGAACAGCCACAGTCGTGGTTTTTTGTTTTCCTTTGATTGATTTGTACAATCTATTGATTTTTTTTTTTGCAGTTGTATTCTCAAAAATTCACAAAATGTTTAAAAAAGAAGATGAAGTCGCCCACCAACAGTTAGCAGCTGGACAGCAGATTAAGCTGGCATATAGGTCACCGGGTCATATTCTCCTCACCCCATGGGGAATAAAAAGCAATTTATATTCAGATTGTTGTGCTTGTTTCCGAATCTGCATCACTACATATAAATCAGCAAAACCATTTTCCTCTTTTTTGATTATGTGAAAGTGTCCACTCTCATCTTGGCACAGTCTTGTCAATTAAATAGTTGTATTTTGTTATACAGCTTTAAAAACAATTAAAATTATTTACAAAAAATAATAATAATGGAGGGGGGGCAATGTTTATTTTGTCTTCCTTTAACAGGCACCTGAATTGCAGGTGAAGCTTTTCATAGCTTAGAGAGAAGTGTTATTATCAGCAAACATTTGCAGATCAAGCTGAACCACTTTTTTTGGGGCAGCACAACATAACAAGTTAGGGTACTTAGCAAGGAGGGTCTTGAAAAAGCAATCTCTTACACCTAGGCTGCAATTTGAACCAAGTGCCATAGTTACTAAGCTAAGAAATACCAAATCCATTAATAGGATAATTACATGTTTCTGTGTTGTTATTATACCTGTTAATATAAGGAAACATAACACTAGGCCTATTATTCAGATTGACTTTATTAACAAATTGAACACCACCATAAATCTTTTTGAGATTAGTTCATAAAATGTTGGTTACCATGATGCAAAGTAGGGCCAACTGATATAAGTGCAGCTGGTGGGTGTAGAGGAATAAGGGCAATAATTTGCCCTGAAATCTGTGGGTGAGATCCGCTATAGAAATAGTATATCCCACTGATGACTCTCATTCCCTCGTCCTCTGTCTGTAAAAAATCACAAGGCAGTTGAACCTTTAGATCTTCATGAGTTCTTAGCCAATCCCATTAACTTCCAAAAACCAGTTAAGAACAACTTTCTAAAGAACAGTTAAAAACTCCTACAATCACTACTCTCAAACCACCAGTTTCTGGGTTTCCAGGGACAGAACCCTCAGCTATCAAACACCTGGGTAAACAGGTCAAACTAAAAAGGGTTGGGAGAGGCTCCAAACATATCTCTCCAAACCTGATGAATGACCATTATAATGCGGATTCTATTCCAAGTTTAATGATAAAGAACCTTAATAAAGGAGAGCAGGGAGGGCCTTGAAGCCAGGTATGAATTTAGGGGAGTGTGCCCAGTTCACCTGCACTGGGCACCGCCCTGAGAGGGTGCTTCAACAGTGATGGAAGATGAGAGGCTGGGGGGGGGGATTTTGGTGGTGCTTCAGGATGCCACTGAAATTAAAAAACCCAAAGTCTGCCACTGCTGAAGCTGCCCATTGACAGTGAGCATCTGGACAGAAGACTGAACAGGCACTTGGGATACTTGGTCACTCCCCCCGCTATTGTGAAATGTACTGGCATCCCCCACTTACGTGCAATCGATTTCCGTTTGACCGCATATACATGTGGCACCAGGAAAATAAATAAATAGATAAATTCAAACCAGGAAATGGTGGGAAAGAACTGAAGAGTCCTCGTGGCTTATGAGGAGACCCCCCTCTCCCCTCCCAGAGCCTGAAGAGGACTTCAGTGAGGGCAGAGGAAGTCCCAAAGATATTGGAGGCACAGCAGGGCATTGTTTAGGCTGCTCAGCCTCCCCACCTAACAGCTGATGTGTGGGGTAGCACAGCAGAAATCGCTTTCCTGTGCAGCCTCCAGCCAGCCCCAGAGCTTCAACTCTAGTTGATGAGAGAGTTGTGAGGGGGGGGGGGGACAACAGGTGTTTAGGGACGTTTAAGCGGGTGCTCCCCACTTATGCGATTTTCACTTGTGTGCATAGTGGCCCCATGTAAGTGAGGGACACACACCTGTGCTCTATTTCTGTTATAGTAATTATTTATAATTCTATGAATGTATATGTGTGCATTTTGTGCAAATTTGTGTTCTCGTCTCTCCTCTTTTGTGTGTGTGTGTGTGTGTGTGTGTGTGTGTGGTGTGTGAAGCAGCCATGCTACTCAATCTGTTGGGAACAAACCCAGAAGAGGAAGATCATGACACCCAAATGTAAAAGAAAAGCAGGAAGGCCAGTAGAATTATTCTCTCTCTCCTCCACACAACCGGAGTTGTAGGCTGTTAGCAGCCTCACTGGGGAACATTGTGGCCCATACATTATTAAATGTAATTACATTGTTACTTATAGATTCAATTAAACGACTTGTGTGGGGGGGAATTCTATAGCAATTCAGAGCACAGCACGTGCAACAATTACATTAACCTTTAATAATCATCCTTTCCCCACCACTCTGTGGTAACAACCGTATTAATTAGTTATGAAATGATTAAATGTGGAGTGCCTGAACAGTGTCATCAATCTCGCCACATGGGTACCTTTGAAGGGGTGCCTGGCACTGTGCCACACCCTGAAAAAGCCATCCGGGAAGTTTCCCTCCCCTCCCAGCAGCTGTGCTGCAGGACCTCTGAAGCTAGGAGGATAAATGAACTTAGGCACTTGGAAGCCGAATGGGCAAAACCAAGCACAGCTAGCTCTTTACTGCCTTTTAGGACTCTAGAGTCCTGCAAATTCTTGTGACCGACAGTATGCTGCTTACTTGACTTGCTGAGATCAAACTTCCTTTTTCCTAACTGGTACGATATAATATCTCAATCATTCTTATTTTACATTGTTTTATAGAGTTCTTTGTATGTATTGTTTGCTTATCTCTATCTATCATCTATCTATCTATCATCTATGCATGCTGATCTGAGCGGCTTCAACCAAAAGAGTGCCAGACTAATGCTGTGGCTAACTAAAATAAGGAAACAATTCTTCTTGGCCTAGTGTTGACCAATCATTTCGCAGGGATTCTGGGGTTGTGGTGGACAGCTAGATGAAAAAAAATCAATCCAGTGGGCAGCTGCTGTGCTGGGGTGGTGAAAAAAGGTGAATTCAGTTTTGGGGATCATTAGGAAACAGATTGAAAATAAGTCTGCCAGTATTACAATACCTTTATATAAACTTATGGTGAGATCACACTAGGTATCCTGTGAAGGTCTCTGCATCTCAAAAGCTGGAAAAGGTGCAGGAAAGGACAATCACTAGGCTGGAGCAATTCCTCCATGAAGAACAGTTACAACAATGGGGGTTTTTAACTTGAAGAAAAAATTAGAAAGGTGGGCATGATGAAATGGTGTATACTGTGGTTGTCTTAATAATACTTAGCATTTGCATGACACTTTCAAATGTTGCAAACATGTCATATACAATATCTAATTGTAATCCTTACCACAAACTTGCAAGCTGTAATCAGTACTATTATACTATCCCATACTGCAGATGCGGGGGGCTAAGGCTGAGGCCAAATGACTTTAAACAAAACAAAACAATTTATATTGAAATTTTCTCTGACAAATAAGAAATACATAACAAACAAAACAGACATAACAAAACTCGACTGTGAACTAAAGGGAAAAAAGAGAAAAATATAGAAGCGGAAATCTGGAAGACTGAAAGAGGTAACTTATACATTTTTCATCTAAAGGCTGAAACTGTTTAGGTATAATGCCCACAGCTTTCCCCCCTGCTAGAATTCACTGGAACTCAGTTCCAGCAAGTCTCAGGTTTGTGCCATTGCCATGATAACAGAACCAGGGAGGCATTTATGATGAGTTCCAGCACCTCTTTTTCTAGCAATACCTGTCCATAATGGGTGATGGTGATCTGGGGGGAGGACTGTTACCTGCCGTTTCAAAAGAAATTCAACAAATGGAAGCCAAGCAACTCAGAATGGTGTGAATTCTTGAAAGAGGCAAGATTTGAACTTCCTGATTTGTAGCTCTGTCTCTTAGTTGTTACATGACACCAGCTTTCTTTTTGTTAACCAAAATGGAAGAACAGACTGTTTTATTTTCAGGGAAGTGACTCACAATTCATTTATTTGCTTTTTAAAAAAACAAACCCCCAAACCCCTGCAGCCTTGTTTTCTTGAGGATTAACAAAGAGAAGCAAAGAGCAATGCTAGCTGCAATGAACTTCCAGCAGCCAGGCTCCAAGCTGAACCAATGGCTTCATGTGTCTTTAATGCAGAACTTAATCAAAGCACCAAATATCTGGTTGTGGAACAGAGTCATATCACTATTTATTCCCAGAGGTAAACTGTACACAAAGCAAGAGCTCCATCCACACCAACATAAATCGCCCTCTTCAACCTCCTGTATTGCCATCCCATAAAGCTGCAATTGTTGTTGCAGAACTGCGGGAATGCAGCCAAGCGAGAGGCATTACTTTATACGCTAGCTTGATGTTGTTAACAGGGATATTGTAAATGCACAATGTCATATGTTTTCTTTCCCTTTTTTGTATATTTTATGTATTTTAATCTTTGCTTATAATGGACTTTTCAGCCTGGGTTATACATAACGAGCTTGCTCAGTGGAGGAGAGGATAAAACTACAGTGACAGCTCTGTGTTGAGGCAAAAAACAAAAGCAGGCTACATTGTCTTTCCATCTAACTGACTGAGGCATGATGCTGCATCCAAATGAGGGAAAAGGGCAACATGACAGAGAATTGTTTAGCTGTGCCATAGTTTCTTCGGCACATCAGTGCCAACTCAAACTGTGCACCTCATTTCCATCCTAGCAACGCGATCCTTCGTTACATATGTTATCAGGTTGTTCTGATCACTGTGTCAGATGACATGTCAGTATTGTGGGAGGGAAAATATGTAAATCCCCATGACCCACATGTGTGGGGTAAATAACAAAAGAATTGGCTGGGTGCCTGGATTCAAAATCCGGAGCTAAACACACTCTCTAGCGGGAGAAAGCCCCCAGTATCAGAGTTTAAACACACAAAAGTCAAGCAGCAATATAGCATTAGGAATATAGCTTGTTAGACCCTTGTATCCCAATTAGTTTGCTTGCAAACAGTGCTCCTCTCTCTTTTACACCTTTTGCGATGAGCAGACCACACACTGTTAAGTAAGTTTAAAATGCCTTACTTACAAAATGCTCCAAAGGTCAGATTAGTGCATTTATCCAAGCAGCAGCAAGGAGAACATAGGCAGAATACTCTTGGGTATAAAATAAAGAAAGATAGCTTCAAAGACGTGCTCTAAGCTTGCAGCTTGCTTAGACACCTCTTCCTTGGAGAGGAGAGAGAATTAGGGTACAGGAAGAAGAAAGTTTCACTTCCTTCCTCATCAGAGAAGAGAGGACATGACCTATGTTGAGTCTAGGGACACAGCTCTATTGTCCTAACCCATTCATGTACTACCTAGCTGTATTTGAGTGCAATCTCCCACAAGTATCTAGGTGCTGGCTCTTCAATATGCAACCTACAAACTGCTTTTGAGTTGCTTCTTGGGGAAAGGCCATTGCTCTGTGGTGGAATATCTGCTTTGCACACAGAAAGTCATAGATTCAATCCCTGGTATCTCTAGATGGGGCTGGGAATGAACTCTGCTTGAAATCCTGGAGACCTACTGCCAGTCAGTGTAGATAATGCTCAGTTCGATTGACCACTGGAATAAAGCAGCTTCCTACATAGATACTGGCTGGCCCCATGATGCCGTGTGTGTTTCTGTTGCAATAAATTCTGCAGCAGGGTTGATACACATATAAATGCAAAGAGTAGTGACCCCAACTGACATTTACAATGACAGATTGTTTGGATTCCAATAAAGCAGATGCATGTGTGTGCTGCCTTATTTATAATTATTTGAGCACAACAGCAGGAAACATTAGCAACAAATGAAACAGAACATTCAGCCTCAAATGGTCTGACTCACTTTAAAGCAGGGCTGGGGATCAGCCTCATGGACCAAAGTTGACTGGAAAGTGGATCTGCCCACCTGCTGATCACATGATGTCATATGACTGATAGGTGGGTTGTCCCACCCACCTGTCAACATGTCTTTTGGCATTTCCAAGCACTTGCTTTGAGAAGGCTGCATTTTATCGTGTGCCTCCTTTCGCGGTGGTAGCAGTCATGGGGGTGGCAGCGAGGTAACAAAGGGGAGACTTCCTCCTCTACTTCCTGCCCCCCACAATTCCCTTCCATCGCCAACATTGGGGATGGAAAGGAGAAACACAGGGAGGCTTTGAAAGCCCTTTACTATCCTGCCCATTTCTCCTGTGCAGCCCCTCTGTTTGAGAGTCACAAAGGGCTTTCAAAGCCTCACCACACAGTTCCCATCTGCATGTTGCAGCGTTCAGCATGTTAGACTAGGAGGACCAGGGAGATGGGTTCAGATGCTCACTGGGCTTCCTTGATTCAGTCCTACCTCACCCTACCCTATCACACAGGATTGTTGTAAGAACAAAATAGGGGAATTGGGGGAATCCTGTGCATCACCTGGAGTTTCTTGACTTACAAAACTATATCTGATAATACAGGGGGGATTTTTATTGGAACCATTAGGGAGATTACCCTTCAGTCACTCCCTTCAATGTTGGTTAGGGGATTAAACTCATCTGTAATGGTCTAAAATAATTTTACCCATTGTCATTCTCCCTGCAGCTATGCCATGGTGAGGAAGGAATGGGGAAGGGGGAACAAAGAGCCACAGTAGATGCTGCAGATTTCCAAGCGAGGGAGCAGAGCTCTGATCCCAAAATGCCCGCGTGACAACTAATTAACCTTTTCTGCATTTGACAGGAGGCTTCAACAGAAATGGAAAATGTGGGGCTTGATGTTATTCCCTCAACTTGTATAAATAATTCATAACCTCTAGCTCTGCAGTCAGTTGAACATCTCTGCTAATCACCCAGGCTTATGTGGACATTGCCTAGAAAAAAATGCCCACCCCAAACCCCACATATAACAAAAAATTAAATGGAACAGATTTTCCAATGGAAAGAATATCTACAGGCAGCAGGTAGCCACACTGAGTAATTAATATGACCTTTGCCTCTTGTTGAATCTATCAGTGGGGTTGTAAGTGTCCCACATGGCCTACAGGATGGGAGGGTCTCCATCACAGGAGCTCATTGTTATTCTCCTGTATTCTATCAGTAGAGCACAAAATCCCTCTGCAGGACAGGTCAGGCTGAAAGGTTCCTGAATTTAAAGGCTTATGAGAGGTAGCAAGGAGAAAAAAAAAGCTTATAATAATTCACTCCATAGGAGTTTGGTATTGGGACTTATTGCCATGCTGATCCCTGAGAATGAGAGATCATTAATGTCTTTTATGGGAGCAACTTCTTTGGACGGAGGCGTGTGCCACATTTTGATTTACCCATAGCTCTGTTTAATGTTACCCATCAGGGCAGATGCAGTGCTTAACTGTTTTGAACTCCAGCCACTCAGCAGATAAGAGTCCCCACTGAAAATCATTTTTCTGCCCAATTACTGTCATCCAACACATTACCACTCTGCTTCATTCATGTCATGCGCCTATAAGACAGTGTGGTAATTGAGAACTTCCAGTGCTAAAAGAAACTGATAGTGGGTTGCTCCAAAAAAAGGAGATTAACTTACCTGCACAGCCCTTAGCTATGCGGCCTTGGCTGCAGATGTACCTTCTGTGAATCATGTTCAGTGAATCCACGTTGCTGACGTAATTAGCAACTTTATTAGCTAGCAATTGCTAGGTCATTGGTCACTAAAGCATTTTCCTAAGTTTTATTGGCATTATCTACTTCACTGGTCACCCTTTTTTGCTCAACATGGTCTTGAAAGCAGCTTATGTTTAGGGCCAGCCCTATCATTAGGTTGAGTCAAGCAGCTGCTTTAGGTGGCAGGTGCTGGGGCATGACACTGCAAAGGATGCTGGGTGTCATGAACTGGTTGGATGAAGGGGAGTGGTGGGATGAACCAGCTGGGGAACCCCCAAGAGAAACCCCAGAGGAGGAAGGCTCAGAGCCAGGGGATTGGTGGTGGGACACTGAGGAGAGGTCAGAGGGAGAAAGCTGAGAGGAGGGGCTGAATGCTGAAGGGCAACAGGGTTTAATGAGCAGGAAGAGTTTGTGACAGGGAGCAGTTCAGACTCCAAGGCTGAAGGTTGCAGAATCCAGGGAGTCTCCTTCTCCTGCTGCGACGAGCTCCCCACACCCCCGGTCTCCAAGAATTTGCAGAGTAATTAGAAAAGCAGAGCAGAGGTCAGAAGTGTGAAGGTGCAGTTTGAGACTGTTTGGGAAACATCAGAGAGAGGAGGAGACTTAGAGAGGTGTGGAAGGCAGGGACCTTCAGTCCTGGTAACTGCTCCATATAGGCGCAAGACCTACTGGGAAGGGTTGCTGAGACCACTAGGCTGAGTTGTATGTTTGTTTCATTGAACAAAGGTTTAACGTCTCTGACAACGGAGATCTAATTGCTTTATTGCTGACCTGCATCTGGCTCCAGCTTTGACACTGGGGAGTTCACATGGGAAAAGTATGATAGACGTAGTCAAGGCCATTTAGGCCAGGTATTCTTTAGTCTTTGGCTAGAAATGTGGAGGCATATGGGTATGGAAACATGAGAAGCAAGGAGACATTGCATACCTGGGGAAGAAATGAAAAGAAACATGCAAGAAGCACGTTCCCCCACAAAAAGGAGAAAAATAATTTACAGTGACATTTAAAATGATATTGTTACTGCTGCCCTTCAATCTTTCTTAACACTTTGTAATATTAACTCATAAGATTTAAATGCAGGCTCTGAGAATTGACAGTATCAAGGGAAAATTGCAGAAATCCAATGAAAAAGGAGACAAGCGAGGGAAAGGGAGAGAGAAAAGAGAAAGAAAGACCCAGCTGAGCTGAGTATTTTACTGTATTATCAAGGCACTCAATTGCTCACGTTAACCCAATCTATTGGATTTATTTTATTTTATTTTTTACATATTACTGAGTTTAGAGCAATATGTGATAAATATCCCAATTTCTCATGGTGGCAAAAAAGGAGAGATAAGTGCAGGAATGTAATCAAATTTGATTAGAAGCAGAAATGGGAGTAGAAATTGCCACAATTTGCATGTTTGTCTGAGGTCAGGAATGGAAATCACGCAAGTGAATACGAGCAGTTTTAGCTATCAGTGGTTTGCTTGTTTTTAAGTCTACGAACATGAGACAAGTACAATATTTTCTGCATGGTCTTTAACATTTCCCTCCCACTGAGGTATATTGGAATTAATAGCACACTTAATTACATAATTAATTACGTTAGTTTCAGCCAGAGCAGAAAGGGAGATGAATAACGTAAGTTTTAGTGGAATCCAAACTGATTGTGAGAAACAGAGTTTGGGAGTAAAATTGTTGTTTCCTTACATCCCTAGAAAGGTATTAGAATTGGTGGTTGATTACTGAAAAGTTATCAAAGCAATTTTATACCCTAGTTCCACAAATGCACTGTGATTCAAGGTTGTCACAGCATCCTATCCCATTTTTGCCAGTCAGAAAAGAAGAAGGGCAAAGCAGACTGCTCTGAGAACCACAAAATGGAGCAAACACAATGGCTACATCTACAACATTCATGCTAAGACTGCCGGTATTCAATAATCATCTGCCAGTGAGATGTTCCTGCAAAGATGTCATTAGAGATTTTATTTATTTTTTTAAAAAATATTCCTTCTCTAGGCAAAGCCCATCCAAAGCAGCTTACATCAAGAAAACCTACAATTTTTTAAAAATAAAACAACAACAACAACCGTCACTACTACAAATCACCAACAGAAGCGTACCTAGGGATTGGTTAGGATGACCCCCCACTGCAGATCTGCTGAGAGGCAGTTCCAAAGCCGTGAGGCCACCTGCTTCACAGACCTGCGTGTGTGGGGGCATACCAAGAGGGAGACGACATGACAGTGATATGGACATGTTACAGAGAGAATGTAATTCTATTATGTCAGCTAACCCCACCCACACTCCAGGCACAATGATGCCGACAGCATCCTACACTAGCACCTGAGTTCCCCAGGCATCCCTGCATACAGGAATTCCAATCCCCCCAACACACAAAAGGAAGGGAGGAAAAGCAGTATAACACAGAGCTCACTTCAAGGTAGCCCCATAGAGAGGACCAGTTCTGCTCTAGGCAAGGGCTCGAGAATTCACAACGAGAGAGACAAAACCATTTGCTAGGCAGGAAATGGACGAACCAGGACAGGCAATAAGGGAACTCGCAGCTGTGTTTCCAAAGGAGCCATGTCCATTAGCTTGCTGCAGAAGGCATGGGTTTTGGAAGCAGATGGAATGAGCGCACACTCCACCAGGGAGCAACAAAGGCTGACTCGTCTTTTGAACACCTGGTGAGTGACAGTTCTGTCAGAAGCAAGATCCAAGATCCAAGGGCTCAAAGTCGCACTGCCAGCTCCACAGACAAGATCCCTATCCTCTCTGCCATAGCAGAATTGCTGAAGCTCCACAGTAGAACATCTGCTTTGCATGCAGAAGGTCCCAGGTTCAATCCTTGGTGTCTCCACGTGGGTCTGGGAGGAAACTCTGTCTGAAACCCTGGACAGCATTGGCAGTCTGTGTAGGCATTATGGAGTTTGATGGACCCAGTTATCTAACTCAGTATAAGGCTTCCTATTTTTCCTAATTCAAGTCAAGTAACCTTTATTGGCATCACATAGGAACATTCAGAATACATTCAGAATAAATAGGCCAGTGAGATCTTGTCGCCACTTCAACAGCACAGTCATTTGCCAAAGGAAAGAAGAGGCGAGCAGTTTGTTTCATCTCTGTGGGTTTCCAGCAAGGGCAGGATCCTGTATTGCTTCAAGCCCAATCACATATGCCAGGACAATACAGGTTGCAAAAGGGAAGGGGCCCTAGCGCAGTGGAACAACACACTATTTACATGTTGGTGATCCCAGGTTGAAACAAAGGGCCTGATCTCCTACTGGGAAGGACTGTGAGGGGTTCCCACACCGTGAGAGGGAGCCTGGTGCCTGAGCCAATAACAAGCCAACAGCCATGCAAAGGAAAGGAAAGGAAAGGAAAGGAAAGGAAAGGAAGGCTGTGTATTTCGCAATCTCTAACTTATTTATCCAGGTAGCGCAGGCTGAAATATAAAGAGGATCAACAGATCAGCCGTAGTTCAAAGCTTTCCCTGAGGGGCAGTCAACAGGACTAGAATCTTAGACAACCCTCATGGTATAAGTGGTTTTAAAGGGCAGGGCCCTGCTTGCTGGCTGAGGGTCTTACAGTCTATTATTTATTTATACTGATAATTAATTCCCTTGCTGTGCAAACATTTATCAACGACTCCATTACCCCAGTCCTCTCTCTGCGTACTTGGTGGGGTTAGGCACACTGACAGCTTCGTAACCACAGTCTAATTAAGGTAATTGTTGGCCCACATTTCTTATTCTGTTTCATGTATAATTATACTCCATGGGAAATCTGGTGGGATTAGAAACAGACTTTTAATCTATTCCATGCAAATCAAAAACAACTCCCAAGAAAACAGTTTAATAGCAATATTTAACAGTGCACCAGTTACTTTACTCTGGAGACTTAGCAGGAGGAGTGCTACCCACAGACCCTTTCAGCCAAAGAGAGATGAGAAAAAAGGCTCCCTCAGAAGCAACCCCCTTGTCTTTTTATTTCCGTAAGTTAATTAACTCCATTTGTGAGGAACCTTTTCTCTTTGGGGTTTCTTGAGCGAAGTCTCCTGATGCTGCTGACAGCTGTTGCTCAACTAACACCTTGGATGCTTCTGTAGATTCAGCCTTTGCTCAGCTTATTTGCTTGCGCCTTTTGTAAATACTGGCCAGAATCCATCTCATGTTTGCATCTAACCAGCCAATCAACACAAGCAGACAAACACCTACCTGCCCACACCAGTGGTGTGCGTGAATTTTTCCGTAGGGGAACAGTTAGGGCTGTATGTAGAGTTGGAGATCCCTAGGATCATCGGCCTGCAAGGCAGGGATCTCCACTCACGCATCCCTAGCAGAAGCCTAAAAACTTTCAATGAAGGAGGGTCCACAGCCTCCCAAGGAGGTCCATTCTCCGGCTGGTCAATTTGCCATTTCCTAGCAGCTTGCAAAAAGAAGAAAAGTTTGGTTTTGCTTTGTTTTTTGAAAAAGACAACTGCAGGCGGAAGGGTGGACCCCCCCAAATATTAACACCCCCCTTTCTTCATCGTCTCCTTTTCTATGATCGTGTTGTTGATTGTTGCATGTTGCTGCTGATCCTTCAGGTTCTGGCAGATTGGGGCTGAGGGTTTGTTTTATGAAAGCACCACACTTTCAACACACACACACACACACACAGAGAGAGAGAGAGAGAGAGAGAGAGAGAGAGAGAGAGAGAGGCAGGCTGAAGGAGAGGAGGGAGGTAGTGAGATATTAAGGTTGCAGGGATCTTGTTTTCCATCCCCACCCCATAGGCACTTCAGGCTTTCTGACTGCTCTTCCTTAAAAAATGAGGGAGAAGGGGCTGCAGTTTTGCTTCAAGCAGCTGCTTCCTGCTCATGCTTGTGTGTTGCTCTGCAGGGTCCTGTAGTTTTGCAGCCTTTACAGTGGTAATCAGAGAGAGAGAGAGAGAGAGAGAGAGAGAGAGAGAGAGAGAGAGAGAGAGACCCTGGCTAAGCAGCTACACAGAAATATCCTGCCAGGAACATTAAGGGGACTAGGCTAGTCTCACTAGTCCATGGAGCGTATGCCGCTGACACACACACAGACTGACAAGGTCTGATTCTGTGGAGAGCTATCAAGCACCCCACTTTCAGTGTTGAGGAGTCCCAGTCATGTGATTCCATTTCCTTTGGAAAGAGATCACAGGAGCCTTGTGGCATTTTGAAATATTTGCATTTATTTACAAATAGACATGCTGAGCATAAAGTAGGGAGCTGCAGTATTCACACTCCAACAGATCCTGCTCCCCAATAAGTTTCTGAGGGATACCCAGACCCTCCAGATATCCCAAGAAATAGTACCACTTTGGCCCTTTGCACTCTCAGTCTACAAAGATACAGCTGGATGACCTTTCAGAAACAGGGGAAGATGGAAGAATAAGGATTTGTCCACTTCCAGAAGGAACCTTCAGCAATTTCCTTTCCTATGTAAAGGCCAGCTATTCAGACACATCACTGCTAGTCCTCCTAACAAAAGGCTGCAATTGTCCATCCAGTTTGTCCAAGCAATCTCTTTTTACAGCCAAAGTCACTGCGTGGGGGGAGACCATTCAAACCAATCCCCCATCTCAGTGCAATACAATAAGCCTACAACAAAATCATATAAGCAGCAGAAGGAAAGAAAGAAAAACCCAAGGAACATAGAGGCTGCCTTACTCCAACTGAGAACAAGGCTTAGTTTTGTCTACACTGAATGGCAGCAGCTATCCAGGATTTCAGACAAGGGTCCTTCCCAGCCCCACCTGGAGATGCAAGGGATTGAACAGGATATCTTCTGCATGCAAAGCAGATGCTCTTTCACTGAACTACAACCATAGGTGACCTCAAGGTGCTTTCAGATGGTGAAGGGCCAAAACCTAGGAAAACAGAAAAGGTATTCTTTGCCCAGTGCTGAAAAGATATTAAAGAAGGTGCCATCCTAAATTGATAATAATGCTACCTCTGGACTTTTGGTCAGCTTTAACCCAGTGATTTCTGTTATTTCCTTAAACACCTTGGAAGGTTAACAGGCTATGAAGGACTTGCTCACAAATTGATTGACAGCTGCACGAATTATTACAGCTAGGAAGTGGAAGGAGCAAGCAGAATATAAAATGGAAGAATGGTATAAAGAGGTGTGGGATATAGCTATGAATGATAAATTAAAATGTGCCATTAAGGTAAGACGGGGAATATGCAGGAGAAATGCTTTTGAGGAGATAGGGAGGGTGTTTGTGGAATGTGTACTGATAAAATGGAAAGTGGTCAAACCATCACAAGATCTGTTGAAATTTTGGGAGGTTGGATAGTTACAATGGAATGGTCTTGGTGGTGGGGTGCACATCTTTTATGATTATTACTTTGTCAAAATAAAATTAAAAAATTTTGAGAGAGAGAGAGAGGAGGAGGAGAAGAAGAAGAAGAAGAAGAAGAAGAGGAGGAGGAAGGTGGTGGTGCCAGGGGAGCCTCCTTGAGCAGATAGTTGCAGAAATGTGATGTTCCTTCTGCTCAGTGGCCAGCTCCTAACATCTGATGGAGGGGTAGCCTAGAGGAGGGCTTCCAATGATGATCTCTTTGTCAGAACAGTGAATTGAATCCCAGTCTCTTAGTTTCCTTGCTAGCCATCTATGCACCTTTCATTGTGTGCTATTTTTAGGAAGTCAATACTGGCCTTGTTTTCATACTGCCCATCTGATTCCAGTTACAACTGTTCATTAGAAGAACCACCATAGTTAAATCTCAATTATTGATCTTGGACTTAGTGAACAGATGTTGAGCACATGAGGCTTCCCAGTAACATCTTTGAGAACAACACAGTGTATTGTTGTAAATGCTGTTAGAGCAACATTGTCTCCAATACAATGGGAAGGTCTGTGTTTATATACTCAGCATCCCAGCAAAAATATGAATGCCTAGAGAGCTTTTTTAAAAGTGTACAAATGGCTTTATAATCCTTAAAACATTCATCATCACAACAGCCCTGTGAAGAATAAGAGGGTTTTACAGGCAGGGAGGCACAGGTGAAAGAAAGTAAGGCATTTGCTTGAGACCCCCCAAGGAGCACGGGCCTAATTACAGTTTAAAGGGAAACAGGTCAGGCTTTGTGGGGAGATGCTGAGGGTCCCACACAGAAGAACAAGCAAGAAGGCTTCCAAACACATCAGGCCTAGTTTCCTACGTTTTGAAGCAAATTAAGTAATGCACATTGCCACTTAAAGAGCATGGACCGAGTAAGACCATTTAGTCAGTGGGGGGGGGGGACACAGTAGCGCTGTGGTCTAAACCATCAAGCCTCTTGGATTTGCCAATTGTGAGGTCGGGGGTTTGAATCCACGCGATGGAGTAGGCTCCCATTGCTTTGTCCCAGCTCCTGCCAACCTAGCAGTTCAAAAGCATACCAATGTGAGTAGATAAATAGGTACCGCAGTGGTGGGAAGTTAAACAGCATTTCCATGCACTTCTGTCAAGGTGTCCTATTGCACCAGAAGTGGTTTAGTTGTGCTGGCTACATGACCCAGAAAAGCTGTCTGCAGACATACGCTGGCTCCCTTGGCCTGAAAGTGGAGTTGAGCACTGTACCCCATAGTTGAATTTGACTGGACTTAACCATCCAGTGGCCCTTTCCCTTATCTATTTAGTTAGTGAAATACATCACCATCTAAACAGGGAGACCTTCTAAGACAATTTGAAGTACGTGAAATAGCACACATTGCCTGTACTATCTAACGTGGGATTAAGACCATGCAGTCCAGAGTCTAAAATTACCTAACTGCACCACTGTTTGAACTGAGACTGAAACAACTCACTCATTTACTCATCTGATGTGACTCACTGCTATCCAGAGCACCACACTATCTGAGAGCAGCAATATGCTTCTTTGTTGCCTTTTGATTTAGAGTGGGTGGGTGGGTCGGATAAGAATGAAAGTTTCATATATTCTTAAATATGAGCTCCATGGGTAGGGAATAAGGTGGACACTGGGCCCACAAACCATTTCCTGCAGAATATCAGGGGAATCACCAGGCTTCTCCGGAGCTATTCCACACAATATTTGCTGTGCCACTGACTTGAGAGGCATTTTGTCCTGCTCTATGATTTCAGTCAGGCTGCCTGCCAGACTTGTTATTAATTTGTATTGGCTGTTAAAGATGTAAGTTTAATATGCATTAAATGTTATGTCTGTATGTGTTGTGTTTGAAAATAGTTTGTGAAGTTTGCATTAGGCAGGAGGTTTGTCTCCAGCAAATGAGACAGGAAAAAGGTTGGAGGTTTCCATTTGAGGGTTTAGGCTAACTTATGACTCATCCCAGATCACTCTCATAGCAGGGAAATGAAACCTGAGAACTCAGTGTCTTAGTCAGTCCTTGAACTTCAGGGATGATGAACAAGCATAGGATCTTTCTCTGGCACCAGAGAGAGGAAGTTTTATTGAACTGTATTCAGGAGTAGAAAGAAGACTGGACAGCATTGCTAGTTTAAGTGCAACGTGTATTTTTTTGCCAACATTTACTTTGTAACTATTTTAAGACTGTTTCCCTTAAAGCTAATTGAAGCTCAATCTTGTAGTGGAAAGCAAATGGGATGGCAGAATGTGGTTGGTTAGAGAATGAAACAGCTACAATGATGCATATTTCCTATATAGGGTGTGTACTGATGGAAACTGCTCACAGACTCTTTTGGACTTTGTATGACAATGCATTATGGAATAAAGTCTGATTGGAAGGTCGATGGTTCAAATCCCCATGATGGGTGAGCTCCCGTTGCTCTGTCCCAGCTCCTGCCAACCTAGCAGTTCAAAAGCATGCCAGTGCAAGTAGTTAAATAGGTATCGCTGCAGCGGGAAGGTAAACGGTGTTTCATTGCACTCTGGTTACATTGTTCTGTTGTGCCAGAAGTGGTTCAGTCAGCTTCCCACATGACCCGGAAAGCTGTCTGTGGACAAACGCCCGCTCCCTTGGCCTGAAGTGAGATGAGCACCACAACCCCATTGTCGCCTTTGACTGGACTTAATCATCCAAGGGTCCTTTATCCTTTACCTTTACCTTACTCCACCACTACCAGATGCGTTTGGGCTTTTTCTATAAATCCCTTTAGTCACAAATCTTGCCTCTTAAGCAAGCATCAAGCTAGGGCTTCATGCACCCACTTTCCTTGGAGACAGCTTTCATATCTGGTTAAATAAAAACAGATAAACAAAAACAGTTCTTATCACATATTTTCACCTCTTATTCTCTTTTCAGTCTGCTCCTCTCATGCAACCTCAGTTCTTGTTCTGACTACAACATCATGACAATTTTCTGTTGCCTCTGCTCTTCCATTTGACTGCACTACTCCCCCTTTGCAAACATACGTTCTGCATCTTTGTCTCTAAAGAAGACAATTCAGAGACTAGGCTCCAATACTATCTTTCAGATCCCAGCACCTAGCTATCATGCTGCAAGTGTCACTCCAATACACACTCTCTGTGCTTGTCAGCTATGCTTAAGAGATAGCTAATTAGAAGAAATACCTTTCAGCTGCACCCCTGCACTATAGTTAGCCTCCAGCAATAGTGCTGTCTTACAACAAATCGTCGTATGCTAGAATATGTCGTTCTTTAGCAGAAACAGATTATAGTTCAGGAAAAGGTTGAGCTTCTCAGAAATCACTGCCTAATATTTAAAGGTAGCCTTCAATCTTTTGAAGTGGGTAGCACTATTTCCCCCCTTAAATGAATTAATAGATGGTAAGTGCAGGGGCAGGGACACGGGTGGCACAGAGCCTAGGACTTGCCAACCAGAAGGTCAGTGGTTCAAATCCCCACGACGGGGTGAGCTCCTGTTGCTTGGTCCCTGCTCCTGCCAACCTAGCAGTTCGAAAGCATGTCAAAGTGCAAGTAGATAAATAGGTACTGCTCCGGCGGGAAGGTAAACGGTGTTTCCGTGCGCTACTCTGGTTCACCAGAAGCGGCTTAGTCCTGCTGGCCACATGACCCAGAAGCTTTACGCCGGCTTCCTCGGCCAATAAAGCGAGATGAGCGCCGCAACCCCAGAGTCGGCCATGACTGGACCTAATGGTCAGGGGTCCCTTTACCTTTACCTTAAGTGCAGGGGCAAAGGAAGGCATCGCGACACCCAGGGCGGGCATCGCTAAGTAGGGCACATGTGTGGCGTCACTACGTATGATGCATGCGCCATATGTAGCAACGCCGCACATGCGTTGTATAGTGGTTTGCTGGCACCGCCACTCCAGCGCCTTAAGGATGGTGCCGGGATCCCTCAGTTGCTGCTACAGCCACAAATGGAGGATCCTCTGTTCATGGCTGCAGCTGCGAGCAGAGGATCCCGGTACTGTCCGTAAGGCACTGGAGCGGCGCCACCGGCAAACCGCTGAGTACAGTGCATGTGCGACACCACACACGCGCTGTATAGCGTTTGCAGCTGGCACTGCTCCAGTGCCATATGGATGATGCTGGGATCCTTTGCTCATGGCTGCAGCCATGGACAGAGGATCCTCCATATGTGGCTGCGGCTGCATTATGGCTGCTCACGCCCCCATGAGCCCCCGCGGGGTGACTTCTTGTCACCCCCGCAGACATGGAACCTGGGGCGTACCACCCCCACGCCTTCCCATTGCGATGCCACTGGGTAAGTGGGGAAGAGCAAGAACAAATTATCGTGAGAATTGTCTCTTATTCAGCTTAAAATAGATCATAACAATCATTTGCACTGACTCCATATGGATGATCAAAACGTCATGGGTGGTGTTCAACTGAATTTTACTCAGAGTAGATCTACTGAAATTAATCAACATGACCAAGTCAGGTCTGTTAATTTCAATGGTTCTACTCTGGGTAAAACTTAGTTGAATTCCACCTCATCTCTTGTGCATTTGGACACAGGAATAACCAACATGAGGCCCTCTTGATGCTGTTGGACCACAACTCCTAGAACTCTGAACACTGACCATGCAGGGGCCATTGGGAGTTGCAGTGCAACAATGTCTGAAAGGCCCCACTTTGGCTACTCTTGGTTTAAGGTTTCTGGTTCCAGTGAAAGACGCATGATATGTTCTGCATTGGCACTGGGACCTGGACATGTAACTGTACATAGGACACACACACACACACACACACACACACACACTGCCTCACTGGTCAATTGACTTGTACTACTACTACTACTGCTACTACGACTACTAATAGTAATAATAAAAATAAAAATAAAATATTTATATACTGCCCTTCGTCACAAGATCTCAGGGTGGTTCACAGGATAAAATCAGATTACCAGGTCAGTGTTAGAGATGGCTAGATCCTATCCCACTCTAGAAATTGTCATAGGAAAGAACCATTTTGCACCATACAGCGTTCCTTCTGGACTCCAGAGAGGAGCAATGTTGGTACAAGAAACAGCCATGTTTGTCACACAATCTAGCTTGGAAATGGATCCCATGTTGCTCCAGTCATCTATACTTATTCTTCAGCTATAGAGATAATGGAGGATGAGGCTACCGGGAGCCAGTGTGGTGTAGTGGTTAAAAGCGGTAGTCTCCTAATCTGGTGAACCGGGTTCGTGTCTCCACTCCTCCACATGCAGCTGCTGGGTGACCTTGGGCCAGTCACACTTCTTTGAAGTCTCTCAGCCCCACTCACCTCACAGAGTGTTTGTTGTGGGGGAGGAAGGGAAAGGAGAATGTTAGCCGCTTTGAGACTCCTTCGGGTAGTGCTAAAGTGGGATATCAAATCCAAACTCTTCTTCTTCTCTTCTTCTACTAGTAATCATGGCTATGTTCTACCTCGGCTGTCAGAGGTAGCATGCCTCTATATACCAGTCACTGGGAACCACAAGTGGGGAGAGTGCTGATGCCCACATGCCCTGCTTGTGGGCTTCACATAGGCATCTAGATGCCCATTGTAAGAGCTGGTTACAGGACTAGACAGGCCTTTGGTCTGATCCAGCAGGGCTCTTCTTATGTTCATACAGGCCCAGTCCAATGCAAGATGTTATTCGACTGCAGCAATGTGAGCTGCGGGTTTGTGCCACAGAAAGTCTAGCAGGTAGGATTTTGGCTGCTGGCACAACTTGCACTATAAAAAAAAAACCCTGAGTTAGCTACCAGAAATTCACAGTCCTGCAACTATTATTCAGTGATACATCTCAGTCGGGAGAGCTTATGGCATATTTGCATTGTTCAAGGAACAAATATTTTACAAAGGAGAATCACATAGTTTGCTGAAGAAGCCAACTTTGTTATGAGACATGACTGTTAAATGCAATCATTCAACATTGTGCTTCAAAGCTTCATTTAAAGATAACCCCATGATGGCATATTAGCTTAGCACAAGCACTGATGGGATAACCATGAATAACTCTGCTGGCATTATTAACCTCAACTAGGAGGTTTTCAGAGGTGACATGTTTGAATTTGGAATGACTTTCCACTAGATGCATTCTGAAGCAAAGGGATTTTTTTTTTTTTATGGCTTGTTCAGAAAGCCACTTTTGAATAAATGCAAAGTCAAACAAGCCAGCATGTCCTAATAATAATAATAACAACAGCAATGCTAAACGCAGCGTGGAAGGGTTTCAAGGGGGAATGTGGCTCTTTATTGATAACGTCTGCATAGCCAAGGCAACTGTAGTTGATAAAGATATGTTGCTGGCTAGTTTCCAGCAACATTCTTGAGGGAGATGGAGTTCATTTGCTCTATAGATGCAACTCCCCTGGCATTCAGATGGTAATTTGTGCCACATTTGTTAAGTGCTTTTGCACTGGTATAAAATCAATAGATCCAATACTACTACTGCTACTACTAATAATAATCAGAATGTATGTTCTCATCATTTACAAGATTTGCGTGTCTGCCTGAAGTGTGCTTGTGTGAGTCAATTTATTATTTATTTTATTATTTATTGCATTCAGTTGAAGATCACAGGGCGGTTCACAGAATAAAAATACGAAATACTTGATTAGCAGTGCTCTGCATATCAGTAATATGTGAAGTGGCTGTATTACTGTTTTTTTCTTTGCCCTGACTTCCTCTTACGTTTGGATTTTACCGTGGTTCTTAATATGTTCACTTATTCAGTAATCAAGTTTGGGGGCCACTGAGGTGAGAAGGTAGAATATTATTATTAGGATTAAGCAAACAACTCTAGCTGTGATTGACAGCAATCCATACACCCTTTCATCTTGAAGTTATTCCTTGCACTTGACAGTGCCATGGTCAATCTGGCTACCGTATGTATTTCAGGACCATGGAGAGCAGCAGTCAGTTTTAGAAAGGGTGTTGATATGCTTGCCTTTGGAAATTCTACCTTTGGACATTTATGTTCTATTACTTAAACAGACAAACAAATCCTTGCCCTGGAGGAGACTGTCCTTTGAAAGGGGCAGAGTAAACTTTATTTCCTGAAGCTCCAGGTGTTGTGTGTGTGTTTGTTTGGGAAGGGGTGTGTGACAAATCAGACATCATAGCAGACATGAATCATTGCGCACAAGATCTACTACAAGAGCAGCTGCAGATGCGTTTTTGGAAATGATTTTCACAGCTTCCCTGGCCACCCCCTGCTCATGTTTCCTCTCATGCATTATGCACCAAAGCTAGTCACCCCCGCATTTTGCTAGTAGGGCGTCTCGTGTTGCTTCTGCAGCTGCTTTGATGTCCTCCAAGAGCTCCAGTTTCATTTTCCTTTGGCTTGGCTAATAAATCAGCAATTCACAGCCTGATATGTGTGTTTATTTCCCAGCAAACAGAAGCTCATCCATTGCTAAATAAACAACAAATATAGAAAAATGAGGAATATGCTTTCTTGGAAAAAGAAAAAAAAAAGAAAAGGGAAAAAGAAAGGTATCCAATTAAAATTGCTGCCCCCACTTTGTTTCGTTTTTATGTGATATTGAAAGGAGTTTATTAAATTTGGCTGCCCTTCCAGAGAACAGCAGGTGAAAGAACTGACTGGATTTCAAAGCAGCTCTAATATCCAATGAAAGTAATGTGTTCACTAAGAGTTTGTGTTAATGCACATCACCTTTTGCATTGGTTCAGCTGAAAGTGCTGAACCAATGTGTTTAAGCACATATTGTCAGGCCTAGGTGTCTGGTTTTGAGAATCTCAAAGGGAGATTGCAAATGAGTTACTTTGTTCCCTACACATGATGGCCTGTGGTGTACGTCTTCTTGGCCTATCATGCCGAAGCATCAGCTTGTTAAGCACTTGTGAGCTGGATGATTGGTTAATTCCTTTGAGCACAATGGGCTGTTAATGCAGGCACATAAGCCCATAAGACAGCTACCCTGGTAGCATTCTGAGGCACCTAGAGTGTGAAAAGGATCTGTCTCAATCTACCTCTCCTTGCCAGTAGACTTGAGGACCTTGAAAATTGGCCAGTGCAGTGCCAATGTCAGTGCAGTGTCACAGTGGTGGCAAACAGGCAATGAAAATCATGGTGTGGCAAAATCTGATGCCTTGAACTGGAATAGTGATAACGAAATGGGAACACCTTCCCACCTCTCTTCCTTAGAGTTATTCCGGTTAAATGAGATGTTCATTGCAAATTTCTGTTTGTGAATAAAGTTGTGGTCCTTTTACTCTGAATGCAGACTCATGTCTTCATTCCAGTGCGGGGAATATATTTGTCCCCATGCAGTATAAATTTGAACAAAAACATAATGCTATGGCAATGTGGAGAATCCGTTTCCCCCCTCTCTGGGTTCATACATGCAATTTAACAGCTCCCGTGAGTTGGACACCCCTGGGGAGCCTATCTTCTTTGAAAAACACTTTCTCTTTCTAAGCCTCAGTACCTTGCTATCGAATATTTCATCAGACTTTCTGCTGCTAACTGCTGTCATACTTCAGATTCAACATTTAGTCAATACATTATACCAAAAAAAGAGACAACAGTTAAAAGCAATGTGGACAATGGGACTGTAAAATAAGGGTCCTAAGATAGTCTTTTAATAGTGCAGCAACCATCACCATTAAGACTCAAAACCCTGTAGCAGAAAGGCTATCTATTGCTGCATTTTTAAGCAATTACTTTGGTTTCAAAAGGTTAAGCAATCCTTGTGTGAGGAGAAAATAGACTGACATAGAAACAGAGACCACGTTAACCCGGAGAACTGGGGGGAAAACGAGGCCCCAAATTTAATCATAGTGATTACATATGGAGGCTTATGTACTTGTGGTATTATTACCAGCTAAGGAAAGATTTCTTCTTTTTTCCAATTTTTTTTTTATTGGTTTTCCTAGTTTCTCTTCATGGGTAGGGTCTCTGTGCAATTGGGACACTCACACAGCTAGGTATCCCAATTGCATGGAACTGGTAAACGTGAGGTAGTGGTTGTGTGTGTGTGTGTGTGTGTGTGTGTGTGTGTTGTTAAAAAGAGACCTTTAAAAAGCTGGTCACAGTACCGCCAGCATGTAACACCTTGCTTGCAGGATTTCAACTGGCTGCCAAGCTGTTAATAGGCCAAGTTTACGGTTTTTAGCAACAGCATATAAGGCCCTGTGCAGCTCAGGACCAGCTTACTTGAGAGAGTTCCTTATCCCTGAAATACCCAATAGATCACCATAGTCTGCAGGAAAGGTTCTCCTGCAAGTTTCAATGATCTCAGAAGCCTGCTCCACAGTAACCAGGAGAGCAGGGCTGTCATTGTGGCTGCCCCTACTCTGTGGAACAACTGGCGACATTTTTATCTCGACAAGCTTTTGCATCTGGGTGAAAAGGTCTCTGCCTTAGGTGTCCATCTTGCATTGTTTTTATTTTTATTTTTTTTTTTTTTTTAATAATATATTTATTGAAGTTTTCAAATAAAGCATATATTAGATAAACACAACTTATCATTGTCCATTTAACATCTCTCAATTGTTACATGGGACTCCCCCACACCTCCCGCATACACTTACATCATTATTAAATTAATTTCAAACAAATTATCATTTAACTCATCTTAATTAATAATCTTAATTTAGTTTGACATATAATTCAGCCTTAAATCTAATTTAATGGTAGACAATTGTCTGCACTGGCATCCAATTCAACACTCAACCAAATTACAATATTTTTGTAAATAAATCTTAAATTTCCTCCAGTCTTCTTCCATCCTTTCTTCTCCCTGGTCTCGAATTCTGCCGGTCATCTCGGCTAATTGCATATAGTCCATCAGTTGCATCTGCCATTCTTCCACAGTGGGTAGCTCCTGAGTTTTCCAATTCTTGGCAATTAATATTCTTGCTGCTGCTGTTGCGTACAAAAAGAATGTTCTGTCCTTTTTTAACACACTCTGGCCGACAATACCCAGGAGAAAGGCCTCTGGTTTCTTAGTAAAGGTGTATTTAAACACCTTTTTTAATTCATTATATATCTTCTCCCAAAAGGCCTTCACTCTAGGGCAGGTCCACCAGAGGTGAAAAAATGTTCCTTCATTTTCCTTACATTTCCAACATTTGCTATCAGACGAATGGTATATTTTAGCCAGTTTAACAGGGGTCATGTACCATCTATACATCATTTTCATCACATTTTCCTTCAACGCATTACATGCAGTGAAGTTCAGCCCAGAGGTCCACAACCTTTCCCAATCTTCAAACATAATATTATACCCAATATCCTGCGCCCATTTTATCATTGTTGATTTTACCATTTCGTCATGTGTGTTCCATTTCAGCAGCAAGTTATACATTCTTGAAAGTACCTTAGTCTTAGGTTCTAACAGTTCAGTTTCTAACTTTGACTTTTCCACTTGGAATCCTAACTTTTTGTCATTTTTAAACACTTCTTTAATCTGAGCATAGTGTAACCAGTCTCGCACTTTGTCTCTCATCTTTTCTAAACTCTGCAATTTCCAGTTGTCACCATCCTTTTCTATTATCTCCCAATATTTTGGCCAGTTGGCCTCCATATTGGCTCTTTTCCGAGCCTTAGCCTCCAGGGGTGACAGCCACCTCGGAGTTTTATTCTCCAGTAAGTCTTTATATTTTGTCCAGACATTAAAAACTGATTTTCTGACAATATGGTTCTTGAAGGCCTTATTTATCTTAGCTTTATCATACCATAAATATGCATGCCATCCAAACGCATTATTAAAACCTTCCAAATCCAAGACATCCGTATCTTCAAGAAGTAACCAATCTTTCAACCAGCAGAAAGCTGCAGCTTCATAATACAACTTTAAATCTGGCAGGGCAAAGCCCCCTCTTTCTTTCGCATCTGTTAATATTTTAAATTTGATTCTGGGCTTTTTGCCCTGCCAGACAAATTTAGAAATATCTTTCTGCCACTTCCGGAAACACTCTGTCTTGTCTACAATCTGCAGTGTCTGAAACAAAAATAACATTTTTGGCAATACATTCATCTTGATGGCAGCTATTCGGCCTAACAAAGAAAGTTTTAGTCTTGACCAACTATCCAAGTCTCTCTTAATCTCTGACCAACATTTTTCATAATTATCTTTAAATAAACTCAGATTTTTTGCTGTTATGTTTACCCCTAGGTATTTAACTTTTTTAACCACATTTAGTTCTGTCTCTTTCTGAAGCTGTTCCAACTCAATATCTGTCATGTTTTTCCCCAAAACTTTAGTTTTTTGCTTATTTAACTTAAATCCTGCCACTCGACCGAAGTTTTGAATCAGTTGTAGAACTCTTTTCAAACTAGACTCCGGCTCCTGTAATGTCAAAACTAGGTCATCTGCAAAAGCTTTAAGTTTATATTGTTTCGCTCCGACCTGAATCCCTTCCACCAACCGGTCCCCCCTAATCATATTCAGGAGCACTTCCAGAACCGAAATAAACAGTAATGGGGAAATCGGGCAGCCTTGTCGTGTACCTTTTTCAATTTTAAACTCTTCTGTAACCACATTGTTAACTATCAGTTTAGCCTTTTGTTCTGAATATATTGCCTCAATCCCGTTCTCAAACCCCCGTCCCACTCCCATTTCTTTTAAATTCCCCTTCATAAATTTCCAAGATATGTTGTCAAAGGCTTTCTCCGCGTCTATAAAAATTAAAACTGCTTTAGTGTTTATGTTTGTTTGTAAAAGTTCCAATATGTCTATGATGTTCCTTGTGTTAGTAAACATATGTCTGCCCGGGAGAAAGCCTGCCTGGTCTTTATGGATTATCTCACTTAAGACTTTCTTAAATCTTCGTGCCAAAACATCTGCAAATATTTTGTAATCCACATTTAAAAGGGAGATGGGACGGTAATTCTTGAGTTGTGTCTTTTCAGTTTCTGACTTTGGAATCAATGTGATAAATGCTTCTTTCCACGATTCAGGCGCCTTCTTCCCCTCCATTATTTCATTACTGACCTCCAACAAAGGTTGTATCAAATAATCCTTCAATGTCTTATAGTAGTTAGAGGTCAGTCCATCTGGCCCTGGTGATTTGCCCTGTTTCAGACTCAGGATGGCCTGTTCAATCTCTTGTCGTGTTATTTTGCCATTTAAAATTGTTCTATTTTCTTCTGACAGCTTTGCTAATCCATTTCTCTCCAAAAATTGTGTAATCTCTATTTCATCTTGTGGCCCTTGAGTATATAACTTTTTAAAATACCTCTGGAAGCACTTTCTAATCTCTCCCGGGTTCTGAATGTTCCTTCCTTCAACCTCTAAGTTTGTTACTGTATTTAATCTTTGTCTCCTTTTCAACTGCCAAGCTAGCAGTTTCCCACATTTATTTGCCGATTCAAAAGTTTTTTGTTTCATTGTTTTAATCTTCCATTCTATTTCCTGATTTATCAGCTTGGAATATTGCGCCTGATAAAGTTTAATTTCTCTCAGAATCGGTTGGGACTTCGGGTTAGATCTTAACTTCTTCTCCAACTCTTTGATACTTTCCAGAATTTTATCTTTCTTTTCATTTTGCAGTCTTTTCTTTAAGGAATTCTGTTGAATCAAGAACCCTCTCATCACAGCTTTACTTGCATCCCAGATAGTTCTTTTTTCCACCGTAGTGTTCAAATTAATCTCAAAATAATCCTTTAAGGTTTTTTGGGCCTTCTTTACAATTCTTTGGTCTCTAAACAGGCCATCATTCATCTTCCATCTAAAGGAGCCGATTGGGATCAATGTCATATCCATTCTCAAGGCGTTATGGTCGGAGCATGTTTTGGGGCAGATTTCCACCTTCCTCACCTTAGGTGCCAGACTTCTAGTTATCCATATTTGGTCGATTCGTGTCCAAGTCAGTTGAGCTTCAGAAAAGAATGTTCCTTCTCTTCCCAGGGGGTTTCTAACTCTCCAGATGTCAACCCAGTCCATATTGTCAGTCATTTCAAAAAAGGTCTTAGGTAGTCTTCCCTCTTTAGTAATGTTCTGGTTCTGTGACTTATCCATATTTGTTGATACGACCCCGTTCATGTCCCCCATCATGATGACGTTGTTGTAATCCAGATAATCCAGCATAGTCTCGTGCAACTTCTTATAAAAATCCGATTTTCCTTCATTTGGAGCATAAATTCCTAATATCAAAATTTTTTCTCCTTGATACTGTACTTCTATTGCGAGGATTCTTCCACTTTCATCTTTAAAGAGAAATTTTGGTGAAAGGCTCTCTTTTGCATAGATCACTACACCTCTCTTTTTAACTGTATCCGATGATATAAATTCTTGACCAAGCCTTTTATTTATTAACACCTTTCTATGGAGCCTAATCACATGTGTTTCTTGTAGGCATATAATGTCCAATTGTTCCTTTTTTAAAATATGAAAAATTTTAGACCTTTTTTCGGGACTGTTACAGCCATTTATGTTCCAGCTCAAAAGCTGCAGAGACATCCTGGATAGGTCTGGTTATTCTTTCTGGGGTGGTACCTTGTTCTCCGGTCCTTGAGGATCCGAGGGGGCGGGCTCCTCTGGAAGTTCTGGCGCTGGCAATCCAAGTCCTTTGTGGAGGTCTTCTCCGTGTGCTCCCAAAAACTTGTCTCTATCTTCCACTGTTTTGATTTTGATCTTTCTCCCTCTGTAGGTAAAGGATAATCCTTGTGGAAACTCCCACCTGAAGATAATTGCGTTGCTTCTCAACAGTCTTGCCAATTCCGTGTAGTTAGATCTAAGGTCCAGCAACTGCTTAGGAATGTCCTTGTAGATTTCAATTCTCTTGCCCAAAATGTCTAGTGACTTTTCGTAGTGCAGGCCCAAAATCTTGTCCCTTTCCTCCTTTGATCTCAGTGTTATCAAACAATCTCTGGGCTTCTCTGTCCTTCTGACTCTGCCAAGCCTGAAAGCAGATACAATTTTAAAGTCTTTTTCCTCTAACTTCCAAAACTTGGCAAATTCCTTAGTTAGAAATTCAATAAAATTATCTTCTTCCACCTCTGGTATTGACCGTATCCTCAAGTTGGTCTCCCTGTTTCGCAGTTCTGTCATCAAAAAGTAAATCTGATGTTCTCCAACTTGTTTGCTGAGTGGTCTTACTTCTTTCTCAAGTTCTTCCAATCTTTGACTAGTATCTTCAGCCAGTTTACGATTTTCACCTACAGCCTCCTTTAATTCTCCAATAGACTGGGCATTCTGTGCAACTTGTCCAGTCAACTTATTCAAGCTTTCTGTGTTCTGTTCAATTTTAGCTGTATGCAAATCAGCCTTCTTGTCCAGAGCCTCCAGTTTCTCCAAAATTTTCTCCAAGACAGAGCTACTTGTCCCTGAAGCCATATCTCCCAGGTGCAGCTCCTCTGTCTCACCCTCCCCTGCCTGTATTAGGGAGGCCGCCTCTATGTCTGGAGGCAAAGTGGAAGGCAAGGCCGGCACAGAAGATCTACGCTGTGAGGCTGCAGATAAAGTTAGAGTTGTTTGTTTAGTCCTTCCTCTTCTCCTTGCGCCACTCATTCCAAAGTTATCTGTAATCCAAGGTCAATCCAAGTTGTTCCCATGAGAAAGCAGAGTCCCAGATACAATAGTCAAACAGAGGCCGGGAGAGGGAAAGTAAAACAAAGTCACTGCTGTAAGTCCAAAATCCTCTAGAGGGAGCTTAATACGTCTTCAGGGAAAAGATCAAATCCAAGTTAAACTTATAAATTTAAATCCATGTCCATCGCCTCCACAATGTATTATTTTTAGCAGAGTAAAACTTAAAGCGAAACAGTGTTTCTTACAGTGCCTTGACTGCAACAGTTTCAAAGTATCCAGTTCCAACTCAGAATGTTTCAAAACCTGAGTTCAATGTATCCAAAGTTGCAAACTGGTGCTCATCCAGGCAGCTCCAGCACCAGAGATTCTTATTTATTTTATAATCCACTGGTGCCACAGAAGAAGGATATCAATGCACCCCGAATATAACCAGCAAAAGTCAATAGCTCAAAGTCTTTCACTCAGAAAACTGCTTTAACAGGGTGCCAGCATTTAGTTAACGCATAACTTTTTGTCTCCACTCCTCCTGCTCTTTGCTTAAAGTTCAGTATAGCGGGAGATGGGCTTCCTGCTTATCCTCACTCCGTTTTCAGCCAGATTTCAACTTTTTTTAAAAAAGTTTTAAAAGTTTCATAAAGTTCTCAAAAAGTTTCAGAAAGTTGACAAAAGTTTCAGAAAGTTTTCAATGTCCAAATTTACTCACGGGTTGTAGTTTCCAAAGTTCAGAAAAGTTGCAGGAAGAAAGGACAGCGCTGACCGGCAACAGCAACGCGGCTTCACTTCGCTGTTTGCGCAACGACCCACAGCGCCGCTACCCCCTCCGCGATCCGGAGCCCCTTACGGGGTCCCTTCAGCGTTTTGGGGGCTGCTTCTGGCGCCCGCCGGGTCCCGAGACCACAGGCTTCTGCCACCTGTGGTTTTCCTGAGTGGGTCTCCGCTTCGCCGTAGCGGACGACCCGTTTACAGCGGAGCTCCCTTCTCCTTACTCGGAGAAGGCAGCCATTACCGGTCGCGCCGCCTCCGGAAGTCCATCTTGCATTGTTTTTAAACCAATATTCAGCCGGTTTTCATGCGGTTTTAAAAACCATTTTAGCTATTCTTATGAGATGTTTTTAAATTGTCAAGAGGCATATATGCAAGAGGCAATGAATTAAATAATGGTAATAATGGCAACAGCATGGCCCTGCTCTGGTCTGAACTCAGGTATGTCTTATATATGCATGGATTGGGCTTATGACGGGACAACTGCACCACGTGCAGGTAGAGTTGCTTACAAATTGAAACCAATGAATGAACATGGGCCAATGTTAAAACAAACATATTGAGTTTGGCACTTCATAGTGCTTTATTACTCCCTTTCAGTAAGGCCTGTAAACTTGGTCATTTTTTAATCTGTATAGATGCATGAATCCCCTGGGAAGTTTGCTTGCAAAATGCCACAGGAATGATCGAGAGCAGTGATATATTTTTATTTTCTTGAATTTTTCTTGTTGTTGCTCTCTTAGTGCTGGAATAATTTCTATCAGAGTTGGGGTGGAAACTGAAGTAAAGAAGATGAATGTGCAGTGTTTTCATCCTCTAATTGTAAGGCCAGACTTTTACTTATACTCCCCTCCCCCCACATTTCAGGATCATTTCAGTTTTTTATGTTTTCTGATGTGTATTTGAGTCCTTACAACAAAGAGAAATGGGATAACCCCTGTCTCCTTTTTACAGATGATAACATTACTTAGATTTTAATATTACTGAGCACTGTGACTGCAGAACTGGGAACTGGTAAATAATAAATGTGGCTCCACAACATACACTCTGTCAGATGTGGTCATACCAATGCAGCAAGAAGTCAGTCAAATGCAAGATCTTACGGTAACAAAACCCAATTAAATATTTAACAAAAACCACAAAAGAGAAAGAGATGAGTAAATGAAGAATGTTGACTTGAAAGAGAAGAATGGAAAACAGAATGCTTTTAATGACTAATACTATGCTGACAGATTCTGCTCTGATCTCCCTCCCCTTCCTTCTTTCCTGGGCTTCTTTCTTCTCCTTTTTTCCAGGGCTGACTTGATGGTAGCCCTTTTCCATGCCACATGCAAAAGTTGACCGAACTGGACTTCAGCAATCTTGCTTAGGGCAGTGCTCTTCAAGCTTGGGTGCCCACATGTTTTCGGACTACAACTCCCATCATGCTTAGCAAACTTAGCCAATTGTCAGAGAGATGAGAGCTGGGTAGACTCCAACACCTCACCACTTCCCACCATTTGCTGGGGAGTCACTCTAGGGATTTTCAAAGGGATGTGCTAGGGCAAGGATACTTTGCCCTGCTGTGTCCCTGGCAGAGATCAGCAGCAGGCCTTCTGGGGAGGTACTCTGGGGATCGTCAAAGGGACATGACAGGGCTGGTGATACCCAAAAGAATGTGGCAGAGCCAAGCATCTTCATCCTGACATGAGCTTTGGAGGATCACCCCCTTCTTCAAAATATTGCTCCTCAGCCTCCTGTTGGCAACTCAGAATGTTTGCTCTGACGAAGCATCAGAAGAGTGCAATGCTGTATTCTTCTCAACGATCTTCATGGGAACGTGAATTATAAGGGATGCAAGCAGATCTTCATTCATATGACAAGACGTCTGTTCCATTTCCACCCTCTGCAGCTTCTTAGCCACCTGCCCTCCCCCATCTTCTCCTAATCCCCCAACCCTCTGAAGCAGATTTTGAGAGTGCACCAAGAGTTGCAGGGAGAGGTGAATCCATTCCACAATTGGTGTCTATTCCTTAGCTGGGCAGTTATCATTGTGGTCCATGCAGTGGTAACCTCAATGCTGGATTACTGTAATGTGCTCTATGTGGGGCTGCCCTTGGGTCTGGTTTGGAAGCTCCAGCTGGTGCAGAATGCAGCTGCTCGATTGCTGATGGGGACATCTGGCCAAGAACATATGATACCGTTGTTGAAACATCTTCACTGGCTACACATCTGCTACTGAGACAGGTTCATGGTCCTTACATTAATTTAGAAAGCCCTGAGCAACTTAGGTCCAGGGTACCTCAGGGATCACCTGAAACCTAATGTCCCAGCTTGATCACTGAGATCATTTGCAGGAATGTCATTGGTCCCCCCCCCCCAACTTGGTGAGGCTCATTTGACAACAATAAATAGAGCCTTGAGTGCCATTGGCTCAATGTTGTGGATTACTCTGCCCATAGCGATTCAGCAGGCGCCGTCTGTTTAGTCTTTTAAATGCTTCCTGAAAACCCTTCTATTCTGCCAGGCTTATGCAGGCAATCAATAATATATCTTTCCACAATGGCTACATGATGCCTGTTTTTAATTTTTTTAATGTGTTATTACTGCATGGTTTTATGTATTATTGCTGTAAACCACGTTGATATATTTTATGAAATAGCAGTCAATAAATAGCAGCCAATAAATATGTTTATAAATAAATAAGCAAACAAATGGATTTCAAGCAATATCATCTAGAATGAACTACAAATAACCAAAATCACCCCACGTCTCACCACATTTCAGTGTTGTTGAGCTGAATCAAGAGATAGACTCATGCTAATGGCATAAGAAGGTTCTCTTTGGCACTTGCAGAAATTATCCTTCTTCGATGTGTAAGCGGGTCTTTGTAAATGGTGACAAAGCCGTGACAAAGCCATGTGGAGATAGAGGCACCTATGCTATGAAATAATTCTTCCTTTGATATAACCAGTCCCATTGATTCTGGAAATACAAAAGGACATTTCCCTTAAAGATTCCTATTGAGACTTATGTTCTCTTGAGGTGTTTTCAGTGCTTAAAAAATCCTCACTCTTTGAAAGATCTCTTGATATTTTTTTTCTAATCATATTCAAATGGTTCAATACATATAGCACCCTAATTGCTATATTAGGACCACCTTCTGTGCTGCGATAATTCTTTTGTGAAATGAGCATGTGTAATGGTGGTCAAAGGCTTTTGATCAGGTCATTACAATGAAGTATTATGTGCCTCCCATGGAAATGAATTTAAGCAAGCATTGATTTTAAGCAAATATGCCTCCGTACAATTAATAAGTCCCTGATGCCATGCTTGAAAATAGGATTCAAGCAGCTGGACCTGCAACAAAATGTTGCAGTGTGGAGCAATCCTGTTCCGTTAGCCATGCCCCTTTCTTGAATGCTGGGCTGAATTCTCCTGTCTCACTCAGTTTGCTCTTATTTCTGCATTCCATAGTAGCTGAGCTTGTTTAGTTCTCATTGGACATTAATGTGGTTATGCAGAGGACAGATTGTGGGCAGAGCCAGAAGAGCACATGATGGCAAACATCTTCACTGGCTACCCATCTGCTACTGAGACAGGTTCAAGGTCCTTACATTAACTTACAAAGCCCTGAACAACTTAGATCCAGAGTACCTCAGGGATCGCCTGAAACCTAATGTCCCAGCTTGATCACTGAGATCATTTGCAGGAATGTCATTGGTTTCCCCCCAACTTGGTGAGGCCCATTTGACAAAAATAAATAGAGCCTTTAGTGCCATTGGCTCAATGTTGTGGATTACTCTGCCAATAGCGATTCAGCAGGCCCGTCTGTTTAGACTTTTAAATGCTTCCTGAAAACCTTTCTATTCTGCCAGGCTTATGCAGGCAAAATACAAGGCCAGCTCCTTTCACATGATAAAAAAAAACACCCGCTCTCAAGTAGGCTTGAGGGCAGGGCTTGAGTTTTCCCCGCATCCAGCTGACACTCTCCCAGTAAGACGCTGATCAAGTCAGAATGTAGCCTCTCCTAAAGAGAAAGATGCAAAGGTGGACACCCTGCCATTTAGTGGGCTGTGGTTGTTTTGTGTTGGGGTGTTGGGGCTCTCAACTGAGTCATATCATCACCATCACCATCACCACCACCACCATCACTAGAGCTTTGCACTGCAATCAAGCTTTATTTGAAGCTTTCAAATTTGCCGCCAAGCACAGTGTTCAAGCCACATAAACAGCCACATACCAAATTTGACTGAAAGGAAATGGAGGGTTGATTTTCCTTCCAGCTCCTTGTCAAAGCTACCAGGAACCACTTCAAGGAGAAACCACTTGGGGATAGACTTCTAACATAGCAGTCCTATGGAAGCTGGTAGTGGGTGAGATTGTTTGGAGGAGAAACTGGCAATTCTTAAGCCATGCCAAGTGTGTGGGAACGTGGCTCTGTGGTGGATGGTGTTTCTTGTAGTGATGGTGAGGATTAACTATTCTAGTTGCAGGACTAGCATAGCTTTTCAGTCAGTTTGGGGGGTTGCATTGAGGGGGAAAGGGATGCCTTTGGATCAAAGCTGCTTTCAGCCCTGCTGCTGTATTGATGAAGCTGTCAACTGTGGACCACAGAGAAGGAATTCCATGGCATCCCCTCAGCCACCTGGAAGAGGGTTGCTCCCTTAATCTTAAGGGGAAAGTACAGGAAACTACATTTCTAGAGTTTATTCTTTATGGAGATTCGATTATGGCCAATCACCCTGCAAATCTTCTGAATTCAAAAATACTTTGAGTCAATAAAATTATATTTGAACACTATAAAATCATATGACATATATTTCAGGTTCTTATGTTGCTGAATAAGAAAATACTACTTTAAAAAAAAGTGTGGTGGGGAGGGACCTATGTGTGCATTTCATTACAATAGATTTTATACCCTTTCTGTCTAACAGAGGCCTTTCAGTGAAGCTTGCCATTTAAGAGTAACATTGTCATTTCCCATCTAAGAGAAACTTTGCCCTTCATTCCTGTATCTTTGACACCCACCTTTATCAAGGTTTTGAAAATAGGCACATTATTTTAAATTGGTTGATTAATGGATTAAAACCCAAGTAAAAACTAAGCATCTTTAATTGGTTCTCGCTCAGACACGGTGATTATTACTTTACATGTTCCGCAGCTAAAAATATGATCTGGGCTACAGCCTTGACTCAAATTAAGCCCTCTGCTCTGAAAATTATTATAAAGATGAAGATATAATTGCATTTTAATCATTAGTGATGCAGTTGTACACACATATGCACATGCTTATAGTACTAATCATGTCAGCATGTTGCACGGTTATGCAGGAAGGTATTTGGAACCATTTATCACAATCACATTAGCATTAGCCACAAGTCATTGCACTCCTGAAACTGGATCAGGCTTGGAGCATGATGAAGCAAAATGAACTCTATACCAGAATGCTGACTTGGTGGAGAATATCTGCTCTTGTCCTGGTCGCTTCCTTTGCTCCCAGCAGCACAGACTGAGGACAGGTGGTCTGCCTGCTATCTCTTAAATGGGCAACCACAGAGTCTAGAAAACCACTCATTCAACCACTGTGGATGCTGCTTTAATTATATTGTATTACTGGGCCAGGTTCAGGGTTCTTGGGATAACACAGAATGCTCTAAAAAAAAAACCTGGGTCCAGTAGTGCCTGAACCCTTATATCTCAGCTCAATTGCTGAAATCAATTGGAAGAAGACTTTCAGTTCCCCCCCATGTTACCAAGACATCCTTGCTTTTGATTTTTAGGCATCTCTTAAATCTTTTATTAAATGCAGATGGGCCTTTACAGATGTTTAATTTTAATTTTTGATTAGCCACTTACAGAGTATTTGTATTTTTTTAAAAAAATGTGTTTTATATTTTGATTTTTTGCATTATCCCCATATTTTGTGATACGGGAGCACAGAAATAAATAAATAAACATCAGATAGCTGAATAGCATCACATATTCCTTATTGCAGCAGTTGCTTGTGTTTGTTTGGATTGATGGGGTGAAGACAGACAGACCAGATTGGTAGGAGCCAGAGTCCGTGATGGGTAGGGCTAACTCACAATAGTTTCCCCCCTCATCTTCTTTCCTCCTGGTATCCAAAGACATCCCATGCCAATGCCTGGCTATTTTGCACCCTAGGTAAAGCTAATTACTCCCCCCCCCCAAAGTTGCTAACTTCAATTTTCAAAAACAGATGTCTTGTAGAAAAAAAAATGAAAAGCACAAAACTTAAAACTTCTGAATTTATTTTACATTGCAAGAATAAGTAACACAACAATATCTGATTATTTTTCTCAAATACAAATGAAAATGTTTTAGCACACACATCATTTCCAATTATCTTTTGAATTGTGATGTTAACATTTAAGTCTCTTAAAAGTTTCACTTTCAGGCACATCAAAATCTCACTTTGCACTTTCTTTTGTATTTGAGAAAGATAATCAGAGATTATCACAAGACTGTGCTTTGTGGGGCAGTGCCCCATCCATCTTCTGTTATCATCATCATCATCATCATCATCATCATCATCATAATGGACCAGCCTCCACTGCCACATTGGTAAATCAGAAATACCACCTTCTACATCAGCATGTGTGCAGGGGTAATACGAGTGCTACCTAAATTTAATGTGTGAAAAGAGGACCACATAAAAAGCCATCATAGCAAACCCTCCAACACGTCACCATGGAAAGGTTGATATGCTGGGTCTCAAACCTTTGATGAGACTTTGAAGATCTATGGCCAGTCAGAATAGGCAATGTAGGGTAGATTGGAGTGGAGAACCTCAGCACCAGTGGACAAATGTGGTCCTCATATTTTCTCTACTTAGCCATTGAGACACTCCCAGGTTCCACCCATTTCTGGCCCTGCTCAGCATTCTCCTTGAGTGCTTTTGTGTGGCTGGAATCTTTCATTGAAGTGTCCTGCTGGCCTGGGTGGAGGGCAGGGGTGGAGCAAGGTGGGTGCGGTGGGTGCGGGCTGCCCCGGGTGAAATCACCGAGGGGGGTGACATTTGGCGCGCTGCCGCCTATGACTCCTGCCTACCCCAAGCCGTTGGGGGAAGGGGGGTAGTTGACCTGGGTGGAGGTGTGTGTGTATCTAGAAACCCCTTGATTTTGTATGGGTAGAATGTAGCCTTCTGTCCAGAGGTTAGAGTCACATGCAAAGCTCTAACTATTTTTGCCTCTGGCATGCAACCTCTGGAATGCTCCACATTCCCCTTGGACTGAAAAAAGGTCCCCCTCTCCTTGTGGGGTAGATTAACCCATAGTTTTGACAACATTTAAAAGGCCTGTGCATGCTCATGTATGTTCTGAGTCTTAAAACTGTGTGCCTGGGAAATTTGGGGGTGTGTGGTAGTGTCTATTTTGGGAGACATATGAAATCCCTTGAAATGTATGGCAATAAATGTCTGCTCAAGACAACATTTTCCTGTCTCTACTGACTGATTTTCGCTTAAAATGACTAACTAGCCCTATGCTTCCTGCTACATTTCAGTGGAACACAATCCACCTGAGAGAGCTATACAATGCACTTCATAACTATTTTGTACTGGCACCTTCATTAAAAGGATCAAAGGTGAATTAGCATGCAGAATTAGCTACCTTCTGATCCCTTGAGGTTCTGCCTCCACCGGGATTAGTCAGACAATAGATGTGTGGTATGTTTTACTTATGAATGTGTTGATGAAATTCAACCTTATAAATATCAAGCTGGAAATTCACTAGAGATGCCATGAAGAAATTCTAGGGATGTAGAACCCTGAAATATGTGTTTTGCTTTATAATTGGAGGTGGAAACGATACCCTGACAATTCCGTTTCTTTATTCTTCCATGGGTTTGCTCTGCCCTGAGTCTCTCCTGAATTCTGATTTAGCTAGGAGAATCCCTAAATTAATTTAGAAATTGGAGCATGCAGAGTTTGCCACTGCTACAGTTCATTGCAAATGTGACAGCTGGTGTGGTGCAGTGGGTATAGCTTTGGAGATGAATGTGGGAAATCAGGGTTCAACTTGTTGCTCTGCCATGATGCTCACTGGGTTACATTATTAGGTTATTCTTTCTCTCTCCGTCTAATCTCACAGGCAGAGGTAGCTGGAATGATGGGTTAGTGACAGTGACAGGTTTATAGAGTCAGTGTGGGGCTGGTCCCCTGAGGGGGGCGGGGCTGCCCAGGAACATTAGCAAAGTAAAGGTAAAAAAAGAGAGTAAAGGACCCCTGGATGGTTACGTCCAGTCAAAGGCAACTATGGGGTTGTGGTGATCATCTTGTTTTCAGGCCGAGGGAGCCGGCGTTTGTCCACAGACAGCTTTCCGGGTCATGTGGCCAGCATGACTAAATCACTTCTGGTGCAACGGAACACCGTGACAGAAACCAGAGCGTGTGGAAATGCCATTTACCTTCCCACAGAAGCGGTACCTATTTATCTGCTTGCACTGGCATGTTTTCGAACTGATAGGTTGGCAGGAGCTGGGACAGAGCAACGGGAGCTCACTCTGCCACTGGGATATGAACCACCAACCTTCTGATCAGCAAGCCTAAGAGGCTCAGTGGTTTAGACCACAGGCCACCCGCGTAGCTAAGTAGCTCTGACCTTGCTGCCACCCTGCTCCCTCCTGGTAGGCTGCAGCAAAGCCACTGTCAGGAGGGTGGTGGTGCAGCACAACCCCACCACACAAGCTGTTCCTCTTCACAGGGAGGACAAAATTCTCTGTGTACAGTGGTACCTCGCAAGACGAATGCCTCGGAAGACGAAAAACTCGCAAGACGAAAGAGTTTTTCGTTTTTTGAGTTGCTTCGCAAGACGATTTTCCCTATGGGCTTGCTTCGCAAGACGAAAACGTCTTGCGAGTTTGTTTCCTTTTTTCTTAAAACCGCTTGAAGAGGTGCAGTTGCGACTGACCGTGCTTCGCAAGACGAAAAACCGCGCAAGACAAAAAGACTCGCGGAACGAATTAATTTCGTCTTGCGAGGCACCACTGTATGTGTGTGTTTGAAGAACCCTGGAGGAAAGCTAGGATATAAATGTAACAATAAATAAAACTAAGGTGCCCCCACTCATTGATATTTGAAGGGCTGTAAGATAGGGAGGCGGGTGGTGCTGTGGGTTAAACCACAGAACCTAGGATTTGCCGAACAGAAGGTCGGCGGTTCGAATCCCTGCAACGGAGTGAGCTCCCATTGCTCGGTCCCTGCTCCTGCCAACCTAGCAGTTCGAAAGCACGTCAAAGTGCAAGTAGATAAATAGGTACCACTCTGGTGAGAAGGGAAGGTAAACGGTGTTTCCGTGCACTGGTCTGGTTTGCCAGAAGCGGCTTAGTCATGCTGGCCACATGACCCCGAAGCTGTACGCTGGCTCCCTCAGCCAATAAAGCAAGATGAGCGCCGCAAGCCCAGAGTCGGCCACGACTGGACCTAATGGTCAGGGATCCCTTTACCTTTACCTTTAATGCAGAAGATGGAACAGATTTGCTCTGTTGGTCCAGAGGCCAGGACTATAAGTAATGATAACAGGGAAGTGGGCTCATTCACTGGTGGCAGCAGTGCTGTGGAATGCCCCCATCAGTATTGGCATTCCACCAGCTCTTGAAGACTGTCTAGACAAGCATTCCCCTGAAATGAACTTTCTGATCTAATTGTTTTTATTGCTCTTTTAACTGTTTTAATTATGCTTTTTAAGAAACTTGGCTTTATTATGTATTTTAATTATAGATGTTTTGTTACTGACTGTATACTTGTGAATTGCTTAGAAGCCATTTTGGCATATGCATATATGTTCAAAAGCATACCTGCATGTGTATGTTTGTGTTGATAATATTATTATTATAATGATGATGATGGATAGAAATGACAAGGAAACATTAAGCATTAGGAAAAACCTCCTAGTGGTAAGAGCTCTTTGAACAGAGTGCCTGGGAGGTGGAAGGCTCAACTTCACTGATGTTATTTAAACAGAGACTTGATAGCCATCTGTCAGGGATGGTCTTGCACTAAACAGGGGGTTGGATGAGATTACCTCCAAGATCTCTTCCAACTCTAAAGCTCTATGATTTTATGACTCCATTTGCAAACAGCTTCCTAAGCCCCCAAAGGCCACAAGCCTCTCACAATCTCTTTCTTGTGTTGCAGCCTTGAGTGTGCCTTTTGCATTATGCAACAGGGAAATATGTTGCCTTCTGTTTTGACAATTTGATTACACTCATGTTTAATGCTCAGATGCAATCTAGAGTCCTGTTGCAGCTCCGTTAAACTGCCATGATGCAAAGAAAAGAGGAGTGAATGGGCAGGCAATATCTGGAAAAGTCATGGAGCCCCGTTCTTCTCAGTGAATTAAGAGATAGGCTTCACTTAGGTGGTGATGACTCTTACAATCTTTCACCTTTGGAGAGGGGCAAGGATGCAGTTAACTATGCATTATGATTCACACATCATCTGCTGTGCTCATAGACTCCAATCTATTTATTTGTAAAGTGGGTTAAACAGCTTGTAGACATACTAGGGGCCCAACAGAAAGGGGGAGGGAAGGAGGAGGAGGAGAGGGCCTCCTTATGCTAGCAGAAACATTTTGTCTTCCCACTCCCTTCCCACAAGCCCCTAAAACATCCTCAAGCTGTGGCTGACCAGACATGTGATGTGATTCCCAGCAAGTGGTATTTAAAGCCACAATGCCTCTGAAAGTGGGGGCAGAACATAACCACCATTGCCAGGAGTCACAGAGGAGGCACAAGGGCTTTCCTGGTGCTCCTAGCTGAAAATCATTATAGGTGGCTGGGTGGTGTCTATTCTTGATTTGAACTTCATTTTTTTATAGCTGGTTTCTTAGAATACCTGCTTACATAATGCCTCAGCAGGATGATCTCCAGGGTCCAAAGTGTCTGGCTGACCAGGAAGCTGTCCACAGAGCCCTGAGGAGCTCCAGAGGATGTTTCTCTGTCTCTCTCCCCATCAGAGGATTCTTTAAAAAAATTAAGTGAATTAGAACAATGGTGGTGGGGAAAGTCCATTGACCATGCCGATAGGATTTGGAGTCCAACAACAGCTCTAGGGTCACAGCTTCATCCCCCATCCCCTGTGCTTAGGAGTTGCATTGGTATGAATGGTGTGATTAGAGATCATCGTGGCTTTCCATTATTATTATTATTATTATTATTATTATTATTATTATTATTATTGAACAATTTATATACTGCTTAACTACAATTGCCTCTAAGTAGTATTCAAAAAAAACAACAACAATGCAGAAAAGAAACGATGAAATCAGATTTTGATTAAAATGCCTGCTGATGGTTTTTTAAAAGTCTTGAGTAGGTATCTGAAGTTCATCAAGGAGGCAGTCTGTCTGACCTCAACTGGAAGGGAGTTCCATAAAACTGGGCCCACAATATTGGATGTCCAGCTTCTGAGAGATGTGAGCTGTGTATCTGAGGCATGGGGGACCATGAACAGTGACTCCCCCAAATATCTCAGTGATCAGACAGAGATATAAGGGATCAGGCAGTCCTTGAGGTATCCTGGACCCAAGTTGTTCAGGGCCTTGTAAATTAGTACAATAACTCAAACTGGGAAAATCAAATAAACTAATCATGTCATTTGCTAGGTCTCAAAGCAGTTCTCTGTCAGGAATGGCTTCCAACTGCAAAATTGTCCATACTATTAGCTCATGGAGGAGGGAAAGAGTAGAATGGCTGGGTGTTAAGAGGCCTCAAGTATTTCTAGCAGCAGAATATAAAACAAAGCATGAGCAACAGAAAGTTCCATATTAAATGTCACTGCATACATTGTTCTCCCCAGTTAGCTGTCAAGGAGAATAAAGCATGTGGAAGATTGCGCTCTGTGCGAAGGCTACACAGCTTGACTTGGCTAATAAAGGTTGATTGTATGGGATTAGGAGCAATACAAAACATATTTTAATGAATAATATTTTCAAATAACTCAAGACAGAACCATTACCGGGTTTATCTATTTGCATCAGCAATCTGCTGTGTTTGTAAAACCTGCTTACGCCTTTTGGATTTAAATTATTTTTATGCGAGGGACCCATCGAGTAGCTTTATACAGTGCAGTTTCAATTGTGTTTCCTAGAGTCTCAGTGCCATATAGGGCTGATTTATCATGGTTTCGTGGATCCTTCTTGTCAATACACCAATGCTTAAACTGGGAACTGGAGCATTTAAAGAATGTGGAGGAAATGCAGACCACCTAAGGTACCAGCCAGTTTAGATTTACCTGATGACCCTGCAGTTTCTCACTAACCCACACTGCTGTTACTCCTCCTTCTCCAATATCTATATTATTTACTCAGTGCCATCAATGCATGTGATGCCAAAGGACAGGATCCTCCGTCCGAAAACCTGCTATTACAATGCAATTTATCCAGCCATAGCATCTTTGTATTTTGCCAAGTATTCAAGTAGCTGGGGCCCAGAAAGGGTTATATGAATGGGGCCCAGCAGTTTGAGAAATGCCGATATGGATGCTGCAGAGCAGCTCTGCTCTTTGGAGGCAGTCCAATTTGAGCTCCCTGAGAGCTTTGGCTGTGTTCCAGCTCTCAGATATTCCCTTGGCAACCGGCATTCTAAGGGGTGGGGGAGTCTCCTCTGACCACTGTTCAGCCTGCGTCAGATCTAATCCTCTCTGTTCTGCAGCCGGCTGTAAAGTTCCACTAGGAGCTGGCTTATTTCTGACAGAGACCAGTTAGTGATGTGGTTGAGTTGACAGGAGAGTCAACAGTGTACAAAAGTAGGAAGAGGGGATCCCAGAGAAGCTGGAAGTTCTATTTCCATTGCTGGAGTCAGAATGCCTCTGAATACCAGCTACTGAGAATTACAGTTGAGGAGCACACTTGCACTTGTGTCATGCTTGCAGGTGGCACTGTGGTCTAAACCACTCAGCTGATTGGGCTTGCTGATCAGAAGGTTGGTGGCCCAAATCCCCACAACAGGGTGAGCTCCCATTGCTCTGTCCCAGCTCCTGCTAACCTAGCAGTTCAAAAGCACGCCAGTGCAAGTAGATAAATAGGTACCATTGCGGTGTGAAGATAAACGGTGTTTCCATGCGCTTTAGTTTCCATCACAGTGTTCCGTTGTGCCAGAAGCGGTTTAGTCATGCTGGCCACATGACCCGGAAAGCTGTCTGGGGACAACTGCTGGCCCCCTCAGCCTGAAAGCGGATGAGCACCACAAACCCCTAGTCACCTTTGACTGCGCTTAACTGTCCAGGGGTCCTTTACCATGCTTGCAGGCTTCCCATAGCCATCATGTCAACCACTGTGAGAAAAGGGTGCTGGACGAGATGTGTTTCTGCAGAGCTCTTATGCATTTATCTTCATACACTGGTCAACTGTCCTAAATCCACACAGGATGAGCTTGGCTTCCTCTTTGCTATCTTCAGATGCAGTGAGAATTTCATGTGGAGAAGGTTTTGCAAACATTTCCTGAATAGAAGCTAGTTAACATTTGAGATTTCTTCAGGTGGTGGGTCATCACCAAACAAGAACAGGTTAAGAAGTCATTGTGCTTCATCTGAAAGTGAAGCAGCAGCTTTTCAAGAGAACAGAATGCAAAGATCCTTTGCCTAGCATTGAAGGGTGGGCTTATTTTATTTTATTTTTGCTTCCCTGGAACATGCAGGCTCTCAATCCATCCAGAGCCTGGGGGTAATAATACAAGGCTTTTGCATGCAAATATATCAATTTATTTCTACAATAGAAAACCACTGAAGGCTGGAAGAGAAGCTACCGTGACGCAGATAATTATATTGTCTTTCCTATCAAAACCTTCTGCCCTTCTTCTGATTCAGGAGAGGAAGAATAAGAATGAGACTTTCAAATCTCAAAGCTGCACATGGTTAGAGGCATCAACCTTCACACTTGCACTGACTCGTCTGTTCTTGGCTGATTCCTGCCTTCTCAACACCCACTTGGCTGCAATTTCCCTGCTTCTGTGGTTCCCCCTGTTTCATTGTAATGTGTCGACCTAAATCACTTTTGCTGGCAGAGCTGGTGCTGGAGGAGGAGTTTTTCCTTTTGAGTTTTAGCAAGGCTTTCATTTCCACCACCTTCACTTTAAAAGCGTGGAGATGGTTCAGAATCAGTTGATTTTGGAAGGGGTAGTAGTGCATTGGCTTTAATGCTTTTTACACTGTATCTTGGGCACCTCTTTCTTAGCACATCCACTATAGGGAAGGAAATACCAGTCATTGAACATTAGCAGAGTTCAGAGTTCCCCCCTCAGTATACCGGTTTCTGATAGTGATCTCTCTACTGTTGGACAGGTGTTCATGGGAGAAGGTGGTCCTTTAGATAACCTGGTCACAGATTGTTATACAGGCTCTTCATCCACACATAGAACATTTGCCTATTTGGCTCAGTTTTGACTGCACCAACCTTTAGCAACCTGGTGCCTTTCATGTTTTCCCTTGTTAAAATTCACTTGTATAAGGGGTGGATGGATGCAGCCCTCTTAAGGAGATGGGCTATGTTTTTGTCACAGAGTTGTTGTGAGGATAAAATGGAGAGCCATGTATGGCACCTTGGAGGACAGGGTGGAATGTAATTCATAGAATCATAGAATTGTAGGGTTGGAAGGGACCGTGAGATTCATCTAGTCCAATCACCTGCAATGCAGCGATATGTAGCTAGCCCATACAAGGATGAACCTGCAACCTTGACATTACCAGCACCACGCTCTAACTCACTGAGGTATCAACACTTATGCTTAGTGCTCTGTAAAAACAAACAAACATACAAAACACACACACACACACACCACAAAACACTCACTGAGCTATCTATGTCGAAGTAGGTACTTATTTAAGGCATTTTCACCCTGCTCGGTAGATGAATAAATCCCTGGGATTATTTGTTTAGTTTTTATTTTTATACCCTCTTCATCATGACAGTCACAGGGGAGTGTACAACAAATGAAACACTGCAAAATATAATTAAGTCATTAAAAGCAATCCACATAAGATAGCCACATAACTAATACATTGGTTGTGTCATACTTGGAACTGCCTTCATTTATCACATGTCTTCACTCTAAATGCCTGAAGAAAGAGGTGTGCATCCCTTCACCTGTATGGTGTGGATGTGAGCAAGGATCACAACCCAGGAAGCAGCATGAGTTGTACTGAGGGACTACCAGCACTGGGAAACTACTTAAACCTGCAGATAAGATCTTCTAGGTGAAGTTTGATTCTTTTCTACCCACGCTGCCCCACTGCTGCTCCACATAGTTGAGGATTCTTTTAAAAGAATGATCCTCTAAACATACTCACTTGTATTAAAGGTGGATGGATGCATCCATATCAATTCTGAATGTTTTCATTCATGAATCTGTTCCACCCCTTTTCCAAATTCATCTGTGGCATTCCTCTCAAATGGAAAAAGGCAAGTGTTCCTTTTCAAATACACATTCATCACAAAATATGTATTTAAACATATATTGTGTATACAAATGTTTTGTAGATAAGTTTTCTTACAGAAAACAGAACAACTAACAACGGATACTCTTCCAGCAGCACCCCTCTCACCACCTACCCAAACATAAACCTATCCCTGCTTTAAAATGTAATTTTATCTCAAGGTACACATATCAAAATGTTTCTTTAATCCTAAAATGCATCTTGAAGAATTTTTTACACTTGTTGGAGCAAAGAATTATTTTGCAGAATTTGATGAAAGACAAAACACCAAGGATTGTTCTATTCTAATATATGCATTGGTCCAGGAGGTATGAATTAGAGCTTTCAAAATGCAGACTGAATGAAATTATCCATTTCTGGCTTGGAAAAAAAATTGCTCCTCTATCAATGAATTCATAAACAGAAGCTAATTTTAACTTAGTAATGACCAACTTATGCTAATATTATGTAAATGCAGCAGGACACTCTCCTCTTAGGAAGAGGCAATCAGTCTCAAGTATCTCAAGGGTTGTGTGTCCCTGGTCTCAAAGACTTTTAAAGCATTAAGGAGTAACATTTATTCAGCTCCCTTTGGACTGTTTCTATCTGTCTCACTGTGCCTTTTGCTTATGGGTGAAAATATCATAGACTCATAGGTTGGAAGGGACCTTGAGGGTCATTCCCTGCAATGTAGGAATCTAAACATGCAGTCCCCCATCCACTTTGAAACCATACTGTGTTAAGATTCATTCCCCGTGTTGCAGTAATGGGATTGATTTATCTCATGACTGTGTATGTTTTCATTCCACATTGTGGGAAACGATGGAGACAGGATGTTTGTATTACTGTGTTTCCGTGATGTAGGACTTTTGTCCTCTGCTTTTTTTCTTTGCTGTCTGATGCTGAAGAGAAAAGAGCCGAGTTACGATGCTCTGAGTGTGCATATGTAAATAAACGTAGTATAGCCAAATGCTGCGCTACCGAGTCTGTACACTGACTGCCTATACTCTGCTGATCCTGAAGTGTGCCGATGCTGTGATGTTCAGGCTGGAGAAAGATTTTGAATCTCCCGAATGGCCAACCAGGAGGGAGAAAACATGCCAGTTGGGCATGTGTCTCTGCTGGACTCCTACTCGTGTGTAGGACCTCCTGACATAGTGGACCCTGCTTAAGCTTTGTAAATGTGCTAACGGTTCTATTGCTGCACCACTACATGAAGGGAAAGACAGTTTATGCTCTGCAACAAGGGCAATGGGCAAAACTCTGCATTTGTTTAGATTTCATGCCTTTTTCTTAGAAGCCTCTAGATGGAAAAGCAAGAAAGTGGCATCCAGCTCAGCACCTTTAGGCATAACTCATGAAATAAAATGTTGGATTTCTTGAAATGTTTAAAGGTCATAGGCACACATTATATCTATATATAATAGCTGGCTTCCATTTATTCCATATCACACTGAACCCTCCAGCACACCATGCTTCCTTTGAGCTTTAGGGTACCTTACACACATAAAAGCCAATAGATAGGGAGCAATGCCTTCAACCAAAGCACAGTCATTGCAGGCCCACAGACAGGGTGTCAGGGTCTTCATACATCTGGCTAACCTCTCTGGAAGGAAGCTAGTCATGGAAGCACAGGCTCTTAGATACAAGTTAGCCTTGCGTCCTTTGGCTATGCAGAATCTTCAGGCTAAATTTGGCCCATCAAAGTGTTGGGGATTTTGCTAATACCATAGATATGTTGATTCACCTAGGAGCACAGGAAGCTGCTTTTCTACTGAGTAACTTCATCGGTCCACAAATCTAAGTATTTTCTACAATGACCGCTCCCCGCATAAAATGGGGGGGGGGCACCCTTTGCGTGGACACATGCAGCCCCTGGATCTGGAGCGGCTCCATCAACACAGGCTTGGCTTCGCCTTCCCTCAGGTGGGATACCTTGAGGTCTCCGCCTACCTCCGTCAGTTGTCCAATCCCGCCTGGGGGAAGCGTTGCCAAGGAGACCAGGCCAGGTAGCTGAGGGACTTCCTGCCCACACAATAGAGGGAGGATCTTACCTGGGAATCCTCACTTGGTCCAGAGCTTCTCGCACCCTACCCACCCTCAGTTAAGTCTTATTTTGCAGGTTAACTTTTCTTCACAGGTATGCGGGTGCTGCTACGTCAAGGTCATTGTTAAAGGGCCGGAAAGGAATTCCCCTGCATTGGCAGGTTTTGCCTTTCCCGTAGCAAAATGACACAACTTTGGCGGTATCAGGCCTTGGGCGGAATCCTTTAGTCTATCTTCCTCTTTGCAGCGGCAATACCAGGGTTCCCCGTTAAAGGGGTTTCTGAAGGGAGGCTTTGACCGTACGCTGAGAGGTCGTCATTGCTCTCCCCTGCGGTGGCGGCGTAACGGGGGCGGCTATCTCTGCTTGAACATATGTTCTCCAGAGCCGGCCCATCCCCCCCTCACACTTGGATAACCCTGATGTTCCCTAGGTCCCTGGCTGGGGACTGGGGAGGGATAATGCCCAATGCCTGAGCCAAGGTCTACCCACATCTGAAATATAATAAAGTTGTGGCCAATTTAATCCCATAGCACGTTGTCTTGAGTCATTATTCCACATGACGGGGGGGGGGCGCCCGGGATCTGGGGGACTCCGCCTGTCCACGCAATGACTGGAGGAGGCTTACCAGGGTTTCAGGCAGGAGTCTTTTTCTAACTGTACCTGAAGATGCTGGGGATTGAACCTTTGACCTTCTGCCTTTAAGTCAAACGCTCTGCCACTGTTCCCATTTCTCCTCTTGCATGAGAATTTTCTAGTTTTACAAAAAAACACCACGCAAATAGGGCTTAAGTCTCTAATACGTCCCTTAATTACATTGGTGAAACAAGCACATTGTCAAAGAGAAGAAATCCCACGCAATTGTGTCCAAAATCCCTTGCTGGCTTTCTACCTATGGAACCAACTTTTCCTTCTCTTGGTATTAGAAACCATCTAATTCAATTTGTTTAAAAGACACCACTTTAGTTACTTCTAGCATGTATTAATTTTGCCATTAAGCCTTAATCCTTCTTTAACTACATTTAGTGCAACATTTCATTAATCCATTAGCATGCTCCAAACCCAATTTCTCTTGCAACACACTGAGCCTGCTCTCCCTTGCATATCCCAAATTCCTGCGGTGTGGTTGCCTCCCTGTGTTTGTTAAGGAGCCAAGAGGCCAGCATGTTTGATTGCACACTTTACATTCAAACACAAACAAACTCCCCCTGAGTCCCTTCGAAGGTCCTTTCCATGCGGAGCACTCCTTCTGTTGAAGTCTGCCTTGGAGATGGAATTATTCCAAATTCATCTTTAAAACCAAAAAAAACCAAAAACAACATGCACACAAAAACAACAAAAAACGACAGCAGCTAGGTCATTTTAGCAGGGGGAAAAATTGGTTCTGCTCCGCTTAATTACTTGAAATCGAGAACCATGTGCTTCCTGCCACAATTAATTAGTCTGCTGGCTGTTTCCATAGCTTGAATTCTAATTATGTGGAGTGACATTCCTGCCATGAAACATTAGTATCCAAACTAAGAGATAGGTTCATATTGTCATGGCCCCTGACTGCTGGAACAGCTGGGGCAGATTGCAAAAATGGAGGCAGAGAAGCCCTCCTGCTCTGAATTTCTTCGAATGTATTGGCACTAGTGCCTTAGTATTCACCGATGACTTTTTCATGTGCATTTCACTTAACAGTATCTTCATCAAGGCATGCATAATTTGCAATCCACCCTATTCAACACAGCCCACCAGCCCCTATGACAGCCTTCCAGAGACCCAATAAATCCCTGCCCCCAGTACTTGCCATGGACTATAAAACAGGAAGAATGTCAAGCACTTGCTATTATGCACCAGTAGTGGGCTTCATTCCCCTCCATGGTTTACAATTTGGGACATTTGATCTACATATTATTCAGTCAAGGGATTGGTACTGACTTATTGTGCTACAACCTGCCTGAGGCTTGTTAATCCGAAAGTTAAGGAAGGGCTGATCAGATACTCCCATCCCAGTTTGGTTATGCTTGTACTCAGTCATAAGTGTGTCCTGTCCTGTTGCAATCTCAGAGCAACAATTCCCAGAGTGTTTTAACAATCAATCCCTCTTCACAGGGAATTCTGGGAAATGTAGTTCTGTGAGGAGAATAGGCGTCTCCTAGGTAAAAGGTAAAGGACCACTGGATGGTTAAGTCCAGTCAAAGGCGACTACGGGGTTGTGGCATAGTACAGTGGTACCTCGGGTTAAGTACTTAATTCGTTCCGGAGGTTCGTTCTTAACCTGAAACTGTTCTTAACCTGAAGCACCACTTTAGCTAATGGGGCCTCCTGCTGCTGCCGCGCCGCCAGAGCACAATTTCTGTTCTCATCCTGAAGCAAAGTTCTTAACCTGAAGCACTATTTCTGGGTTAGCAGAGTCTGTAACCTGAAGCGTATGTAACCTGAGGTATCACTGTACCCTTAAAAATGACAGCTCTCAGGATTCTTTGAGGAAAGCCATCACTGTTTCAAGCAGATCGAGCCCAAGATTCAAGACACAAATTCTCAATTGGACTTCTACCCCAGCACCTCTCAGTTTGTAAATCAAGCATGACTGGCTTATGAGGTATGTTTGCCACAGAGACTTCCAGTTGGAAATGTGGTTCAGTAATTTGGTTCTGTTAATTTTTAAATGTGCATCGTCTACGTTTTCCACTTACACAAAGCCCGAAGTCCCCGTAGCATTTATGGTTGATTTATATTTATGCACAATAGAGGCAGAACCCATCACTGAGAGCTTAGGAGCAATATTGTGTTTCTAATGTTTCTGCACTGTGATGATCCTGGCAGCCTTCCTTCAAGGAGCCGAGCAACCCTTTGCCAAATGCATCAGGTCTAATATCTAAAACTAGGTAGCATGGAGCACTGGGTCAACAATGGAAACAGAACAGGAAAGAAATCAAGTTCTCTCATTTTTAGACTGAAAGGTAACGGCAGAGAGGATGCGGTGAGTTTTTGTATGTGTGCTCCTCACAAGCCAAGGGCTTTGCATTGTAGCGTGCCAAACATTGTTACATTTTCTGCAACCATTTTATATAGATCATAGCAGGACCAGAAAAGCTTTTTCAAGTCATCTGCTCTGAGCCTGTATTACATTCCACCTTACCTAACCTGCTGCTGAATGTCGGCAGTAATCTTGTCTCCCTTGGTGAGTATAATCTGCCATACCTTTGCTCTGACTACAAGAACCTCTCTCTAATATCTTGGCTAAACTTCCCCTTCCTTTGCTCTGGGCGATTTCTTCCTGACCTGCCATCTTCCAGGCAGTGCATTAATTCGTTCCTTCATTTGTACTGTTACCTTGAAGATATTGAAGTGTGATCATATTCCCCCTGGGCCCTTTCCTTGCTAGGCCCCCTCAGTCTCTGCTCTTGTGAAGGTTTATTGGTTTTCTGTTATATTTTCACTTCTAATTTTAATTCCTTCATCTCATCTGTACAGAGAGTTATTAAGCAAAGAGGATTTAGTAAGCTGGTCTGTCTCCCAGGACTCGGCTAATACAAGCTCAGCTCCCTATTTTGCCATAGGCTCCCTCCGGGACTTCACCCAAGTCCTCCCATTTCTTTCATTGTCTCTGTTTCTTGCCTACAAAGTGGTGGAACCACCACTTGGAGCCCACTGGGGAATGCTGCACAAATGTTGAAAACCAGAAGGGCCTCTAACTGCAAGTATCTCCATAACCTAGGTGTAATTGCTCCAAGAATGCACTGGGATTAAATAGAATTGGTTTGGTTTTTTAAAACTTATCCATGTGTCTTAATACTGAAATTCCTATACTTACCTACTCCGGAATAAGTCCCAATGAAGTCAGTGACTCTTGCTTCCGAGTAGACACATGCAGGATTCGCTGTAAGATAACCGTGTAGGGATTTATTAATTTAATTTAATTTATTGCATTTTTTTTTAATCCCACCTTGTTCTCAAATCAGCTCAAGGTGGCATACATGGTTATCATTCTCCCCATTTAAACCCCACAGACGAAAGAGAAAACAAAGGAGAACCCAGGATCAATCAGGGAACCTTTCAAAAAATAATAATCCTGCTCATCCCCCAATATAGAGATGACTAACAGAATCCATTCAAACCATTCAGAGAAGGGAGGCTGATGGCCACACCAGATACAAAGAGGAAGAAGAGAGCGGATCTATCAAAGGCTTGCATACAGTCTCGTGTCTGTCTGTCTGTCTGTCCCCATGTTGTGACATCAGTGAGTCATCATAATGTGGCCTCCAATCCAGTCTCAAACAGAGGAGTGACAAATTTGTTCTGTGGTGGTGCACAATTCTTTTCCGTTTTCAATGGGGTGTGTGTGACAATTTTAATGAGGCTTAATGTCAGAAGTTTTCCTGTAAAACTTGCTTCATTTCAGAGAAAGACCATAGAGTAGATCTGTGCTAGAGCACACACATTGTATTAGGGATGGCGTGACAGTTCACCGTTGGCTAGCCTGCAGCTGACCAAGGAGTTTGGAGGATCCATCTCCAGACTGAATGTGACCTCACAAACTTCATCTCTTGAGTCTCAAACCCAAGGGCTTTAAATAAGAAGCCCCACACCCTCCAGTCACCCCCAGTATAAGTGCTTCCTTCCTTTCCTGCTAGGAGTGGTGGTAGAACCAATGAGAGGCAAAATGGAGTCTCCTTCCATTTCCTCTGACCCTCTCTGGGCCTCCATTTTATTGGTTTTGTCCCATCAGTGGTACTAAATTAAGATTCAGCTGCCAATTCAATTGGCTTCATATATAGAGGGGCATATTGTCCTTCACTCTAGGTACCAACATGTATTGGGACAGCTCCACCAATAAACTTGTTGTCTCAGGCAGCATGGAAGGTATTTGCAGGATGTCATCTTTGAGGAGAAAATCTACCACACTGATGCCAGTGCACCGACCTGTCAGTTACACAGCAGGAGATGAGGCAGAAGTCCAAGGCTTCATCCCTATTCTCTATTCCTTCCTTAGCAGCAGCTATCCTTCTTGGTAGCAACTGACCTGCCTAAGATCTAAGGATCTTAGATCTGCCTGCCTATTATTGTTGTGTATCTGACAGTATCTAAGACAATGGGTTTTTCAGAGAGCTCTATGCTGTTTTCCCATCTTTGGCTCAGATTTGTTGGGACAGCAATGGCAGAAAAATCGGGAGTTACTTGAGAACTCCCTGGTTGTCGGGGCTCCTTCTCCCATTGCATTTTTATTAAGGTGGCAGATGACACAAGCACATTACACTGTCTGATGTCTGCGGAGAAGTACAAATGTAATGACTGTACAACCTACAGCTGGTTCCTAGTCGGTCTCACCACTGCAGCAGAAGTGGCCTAAGAGGTCACAAGTCAGGCTGGGAGGCAGTCATGAGCATAATGTTTTCAGACAGGACACTTACACACTATTGCAGAGAGTACATGCCCGAGTTACATCTGGGAATAAGCTTACATTTAAAAAATGGGTTGCCACATGTCCTCTTTTTCCAGGACACATCCTCTTTTCATGGGTATATAAAATGAGAGTCATCATAGTGATCCATAGTTAAAAGTAGATGTCAGAAAATGTGTGCTCTTTTCTGCTCTTCAGAATAAGGTAAAGGTAAAGGACCCCTGGGCGGTTAAGTCCAGTCAAAGGTGATTATGGAGTTGCAGCACTCATCTCGCTTTCAGGCCGAGGGAGCTGGCGTTTGTCCACAGGCAGCTTTCCAGGTCATGTGGCCAGCAGGACTAAAGCGCTTCTGGCCCAACGGGACACTGTGATGAGTGCCAGAGTGCATGGAAATACTGTTTACCCTCCCGCCACAGCGGTACCTATTTATCTACTCGCACTGGCGTGTTTTCATACTGCTGGGTTGGCAGGAACTGAGATGGAGCAACAACCCTAATTAGAAAAATATTTCCCATTTTCTTTCCCTGCTAAGGAAAACAATGAGATGGGGGGGGGAAGGGGTACAAACAGCACAGTTTAGGACAGTGGTTCTTGAGGTGGGTGGTATTGGCCCCTGGGGGGTGGTGAGACTGGCTTGGGGACATTTAGATGCAAGAGATTGGCAGGGGGGCTGTATGTGCAAATTAATAGCAGACTTTGAAATGCAGATATCACTGGATCAAGTTTGTTGAAATAATTAAACTAAATAGTTTTAGTTAAATCTTGAATAAATGTGCATGTAATGGTTACTCTTTTGAGTTTCATTTTGTTATTATCTTCCTTAGTGTGTCATGCAAACCATTGCTCTGAACAATCCTTTTTATATGGTAGTGGACACTAAGGATGACTTTATGGGAGCAAGAGGCAGTGGTCCATTTTTTTTTTATTGGGGGGGGGGACCACTGATTTAGGGCACGTGACAGCTAAATTACTATTTTTTGCTTTCAAGCAGAGTAGTGCTGAGACAAAAAATGGCCAAAATTAAAAAATTCAGGATTTTTTCTTTGGGGGAGCGCAACTTCAAAAACAGAGATATTTCAGGGCTGTTTGGTAGAGCAATATTTCTGCAGTGTTTTGTGGGGCGCCTTTATCATCCGTCCCTAAGAGGGAAAGTTTCCATTTTCATTCCTGCCCTTTTTACCTCTGCCAGAAAAGCAAGAATGGTTGAACGGAAATCCCCAGTTCCTCCACACACTGCTAGACAAGTTAAGATGAAAAAGGATGCGCCTGACGGCCTGACATTGCACACAGCTCTATCCAAGACAGCAGCCCCCTTCTGTGTGATACCCAGTGCATACCTGAGTGAGTTTTCTCCAAGATGCAAAGCCAAAGGAACCCCAAAGCAGAAATATAGTGCATGCAGCAGGGAGGAAATTCTCCTGTGTGAACATGGAGGACTCCAGCTGACAGCTAGCTACAAACCACAGTTGGCATCACAGTATGTCACCCAATCCGTTGCTTTTCAGATAAGCTTTGACATTTAAGAGCCAGGCCTGCTGCCCACAGCTTATACTCTGCCCAAGGCACAATGAGAAACAAACCCAGGGGTGACCTAAATCCATCGGAGCAAAACTCTGCAGGGCTAATTTATTTCAGCTTGGGCTTGAGTGCTCTACTGACACCCTGCAAAAAAAAACATTGACCAACTTTCAAATAATGAGCAGTTTCCATTGCAAATGCCTCTCTCTCTATATATATAATATTTAAGGTATAATCTAAGCACATCGTTTCTGGAAAGAAGTGGCCAATGACCATATTTGGGATTCCTTGGATTTAATGCGCCAGCAATGGGAAGGCTAACTCTGGAAGTTTTACATACCCACAGAGATAGTACTAGAAATGGGGGGTGGGGGTGGAAGGAGATACAGAATGTTACCCATTCAGAAGCCACACTATTTAAGCTAGGTGTCAACAACCTTTTGGGCCAGTGGACGCATTTGGAAATTTGTGAAAGTGCTGTAGGCACCAGTCACAAAATGGCTGCCTTGGGGGTATCACATTTTTTAAAAAGGCTGACATGGGATTGTGACATGACACAAAATGGCTGCCACACCTGAAAGAACTGAAAAAGAGACAGGACCACACAACATTCTGTGCACGTCCCCCATCAACTCTCCTGATCAAGGGAGTGGGAAGGCACCCACATCAACCCCCACTGTGCTTGCTCACAGAGAAGTGCTTTGCACCTCTCCTTTGTTCAAAATAGACTGAAGGGTGTATGTCCATTTCTAGCACCCAATGATATTTAAGGGGTGTGAAGGCTAATACATAGGGAGCAGGACAAACCATGTGGAACACACAGCTTTGTCCCCTAACACCTCACCACCACTCCCTGCTGCTTGCCATCCGACACCTAAAGCAGTTGCCTGCCTCCTGTCTAATGGTAGAGCTGGCCCTGTCATAAACAGAAGAATTCAAAGAAGGAAAGAATAAGAAAAACCACTCCAAAATCCCAAACTTGCAGCAGCATTATCCAGTATGGTAGCCATGACAGTAATGCAGAACATACATACCTTACAAAAAAGAAGTGTACAAAAGTAGGTGGTGTATAACTTTTTAAATAATAAACAAAGGCAGTGGGGGACACACATAGTATTCCCTGGTCTGCAAAGCAGATGTAATGTTTATTTGATAACAGAGAACACATATGAAGTTTGACAGCCCTGGGAGATGCAATATCCTCTGCCAGGTTTCTAGCAGTACTGACCAGATGTGATAGTTTGCTCTGTGACAGAAGTGGTATTTACTTTGGACTTTGTTCAGAGCAAGGCACAGTGAGATGGGCAGGAGTTCCTTGGCTTTGGCCATGTTTTCTGTTGATGTTGGCACAGCCATTTGTAGCTTCCTTGTGCCTTATGCTGCCTTCCATACATAAGTGCCTCATCCTGTTATGTAGCACAAAACTGGGCACATGCCTTGTGAGCCACACTGATTGAAAAGCAACAGAAAAACAACGCATCAGTTTGTGTTACTATGGTAAGTCAATATCGTGAATACCAGTTGCTGGAAACCATAGGAGGGAAGAATGCTCTTATGCTCGAATCCTGCTTGTGGGTTTCCAATGGGCCTATAGTTGGTATGGGGAAATTTCCCTTGGGGGTTCAAGTACAGAGGTTCACACCTAATTCCCAATTGGTCAGACTTTATACAATAATACATATATCTCGAAGTCCAAAGAGTCTGCAAGTGCATTTCCATGAGGACAAACTATATAGGCAAATATATGCCATCTTAGCTGTTCATCCTTTACCAAACCACCTTCTGCCACCCCAGCACTTCACTATCTCTCATTCAACCACAGTCCACGGAATGCAACTTACTCAAACCACCACTCACAGTATGCATCAGACCCTCCTTCTACTTTATATGGAGTTGTTTTTCTCTTTAATGGTCAGCTATTATTTCCTACCAGGCTTATGGTCAGGTCACATTCTTGCGTCTGTGATATGGGGATCACTAATAAGGGGCCTAAGAGTAATTCTGCCTCATGGGCTATTTTGAGAACAGATTGCTGGATTTGATAGGCCATTAGCCTGATCCAGTGGGCTCTTATGTTTTTATCCCAAATCCATTGAAATCAGTGGTTGTGGCTAACACAGAGGAATCCAAAACCCTGATCTGCCATGCTGGAGGACATTTGAGGTGGCTCTCTGCTCAGCCTTGACTGGCTCCGCCAGCCTCCACCAGCAGGGAAATCTCACTGGCCAGGAGCAGCCTAGTGCAACCACCCAAATGCAGGTGGATGAAAGTTACCTCTGGTGGTGGCCAGTGGAAACTCCCAAAATGAAGAGTTTTGGAGGTAGGAAGACAGAACAGAGTTTCTGTGAAGACCCTGCTGCTGTCACATGATGATAATGTCCGGTGTCTTTGCTTTTAAGAAAAAGGCTGCTGGTACTCACCATGTTGTTGTTACAGTAAGCACCACACTTTTAACTTTTGAAAAAGAAAAAGGTGCTGGTACAGTGTTTGGTGGATCTACTCTGAATGTGACTTAGTTGCATGCAACCCAATACAATGCCCAATGGAGCTACAAATGATTATGAGAACATCAAATGGGAACCAGAGAACTCCTGCCCATCCTTCATGTGGCTTGCTCTATTAACCTCTCAGTTCATTTATAGTTTGCATTTCAGATGAAGTTCTATCACAACAGTGCTTGGAGAATCTCTGTATGGAATGCTGTTAATCCCTAGGGTTATGACTGTATTCAATGTGCAGAAGTTCTCAGAGATGTGTGCAACACATAGGCGGGCACACACACACACACAGACACAAACACTGCTTCTAGCAGGTTGATATGCACAATCAATCACCCTTTCCAATTTACAAACAAATAATGCCTCAACTCATACTTCAAGCAAGTCTGGGAAGAGTAGATAGGCTTTGAAGTGAATCCCAAAGACTCAAACATAATTAAATCTTGTTGCTATGAGAGGGTGTTTCAGAAAGCGAGAACAAAATGGCTTCTTACTTTGTATGTTCAGAAATTATCCTTACATTCTGAAGCATGGGATGGGCCAGAGGTGGGAAAATGTTATGAGAAGCCATTTCCTTTGGGGCCCACATTAAACATGCTGGTATTATTAATGGATAAAACCTCCAGGCTTTATTTTATTTTTTAAGATTTTGCTATTCAGAAACATATTGGAGGCTTTTAAAAATAGTTTGGGTTTTCTTTTTTATGATTTGCATTTCAAATACTGAATATTTTAATGAGCTTGAAAGCCACTCAAGTGTCTCATTGTAAATGGACAATGGGAAAATGGAAACAAAAGAACAACCCTAATTAAAAGAACACTGTAGGAAATTCCACACAGAAGAAGAAAGAATAATTTCCCACACAGAGGTTCCTGGATTGAAAAATTATATAGTGATATTTAAATATATCTGCATAGAATGTCACACACACACACACACACACACACACACACACACACACACGTGTTATACTTCTTGAATTTTTACTGCTGGATCTTTATTCCCAGACTTTCAACTTTGACAAATGTGGATTTGCTAAATCTTTCAAACTGAGAAAAAATGACCATAAGTTTTGAATAGAAATGGCAAAAGCATTTATTTGATTGCCAATCATAAATAAATATTAACAATTGCATTTTGGGGCTCTTATTAATTTCATGCTATCTATATTTATATCGTATTTAGCATTTTGCATAGCTTTTACCTTTTTAAAAAACATTTTAAAACTTTTAATTTATTTTAGAATTTACACAGTGTTCTAAATTCAGAGAACAGCCAAGCAGTATAGAGAAACAGGATATAAAACATAATTCAGATCATAAAATGGTACTAAAACATAAAAACTCACAAGAATGAAAAACTGCGGAAATAAAATAGATGAACTTGGGAAGGATTGAGGCAAAGCAAAGTTTTCAACAAATATAAAAATGTAGCAAAGATGGGATGGGCTTAACTTCTATGGGAATCCACATTTAATTAAGGGAACATGATACTTCAACTTTTAATTCCAGCGTATTAAAATGGTAGGATTAATAGGTGAACTTCACTACTGTATAAAGTCCCACTTCTCTCTATAGGACAGCTGAGGGCCTATTCACATGATCCATTTGTTTAGCTGAAAATGTTTATTTAGAAATTTGCAATCCACCACTCCTTCCTTTTTGAGAAAGGTCAGACACACAAAATGAATAAAAATGAGATCTGTGTAGCATTCAGCATGTATACATGGATTGCTTAGACACATTCCCAAAAACTTGGTGGCATGGGAAAGGAATGTAGAGTTTTGAGCTGGACAGGTAATAAAGCACTTAAGCAACTGTAATCCTGGTGTGTAGCCCTTAAATTGGAGATCGGAGAAGGAGAAAGAGCAGCCTAGAGTTGCACATGTTCCAACAAATTTTCCTTATGTTGAGGCTTCCTTCCTTTCTGGCTTGAACTATTCTAATGCTATTCCAGGCTGCATCAACAGAAGTACAGTGTCTAGATCAAGGGAAGTAACAGTATTCTGCCTTGGTTAGGCCACACCTGGAATACTGTGCCCAATTCTGGGCACCACGATTTAAGAAGGATATTGATAAACTGGAGCATGTGCAGAGAAGGGCAACCAGGATGATAATGGGAAAACTATGCAATGAAGATCTCCGTCCCCAATGAAAAAATGCTAGTGCTTCGATTGTTGTTGTTGTTTAGTCGTTTAGTCGTGTCCGACTCTTCGTGACCCCATGGACCAGAGCACGCCAGGCACTCCTGTCTTCCACTGCCTCCCGCGGTTTGGTCAGACTCATGTTTGTAGCTTCGAGAACACTGTCTAACCATCTTGTCCTCTGTCGTCCCCTTCTCCTTGTGCCCTCCATCTTTCCCAACATCAGGGTCTTTTCCAGGGAGTCTTCTCTTCTCATGAGGTGGCCAAAGTATTGGAGCCTCAGCTTCACGATCTGTCCTTCCAGTGAGCACTCCAGGCTGATTTCCTTAAGAATGGATGCGTTTGAGAGTCCATGGGACTCTCAAGAGTCTCCTCCAGCACCATAATTCATTTTTTTTAAAAAAAAATAATATTTATTAAAGTTTCAAAAAAAAAATTACAAAAATAAGGAAAAACAAAAAACAAAAAATACAAAATACAGAAAAAGTAAAAACAGTTAAAAAGAAATCCATCTTTCCATAACTTATCTTTCATTTACTTATTTCCTTGACCTCCTCACACCTCCCTTTTTTGTATTCTAGTTAAATTGATTGTTTCAGCAAGTCCTTTCCATTCTTGTATTTATCTTATTAATTTATCTTAATATATTGTAACTTTACATTCTGACCTGTTAACAATCCATTCTTCCTTAACCCTATATAACATTACTGCAAAAACCACATTACTTCATTCCAACATCCTTTTAACATTCCTTAATTTTACAATGTTTCTGTAGATAGTCTTTAAATTTCTTCCAATCTTCTTCTACCGACTCTTCTCCCTGGTCTCGGATTCTGCCAGTCATTTCCGCCAGTTCCATATAGTCCATCACTTTCATCTGCCATTCTTCCCAGGTGGGTAGCTCTTGTGTCTTCCAATACTTCGCTATAAGTATTCTTGCTGCTGTTGTTGCATACATAAAAAAAGTTCTATCCTTCTTTGGCACCAATTGGCCAACCATGCCCAGGAGAAAGGCCTCTGGTTTCTTCAGGAAGGTATATTTAAATACCTTTTTCATTTCATTATAAATCATCTCCCAGAAAGCACGTCCACCAAAGGTGAAAGAATGTGCCTTCAGTCTCTTTACATTTCCAACATTTATTATCGGGCAAATGATAAATTTTTGCAAGCTTGACTGGTGTCATGTACCACCTGTATATCATTTTCATAATATTCTCTCTTAAGGCATTACATGCCGTGAACTTCATACCTGTGGTCCATAACTGTTCCCAGTCAGCCAACATAATGTTATGTCCAACATCTTGAGCCCATTTAATCATAGCAGATTTCACCGTTTCATCCTGAGTATTCCATTTCAACAGCAAGTTATACATTCTTGACAGAATCTTAGTTTTGGGGTCTAACAGTTCTGTTTCCAATTTTGATTTTTCCACCTGGAAACCAATTTTCTTGTCCAAATTGTATGCCTCCATTATTTGATAATAATGAAGCCAATCTCGCACTTTGTTTTTTAGTTTTTCAAAGCTCTGCAATTTTAATTTATCTCCCTCTTGTTCCAAAATTTCCCAATATTTCGGCCATTTAGCCTCCATATTGAGTTTTTTCTGAGCCTTCGCTTCCATCGGTGACAACCACCTTGGGGTTTTATTTTCCAGTAGATCCTTATATCTTATCCAAACATTAAACAGTGCTTTCCTGACAATATGGTTTTTAAACGCTTTATGTGCTTTGACCTTATCATACCACAAATATGCATGCCACCCAAATACGTTATTGAAACCTTCTAGATCCAAAATGTCTGTGTTTTCAAGAAGCAGCCATTCTTTCAGCCAGCAAAATGCAGCTGATTCATAATAAGTTTTGAGGTCTGGCAGGGCAAATCCACCTCTTTCTTTTGCATCGCTTAGTATTTTAAATTTTATTCTGGGCTTCTTGCCCTGCCAGACAAATCTGGAAATATCTTTCTGCCACTTCTTGAAACAGTCCATTTTATCCAAAATTTGCAATGATTGAAACAAAAACAACATTCTTGGCAGTACATTCATTTTTATAGCGGCAATACGGCCTAGCAAAGAAAGCTTCAGGTTTGACCATATTTCTAAATCTTTTTTCACTTTTGTCCAGCATTTTTCATAATTATCTTTAAATAAATTCACATTCTTAGCAGTCATATTAACCCCCAGGTATTTTACTTTCTTCACCAATGTTAAACCTGTCTCCTTCTGAAACCTCTCTTTCTCAATCGCTGTTAGATTTTTCTCCAAAACCTTAGTTTTTAACTTATTCAACTTAAATCCTGCAACCTGACCAAATTCTTGAATCAGTTCCAGTACTCTTTTAGTACTAGATTCTGGCTCCTGTAATGTCAATACTAAGTCATCTGCAAATGCTTTCAATTTGTACTGTTTGGCTCCGACTTGTATACCTTTAACCAATTGGTCCCTTCTAATCATATTTAGGAGAACCTCCAGAACTGAAATAAAAAGCAATGGGGAAATTGGGCAACCTTGTCGTGTCCCTTTCTCTATCATAAACTCCTCCGTCACCACATTATTGACAATTAATTTAGCCTTTTGTTCTGAATATATTGCACCTATACCATTTCCGAAACCTTGACCAACCCCCATCCCCTGCAGGTTCTTCTTCATAAAACTCCAAGAAATATTGTCAAAGGCTTTCTCCGGTTCTACAAATATCAAAACTGCTTTAGTGTTAATATTAACTTGTAGTTTTTCTAAGATATTAATTATATTTCTCGTATTGTCAGACAGATGTCTGCCCGGGAGAAAGCCTGCTTGGTCTTTATGTATCTCTTCCACTAGTACTTTTTTTAATCTTTTAGCCAAAATATCTGCAAAAATTTTGTAATCCACATTAAGCAGAGATATGGGGCGGTAATTCTTAAATTGTGTCTTCTCAGACTCAGTTTTCGGTATAAGTGTAATGTAAGCTTCCTTCCACGACTCTGGTGCTTTTTTCCCTTCCAAATTCCATTACAAACTTCCTTTAATGGTTGTATTATCCAATCTTTCAAGGATCTATAATATCTTGAAGTTAAGCCATCCGGTCCTGGAGATTTACCCAATTGCATATTCTGGATGGCACCTTCTACCTCCTGTTCAGTTATTTTGTAATTCAGCATTAACTTATTTTCTTGAGAGATTTTTTGTAGTCCATTTATTTTCAAAAATTGATCTATATCAATTTCTTTCTGTGGCCCTTGTGTATATAATTGTTTAAAATACCTCTGGAAACATTTTCTAATCTCCACTGGATTCTGTATATTCTTTCCTTCCACTTCCAAATTTGTAATAGTGTTAAGTTTTTGTCTTTTTTTCATTTGCCAAGCTAGCAATTTCCCACATTTATTAGCCGATTCAAATGTCTTTTGTCTCATCTGTTTGATTTTCCACTCTATTTCCTGATTCATCATTTTCATATATTGTACTTGATGTAACTTTATTTCTCTCAGAATCTCTTGCGACTTTGGTTTCGCTCTCAATTTCTTCTCACCTTCTTTTATTTTCTCCAAAATTTTATCTTTTTTTCTCATTTTGAGTTCTCTTCTTTATTGCATTCTGTTGTATCAGAAACCCTCTCATAACCGCTTTGCTTGCGTCCCAGATTACTCTTTTTTCAACACTAGTATTCATATTTATCTCAAAATAATCTCTCAAAGTTTTTTGGGCCTTCTTGGTCACTTCTTCGTCTCTAAACAAGGTGTCATTCATCCTCCATCTGAAGGAGCTGATTGGTGTTAGTTTCATCCCCATTTTCACAGCATTATGGTCGGAGCAGGTTTTAGGACAAATTTCCACTTTACTAGTCTTTGGAGCCAGTCCTCTAGTTATCCAAATTTGGTCAATTCTTGTCCATGTCATTTTGGCTTCAGAGAAGAAAGTTCCCTCTCTACCCAAGGGGTTCTTTGTTCTCCAAATATCAACTAAGTCCAAGTTGTCAGTCATCTCAAAAAAGGTTTTTGGTAGTCTGCCGTCCTTGGTAACTACCTGTCTCTGTGCCTTGTCCATATTTGTAGATACCACTCCATTCATATCCCCCATCATGATCATATTATAGTCCAAATAGTCCAACAAGGTCTCATGCAACTTTTAAAAAAATTCTGATTTTCCCTCATTCGGTGCATAGACGCCTACTATCAAAAATTTCTCTCCTTGTAGTTGAATTTCAATTGCCACAAATCTTCCTTGATCATCTTTAAATATAAATTTCGGTGATAGGCTCTCCTTTGCATAAACTCCAGCACCATAATTCAAAAGCATCAATTCTTCGGCGATCAGCCTTCTTTATGGTCCAGCTCTTGATATGAAGCTCCATATGATATATTCAATCCATTGCAAATTTGGATACTATGCAAATCAGGACAGGATATGCATCATTTCCCAGACTGCTTTGATTTCACCCTGCTCTCTGCATTGACATCTCTGTTACCAGTCACTTAGTGGAGAACAGCAGTGGGAACATATGTAGAATTACTGCAGCATGAAGCTATAGTAGCCTCTTACCAACACTGGAAAGCTTTCCTAGAGCTGGGAATTGCTTTCACTTTCCCTCCCTTTCCATACTAAAGGGAGAGACCTACTAAAAGAGAGACCTTTTAGTCCCAGCAATTGAGATGCTCATTAACCAGAGCCGAGGACTTGGTTTAAGAACTCCCCAAAGCATCACGATCCCAGTGGCCCCAAAACACATGGAGATCTTTTGTCAAATATGGTCAGGAAACTGGTGTGGAAAAGCTCTGGTGCTTTATAGCTTTCTGCAATTTTAAATATGGAGGGGGGGGGGAAACAGTCAGGCCTTTTATTTAAACTTTAAAATGGCAATGCTGTGCTTGCTCAGGGAGGAAAGCAGCCATTTGAATTTGTAATGATTCTTAACTTAATATTGTTTGGCTCCCAGCCACACATCAGAATCATTCACTGATTCAGCCTGCTGCCTTCTCCCTGCTTTTTCTCACATGAATTAAGGAGGAGAGTTGAAATGAAAAAATATCCTGTTGAGTGTTCACCCCCACCCCCTCCAAGTGTGAGAATGCAAGGTTTAGAATGGCTTTTCAAATCCTTGCAGGGCACCATCCAGTGATCCTGAAGGAAAATATCCCTTTAAGGAGAGAAATGTGTTTCAAGTCAAGCAGAGGAAGGAAGCCATGATCCTTTCCCCCTCTGGACTAGATGAGAGAATGGCATAACCGGTGAAACTTAATGAGGCTTCGGCAGCATTTGCCAACTACCAGCTAGGCCCCAGAGCTGACTTTACCAATTAGTGGAGCCCCGCAACTCTCAATCCAGCAGATGGAGTTTCTGAGTATGCAGCCTGCATATTACACACGCAGCTGAGGTTCCAGCCTGGAGTCAGCAAAACTAGCAAATGAGCCACAAAGGATTTTGGGACACAGCAGTGCAGTTGCCTCAACGCCATGTCACTCTCTCGACAGCTCAGCTTTCCATTACAGATGCCACAAATTTCTCCCCCGAGGTTTACAAAATGACTCTGACCTCTTGTGAAACATCTTCTACTCCCTTTCGCTAGTTTGTGATTCGTTTAGTTTTTCTGCAGTTTAAAAACTGAAACAGGTGTGCTGCTCCTGCCCAACACTCAGAGATGGAAGCTATTACTCGTAAGTAAGAAAGAGATCATTTTTCAGGTACAACCTCGGCAGCAGACATAGGGCTCAGGAGTCATGACTCAAAGGTGCCAAGAAAAGGGCAAGTAATTCAGAATTTGAGGAAATGACAAAAATGTCCCAACAAGTTTTCACATCCCACACACCAGCTTTAAAGATGATGGATCTTTTGCAACACTTGCTCTCCTTGTCTGAGCATTGGGGTTGCAAATGTGTGCTCCATCATGGTGGGTCTGCTTCTATCTGCGAAGGTGGCACCTAGGTGACTAGGTGACAAGACAACACTTTTCTGTGCCAGTTCCTCTCCTGTTCTGCCTCCCTCCTCTGCTGCTTGTAGTCCTCCTCTCCTCAGGCTTTGCTTGAGACTCTCTACTCCACAGGAAGGTCAGGGGAGCCAGCATCCCTGTTTCCCCTTTGGAAGTGGTTAACATTAGGATACAAAGGGAAGTTTCCAATCCCATTCAACCCGCCTCTGTTTCTTTGCCTCCTGTGTCAGACCCTGCCAATCCACACCTGATCCCGACAGCCCTGCAGAAGTTGTGACAACAGCCATGCATCACAGCTAATGGGACTCTCTGCCTTCCTCTCTGCAGCCTAGGTACCTGGGATGAAATGGTTGGCCTATGGGCAGCAGTGTGATATGCCAGGAGCCACGGATGCTATGACAGGTAGTGTTCAGCAGTGAATAGTATGCAAGGTCAGGAGCAAAACCAAGAGCAGAAACACAAGACATGGCAGAGCTCAGGTAGACCTTGTAGCACATGACTGAAACAGGAAGAAGCCCTCTTATTCTCCTACTTGTCCAGGAGGAGCCAATGGCCAGAAGGATCTTCACAGAGAAGCTGCACCGATACCGATTGCCACATGGGGCAGTGGTAAGCATTTCCTGACATTTCACTGAGAAGCTTTCCACACTGAAAACTTACAAAATGAATGATGGAGGTGTGGGTGTTATTATGTCCCATCCAGGCCCCAGATTGTATTGTAGAATCTTCACTACAGGGAACAAGTATCTTAAGTTCAGGGTTTGAACTGACTTCTTATCACCTTCCAGGCATGCTGCACATGTAAGCCTGCCAGTTTTACCTGTGAAGGCTTCGATATCCTGAGCTCTTTTGTACATAGGGGGCCATTTCCTTGCCATCGCAAGTATGAGACCTGTCAAGAGTGACCTTTTGCTGCTACCCTTCATATGACAAGAACAGAGAGGACATGCAGAGAGGTGATCTTGATAGCAGTTGCTCAGCTGTGAGAATCCTTTGCTCCTGAGGTCTGAAACAGCCCAAGCAATATCTTCTGGGAGTAATACAAGAACTCGTTACTTGCTCAAGCATTCAGTGGCTGTGGCTGAGGAGAGAAATCTTTTCTCAGTGTGATTTATTACTTACATCCAGTGTTAGTCCCTGAGTCCAGGGCCGTATTATAGATTGGGGGGGGGGGGAGAACCAGGCATTTATTCTCACCCACGGGAGTGAGGCTCCAAGGGAGAAGCCGAGCCATGGTTGCAGGGACCTTTCCGAGAAGGTTGCCATGGTGATATATTTGTTTTACTGTGTAGCACATCCTTCATCATTAAGCCATATCCTTCTGGGGCCGCCCTGAGGGTAATTGCCCTTGGCCTCACGCATGGAGGGAGCCACATCAACATTGACCAACAGTGAGCTCCAGTTGAGAACAAATGACACTGATAACAAGATCAACAATGATAACAAGTAATAATATCATAGTAGGCCAAGGCATGAAGGAGCTTTTCCTCAATGCAGGCAGTCTCCTTGCTTCTCCTTTTGCATGATCTATGACTGAAGCAGGGATCCTCTTTTCCATTTAACTGAAAATGGGCATCTATGGCTACCAGCTTCAGAACGAGCCAGAATATTAAACCAACTTCAATCCATGATTTGATGCCATGACTTGTTCAAAAGCTGGTAACAACAGTTTCCTGGTTCAGACAAAATGGGAAACTATGGTAAATTGTTGACTTTCTGATGTGTTTGCTCATGCTGTGAAGGGAGGGGCGAAGGGAATGAATGCACTAGCAAAACGTTTGTTTGTGGCTGCATTCACGATGGCAGTTTATTCCATTTTCGTGACTTTCCCTTAACAGTTAAGTTCTGCAGTATATTTGAGTTTTCACACAACATAAAACCTTTTCTGGAACTATAGTGGAATATAGTGCAAATTTAGTGCTGATTTCCATGTTATTTGCTTCTAGAAGAAAACCATTAGCAGAATTTCTGGAATGTTAAGATCAACAGAGAGGTCATTCTACTGCCCTTAGAAGTATTGGGTGGCATCTGGGAGAGGGCATTCTCCGGGGCAGCCCCGAAATTGTGGAATTCCCTCCCCAAAGAGGTCTATTGGGCACCTTCACTGAATACTGAAGATACATTTTTTTACCCCTGCCGCTGACACCTGAAATGTATGCGTTTTCAGGATCCAGCATATTGTTGTGGGTGAAATTTGTTTTACCTACAAATCTATGAAGAGAACATACTTGGAATACTGTGTACTGCTCTGGTGATCTCACTTCAAAAAGGATATTGTAGAACTGGACTCCCTTCCACCTGGGACAAGGACCACAGATTGCCCACCCCTGTCCTGGGGAAATAATATGGAACCTTATTCAGCCATAATCACTACTAAACTGTGCCCCTTCCTTGCTACTTGGAATGGCTGTAGCCATGGAGAATTAGGACTAAATCTCTGACTGTTTCTTGGTTAACCCCTTCTTAGTGCTGGAGGGAGATGGAGCTAGACAATCTTTTTTTTTTTTTAAATCACTTAAGCAAGATGGTGTTAAAAAGAGGTACCCAAACACATGTAAATCTAAACCACCAAATCAATCTTTGTGGATTTGATGGTGTGCAAGCAACCTGCCTGTGCATTGCATTCCATATATCTTTCATCTCTGACAGGTATTTGATTGCATTTCTGGAAAAGGCAGAATGTTAGCAGCAAAGCACTTTTTGCCTTATGTCCGTCATAGCTGATTCTGTCTGAAAAGCAAACAGATAGGAGGCACAGTTGGAAGATACAACCTGCCACTGGGATTTTGTTCCCTTCCCCAAATCTCTGCCAGCTCATTCTACAGTTTGGATCTGTTGTGGTTGAAGCAAAATATTTGTTTGTTCTTACACAACTCTCTGCCATTAGCTTATCCTCTCCCTGGTTCCCAAATAAATCTTCTATCCACCTCAACCTCTGCCAAAAACCACCACATGAGGTCTAAAAGCTTGTCTTTTTGAAATAATGAAAGCAGATGTGGCAGCCTCTACGTGGACCTACACACATGGAAGGAAAAGATGAGTAGATTATCACCACACCCAAGAATGTCAGTGCAAAAAGAAGGAAGGAGGGAGGGAAGGAAGATCACACCAAGACTAAAGAGACATAGAAGTGTTAAAAAGAAAAGCTATCTTCAGCTCTTTTGCTCCCCCCACCCCATCCCTATTCACAGTTCTTGTTCCCTGGTGGCAGGGGTGGGATATGTTCTGATACTCCCTCACATCTTCTTTGGGAAGTAAATCCCACTGGTATGTGCAGTGCAGAAGAAGAGCATCTGCTGCTTTCTGAATCCACATTGCTTTGAATGGGATACATATTTGGATGCCTGTACCAACGTGAGGGATCCCCAGCCAGGTTGTCTTGCAGTGTGCAGGCGCCCCCACTTTCCCCTGCCCCTTTATAATGCCTGCCTCATAATACCATTCTGTCCCTTTGGTGGGGACAACTGTGCCCCACCCCAATGGAAGAGGAGGTTTCAAGAGACTTCCAAAGGGAGGGGTGAGCAAACACTCTTTGGCCAGGTAGGCCAATGAGATCGGAGCCAGGGCTTGCCTTATAAGGCTGTCACTGCCCAGATAACTTCCTCCTTTTCACTGTGCAGCATCCCACCCTCCTACCCTTGGCCAGTTTGCTACTCTGTCCTTTTGTAGGAATTTGTTGGGTGTTTTTCCAATCACCGTTCCCCACCTATTCCCCACTGCCCTTATACGATTGGTTTCTGATGGGTTTGTTATTGTTGATTTGGCTGTTCCTTTGCTTATTTCAATTGGCATTTAGTGTGGGCAGGATGAATGCTAATGACAAGCGCCCCAAGGCACTCTAGAAGCACCCCAAGGCATTTCCCCAGCCTTCTGTTGCTAACTGACTCAAAAGTCTGCCTCACTTTACCTGGCCTCTGAAGGCAAAGGAACAGGGACCAGGGTGGGCGGGTCAGGGGCTGTGTTCCCTCTCAGATAAGCCTATGGCTTATTTCATGTCTCAGTGCTGTGCTTGCAGAATTCAGCAGGAAGGAGGACGGGGGACCAAATTAGAATGAGTTTACTCTGCCTTACTTTGGCTCTAGCTCCACCTAGTGTTGGTCTCCTTGCCATTGGCCCTACCAGCTGCATTGGGCACCAACCACCACTGCCTAACAGTCCTAGCAGCTCCAAGTCATTAGAAATGCATTTGTGCATACATTATTTGATAAGAAATATCAAATAACCCCTTATATGGGATTTTGTATATAAATTTTCCCTCAGCTCTTTTTGCTGGCCCATGTACAACCAGCGTGGATAGTTGGCCCCAGTGAATATTTGACGTTTTCTCCCCTTATGGCTTTGATCTATGAGCTAGAACTAAAACGAGGCTGCGTTTTAAGCTGCATTTTAAACTGTATTCTAATTTATAATTCAATCAACTGTTTTTTGGTTTTTAAAAAATGTTTTTACTGTATTTATATTTGGTGTTAGATGCCCCTGAGCCCAGTCTTGGCTGGGGAGGGCGGGGTTTAAATAAAAAAATGTTATTGTTATTATTATTATTATGTGCATTGCGAGATTCGGAGAAGCGCGAATTTCAAAGGACGCCTGTGTCCTGGTTCGCATATTGTTTTGGAAATTGTGAAATAGGTTTGCCTTCCTATTGAATTTTTCCTCCATCCCTAAGCATCATAACGTTTCTCATATGTCACTCACTTTGCAGCTTGGCTTTCAGGCACTAGCTGCTCACAGTATTCTGGGCGGGATTCTTTTTCCACCAAGGTCGTTCGACATACATCCCCACGTCAAGTCCTTTCCACCCTTTTCACATTATACTCACAGTAGGTGTCTGCCACCATCTGTGAACTATGCTGGTCGGGGAGGAATGCTTATTTATTATTTATCCCATTGGCTTCCCCTCTCATCTATTATCAAAGCCACCAGGTATTAAAGGCCATCCTATTAGTGCATTCCAGTAGCCATGTAGTGAGAATTAGGATTTTCTTGTCTCTCTTTTTTTTAAAAAAAGCACTCATTCTCTGCTTTGATTACTTTTCACACCTTATGTGTAGCATAAGAACATGATTGTGGATAATCAGCACCATTGCCCCCAACCAGTAAAATAAGTAAGACTGCTAAAAAAAAGCCCAAGCATTGTTTATGATTCAATATGTGTAGGCCGCTGGAGCTCCTGTGGTCTTATCGGAATTGGAGAAAATCCAAGATCACAATCTTGTTAGGGTCCTGGATCACAAAATGCTTAATTAGTAGGAATGCTGGGGAGGACTTGACCAGCGGGCAAACATCTTAATGAGGCAACCAGGATGCTTCCTCTTATGTACACACCTCTGAAATAATTGAGACGGTAATTTCCTGTCAAATGGCAGAGTAGGTATTGATTTGAATGTTGTATGGGAGAGACAGCAGGCAAGTAACACTCTCCATAAGAAAAGCTTGAGGAGGGAAAACTGGCTTTCACACACAAAAAGCACACACTTTATTTTAGCCTCTCTCTAGAGGGCCACAAAAGCTTTTGGCGGACTTTAAAAGCCCTAACAGGTTTACTTCACATGCATAAATATTGCTTGCTTTGGGGGCACAGTGTGGATGGCTGCTGGAGATTCCAGGCCCATTCACAGAAGCATCTGCAAGTGTTTACAGAGCTGACCAAAGGGAATCATATAATGGTAGAGTTTGAAGGAACTCCAAGGGTCATCTAGTCGAACCCTCTGCAATGCAGAAATCTCAACTAAAAGAATCCATGGCAGATGGCCATCCCACCTCTGTTTAGGCACCTTAAGCAGAAGGTGAAATCCACAAATCTAACAGAACTTTCTCTTTTGAAGTGTTTATTTATTTTGAAAGACAGTTTCAACTGCAGGAAACACCAACGTAAAATTGAGCAGCTTTGTAATGTTTTGCTTTTGTCACTCTCTCCCCTTGGATACAGCATTGTATCATCTATATTTATAATTCCTGGACATCTTACAGTGAGAGCATCCTAATATCAGCATGTCACAGTCCTTTTACTGACACACCCTGTCCTTTCTGCATCCCCACCCCCCAGCAGACATGTCACAGAAGAAAGACAGAACTCAATCTCTTTGCCCTATTGTACACATTTTTTTCATTTTCTTAGCATATGTCAAAGGAGACCATTTCTTTTTGGTAAATCATCATTAAATTTCAGATTATTAGCAGACTGGATCAGAGTAAATGTTTTATCTATAACTATTTGCTCAAAGCTCTGTCATGCTTTTAGAAATTATCATCAGTTTGTAACCCTGGTCACTCCAGTGTTCCTTGCTTTCCTAGTACTTGTCCCTGGCCTTTGGGGAAGGTTTTGGGATGCCTCTAAAAATGGCTCTGTAGTGATGAGTGAGCGGCTCTTACTCCCTGCCTTGAATCAGATTGGTTTAGAGAAACAGGAAATAGCATAGTTCTGATCCAATCCAAATCCCCTTCCTGGGGCAAAACCCCAAATCTTACACACCATAAATGAATACAGTCAGCGTGAAGCTGGTTGGGACGTGGTGGAGGAGAAAAGAGGCAGTTTAGGACAAATTCACACACACATTTAAAGCACAAGACTTCCCTCAAAGAATCCTGGAAGCCCTTCACATTGCTACTGCTTCTAGCAACCTTTCGGAGAGTCACGTGCTTCAAATGTGTTTTGGATGTGCTTTTGATGTACAGTGTGGCCCTTAGATTGTGTTCCTTCCACAAGAATGCCACTATTTTCACCTGTGAAATAAAAATAAAAATAAAAATAAAATTTTATTTATATCCCGCCCTCCCCAGCCAAAGCCAGGCTCAGAGCAGCTAACAACAGTAAAATACAACATTCTAAAATCATTTCATTATTAAATTAATTCAAATCAAATTAATGACAACCATTGGGCTAGAGTTCTGTGAGGATTGCCAAAGGAGGGGGTCAGGCTGTGCCCTGGCCAAAGACCTGGTGGAACAGCTCTGTCTTGCTGGCCCTGCGAAAAGATTTCAAGTCCCGCAGGGCCCTAGTCTCTTGTGACAGAGCGTTCTGAAAAAGCCCTGCCTCTGGTTGAGGCCAGCCTAACCTCTCTGTGGCCTGGGACCTCCAAGATGTTTTTGTTTAGAAGACCATAAGGTCCTCCGCGGGACATACTAGGAGAGGCGGTCCCGTAGGTATGAGGGTCCTAGGCTGTATATTAGAGCGTATGCAACTGTGGGTATGCGACAGATGAACCACAGTTTATAACTATGTCGCAAGGCAGTCACTAGGTGAAGGAAGCCTGCCCCAAGCCTAGACTGGGAACAGGGACTGAATACAGCATGTATTTTAGTCAGAAGAGACTGTCTGCACAGGCCTGTTCTGTATGGCAGCAGCACCATCCCTCTCTTCCCTTCAAGTTTCAATGTGTTAGGCAAGCAGCCAGCTCAGCAGGCCTTTTCCCTCTTATCCGAGGTGTCTGCTTTAAGCAAACTTTTTAATCTTCAGTTTCTCACTCTTCTCAGAGTCTAAAGAGCAGCTGCAGCCAACTACTGATGCATTATGCTTTCCTGCTCAGATTGCCCCTATCCCTCTTTTCCCTAGCCAAGTCTCCATTCAGGCTTTGATTAATAATGAGGGCCTCATGGCTAGCTCTGTTTCTCTTGCAAAAAAGGCTCATTTGTCTAACAAACGATATTCAATTCCTCGCCAAGATTCACAGCATACTCCTAAAATGATATCTTGCCCTTGTTGGCGCTGGCAGGCCTTAAGCTTTAATAGAGATGCCAGATCAAAACTTTTTTTTCAAGAGGGTTTTTTTTTCTAAGAGGGAAACTGAAGGGAACACATCCATTATATGAAATGCTATAGAGCTGAGCAGCGCTGCATTATCCTTCATGCTTCAAACACTGCACAGTGAGCCCTCAAGCCATGTTCAGGGCAAAATAAATCAAGGTATCTAAAGGAGCATCTCCAATTCTGAACCCTGCCTGTCTGCTGAGATAACCAAGCCAAGTAGGTAGCTATCAGACAGGACCTTTTCTGTGTTAGCCCCTCAGCTGTAGAACCTTTTTCCACAAGCACATGCACCTAATGATTTTTGCCTTGCAAGGATGCTTACTGTGGAGTCCTGCCTGAATGGTGCTGGAAAGGGAACACGTGGGTGAAGAATGCAGCTGTGTTAAGGAAACCTTTCCTCCTATTTCTATCCTTGCTTGCCTTAAATAATTATCAAACAGACAAGTCCTTTTCATAACCCACAAACAGGGCTGTGAGAATCTGAAATTTCTCTTTAACAACGTTTTTGGGTGGCATGCATATTTGTGGTATGATAAGGTCAAAGCACATAATGTTTGGATAAGATACAAGGATTTGCTTGAAAATAAAACCCCAAGGTGGCTGTCACCAATGGAAGCGAAGGCTCAGAAAAAGCTCAATATGGAGGCCAAATGGCTGAAATATTGGGAAATTTTGGAACAAGAGGGAGACAGATTAAAACTGCAGAGTTTTGAAAAATTAAAAAATAGAGTGCGAGACTGGCTTCAATATTATCAAATAATGGAGGCATATAATTTGGATAAAAAAATTGGCTTCCAGGTGGAAAAATCAAAATTGGAAACAGAACTGTTAGACTCCAAAACTAAGAATTTGTCAAGAATGTATAACTTGCTGTTGAAATGGAACACTCAGGATGAAATGGTGAAATCTGTTATGATTAAATGGGCACAAGATGTTGGACACAACATTATGATGGCTGACTGGGAACAGTTATGGACCACAGGTATGGAGTTCATGGCATGTAATGCCCTAAGAGAGAATATAATGAAAATGATATACAGGTGGTACATGACACCAGTCAAGCTTGCAAAAATTTATCACTTGCCCGATAATAAATGTTGGAAATGTAAAGAGATTGAAGGTACATTCTTTCACCTTTGGTGGACATGCCCAAGGATCAAGGCTTTCTGGGAGATGATCTATAACGAAATGAAAAAGGTATTTAAATATACCTTCCTGAAGAAACCAGAGGCCTTTCTCCTGGGCATGGTCGGCCAATTGGTGCTAAAGAAGGACAGAACTTTTTTTATGTATGCTACAACAGCAGCAAGAATACTTATTGCAAAGCATTGGAAGACACAAGATTTACCGACGCTGGAAGAATGGCAGATGAAGGTGATGGACTATATGGAACTGGCGGAAATGACTGGCAGAATCCAAGACCAGGGAGAAGAGTCGTGGAGGAAGATTGGAAGAAATTCAAAGTTTATTTACAGAAGTATTGTAAGATTAATGAATGTTAGAATGATGTTGGAATTCGTGTGATTCTAGCAGAAATGTCACAAAGATTTAGAAAAAACAGACTGTTAATTTGTGAAAGGAGGGAAAGTAAACTTATATTAATATCAAGATAAATTTACAGGACAAAAAATTGAAAAGAGGGAAAGGATTTGCTGAAATGGATAACTGACTTAGAATACAAAAAAGGGAGGTGTGAGGAGGTCAGGGAAATAAGCTAATGAAAGAAAACAAATGGGAAGAGTTGCTGTATTTTTTTCTTGATTTTTCTTTTTGTTTAATGGATTTTAATTCTTTGTTTTTTTCTTTTGATCTTTCTTTTTTCTTTTTTGTATTTCATCTTGTCTTGTTTAAAAGGATGTTTTTTATGTTTCTTTTTGTACTTTTAAAAAACTTTAATAAATATCTTATAAAAAAAGAGAAAATCTGAAATTTCTCATATGAAGGATTCGAAGCACCCATTCACAGGAAATTCACTAGTTTTAAAGGCAAAGAAATACCCTCACTGAGATTAAGTGACTTGTCCAACTTCACGAAGCACATTTCAGTAAGATCTGGAGATACAATCTTTCCTTGCTTGTTTTCTTCTCACTGCAGCTAAGAAGATAATATCCCGCCAGATATATGCGAAGCTGGAGAGAGTTTACTTATCTTATCAAGATTCTTTTATCTTCCCCACAAATGCCAGCACACATTTCATCTAGGTCAGATCTTTCAAATTCACCTTCAGTTCACTTTGGGCAATATTATTTTGTTGCCATCTAGAGATGTGTGTTACCATCCTTAGGCTGCAGTCCTAAACAAATTAACTGGGGGCGTGGGTGGCGCTGTGGGTTAAACCACAGAGCCTAGGACTTGCCGATCAGAAGGTTGGCAGTTCGAATCCCCGCAACGGGGTGAGCTCCCGTTGCTCGGTCCCTGCTCCTGCCAACCTAGCAGTTCGAAAGCATGTCAAAGTGCAAGTAGATAAATAGGTACTGCTGCAGTGGGAAGGTAAACGGTGTTTCCGTGCGCTGCTCTCGTTCGCCAGAAGTGGCTTAGTCATGCTGGCCACATGACCCGGAAGCTGTACGCCGGCTCCCTCGGCCAATAAAGCGAGATGAGCGCCGCAACCCCAGAGTCGGTCACGACTGGACCTAATTTTCAGGGGTCCCTTTACCTTTAAGCCCCAATGAGTGCAGAGGTACTTACTTCAGAGTAAACAAATATTAGGATTGCATGTTGCGCTGAGTGAAAGGCTGCCATTTTCATGGGAGTTGAGGGAGGGGGAGGAGAGCGACAAACATCAGCAATATAATAAAAAGTACCATCAGCTAACTCAACTTCACATTAACCCTCAGAGTCACCAAAACAATTTGTAGCAATGTTCTCTCTCTTTCTAATCATTTCTGCAACCAGGGCAAAAAGAGCCACTTTCTGTGTCACAAAGCCGTTAGTGTCACTCAGAAGCAATTGCACTGCATCTACCAAGGTTTTCCTGTTTCCATATGTCAACAAAGGTTTCAGAAATCTCTGTCTTGGGTCACTGTATAAGGAGCACATTAACAGACAGGAAACAATGCATTCTACCTGATATTGGCCACAACTACAGAATCTGCCTTCATAAGTGACCTTGTTATAGTGACCATCCAGTATTGCAATTGGCATCACTTGAAATCACAGCTCAATAAAAGCTTTCCTAGGGAAACAGGCATGAGTTTAGTCAAATAACTGGCTCTAAAATACTCTGTTTTCAAAACAGAATACCATGGAGGAAGATTGGTGTTCCTAATTACTTGCAAGCCTCTTCTGGAATCTATCCAGAAAAGCAACCCCTTTAATTGTCTGTTATCTGTGCCCAAGGCAACATTCAGCTCTGGAAAATAATAACCGTCTAATAGATTTTGAAAAGTTGCTTTCCAAAGTTGGTTATTCCATATAGCACAATGCAGGGGAATGTGGTCCAAAGCTTGATTATGGTGTGACTTTCCCCAGTTTATTACATGAGATGTCCAAACTGTGCCAAGTTCAAAATCAACACAAGAGTTCCTAAGGTGGAGGTGGTGTTTTTTGGGTGATGTTAGGCCATTGGCTGCCATTCTGAATCAAGATGGTGGACCAAAATGTGACTTTGGCATTAACTTGCCCAAAATTTGGTGTGATGGGTCATAACTGCACCAATCTGTTTGACTCTGAGGATTTCATCACCCGGTTTGACATGACTTCACCAAATTTGATGTAATAGTTCCATCAGTCACCAGTTTGGATAGCTCTTAAGATACCACCATCCAACTTGGCATCAGGATCTCGAGGTGGAAGCAGCAGTTTTTGTCTACATTTGGATGCTGGATGCCATATTGAATAAAGATGTCAGACCAAATAAGCCATAATTAAGCATTAGCACCCCCTGCCACCCAAAAAAAATTGATTCAGGGCCAAGTCATGTGCTCCCCAAGGCTGGAAACTTGGGTTAGAGTGTGCATGCATGTGTGTGCACACAGTCCTAAAACTTGCAGATTACTCTATCACTATATAAATAACAATATTTGTTTGTTTCTTCAAATTCCTGGGCAGCACCAGGCACTTTCCACTAGTTAAAAATGTTGATAAAATTGACAGTTAAAAGCAAGTTGCCCTAAAATGTTGTCAGAATAAATACATATACATAGTAAAATAAAATTACATGTTAAAATTGCATGTCTAGGTAAGATGTGCCCAAACAAAAGAGACTTTAATAGCTGTCAAAAACAATATAGCAAAGGCTCCTACACAATATCAATAGCAGGGTGTCCTGAGACCTTTCCTCTGATTAAAAAAAACCTTTCCAGAGAAGCCACTGGCAAAGCGATATTCTGATGCCGGTGCTTAGAAAGACATAGTGGGTTAAAAAAAACACAACGGAACCAACGTTTCAATGATTAAAAAAAGAAAAAGAAATCTCCTGCTGGAGTTCGGAAAACAAGATGGCTGCCGAATGCTTGAAGCAGGGTTTTGAGTTCTAAGGCCAACTCTAAAGCAAGTTTCTGCTCTAAGGCATTTGTTTCTATCTTCTCTTCTATTTTACTTCTTAACTCCTTTTAGTGCTTTGTTTTGTTGTTTTAATTTATTGTTTTATCTCATTGTTTTATTGTTCTAATTCCCCTAAACTGTGAGGCTGCATGAAGCGGGGCTGGGCTGAGTACTTAGCTAGGCAGTGCCAAATGCAAGGCCGAGCCAAAGTTTACAAGATACTAGTTATAAATTAAGAAAGAGAAACATCTTGGTTATCAGAACTGTTGACGAGTTCTCCAAACAAGATGCAGCCTTCTTTCTTCAAGCTAAATAAATAAATAATCAATGTGCTCTGGGGACCCTCATGAAGACTAAATCAAGGACAGAAAAACCTAAATCGGTTTTTAAAAGGTATTCATTAAGGATCCTTTATCTAAATTGTAGCTCTGCGCATCTCCCTCTAACCCATTTGTTCTGACACTTGTTCCAGCACTGAGACACCTGGAGAGATGGAGGCTTACCGCCAGATTGTTGCATGCACGCAGCGCTGAAATATCCATTGTGTCTTCCCGTTGTTTCTGGGTTCAGCAATCACAAAACAAAGGTCCCAGGGTAATGTGTTCTTTTCTGAGAAATTTGTATTTATGTAGTTCTAGAGACAGCTGGCGTCAGTCTCTCGACCTGCCACCCTCAATTTAGCTAGAAAAAAAAAGGGCTGAGGGAGAATTCTGGCTGCCTTGTTTGAACATTTCAACTACAGGCAGTTGCCAGTCACTCCTTCAAATGATGCATTATCACAATGTAGCATCATTCTAGGAAAGCAGCAAGAAACCTCAGGCTTGATGTTTTTAGATACCTACTGGGTGTAGGTAAACAAATGTGATTTAAAGCAACATGTAATGTAACTACTGTATTTTTTGCTCCATATGACGGACTTTTTTCCTCCTAAAAAGCAAGGGGAAATGTCTGTGCGTCTTATGGAGCGAATGTGTGGTCCCTGGAGCCGAATTGCCCAGGGGCGAAAAGCAGATTGTGTCTCTTTTTTTTAGAAAGACGGAAGGGGCTGTTGAAATGAAGCTGCTGAGCAGCTGATCAGCAAGCGATTGAGTGGGAGATAAGGCTGCGGGTAAAGGAGGCTGCTGGGGGAGGTGGGGAGGTAAAGACAGCGAACTTGCAAAGAGAGGAGACAGGAATACTAAAACAAGTAATGAGGAAAGAAATTAGAAAAAAAGGAGGAGCAAAAAACTGCCCCAGCTAAGGAAAGGACACTAAGGCAAACAAGAGGGAAGAGGGTGTTGAAAGGAAGCTGTAGAGCAGCTGATCGGCAAGCGATCAGGAGGGAGATAAGGGACACTAGTGATAAAGTAGGCTGCCTGGAAGGGGGGGAAGGTAAAAACACATGGATTTTTGCATTGGGCTACCCCAAACTCACCATCAAATCACATACCATGTCTGTGGCCACAGCATGAACCACAAAAATCATACATCCACTGTTTCGTTCAGAATATTTTTTTCTTGTTTTCCTCCCCTAAAAACTAGGTGTGTCTTATGGTCAGGTGCGTCTTATGGAGCGAAAATACGGTAAGCAGTTTGGGTCAAAATCCATAAACAGAAAAGGAATTTAAGACCCATATAACCATACCTCTTTCTACAGATCCTACCTGCCACACATGTCCATTAAAGTCTGATACTAATATAGCTTAGTACTTAATCCTGCTTAGCACAGCTGCATTCTGTTACTGTAGATCAGCCTCCCAAACATGGTGACCACCCACGTTGGGACTTCAACTAACCATGTTGGCTGGGGCTGATGGGAGTCCAAAACATCTGGAGGGTACCAGCTTCAGCAATGTGTGGCCCGGACTGGTATAAAAGCATCCATCTTTGGTACTATTGCAGCACTTGGAAAAGCTATACTGTGGGTCTTTCCCAGAAAGAGAATGCTGAAAATGGAATACTAGATCTAGCCCAATTGAGCAAGTTGGGTTGGTTTGCATTAAAATGCAGTTTGGGGATTTTTTTCTTTGTTCTATAATACCGAAGTTCCAACTTTCCTGCATCCCATACTAATCATCTATTGCGTCAGATAAACAAATCAAATTTTACACATTCTTATTTTCTTTCACATTCTTCTTTTTTACTTCACAATAAAAACACGAGTTAACCCTCCTGGATCATCTCCCCTATATACAATTGCGTCCTCAAAATAGTTGTCAAAATGAATCTAACAAAGATCTATCAATTCCCATTGACCTTTCAAAGTTATTACAACATCAACTGTTGTGTTTCAGTGTTTAAATGCAGAGAAGAGCAACTGACAATTGTAGGCTATCAATGAGGAAAGTAGGTCTGGGAGCCTTGTGCAAAGGTCTTAAAAGACTGAATGTGCATCGTATTGATACATCGGCACAAATGTATAAGATCTTTTCATACCCACATATTTTTGGTGTTCATCTGTTTAAACCAGAAGTGGGGCACCTGTGAACTTCCAGATGCTTCAACTTCCATCAGCACCAGCCAGCATGGCCAGTGGTAAGTGATGATGGGAGTGAACATTCAGCAACTTTTGGTGAGTCACAGCTTCCTTCCACTGGTTTAAACTATGATAGTATTGTTTCCAGTCTCCCCCTCCCACCCAAAAATAAGTACATAAATCCCAATAAAGACATTACCCATTGGCCAAACAATATTCACGGGGATGCAACCCCTTTGTGCCTGCATATACAACCCCCATCTGCCTATCTCTTTCCATATGCACCTACTGAGACCCTGAGTTCATCTTCTGAGGCCCTTCTTCATGTGCCTCTTCCTCGAGAGGTCCAGAGGGTGGCAACACAAGAACCAGCCTTCTCTGCAGTGGCTCCCCATCAGTGGAATGCTCTCCCCAGGGAAGTCTACCTGGTGCCCTCATTTTAGGCACCAGGCAAAAATGTTCCTTTTTAACCAGGCCTTTGGTTGATCTGATCAACATCCCATGCCCTTTTAAAATGTGTTTTTTTGTATGGGGGGTGGCTATTGGGTTGTTTTTATTTTTGTTTTGTATTTTGTGGTTTTATACTTTGATTTTATTCTGTGAACCGCCCTGAGACCCCCAGGTATAGGGCGGTATATAAATTCAATAAGTAATAATAATAATATGATGATGAATACTTTCTTCAGGTTCCATTTCTTTGTTCTTCATGGGGCATCACCCCAGAAATCTCACAAATCTTTGAGGCTTTTCGGAGGCTGTGAAGAGCTTCCGCTAGAAAGAGATGTTGTAAAGCCCCTATGCCACAAGGAAGTCTGTATGTGGTGCAGTTACTGATTCCACTTCCCATGTCTGCCTGTGATTGATGAGAAGATGCTACGGAGTAAAGAAGCGATTGCCCTGATGCTCAAAGCATTGCCACCACAAAATGCAATCTTAATACAAAGTCTAATGTCAACTTAAGAATGTGTGGAAGAGCCTGGGTGCATTTTATTTGCCTCAGTGAAATTCATTGGTACTTTTATGAGGGATGAGTCCTCAAATTTGCTTTGGATTTCACTCTGGGATAAATATTGATGGCAATTCGAAGATAAAGTGGCTTCTTTAAGGACTAGCAGACAATTTGAGACCCACATTTACAGATGGATGTTGTTTCCAGCAATATTCTATGCAGTGGCTGATCATAAAAAAAGAAACTTGAATAGGAGCACTAATCAGGTGAGGATACAGGATTGGCTGCATATCTGTATTACTCGGTCTATTTGAGTTATTTGCTGGAACTCGTCATGCAAAACATTGGAAACTGCAGCCATATTTTTGGTCTTAAACCTTTTTCTTGCAGTGTGTAGATTATTTCTCTCTGAGTTGATTGGCAAATATTCAAATCAATAATTCAATCCCATTGCCAATATCTCTTTGGTGTATTGTTTGTCTTGGGTTTTTTTTTTTGTTCATTTACTTTCTTATGGATGACCATGCACTGGTTTCCTGTGGTTCCCTCTGCTGTCTAATTTGGTTGATGCCTAACTTTCATTTGTGACACTCACAAAATGCAAGAGGACATCATATGTACACTGAAATTCAGTCAAATCCACACTGTGTTGATACAGGTAAAAGTATAGACAGGTGGCAATTGCAAGGATTCATCACCTTATTTCACAGTTTTCTTTGTTGTTGTTTTTAAAACTCATTTTGCCAGGTACAGTTGAAAGTTTTATCATCACCATGTTGAATGCAGCAAAAATAAAGCTTTACTCACCTCCCTTTCTATCACGCTAATTCTCAACCATTTCTCTTCTGAAGGATTATATGCTATAACCATTGAATTTAATAAATAGCAGACTGGCCAGCTTGCTTTCTCTATGTAAAATGTGATATTTGCATATTAATATGAATTATTTCCTCCCTTTTGATTTGCAACCAAGATAACTCATTTGATGTAACCTGGCCTGCATTGTCAAACACGTCTGACCAAAGATTCAATTCAATAAAGCCACATAATAAAAAAGGAAGGGAGGAAGCTAAATAATTTAAACTCATTATTCCACTAATCCTTCCATTCTCTCGGGCTCCCTGGAGGTGTATTAGAAGGTAATTGAAAACACTTTAATATACTGAAAAGACATTCTAGAGTAATATAGTTAGACGCAGCAACTTGCACTTGATTTTTCATTCTGTTATTTAACAACAAAGGGGAAAAGTTCACTTTGACAAAAAAAATAAAAATCCACCTCACAGATAATTATAGGCTTGCCTTATAAATAAATGAACAGACACTGTAATCTGCTTTTCAATATACTGGGAATTAAAAAGAACTATGGGCATCTATGAAGGTGTGTAGTCAATTTGGATTCAAGACTGAAGCTAAAGATTAGAGCGCTGTGGAATAGCTTCTAATTTTTATATTTGCTTTAAATGTGTTAGATGCAATGTAGCCAAAAACATTACTGAGAAATATTCATCTTGCTAAATGAATTGTTGTTTCAATTCCATTTAGTGCCTGTTTATCCCTCTGGGTGATGCTTCCTCCTGGTGCCATTTCCATTTTCCTTTTCCTTCAGTTGCCCACACTACCATTTTACTTCCATTGACTGTGGTGAGCCATGTGATTTTGCTTATGAATATGACACCATCACATGTGCTGTTGCATTCTGACCTCCGGGTCAAAATCAATTCGGTGGCCACAGCCAATATGATTAAACAGCAGTGTAGGCAGATGAGGCCAAGGGCAGTTAGGGCAAAAGAGAAGAGAAATAGTTTTCCAAAAACAAAAATAAAAAACATCAAAACAAACAGGCATATATCCCAGTTGAGTGCTGAAGATGGCCACAAGATGAGAGCCACTTTTCCAGTCAAAGAAACAAGTGTAAAATTTGGCATGTGATTTCAACTCTCCTGCTAGAAATGTCCAAAGTTTTCCCTCCTTCATCAGCTTCACAAATCTATGTCGGCACTATGCAGACCAGCAAATGACATGTTCACTTTGCCCCTTCATCTTCCACAGTCTCCCAAATAGGAAGGAAGGAAGACAAAATAGAGACCCTGCTTTGATTTTTGGATGTAAGGGTTAAGGACAATAGCTGTAGCATCAGCAAATCATCTTCTCTATGATAAAGTTCTACGTTTGGGGCCATCCCTCTTATCTTTGGGTGGAATTCCATGCTGTGCTAAGACTAATGCTCCACGAGTCCACAACATAATGTTCTCCCAATCCGCCCCCCCCGTGTGCCCCCCAAATCTGTTCTAGGGATTCCCCCTACACTCCGGGAGCAGATTTGGGAGAGGTGCAGAATGACATCCTGTCGCACAATAGGAACTTGTTCCATTCACTCAGTTCTTTAGCTGAATATAGCCTTTTTGTATTGGGTGTTTAGGTGTAGAGATAACTTTGCAGTGGAATTCAGGAGCAGAGGGCCCTTGTTTAAGATAGGTCACTCTGTCCCTCAGTCTTGTGTGGCTCATATAGTGCTTTTACCTGCGAAGCCTCAGCTATGGACTGGATTGGATTGGAAGAGCTGGTGCAATGGTTTAAAAATTGTTCAGCAAACCAAACACCATTTGCAGAACAGTTTCTGTGGGAAAGAAAAAGTTGTCCCTTTGGGTGGAATTAAAATGTTGCACAAAGACAGACTGGGGAATGAGAAGAGGTTCCAGGATGTAGAGTAACAAAGGGACAGGAAGCCCTGAGGCAAGGCAGATGAAAGATGGGGAAGATACTGGCTATTGGTTAGAACTACTGTAGGGAGCCACTTCTGAGGCTACTTGGAGTATATATCACCAGCAGCAGCTAGGCCACCAAACACTATCCTTTGCTTCAAACCAGGAAGCTGATATCTCATCTGGCACATCTCCTTCAAGTGGCAGAAATCAAGAGGGACTTGGCATGGGCTTATATAGCTCCATAGCCCTGCTTCCACATTGGTGCATTTGCACATGCATGATGCTGAACATGCCTTCTCTTCCCGCTAGCTACAAAGGGTGCTCCACGATAGCAGGGCCATCATTGGTTGAAGGAGTAATGTCTCGATTTCAGATAGCAATCCAAAAGGCACAGCCTCTGAAGCAACCTCAGGTGTTACTGGCCGTGTAAGCAACCATTTCACGAAGAGAATGGGATTTTAAAGTAATGGGACAGGATGTTTATAGTGAAGAGAGGCTTTCCAGTTGTGGTGAATAGATAACTTAAAAGTGACAATCACTCCCAACCATAAATTAGCTCTCAAGGTTGTACTTCAGTTGCCATGTCTCATGCTGCAGGTTGACGTTTGAGTTTCCTCATCCTGCTTGTTGTTAAAACAGTGAAATATAAGTCAATAAAGCTTTCACAGCCATCAGAAAGGTCTGAAGGCAAGGCCCAAGTTGCTTATGAGGCTGATAATGGATTAGATAAGCACTCACCTCTAGGTCACTTCTCAGTGCCTTGAGCTGAGGTTAAAAAAAAAGTGGTACTCTGGGGGCAGGGGAAGCAAAGCTAGTACTAGGGAAGGAGGAGAAATTTGTTCGGTCTGCTTTTTGCAGTAGACCAGACCAATCTAATTCTCCTGAACTTGCTTGCAGCTCAGAACACAACTCAGTGGAATTACACAGAGTTCTGCAGTTTGTTTTTGGTGCACAAAATGCCCATGCAAAAACAGTATTTTCTGTAACACATGCATACAAGATGTATATTTTATTGATGAATGCTTTGAAAAGCACTGAAAAAATGTACACTTTTCATAAAACTGTTTATGTAAAAAGTATGTGCAATGTGAATAGGAATGGATAGCATGCAACAGGTGGAAGAAGGCAGAAAAGAGCTATGACTGGCTAGAAGTCCTTTTAAATTCGATTAGACAAAATAGGAAAATAAAAGGAGTGACAATTGGCCAAAATGAATATAAGATTAAAGCGTTTGCAGACGATTTGGTAATAACGATAGAAGAACCAACAAGTACAGCAAAAGAAGTATTGGAGGAAATTGAACAGTTTGGAGGAGTGGCAGGTTTTAGACTAAACAAGAAGAAAACGAAAATGATTGCGAAGAACATGGATCAAAGTGCAACTGAAATAATACAACAGCAAACAGAGATAGAGGTGGTTAAAAAGGTGAAATATTTGGGAATATGGGTAACTCCCAAAAATATAGATTTATTCAAGAATAACTATGAACCAGTATGGAATGGAATAAGAAAGGACTTGGAGGTGTGGGGAAGAATGAAACTGTCATTTTGGGGCAGGATATCCACAATCAAGATGAATGTGCTTCCAAAGATGTTATTTCTATTTCATACTATCCCCATAATTAAGGGGAATAGGATTTTCAAAGAGTGGCAAAGACCAATTTCAAGATATATTTGGCAGGGCAAAAAGCCAAGAATTCAATTTAAGTTACTAACAGATGTGAGAGAAAGAGGAGGCTTTGCCGTGCCAGACTTGAAATTATATTATGAGGCATCTTGCCTTTGCTGGTTGAAAGATTGGATAAAATTAGAAAATAAGGAATTATTAGACTTAGAGGGGTTTGACAACAGATTTGGATGGCATGTGTATTTATGGTATGAGAAGAAGAAAATCCATAAAGGTTTTGAGAACCACATCTTCCGAGGTCCTTTAATTGAAGTATGGGATAGGTATAAAAACCTATTAGAACCTAGAGTACCACACTGGTTATCTCCATTAGAAGTTATGAGCATAAAGAAAATTAATATGAGAGGCAATTGGATCACATATGGTCAATTGTTATTTAAAGAAGGGGGAAAATGGAAAATGAAATCATACGAACAGGTTAAAGAACATGTATATGATTGGTTGCATTACTTTCAAATAAATGAAATGTTTAGGAAAGATATTAAAGAAGGCGGTTATGCTGACAAGGATTCAAAATTTCAGATTGAAATAATAAATAATGATTTTAAAAGTTTATCCAAAATGTATAAGTTGCTGCTAGAATGGAATTTGAAGGATGAGGAAGTTAAGTCGGTAATGATACATTGGGCCAGAGACTTTGGCTATAACATACAATTTGAGGATTGGGAAAAATTATGGAGGGAAGTTTAAAATTTACAGCATGTATGACGTTAAAAGAAAATGTTATGAAAATGTTTTACAGGTGGTATATAACACCGGTAAAATTAGCGAAAATGTATAAGACATGTAACAAGTGTTGGAAATGTAAAGATAAAGAAGGCTCTTTTTACCATATGTGGTGGGAATGTAAGAAAGTGAAAGGCTTCTGGGAAAGGATATATAACGAATTGAAGAGGATTCTAAAATATACATTTATAAAGAAACCAGAGGCCTTTCTGTTAGGAATACTAGGAAATGAGATAAAGAGAAAGGATTGTAAATTTTTCCAATATGCAGTGACAGCTGCAAGAGTGTTACTGGCCCAGAAATGGAAACAACAAGAAATACCGATGGTAGAAGAATGGAGAATGAAGCAGTTAGACTATGCTGAGTTGGATAAATTGACTGGGAAGATTAGATATCTAAGAGACCAAAAGTTCATCGAGGACTGGGGGAAATTTGTGGAATATCTGGAAAGTATAAGTGAGGGACAGATAACGCTAGAGGGATTTAAAGAAGCACTGTGAAAAATTGAGAAGTATTGTTTAAAGGGAATAGAAAAGAAGGGTATAAGCAATGACAATACAAACCTAAGGAATGCATAACTTAAATAATGACTATGGATGATTTACGGAAAAGCTGAAGGAAGTCCAGAAAAGAAACAATATGTGAAAAATTGGATGTGAAATTAGTATGTGTTTTTGTTTTTGTTGTAAACTAATAAAAATTATTTCAAAATAAAAATAAAAATGGTCAGACCCTGTAGAATATAAAAATGGAGCAGTCTCTAGTTAGCATGGTTGGAGTATTTGTATGTTATTTCCACTAACATATGCATCTTATGCACACTTAATCCCAGTATATGCATTTATGTACACATTACTTGGCTGATGAACTGCATTTGCAAAATTTGGAGAAATTCAGATTTTGAAGGCTGTGTTTTGGTTCTTGTATTGTTTTAGAAAGTGTGAACTAGGCAGGTTCACCTTTAAATGCAAACTGAATCAAATTTCTCCCCCACCCTTAACTGCCAGTCTGTGTAGACACTGCCAGACAATGAGTTTGATGGACCAATGACTTGACCTGGTGTAAAACAGTCTCCTTTGTAACTATTATTTTTTATTTTACTTTTGCTCTATTATGTTTAAGATTCTGCTTTTAGCTCACACTATTTTCATGTGAAGTTATTGCTTTTCTAGCAATTCCAGGTGAACCATAATGTTTGTGAGCCTCCTTGCTGGCCCAAATTGCCCACAAGGAAAAGTGGAATTAAGATATACCGATTGGTTCATTCAGTAGAGCTAAATAGTGCCTTTGCCAGCAATCCTCTTTCCCCCCACTTCCCGGTCCTGGCCCTCTAGCATATACCCACAATGTGAAATCCTGTTACAGTTATACAAAATTTGCTCATCAGACTCAAATAAGTGTATATTCTGTCCAAGGAGCCAGCTGATCTTGCTTTTGAGGGATCCGTGCGATATCCTTTGAGTGTTATTTGCAATTTCAGATGGATAAAATTAACATTCTCTGAATCATCTGGTCACTGGCATGACCTTTATGATTTCCCGAGAATGCCTTCTCAGACTGCTGCCCTTGCGATCTGACATTATTTTATTAAAACAATGCTGAGTGAGCTGCACAGTCAGCAAATAGGAGGAGGGAAGGCAGGCTGAGAATGCAAACAACCAAGTTCCTGCTGGAATCAGTGGTCTTAAAGGAAAACTAAGCATGACAAGGAGAAAAAAATGTAACCTAATAAATTGCAGCCAATTATATGTCAGCAGAGCCGCCATGCCATGTTAAGGGAGACAATATATTATATGCCAAAGAAGACTGCCAGTCTTATGAGATTCTCAAAATGATGGCACATAAATTAAAACAGTCAAGTCACTAACATGAATCTGATTTTTAAGTCGTGCTCTAGTTCAACATCATCCATGAATTATAAATCTAGTTCTTCTTTCAGTGTTGGAACCAATCTAATGCCAATTTTGGCTGTTGCCTATCTTATTAATCTTTACGCGATTACAATAAATAATAGAGGATGAGTTATCAAGCTCAAAAATGATGGCACTACAGCTGACAACAATTTTATGTGGCTGTCTTCCATTATCTACTCAAGACATAGGGAGCTGCCTTATATTGAGTCAGACCATTGGTTCATCTATCTCACTACTGTTTGCACTGTCTGAAGTTCCCAAAGTTTAGAACAAGGGTTTCTCCTGGAACTACCTAGAGATGATGGGGACTGAATTGGAGATACTTCGCATATGGACCATGTACTCTACTACTGAACTATGGCTGTTCCCCTGAAATATTTTGGGGTTGCCACTATCTGATACAGAAAGTGGGCAAAGCATTTTAAATCTCTGAGTAAAGTAGGCCACAGGTCCTCTTGCCCATTCTCCTATCATCCTTCCCTTCTCACCTGTGTTTCGCACTGGGAATCCTGCTTGCGTCAGCAGGTGAAAACAGGATGCATGACACAGCCAAAGAAGAAATGGGCATGGTGATCTATAGCTGCCCTTACTTTCAGTTTAGTGATTGAGAAGGGGGTAAGTCTGGGAAGAAGCCAGAGTTCAATGGTAGAGCACATGCCTTATAAACAGAAAGCCCCAGGTTTGATCTCTGGTATCTTGATGACAATGTGGAACTAGGTGGACCGACGGTCTGACAGTTCCTGTTGTTACTGACATCTGTAGGATCCTCAAGATCCAACACCCTTCCATTCCCCTGAACTACCTTCAACAGTTAAGAAGAAACTACCCCTGTCATGAAGCTGCCATAGGATTCATATGGAGGTACAAAAAGATATATATGGCAGCTGCTAACCCACAGGCACAATGTACCATTCAAACAGTATTATCAGTGGTCACCTTATCTGTACACCCATCGCTCCATATAGCATTCAAAATGGTAGCAGCTCTGATCTCTGAAACCATACATCTTAGTGCATAACTGTAGCAATAGCGAGAAGTTATACTGATATGTAGGTTGTTCCCCCACAGCAATTTTAGGCATGCACAATCATTAGGGAAAAGAAAACATTAAATGCTTTGAAAAGATGAATAATGGGACAGCAGCGTGTCTAAACTTGAAAGAGTAACTTTCTATTTCTTTGTTCGAGCTTTGTGAAAAGCAAAATGGCAGAGGTCACAAATTGAGGAAAGCTAAAATTACATCCCATGGCACTTAGAAATCCTTATAGCTCTATAGACTTGAACATCTTAAATGACTTTCAAAGTCTCCACCAGAAGAAAGCGTAGGAGTATAGTGTTTGGATCAACTTGGGAAGAAATTGCTTGTTTTTCAAGTTACACTCCCTTCCTGGGTGGCTTTTTTCAATAATATAAAGATCAACAGAACATTAAAGTAGCAGAGCATTAAATACCTCTTCTAGGCACAGTACACTTCAGTAGCAAACTTTGCACTACCTTTTTGACTGACTTTATTGAAACACTAAACCCACCCATTCTTATCATTTGCTGAATTGGCATCTTCCCTCCATGACTAAGGGGGAATCGAAATGATCCGCGGATTGGAGCAATTCTCTTCTGACAAAAGGTTCCAACTGTTGGGGCTCTATAGCTTAGAAGAAAAAGATGAGTATTTGGGGACAGGACATGATAGAAGTATATAAGATGATGCAAGCTGCGGAGAAGATGGATAGAAAGAAGTTTTTCTCCTCATCTCTTGATACAAAAATCGGTAATCTAATGAAGGTGAACTGTGCAGGATTCTGGAGAGACAGGGCAAGGTGAAAATATGGATTTTACTACTAGATGGCCACCGACTGTCAACAGCACTTGTTGTATGAAGAAACTGCTTATTTTCTAGCCTTTTAAAAGGGGTGTAGCCAAATTCAATGGGGGAAAAGCTATTAATGGCTATGAGCCATGATACTATATATTATCCCTGGTACCAGAGACAATATGCAGTGAAATGTGAAGAGACTGGTTGAACTTGATGCCTGGAGGCTTCCCATAGACCTCTGGTTGGTCACTGTGTGAATATTATGCTGGGCTATATAGGCTTTGGTTTAATCCAAAAGGTTCTTGTGTTGTTATGTGTGGTCACTCAAGTTCACCCAAAGTGAAAATGTAAGTGAATTTTTACTAAGTTTTGATATAGCAACATAAAAAGATGAACTATTACAAAATATCAAACCATACAAAGAATTAACCAAGCATTTTCCCAAACGTGAGGGGTTAAAGAATGCAATATTTTTAAGACAAAATTTAAACCAAAAATAGTTATCTGATTTTTATGGCATTGCCACTACAAAATTGGCATAGCTGTGTCGGATTCATAAGGGGGGAAAACATAAAAAAGGATAAAGAAGACAAGAGACAAGGAATTAGGCTTTCTAAACTATTCTTGCCACATTGACAGAATCATCTCTATTTGAATCTGAAGTAAATTGAATGAATTAGATGACTTCTAAGGTGAACCATCGGAGGAAATTCATGAGAAGTCAGGAGCATTTCGATAAGGCCGGTGTAATTGTTCAGATATGGTAGTGAAATTATGTAGATAGTGAAATCTAGGACGCCATAAGATTTTAGCTAAAATGGCATTTAGCATCCGTTTGGGATTCCTACTCACTGAAAAACTAGAAGGGGGAAAATAATGGAGTTCCTTGGAAGCTTATCCAGGGTTCCTTAATGAGTGCATGAGACATGTTCTTTGGTAAATTCTCAGTTCATGCACAACAATAAGTTCCTAAAAGGGATAAGGAACCTGCAGATGTTGGATTTGAACTCTCATCAACCTAGTCAGGTATGGTGGGACTAGCAGTCCAGCAATATCTGGAGAGACTTCCGGTTAGCGCCGGCGCTTAATGGCGGATCTCAACCGGAGCTCCGGGAGAGATCTGCTTCGTGGGTTCGGGTCCTGTCAGCTACGGCGAAGCGGGGACCCTTAAAAATCACAGGCGCGTTGCCTGTGAACTGGAGACTCGGCGGGCACCTTTGCGCCCCCCCGACGCTGCGAAATAGCCTTTTTAAAGGCTCCGGAGGAGCGGAGGGGTCTTGGAGCGGTGCTGAGAGTCGTCTTCACCCAGCCTGCGAAGCGAAGCCGCGTCGCCATTAGCGGAGAGCGCTGACTTCTTCCCGGGAAATTGGATTAAAAGAACAACTATCCGTGAGTAGGATTGACCGCTAAAATATAACTGGACACTAAAAGTAAAGAAATTGGGCACCGAGACGGACAAGCACTAAAAAGGAAGTCTGCTTTCCGTTCTGTAGCAAGATCAAAGCGAAAGGCACTCTAGCTGTAACTGCTTGAGAGGAAACTTGCGGGATTTAAGAAATCCACCACCAAAGCAAAGAACTCCCCCCCCCCCGAAGGCAGGAGGGGGGGGAAGAAGATTTTAAAAGTGTTTCCCTGCCAATTTAAAAGAATTGGATTAAGTATCGCTGCTCTTTAACCTGGGATCGGACTGCCGGAGAAAAGGAACCGGCTAAGGACTGTTGCTATAAGAAGTTAAAAAATATCTCAAATTGACTTTGGTTACTTCCAATTTGAAACACTGTTTCTGTGGTATTACAAAGTTACTTACAGGACACTATTGACTGGGATCCCCTTGAAAAAGGAAAGAAAAATTGAAAGGGACTAGGAAACTTTTATTCCTTCTTTTTTGAAGAGTGTGGGATTACTTTGAGAAGTATAGAACTGACTCTACGCCCCCTAGAGGACCTACAAATTGTTTCAGCAACAAGTGGAGTTTAAAATTTGAGAACTTTGTTTGTGAGTTTCAAAGTCTGGGAATGACCTTGACTAAAAGACTTTGTTATGGCAGATGGTAAAGAGAAAGGGGAGTTACAAGAAACAACCTTGAGATCTGGCAGACAATACAAAATTGACACTTACATGCAAAGAAGGGCTTCTGTAACAGGAGCCTCTGGAACTATAGTGGCTGCAAAGCCAAAAGCGAAAGCAATGTCTACAGAAGAATCATTTGCCAAGGTATTCGAGAAGATAAATGACTCTTTGGAGGAACTAAAAAAGCAAGGTGCGGAGACTAAATTGCAAGTTGCTGAAACTAAAGTACAAGTTGCTGAAACAAATAAAAAAATTGAAGAAATCTCTGGGAAAATTGACCTAAATACTAAAAGTATAACTGACCTAGGGAATAAAGTGAACTCAAATGCAGAAGCAATTGGGAAATTATTGGAAGATTCATCTATAACACGAAAGATAGCCGAGGAAGCTAAGGAAATTGCAACTGCTGTGGAGGAAAAATTTCCACCAGTTTACAAGAAATTGGATGAATATGAACTGGCACTCTCTATGCAGGATATGCAACGCAAGGAGAGGAACCTGAGGATCAGACTTGTGCCGGAAAAGGAAGGAGAGAACTTGGTGGATGATTTGACAAAAGAATTTTCTGATTTTTGGAAGCAGGAGCTGAAGAAAGAAGATTTTAAGATAGAAAGTGCATTTAGATTGGGAATAAGACAGAAGAGAAATCGACCCAGAGATTGTCTTATTACCTTAAGATCAAAGGAGGAGCGAGATAAAATATTGAACCTGCACTACCAAACAGCCCTTCGAATTGAAGACTTTTTTATTGAGATCTTTAAAGACATCCCTAAGAGTATCTTGGACGCAAGAGGACATTATAAAGACCTGGTGACACTGCTGAAGAAGAACTACATACCATTCAGGTGGGAATTTCCCCAAGGCTTGTCTTTTAAATATAAGGGAAAGAAGAGAAGAATAAAGACTGTAAGTGATAAAGACAAGTTCTTGGGAGAACACGAAGAAGACCTACAGAAAGAGACATTTCCAGGACAAGGGCATCCATCACTGGACACGAACACGGTACCACCGACAGACGAGGAACAAAAACAGGGAGCTGTAGGAGGAAGGAGTAAATAATCCCATCATGGCTCTGCAACTTCTAACCTGGAATTGTAATGGCTTAAATATTCCCAGGAAGAGAAAAAATATATTTCATGCCTTAAAGAAAGACCAATTGGACTTGATTTGCCTACAAGAGACCCACGTGACAAGAGCACACAGAAAATTATTAATAAATAAAAGACTGGGACAGGAATTTATATCTTCAGACAGAGTAAAAAAGAGAGGAGTGGTGATCTATGCAAAAGAAAAATTGCAACCGAAACAAATTTTTAAAGATGATCAAGGAAGATATTTGGCAATTGAAATTCAATCCCAAGGAGAGAAGTATTTGATAGTGGGAATCTATGCACCAAACGAAGGGAAAGCTGAATTTTTTAAGAAGTTGCATGAAATTTTGATGGACCATATGGATTACAACTTAATTTTGATGGGAGATATGAATGGAGTGGTTTCAACAAATATGGACAAGGCACAAAGACAGGTAATAACAAAAGATGGAAGACTACCAAAGACTTTTTTTGAAATGACTGACAATATGGACTTGATTGACATTTGGAGAACAAAACACCCATTAGAAAGAGAGGGAACCTTCTTTTCTGAAGCCAAAATGACATGGACAAGGATTGACCAAATCTGGGTGACTAGCAGTATGGCTCCGAATATAAAAAAAGTAGAAATCTGCCCAAAAACTTTCTCCGACCATAATGCGGTAAAGATGGTGATGAGGCAAACAACAACTGGTTCCTTCAGATGGAGAATGAATGACACCTTATTTAGAGACGAGGAGATCTGTAAGAAGGCCCAAAAAACCTTGAAAGACTATTTTGAAATCAACTTAAGGTCTGAAGTAGAAAAAAGAATAGTATGGGACGCAAGCAAAGCCGTGATGAGAGGGTTTTTGATTCAGCAAAATACTTTAAAGAAGAGAAAGCAAAATGAGAAAAAGGAGAGAATTTTGGAAAAGATAAAAGAAGGGGAAAAACAATTAAGATCGAAGCCAAAATCCCAAGAGATTCTAAGAGAAATCAAATTTCATCAAACACAATATATGGAACTGATGAATCAAGAATTAGAGTGGAGAATTAAACAAATGAGACAAAAGACTTTTGAATCTGCTGATAAATGTGGCAAGTTACTGGCTTGGCAAATAAAGAAGAGACAAAAACTCAACACGGTAACAAATATAGAAGTGGAAGGAAAAAACATAAGCAACCCAGCGGAAATTAGGAACTGTTTTCAGAACTACTTTAGACAACTTTACACACAAGGGCCGCAAAAAGAAATGGACATACAACAGTTCCTCGAGGAAAATGGGCTGAAAAAGGTTTCGCATGAAAGTAAGATAATATTGAACCAGGAGATATCAGCACAAGAAATAGAAGATGCCATTCAAGGCATGACGCTGGGCAAATCCCCTGGACCGGATGGACTGACTTCCAAATACTACAAAGTTTTGAAGGAAGGGTTGATACAACCTTTGAAGGAAGTCTGCAATGAGATTATGGAGGGGAAAAGGGCACCCGATACGTGGAGAGAGGCTTACATTACACTTATACCAAAGACAGAGACTGAAAAGACCCAACTTAAAAACTACCGACCCATCTCGTTATTGAATGTGGATTACAAAATCTTTGCTGATATTTTGGCAAAAAGACTGAAGAGAGTTTTGATGGAGGAGATTCACGGGGACCAAGCGGGCTTTCTCCCAAAAAGGCACTTGTCGAACAATGTAAGGAATATAATTGACATTTTGGAAAAGCTGGAAGTGAACATAAACACTAAAGCTGTTTTGATATTTGTGGATGCCGAGAAAGCCTTTGACAACATTTCTTGGAGTTTTATGTTGAAGAACCTCCGGGGGATGGGGGTAGGCCAAGGGTTTGAAAATGGTATAGGTGCAATATACTCTGAACAGAAAGCCAAACTAATTGTAAATAATGTGGTTACAGAAGAGTTCAAGATTGAAAAAGGGACACGTCAGGGGTGCCCTATCTCCCCATTACTTTTTATATCGGTCCTGGAGGTTTTGCTTAATATGATTAGGAGGGACCAGTTGGTTAAAGGGATTCAGGTCGGAGCTAAACAATATAAACTGAGAGCATTTGCAGATGACTTAGTACTTACATTGCAAGAGCCAGAAGCTAGCACGAAAAGAGTTTTGGAAATAATTCAAGAGTTTGGTCAAATGGCAGGATTTAAATTGAATAAGTCTAAGACAAAGGTTTTGGAGAAAAATTTGACACAGATAGAAAAGGAAAGGTTCCAGAATGAGACAGGGTTGACTGTGGTTAAAAAAGTGAAATATTTGGGTATAAATATGACAGCTAAAAATGTGAATTTGTTTAAAGATAATTATGAAAAAACTTGGAGAGAAGTGAAAAAAGATTTGGAGATTTGGTCCAACTTGAAGCTTTCCTTGTTAGGCCGTATTGCAGCTATAAAGATGAATGTATTGCCAAGAATGTTGTTTTTGTTCCAAGCATTGCAAATAATTGATAAAATGGATTGTTTCAAGAGGTGGCAAAAAGACATATCTAAATTTGTCTGGCAGGGCAAAAAGCCCAGAATTAAATTTAAGATACTAACGGATTCAAAGGAAAGAGGGGGGTTTGCCCTGCCAGACTTTAAACTTTACTATGAAACGGCAGCTTTCTGCTGGCTGAAAGAATGGCTACTTCTTGAAAACACAGACATTTTGGATTTGGAAGGTTTTAATAACATTTTTGGGTGGCATGCATATTTGTGGTATGACAAGGTTAAAGCACATAAAAGTTTTAAAAATCATATTGTCAGAAAAGCACTACTAAATGTCTGGGACAGATATAAAGACTTGCTGGAAAATAAAACTCCAAGGTGGCTGTCGCCAATGGAAGCTAAGGCAGTTAAAAAGTTAAATATGGAGTCCAAGTGGCCAAGATACTGGGAAATTTTGGAAAAGGAAGGGGACAAATTGAGATTGCAGAGTTTTGAGAAATTAAAAGGGAAGGTGAGAGATTGGTTCCACTACCATCAAATTAATGAAGCGTTTAAACTGGACAGTAAAATTGGCTTCCAGGTGGAAAAATCAAAATTGGAGACAGAACTGTTAGAACCCAGTACTAAGAATTTGTCCAAAATGTACAATTTGCTGCTGAAATGGAATACACAAGATGAAACGGTTAAATCGGTCATGATTAAATGGGCTCAGGACATTGGTCATAATATTTTGTTTGCTGACTGGGAAAAGTTGTGGACCACCGGGATAAAATTTACGGCATGCAATGCCTTAAGAGAAAACATTATGAAAATGATATATAGGTGGTACATAACCCCAGTCAAGCTTGCAAAGATTTACCATGTGCCTGACAATAAATGTTGGAAATGTAAAGAAACTGAAGGTACATTTTTTCATCTTTGGTGGACCTGCCCGAAGATTAAGGCATTCTGGGAAATGATCTATAATGAACTTAAAAAGGTATTTAAATATACTTTCCCCAAGAAACCAGAGGCCTTTCTCTTGGGTATTGTCGGCCAAGGGGTGTTAAAGACGGATATAACTTTCTTTATGTATGCTACAACAGCAGCTAGAATACTCATTGCGAAGTACTGGAAGACGCAAGAACTACCCACACTGGAAGAATGGCAGATGAAGGTGATAGACTATATGGGCTTGGCAGAAATGACGAGCAGAATCCGAAACCAGGGAAGAGAAGCAGCGCAAGAAGAATGGAAAAAATTCAAGGACTATTTAAAGAAATATTACAAAGTTAATGAAAGTTAGAATGATGTTGGACTGGAAAGTAAATGGTTACTATTAGTAATGGTTAAGACAAGGAAAATAAGGAAGAATAGTCTAAATTTAAATTAAAATAAGGGAAGATTTGCTGAACAATCGATAAGAATTTGGAATACAGAAAGGGGAAGCATGAGGAAGTCGGGGAAGATAGGATATGAAATTAGGATATGAAATGATACATGTTTTTTGTTTTGTTTTTGTTTTTGTATGTTTATGTTTGTTGTATGGTGTTTATATGGAAAAATAAAAATATTTAAAAAAAAAAATAAAAAAAAAATAGCAGTCCAGCAATATCTGGAGGACTACAGCTTCCACACTCCTGCCCTTCTATCCTTCTTCTGCCCTTTCTCCATATCTGCCTTCTTGCTTTGTCACCACTGCTGCAGCTTAAGAATCCTTTCTGTTGGAACCTATGTTTTAGATGAAGGTATGGATTAGAAATTCTCAAAAGAAGCAAAATGTCTATGATAGTCTGAAATGAAAATTCAGTCTTGACTCATACCCTAGTGCATAGGATCTGGAGCAGCAGCACCCATCTTCCTTCCTTCCTTCCTTCCTTCCTTCCTTCCTTCCTTCCTTCCTTCCAACTGATGTTCAGGAAAGAGACATCCAAGCTGCAGGTACTATATTAAAACTATGCTGGCCCACTGACTGCCAGTTGGTACTGGGTCCATTTCCAGGTTTGGGAAACAGTCTGAGTTGGGTTGAACAAATCTGCAAGACCATTTCTTCCCAGAGGAATCTCTCCAGTCTTCAACATCTGCCAGAAAGAACATGGTCCATCTTCCTTTCCACAGTGAAGAAATAGACTCTGGGGCATGAACTGGCAACAGCTTTCCAGGAAAGTACAATATGCCACCTTGTTATTAACAATGAATAATTTTTAGCTTTTATATTTGCAGCTTTCTCTACTTGTTATTAATCTGTTTGCTTTATTTATTCCTTATTTCATTTGTATGTGTATCTCTCACCTTTCCTCGAAGGAGCCTAGGGTGGTGCACCCACCCCTTATCATCACAATGACCCTGTGAGGTAGGCTAGACTGAGAGACTGCAACTGGTTCACCCGGTGAAGTTTCTAACCAGCAGCATCTTCTCAGCCCTGATATAACTAGTAAACCATACTAATCATCATCACCATCATCATTCCAAAATGAGCACTCTGTAAAAGCTTGTGCATTATCCGGACCCTCATTTAAATGCATTCTTTAAAAAAGTAATATTAATAAAAATATGTGAGACTTCATTGCTCCTACAGATTTAATTAAAGTTCTGGGCTAATTTCCTAGTGCGGTCCTTGATGCTTGATAACAACAGGACTTGAGGCTCATTACTGTCATACCAGGTGTCCTGTTTTGCATCTAATTGCTTCCCTTGAGTATGACACCAGCCTTATTTGGAAAGTCAGCTCTTTCCTAAAGAGTACATTTTAATTTAAATAATTAAAAAAATCCTTCCCTACAGCTACATGGTTGCTACTTGGCTCATTGTCTTTGCAAATGGGGGGGGGATGGTAACGCTCACGACTTCAAATGAAGATGTAAAGCTTATTATTTAATGTCTCAAAAGAAAACTAATTAGCTGTGAGTTTTGTGGATGCACAAGTTATTGCCACACTTTGGACAGAGGGTTAGGGTTTTTCATATTTATTAGCATTCAGTTTAAAATTGCATTATTCCAGACAGAACATGCATATAAATCCAGACATATATATATGAGAGAATTGACTGGTTATAAATAATTTATCAATTTCACCTAGCTGTTCAACCTTACAATCCAATATTTGATTTCAGTATACAAGCCCTTAATATTAACAAAAGTAGCTCTGAATATATCTATCTCATTATATCTTATTATAGCCTATATACATAATTCAATGTTTATGATGCAGATCAAATCATATTAGTCCAGTGTTACTGATTCTGTTTTTTAAAAGCTTTCTCACTGAGGAGTCACAAAATCCAAGAATGGAATAATATTCTTTTTCATCCTCCTCCTCCTCCTCTTTGACTAAAATAGAAGCAGACAGAAAGTGCAAAAGGGGAATGTTAGATTGGCATCTTTATTGAGCTAGACTTGGAATGGAGGGCAGGAGTCCCATGGAATGTTGCTGGATGAGAATTCCCATCAACCTTGACCATTGATCATGCTGCTTGGGACTGAGGACAGTTGGAGTCTGACAACATCTGGAGGGCCACAAGTTCCTAACCCCTATGCTAGGGAATTCTGTCAAGAGACCCTGTCAGGCAGATGTTTTAGAATCAAAAATGTGTCCTACCTCGAGAGAACACATTGGAAATATTAGAGTGAATTAGCACTTGACTTCTTAGAAAGCTAAATACAAGATGAATTTGATTTTGCATCTGCAATAATTTTGAAAGAGACATTTTATAATGGGGAAGAGACTAAGGAGAGAGAGTCATATGGTCCCTAGGAGAGCATAGGATGGAAGAGATCTCATCCTCTGCCTTAAGGAAGGAAAAGAAGGGGGTGAAGAACCCCCATCCTTGGAAGCCTCCTTATTGGGGCTGTGGAAGCCTCCTTTTCAACTGGCAGATCAAGGGAGATTTTGAATCTGCAGGATCCAGAACTTGCTCCCAGCATGCCCTTTGAAGAAGAAGAAAACCATAACAGTTCTGGACAGGAGCAGAGGAAGGGGGTGCGGTGGGGAAGGGTCACCCGGGTGTCACCACTGAAGGGGGTGACAAAATGCTGGGCGGCACTCACTGCGGGGCCTGCAGCATCCCCGAGCCACACTTCTCTCCTGGGAGTGATGCGGTGGCTTGGCACGCAGGCTCCGTGCTGCCCAAACGGTCCACCCATCGCCTCCCCCTCAACTGTAGGGTGGCTGAATGAGAGGAGGCAAGCAGACTCCTCAGAGGCCCCATGGAGCATCCTGCCCAGGCTGGCCTTGCCCCTGGGCACAGGGCATGCACGTCGCCCCAGGCACCTGTTATGTACTGAGTTGAATAGGATCCAAACTGCAGCAGTCTGATTGGTCCTAGAACAATAGGAGTCAGAATGCAGCAGTCTGGTCCTAGAACAATGCAGCAGTATGATTGGTCTGCAGGAGCCACCCAATCCAGCTCCAGATAGAAGTGAATCTACAACCTAATTGGCCTACAGGAGAATTCCGGAATTAGCCAATCACGTGCAGCCCATTGTGTAAATAATGTATATAAAGCAGATACTTTGAGGGGACTTTCATTCCCTCCTCACCACTATGAGCTGAATAAAGAGCATGAAATCCACTCTCGACTCTGAGTATATTTCAGCACCCAATCGGCTTGCTTCACCGCTGGTTCTGGAGCTGGCATGACGAATTGTTCTCCCATAAAAACCAATGGAAGGAAATTGAAAGGGAGGGGAGTTAAACACCAGCAGCACCAAAGAAAAAGCTGGCCACCCTTGTTGGTACAAACCTGGTAGGGCTTGGACATAGTGGTTTTCTTTGTACAGTGGTACCTCGGGTTAAGTACTTAATTCGTTCCGGAGGTCCATACTTAAGCTGAAACTGTTCTTAACCTGAAGCACCACTTTAGCTAATGGGGCCTCCCACTGACGCTGCACCATCGGAGCACGATTTCTGTTCTCATCCTGAAGCAAAGTTCTTAACCTGAAGCACTATTTCAGGGTTAGCGGAGTCTGTAACCTGATGCGTGTGTAACCTGAAGCATATGTAACCTGAGGTACCACTGTATAGGCACACTCCCTTCCTCTACCATGGTAAGTTTGCTGTGTATCTCTCAGAGGGGTGAGGGTGTCACCACAGCCTTCCTCCCAGCTGGTGAGGATCACCGTGGATAATTCCCACCCAGCTCTGCAGCTTCAAAGTTCGAACGAACTGCCTGCATATCACTCTCTCCAAAGGATGGTACCGCACTCTCCATGCAAGCAAAGTTGGTCAACATTTCTTGGGAAAGGAGTTCTCTCTGCATATTTTAAGCAGGATCTAGCCCAGCTTGTGATTCAGTAATACTCCAAATTCTGGAAGAAATCTTCCCACTAGGTTTGTTGTTGTTGTTTTTCTTCATTGTCCATTCTTTAAGTAGGTGGTTTCTGCATGTGCTGTGGAGGGAAATGAGGGGCAGATGGGGCTCACCAACCTGAAAAGGTAGCCCATCTAGGAGAAGGAAAACTCTAATCCCAATCCTCCACAGCTGTTGTGGTCCTGTGCTGCCGGCCATGGCTGAGTTCAGTGGAGGGAGAAGCCAGCCAACCAGCCAGGGGGGTACTTTCCTGGAGGCAGAGTCCGTATACAAGGTTCAGTCCAGCACTAAGATCAGGAGTATCTCAGTTCATGTAGTCAGATGATCCGGCAGGTCAAGAAAGCCAAAGGTCCAAGGTCTCAAGAAGCAGCAAGTGCTGGCCAGGATTGCTGAACGTTGTTTCCAGCAACTGACAAAGGCTGGAAACCCTGCTTAAGAAAGCTGGAGCCAGCTGGTTCTCATCAGGAGCAAGAAGGCTGATCAGCAGCATGTAGAGTCACTTTGCCTTCTGCTCCTTCAGGCTGCTGCTCAAAAGGTGAAGCTGACTCCTGGCCCATGACAGTGGCCTTGCAGGATTTCTTCAGGAGAAGAAAAGGCTAAGGGGCAAACTCTACAGAAATCCAATGTGGATTCCCTAAGGCGGTTGGATGGTGCATTGTACGCCTCCTTGTGGCAACTCCTGCAACTAAGCTGTTGCCAAATGTATTGCTCTGCTTTCCTTAGGATCACATCAGTGAGGCTGAAAGGGGGATCTTGCTATCTGGGCAACCCAGGACCACCATACACACTGTCCAGGCTTGCACCCGGGGAAGGTCACCTTGGTGCTGCTAGCACAGTGGTTTGGCTTCACCCCCAGAGGTGCATTCCGTTGTCTCTCAAGACAGATAGATGCCACTGACTGTTCACTGTCCTTCCTACCTTCCTGTCCCTATTCAACATATGAATCCGTCTCTGAAGACTCAGATGGTGCTCTGTGCTGTAACAAATAACCCCATTCTTTTGTTAACATCTCTTGTCTGAGTTGCAGGCTGTGCAGCTGGTTAATGGGCTTCCAAGAGATTCTGAACACCATTTTCCTTAAGAGGTAAAAAGGAGGAAATGTTATGCTGTCTAATCCAAGTCACCTCACAAAGCTGCCACATAGAGGGATGTCACAATAAATCCTCTCCTTTTAGCTGCAGCATTGAGCAGGAATAGATGGATTCTTGTGGGGGTCATGACTGATGTAAGTTAGCAGGGCTCCACTGAGGGCCAAATCTAAAATAAGCAGGGACAGAGAATGTCCTCAGTTATCTCTATCGAGGCACAAAGAACGAGACACGTACATGACACCTGCCTGCTCTATATCTTATCTAGTCGGTGTGATTTTTTTTTATCCTTCTCTCTGCCTCATTACTAGGCTTAAGAAATCCACATTTGAGTCTATGGAGTCAATTGTTAACCCATGAATGGAGCAAGACATGACTTAACAGCAACATAAGAAGTGCCTGCTGAATCAGGTGAATTGCCCATCTAGTCCAATATCCTGTTCTCACACTGCCCGACCGAATGCCCATGGCTATCATGGCAGTGATAGCATTCTCCTTGCTGAGAATTCCCAGCATCTGGCGTTCAGAGGCAAGTACCATCCCACAGTGGAGAAAGAACATAGACATCATGGCTAGCAGCCATTGATATCACTCATGAATTTGTCCAATCCTCTTTTAAAGGCATCCAAGAAGAGAGATGATAGAGGTGCATCAAATTATACATGGACTGGAGAAAATGGATAATGGGATCTCTCTCTCTCTCTCTCTCTCTCTCTCTCCCTATGCCTCTCCCTTTCCTCTCTGCAGGAAAGAAAACAAGTACTTCATACAACAGGTAACCTAGGGGGAATTTTCTCCCACAACAGACAGTGATGGTGACCAGACTAGATAGCTTCAAAAGAGGATTAGATTGATAGTGATAAGGCTATCAGTGGTTGTTAGCCAGAGGGGTTATATTCTCTCTCCATGCACAAAATAGGCTTGGTCATATGATGATAATTGGTGTGTATGGTGTCTCCCTGGGAATTTTGCAAGTGGTCAACCTTTTCCCCCCATTTGACAGAGTGCTAGGGGAGTGAGAAGAGTATCTGGAAAGAGTAATTATGATGGGAAAGCTTGAAAATGCAGGAAGCACCTGCAGCCAATCAAAAGGTGTGTAAGCTGCATCAGATGTTCAGGTTCCAAAGAACATTCGCAAACCAGAACACTCACTTCCGGGTTTGCGGTGTTCCAGAGCCAAAACATTTAACTCACAAGTCATTTGGGATCTAAGGTATGACTGTATCACAAACATATCACAAGTCACTGGTGTTTTTTGCTTCAAAGGAAGCAGGCTGCTATAAGAAAAGATTGCTTCAACCTCTGTGGAAGGTGGAACACAAACATCACCACCACACACACATACACAGCTAGCTGCATTTTACTCATGTGTACAAGGAAATTGTTAATACTTGTCTTCTTTGCCTGGTTGCTTATTACGACTGAAATGATCAGAAACCTGCTCTATTTGCAAGTGAAGTTCACAAACGAAATGGCTTTGATGAATATTTGGGCTGATATTCATTCTGCATTCTTTATGATTCAAAATGGCTTAGAACTGCCTTATTTCATTTCATCCTCACCTCACTTCATTTTGTTTTATGTGTTTCATTTCATTTGGTTTGTTCCTTTTTCCCTTGTATTACTGAAAATATGAGAGGGAGAGTGAAGAAAGGAACTAAACGAAGACTCTTAAAATGCATTGCCCATTATGTCATGTCTTGATGCATGGGAGAAATTTACAACCCAGCCACACACTGTAGATCACCAAATTATCAAACTGAAAAGTTTGTTTGGTGTGTGTCTGTGATATATGACTGCAATCCTCCACAGACTCGCCTGGAAGTAAACCCTGAGAGCATGTGGAGCACTGCAGACATATATTCTATGTGCTCACAGATCAAGTATTTTGAATTTGATGATTTGGTGATCTACACCATGTAGTGGATTGTAAATATATCACATGAATGTGATGTAACAGGCGATGCATTTAAGGAAACATCCATTTGTTCCTGGGCAAGCAGACACTTGCCTGATTTTGTTGTTGGATTTTTAATTTTTTTTAAAAAAGAGTCTTTGTAATTCAACATTAAACCAAACATGTTATTGTCGATGTAATAGATTGGGGTGGTGTTTAAACAAGGGTTAGGCAAATCTTTGGGGTTGAATCCAACCAAGTAATTGCATGCATTGAACGACATCTGTTTGTGCAATGTAACTTACCTTCTCTCCCAAACCTGCTCCAGAGGGTTAGGGAACCCCCCTAGAGAATTCACGAGGTGGGATTTAGGAGGCCTTCAGAGAAAGGAGAGGGAGGGGGAGAGTTCAGTTATGCAAGAAGCCATGGAAGAGATGGAAGTGGAACTACACCTACTGCCTTATGAAATATCTGCAAATAATGCCCATATAATTATTTTATTATCTTCAATGCCATAAGGACTCGAAACCTACTTTTTTAAAAAGTGAAAGGAACCTGCATCAATTACCATGTTCCGAGTTTCTTCCATATTTCTACACAATCATAGCATCCATAGACCTATTTTTCTAGACAATAACCTATGCACCCTTTGGAGAAAGATCTGTTTAATGCATGGGTAGGCAACCTAAGGCCCGGGGCCCAATCGCCTTCTAAATTCAGCCCGCGGACAGTCTGGGAATCAGCATGTTTTTACATGAGTAGAATGTGTCCTTTTATTTAAAATGCACCTCTGGGTTATTTGTGGGGCATGCCTGGTGTTTTTACATGAGTGGAATGTGTGCTTTTATTTAAAATGCATCTCTGGGTTATTTGTGGGGCATAGGAATTCGTTCATGCCCCCCCCCAATATAGTCTGGCCCCCTACAAGGTCTGAGTGACAGTGGACTGGCCCCCTGCTGAAAAAGTTTGTTTAATGCAATGGGACTTACTTCTAAGTAAACATGCATAGGACTGGGTAAAAGAAAGGAAAAGATACTACCATGTAAAGTTAAGATCTAAATGTGAACTTTCTCATGGTATTGAGATCATTATTTTTAATTCTGGCACCCAAAGTTTAAGTGCACAATATTAGGTTTGTCCAGGAGAAGAATGCTACCCAGGAATTGTCCCCAAATGCAAACCCAACCAAACATCCTACAAACACCACCTGACAATATTTGCCAATATTTCCCCCTTATGAGAGTTATTCCAGGAGAGTTGACTTGAATTCCTTGGCTGCTCTGATGGGTAGGATCATCCTTCATTCTGACAGTTTTGCTGAGAGTGTCTGGCAGGAACATCTTCCAATTTACATGCTTTTAAATCCATCTTGCAGAGGACTCTGAGCTTAAGAATCATGCAGCAAAAGGGGCTGTTTCCTAATGCTGGGAGGCAGTGCTTAAGGTCTCAAATGAGAATTGCTGCAAGACCTTCACAAGCTGAGTTCCAGTAAACCTTCCTGACCTATAATCCCAGATGTGCAGGACTACTTGAAGTTAATGGTGACAGAAAGGCATCTTCTAGCTATATCAATTCACTCTCATCTTTGTTATTTAGTAAAATAGTCTTCTGTGCTCTGGCTACCTCCGGGCAGAAGCATTTTAGACCCACAACAACCCAGAGTTGTTCCAGAACTTTGCCTCCTGCTGAAAACAGGAATGGGGTTTGTAGGGTGTGTGGATGAAACCCAGCTGTGCTACAGAGTTATCAGTTTTGCTAGGGACACTGATGTATGAATGTATTCAACTTAGAGCAATCACACTTAATCTTTTGCAACTCTAGGCTGTAGGTTTTCCACGAGGAAGAAGTGATTAGACAAGCACCTCTCTCTCTCTCTAAATACACAGACTAGGAAGCATGAGCACACTTCAACAGAAAATATGATTTGCTCCTGGTTTATTCAGACAGGGTGAGAAGCACATTTTTGGGAAAAGTCGGAATTGCACACTTCCCTGTTTTTTGTTTTTGTTTAATTTTTCTTTTAAACACAAATAGATGCAGAAATGTGGAGAATTGAATTTAAGACTGGAAAAACTAGAAACTGAGAAAAACAAAAATAGACAGATTCACCCAACGCTATAGGTCTACTGCCCGGGGAGAGCAGGGTATAAATAAAATTGAGTTCAAAGATATTTATGCCCTGGGAAGTGGCTATAAGAGTGCTATCTTTGTGTTGAATGAACCTCCAATTTTAGTTCCTGCTGGTGAATGAAGGAAGCTATGGACTAGGAAACGAGGACTAGAAGTAGTAGGGCTAAGGCTTGCTGCTTCCTTCAGTAGTATTAAAATAACATGAAACAATATTAAAACTAGATCCATGGTTGCACCCAGAGTTCATGGAGGTTGAAACTGGAGAGAGTGACTTTTTTGCCAAATATTCTCCAAAGGACAGTCTTAACTATTCTAACAGTTTAAAAAGAGCCCGAAAATAACGTTTTCAAAAACAATTGTTAGAAATTTCTAATCTGAGAAATTTCAGCTCAGCCTTAGTGTGACTTTGAAGTTCTCATGACAGCATGATATCTATTCCAAGTGAGCGGAGAGAAGGAACTGTATAGGCAGATTTTAAATCGCTAACCCAAGCATTGAACCCTTGAGTTATTTTAGTATGGGGGAAAATAAATTTCAGTGATGAGGCACATTTCATAGCAAAGTTTAAATGCCTGTTAGGTCAAGATTAAATGGGAGAAAAGCTGTGGAATTTGAGGCCATTTGCTGCAGTTAATTTTTACAACTCACAATAACCACAGATATACATTCACTTGAGGCAGCTAAGAAGGACCTGTGTGGTCCTCCAGATGTTACTAGACTCCAGCACCATTAGTGCCAGCCAGTATGGTCAGGGATAATGGGAGTTGTAGTCAATTAACATTTGAGGGCCACAGGAACAGACAACGATGGCATCCAGTTTGCTTCACCGGGGACAGCACTCCACAAATGGGGAGTCACCACTGCAAAGGCCTGTTCTTGTTTCACCACTCTCCATACCTCCCTCGTAGAGGAACACAGGAAGCTACAATTGCTCCATCTATGTCAGTATTGTTTCCGCTGACTGGAAGTGATTCTCCACGATTTCAGGCAAATATTTGAACCCACCAGGAGATGTTGGGGATTGAATTTGGGACCTTCTACATGCAAGGCAGATGCTCATTGACTGAGCTACAACCCTTTCCCAAGAGGGTGTATGAAGAAGGACCTCAGCTGATGAACAAAGTGTCCAGGTTGGTTCAAATGAAGTATTGAGGTCCTGAGCCTTGTCTTTGTAACCCCCATTCTCCTTGCTCTTAACTGCTCCAGTTTTCTTCCCTTTCCCTTCTCCTCTTGTAAATAAGCACATAAAAAAGGTAGGGAAGGCAATGAGGGTACTTGGTGTGTTGACAGGTTGGCAGGAATAGGGTAGAGGAAATTTCTATGAATGGAGCCTAGTTGGGAAGGGGGTAGAACCCAAGTTCAAGTGTATATCTTCAGCATCTCTATTTTCTTAAGTGAGAAACCACCCATGAAATTCCACCTTTAGTTCTGCTTAGAACCATATGAGAAGCTTTCTTACAGAAACTCTGTAGAATGAGGGTTTTATTTTGCAGGGTGGTATTGACTGAAACTTGGCTAAAGCGGAAGCCATTTTGGATTGATTCATAGGCGCGTGGGCTAGAGTTGATTTATATTTATTGGAAGCAATGTGACCAGGATGGCTTTGTGTTGCAATATATTATTATGAACATGGAAGCAGAGGGTGAGACATACGTGATTTCCCTGATTGAAAAGAACATTCCTGCAAAGGACACAGTTTCAGCAGTAAATGACATGCAAATTGCTGACAAGCATTTGACAGCGCCTGCTGTGCTAATAAATGCAGCAGGCAGCATAACCGCGTGAGTTGTTGGATTGTCTTAATCAAAAAAAATTTAAGGAAGGGGGGAAGCCACCCTCCAACAATTACAACTGGTGTAATTAAGTAAGTATTGCAATTATTAATTACAAGCTACAGGAGAGGGATAATGTAATTATTCCCGCTTTCTATTTATGTGGGTGGATGGCTGCATTCACAGGCTGAGTCAAAGAGCGTCATTTACGTAAACTTGTGACGAGGGTAAAACAAAAAACAAAAATGTTCTCTTGATGAGAAGTTTGCTCCCTTCCAAATTACAGTTCTGAGAATCAAAATACTGCATCATCTCAGCTGAAATGGAAAGCAGAATTTTAAGGCAGAATTTCAAATGCATTGATGGACATTCCAGCTTTGAATGTTGGCATATAAACAAGCAGAACATTATAAAATAAAATAAAAAAATTGTCCAGTGGCACCTTAGGGACCAACTAAGTTTGTTCTTGGTATAAGATTTCGTGTGCATGCACACTTCTGAAAGCTCATACCAATAACAAACTTAGTTTAAGGTGCCACTGGACAGTTTTTTATATATTTCGACTGTGTCAGACCAACACAGCTACCTACCTGAATCTAGAACCCAGAACATTGATATTTGTGACATTTTAAGGCAGGAAACTCAATGGCTCAATGATAAAGGGTCCTGATGGAGCAGAGATAGAACTATTGGTTCCACATTTCTGCCACAGAGCTCAATGGAGTCCTTTAATGCCCTCTCTGCTTTTCCTTCTGGTGGCGCCTCATCTATCACATGTCACTGGAGCCTCAAGTATGTGAGAATGATGGAAGTTCCCTGGTTCTGCACCTCTGTTATTCCATTAGTTATGCCTACTTCAGCTTCAAATTCCTTCAGTTCATTCCCATCCCTGCCACACATTACCGACAGACACATGGACATTGATACCGTATAGCAGTAGATGCACATTGATCATACATACAGAAGTGGCCTGCCTAGTGGGCTGGAGCAGCAAGGCATTCTTCCTGACAAGTGTGCTACTGCCACTTTCTAGGAGGAAAAAGGGTGAGGCAGCAGGGAGATTGCTCTAGTGTATGTGCATTGGCAGGGGTGCAAGATTGAGTCTGCTGGCGAACCTGTACCTGTGTTGACCTCTCTGCTGCCGCACAACCCCCCACTCTTAGTAAGTGGGAGGGGTAGAAACCCACTTGCTGTGATGCTTGTGTTGTGGTTCCACTCCCCCGAGGCAAGTCACCTCGGCACATGATTTTATCCAGATTCTTTTGTGATGTTTTAATGATGCACACAGGCACTTTTTCACCTTGGTAAAACAAACAAAAAGAATCTGCATTCAGCTGCAGCATGATCCACATATCAAGATACGTGTTTATGTTTTTCAAGTCCCTGAATGCAGAGTACGTAGAGGTAGGTACACCTCTGGATTTCAGGATCTACTTCCTTTTTGCAGTCGAGCACCAAGATCCACTAACTAGAGCCAGATGCCAAAAACTAGGGCTGCCATACGTCCAGGTTTTCCTGGACATATCCGGGATTCGTTCAACTGAAATAGTGTCTGGGCAGAATTTCCGGAAATTGCTCAAATGTCCAGAAAACCTGGAGACATGGCAACCGCCTTTTAAAAAAGCTCCACAACTTTCAGAAGGCAGTGCCCAGCTTATGCTGCCTTGAGAGAAGCAGCATAGGCCAGGCATTCCCTTCAGAAGGCAGTGCCTGGCTTGTGGCGCCCAGAGTGCTGCACCGCTTCTCTCAATGTTCCCGGGGGGGGGGCTAAGGAGGAAAACAACTGGAGAAAGGTAGGTTAGATGGGATGAGGGAGGGAGGGGGGTGAATGAGGAAGGGTCACCGGCAAGGAGGGGTAGGGGGTGGAGATGTGGGATGGGGGTGCCCCCAAATGTGTCCAGGTTTCTGTAACCCAGAATATGGCAACCCTACCAAAAACATATCCAGAAATAAAGAATTCTGAACACAGAAATTGGTTCTGAAATTGGGCCATAACAGAACTTAACTCAGTCTTATTACACAAAAATCCACTCCTTGTTACCCTGTACCTCACCCTCGTCCTTTCTACAGTATAGTTTATATGGGGGGGGGGAGAGAGAGAGAAATTGCTGCCATTATTAATGGATGTGCTTCCCATGTAAGTAGTATAGTGCACACCTTACATTTAAAGTACACGTATCCTAGAATTCTGGGAACTGTAATTGTTAAAGGAGCTGGGAATTTTAGATCTGTGAGGGATAAAATACAGTTCCTAGGATTCTTTGAGGGAAAGGTGCTTTAAATGTATGATGCGTACACAGCTTTCTCTACATCAGATCACCCAGAGATTTACCAGTGGATCCCTATCAACTTTTTGTCTGGAGGACTCAAGCAATGGTGCATTTTATCTTTCTGGATAAATCCACTCTATGACTTCATATTCATTACTGATCCAGTTTCAATTTGAAGTGGTCACCGAATACTAACTTTGTGGCCTCATGCACAGATCCATGAACGTTCTTTCCGCATTGGCCTTTGAAGATTAAATCCTTGTTTCCTTCCCACATGCTAAATTGAGCTCTCAGCTGGGGACTGGGAGGGATGTAATAGGCAGAGTAAGGTAAACTTGCCTTTCCTGTCTCTGAGGTGGACCAGAAAATCAAATGTTACTCAGCAAGCAGTTGTTCAACAGCAGGCGCACCTGCAGCCTCCCTGCTGGCAGGCGTATCAATTGCCAGGCATGTCCCTTTCGCCTCAGTACACCTGATTTTTACAGCCTCAATTGGAATTCATCTTCACTCTCATTCCCCTCACACCATTTCCTAGCGCAAATCAAGGGTCATTGAGTGCCTCATGACACAGATGAAAACATCTCACCTCGGTGTTATGTGTATAATAACTTGTCGTAAATGTGTAAATGACTAGATTGACAGTATGAGGGGCTGCAACTACGGCAGAGGAACAGGAAAGTCTCACTCGGTTTGCTTTTTGCAAAGGAAAACTCCTTCAATTTAAGGCAGGGGTCGGGAACCTTGGGCCTGAGGGTCCAGGCCTCTTTATCTGGTCTCCCCAGATGGAGGTTGGTCCATTATGGCAAGAGGGGCACTGCCCCACTACACTCATCTGGGCCTCAGCCACCTCTTGGCTGCCTGCCTTCTTACTTACATCCAGTCCAGGGTGTGGCACTGTCTGTCAGCTCCCTCCTCCATTGTTGCCCTTGAAAAACTCAGCAAGGAAGAGGATGGGGACAAAACTAGAATGAGTAGACTCCACCTGCTCTGGGCTCTGGCTGTACCCACTGTTGGGCTCCCTGCCTTCCATCTCACCAGTCCCAATTGGCACCAGCCACCATTGCTCTTACTGGCTCTGCTTTGCATCTTCCTCAAGTGTAAATGAACTCTAACAGTGCATCTTTGCTTGCTTGGATAGAGAATAGAGAGGGGTGTGAGAGATTGTATAGAAACTATTAGCCGACTGTATAAAGGTAATATTTACATTCTTTGCTCCTTCCTCCTTTGCCTCTGCCCATCAGAGGCACATGGACCCCAGAAGGTTGTCCAGAAAGGAATGTGGGCCCTCAGACAGAAAAAGGTTCCCCACACCTGATTTAAGGGAAGTATTATGGAACTTAAAGACCAAACGGCATGGAAATTGCAAATTAAGGTGCCTGCCTTAAACTCAGTGACATGGAAGCAGAAATTGGTACATGGGAAACTGCCTTATGTCAAACCATTGGTTGATCCAGTTCAGTTTTGTCTAAACTGACTTTCAGGGTTTCAGACCAAGGTCTACTGCTAGTGTTGCATCCAGAAATCCAGTGGTTAGAGAAAAATAAAATTTTTCTTATTTGTTATTATTAGTAATAATAATTAGAGAACCCCTTTTGGACTTGTTGTGTGAAAAGGAAAATGGACAAATTTGAGACACTTGGGTCTGAAGATTAGAAACATATTGCTTAAGAAAAGTTTAATAGTTGGTTGTCATCCAAGAGTGAATGTTGTGAATAATTTTGTGCAACTCACAGATGGAAAATCTGAGTTCCTTTTTTATTTTTATTTCGTTCCTTTCCCTTTTCTTCTTCTTTGGTGTCCTCTGCTCTGGGCCGTTACTGGGTTCCAAGGATTACACACACATGAAAGTAGTGGATGGTTAGTAGAAAGGCCTTAAATGAAAGGCAGGAAAGTGAAGACCTTCTAAGAGAAGAAAGGAGAGCTCCCAGGTGAGAGCTGGGAGGGCCCACCTTCTGTGGGCGACAAGGGTTAAGAGCTATGTCTGAGAGAGGATTCTGCATTTTCTTTCCTCTTCCTTTCCCTGTTTTTATTTAATTGGTTTATTTTATCTTATTGTATAGTGAATAAGCTTTAATAAAACTGGGGAGGGGGGGATTTCTTCCCTGAAACTAGTGTTTGCATTTGGAAGAAGTCCTACTGTTGGCACCAATAGTTTATGACAGTAGGTTGTTTTATTGCATGGAAACTGCAATATGCGTGCCAAATTTTGCCTTCTGTTCTGATTGATTTTACATAAGAATATCTTCCTTTAAGAAACGTACTATTAGAATACATTGGGAATTTATCAGCTGTCACCTTTGCATCTGCTTCTGTATCATATTTTATAGTTGGTTTTAAATTCCCCTCTGTGTTCGCCTTGTTCATTTTTGAACCCTGCCCGCCCCACTAACCCAAGTTCTTAAACTTGGTGATATCGGGGGAATCATCATCACAGAAATAGTGTGGATTCAACTAGGAATGGCTCTCAATTAAATTCATCCTCTCTATTCAATGTTTTGAATGATCACATATCACCTGAAAAGTGTGCGCACGTGACTCTTTCAGGTATCCGCTACCTTTTGCAAGCAGCCTTTAACAAAACAATCCTGTGCAGAAAGCTTCTAACGGGCCCCAGAGGAAAACTTTAAAGGAGAAACTCAGAGAGAAAATATCTGGGGTGCAGTTCAATCATTACACCCGATGGAGATGTTCAACTATTCTGCTTAGTCCAAAGTATGCATGTGGTAGCCTTTCATACATCACATAAGTGCTGCAATTCTATTTTTTTTTTAGTTTTATAAATTTTTATTAAGCTTTTCCTTTACAAATAAATCCGTACAACCATGTTTACAAATTTTCTGTTTTTGAACTTCCACCAGCACATCCCTCAATCATCCATTTTTCTTATCTTCACGCATTTTCTATATGATATTGCCAATTTAATATTATCTTTCCATCTCTATTTCTTTTTTACAATATACCTTATACTATCACAAAGCTCCTTAAAACCCACTAGCGTTTTCTGTTCATCACAGATAGTTTTCAGATAATCCGTGAACTTTCCCCAGTCCCCATATGTGCTGCAATTCTAGATGTATCTCTTATAGGTTGCTTTTTGAAGATTTCATTTTGGTCTCCACAGAACAAATTTAAAGGACATCAGCTCATGAGAATGCAAGAGAAAAATGGAGAAAAATCTTATCATCATTTCAGTGTGCTGTACTGTCTTCAGTGCTGCTGTTTGATATTTGAATATGTACCAATCCAGAATTAATCTGAATAAAGAAACATGAAGATGGAATGCTACTGGTAACCTGTGTGTGTGGCTGTGCTTTGTAATATTGAGTTGATTGTACAGTATAATTAGCATCATTCCCTTTTGATTAATCAATATTATGCATGGATTATGGATGGAATTTTTTGAATCTGGATCTGGATCTGCAAGTCTTGATCATGATGAGAACTAGTGCCCCCCCATTCTGCTAAAAATACAAATCATTATCACATATAATGTGATATGTGGACGGTTAAGTCCATCAAAGGCGACTATGGGGTGCAGTGCTCATCTTGCTTTCAGGCCCAGAGAGCTGGCGTTTGTCACAGACAGCTTTCTGGGTCATGTGGCCAGCATGACTAAACCACTTCTGCTGCAACTGAACACTGCGGCAGAAACCAGAACACATGGAAACACCATTTATCTTCCTGCTGCAGTGGTACCTATTTATCTACTTGCACTAGAGTACTTTCAAACTGCTAGGTTGGCAGGAGCTGGGACAGAGCAATGGGAGCTCACCCCATTGTGGGGATTCAAACTGCTGACCTTCTGGGTACTTAAGTGTACCTTTCATAAGAAACCAGAGGCCTTTCTCCTGGGCATGGTAGGCCAATTGGTGTCAAGGAAAGACAGGACGTTTTTTATGTATGCTACAACAGCAGCAAGAGTTCTTCTAGCAAAGTATTGGAAGACACAAGAACTACCCACGCTGGAAGAGTGGCAGACGAAAGTGATTGATTATATGGGACTGGCTGAGATGACTGGCAGAATCCGTGACCAAGGGAAAGAGACGGTGGAAGAAGATTGGAAGAAATTTAAAGTTTATCTTAAGAACTGTTGTAAAATTAATGAGTGCTAAAATGTCATGGGTAATGTAAAACAGAATTGCAGTGATAAATAATTGGGTAAGAGGAAAAAGATTAGAAACTGAATTACAAGTACTGAAATTAGGGGTTGCTGGAAAAGTTTAAAACAGGGATGCAGAAAAGGGAGGTATGGGGAAGTCGTGGAAACAAGGTTCAAGAAAGAGAGGTTAAGAAATTATATGTGTTTACATGTTTGTCTGTTTATGTGTCGTCAATTGTTAGTTGTATTGTGTTTTAATATATGTTGTAAAATCAATAAAAATTTATTATAAAAAAAAAAACTGCTGACCTTCTGATCGGCAAGCCCAAGAGGCTCAGTGGTTTAGACCACAGTGCCACCCGTGTCCCATGATTATTATATGGATGATATTATACTCATGTACTTTCCAGGTTCCCTGAAGTAACTACAAACAAAGATAAAGCATGTAATTGTCTACAAAAACTTAACATATTCAGACTCATAAATTTATGGCTGCCAGTCAGGACTAAGTTCAAGGTGCTGGTGTACAAAGCCTTATACACCTAGGGACCAGGATACTTAAAAGCTTATCTCAACCCTTATACACCCAGTGTTCACCCCATACTGCAGGAGAAGGTTTCCATCCCATCCCATCCCATCATTTAGTGGTATTTTAATGCATATTTTATATTGTTTTATATATAAACTGCTTATATATAAATTCTATGAAATGAATAAAATTAATTGGGAGGCTCATTCTGTACATTGTAGAAATGAGGCCTTTGGCATCCCTGTACAGCCTGGGACCTTCCTCTTTCAGAGATATTATACTTTTAAATTATGCATTTTCCCTGTATATTTAGTCACAATTTTTAAAAAAGGCAATACACAATCGAATCAGACATAAGTGAGCGCTCCTGTAGTACCTGTAGTAACAGCAGATACTTGCAGGAAGTTACCGTATTTTTTGCTCTATAAGACTCACTTTTTCCCTCCTAAAAAGTAAAGGGAAATGTGTGTGCGTCTTATGGAGCGAATGCAGGCTGCACAGCTATCAACAGAAGCCAGAACAGCAAGAGGGATTGCTGCTTTCACCGTGCAGCGATCCCTCTTGCTGTTCTGGCTTCTGAGATTCAGAATATTTTTTTTCTTGTTTTCCTCCTCCAAAAACTAGGTGCATCTTGTGGTCTGGTGCGTCTTATAGAGCGAAAAATACGGTACATATATCAGGGCTGCCTATTATTAGGCAGAAGGAGGTGACTGCCTCAGGCTGCGTAGGTTGGGAGGCAGTGGTGCCCCTGAGCAATTCCTCCTGAGCTCCCTGAGATTCCCTTCCATTGGAGACTAGAGCTGTGTGTCATGCACCTTGCCTGCCACCCTCAGGGGCAGTGCAATGCCCTGTGGCTAGAACTGAAACAGGATACTTTACTATATGTGGAATGGAGATGTGTGTATCCCATTTGTCCTCAATGAGCAAAATGTATTGGGCTAGCCTTGTACATAGAGATGGAATACAGGCATAATTACATCCATATATTAAAAATAAATTGGAGGAAACCCCATGTACTTATAACAGCTTCCTGCTTTTCTGAATATGTCAGTGGGTATGAAGCCATAGATTACACATAAGCAGCTGGGCAGCTGGACAAGGCAAGACTGCCAACTCCAAGCACTCTGGGCCATGGAATTTGATTGAGATGAATGCTGTCGAAAGCCATATGGTGCATTTAGGTTCACCACTAGCAAAAGGATCAAGAAAGCGCTGGACGCGTTCCATGCCATGATGATTATATCCCCCTTTTAATATTCCATCCAAGGAGAGTGCATTTGATTCTTCGTGAAAGAAAGAGCATCCTGCCTCATTAATCTCAAGGGGAAACTGCGAGTGATTGGTTTCAAATTGAGTCAGGACCCCATATATTTTTTTGAAATCCGGGACTTTCAACTTTGTCAAATGAAATTATTGGGTTTGCAGTACCAGCCAGGAGGTCACTAGCTAGTGACCTGAGCATCAATGTATTGAGCTGATATGCACAGATTAATTCAAGGATGGGGAAGGTATGGACCAGATGCTGCTGGTTTTAACTAATCTCATCCCTGGACACTGGCTTTGTGAAGTGGAGCTGATGGAAGTTGCAGTCCAATAACATCTGGAGAGCTATAGGTTTCCCATCCCTGGATTAAGCCATCCATGTCTCAACTTAATTATTAGCATCACAAACCTATGCATGACAAGTGGGTATAGAATTGCAGTCTTACTGCACAATCCTAACAATGGCTACTCAGAAGCAAATCCTATTGAGTTCAGTAGTGCTTACTCCCAGGTAAATTGGCTTAGAATTGCAGCCTTAGTCTATGCACTTTTACTTGGGGGCAAACCTCATTTAAACTCAGTGAGACTCCTTCTGAGTAGGGAAGCATATTGAGTCACACAACTTCAAGCAAATCCCAAAATTATAACTTAATTGGTTTGCCGTATCAGGCAAGGGCCAGCGTGTTAACTACTTATTTAACTCACTCAAAATATTTCCTGAAGAACTCCAGCTGATGCAAATATTATATTGAAAATAACCTCAACTGAGTGACTGATCCCATCCACCCCGCTTTCAAAATTTGGATTGGTGAAGAAACTCCTCATATACAAGTCTATATAAATTGTGTTCTTTACTAAAGGACACTGAAGGTGCTTTCAGTGTTAGCCATCAGCTTATTGATTTCAGTGGGTCTGCTGAGGATGACTAACATTGGATGTCATCCATAGGCTGCTTTGGATGGCTATGTGCAGTGGCGTAGCGTGGGTTGTCAGCACTCGGGGCAAGGCAAATAATTTGTGCCCCCTAACCCGTGGATTTGCGCTCCCTAACCCTAACCCCCAGATGTTGCGCCCGGTGCGGCTGGCCCCCCCTGCACCCCTCACGCTACGCCACTGGCTATGTGATAGGTGTACAGACTGTAGGGTGAATTGCCTGCCTGGTACAAAAGGTTTGGATGTTGCCTGTTGCCTAGATAGCCTGACAAATAATGCTGGGGAGGAGACAGTGGTTGTGGTGCACATCAGCGTCAATGACATGAGAAAATGTAGCCATGAGGTCCTGGAAGCCAAATTTAGGTTGCTAGGTAGGATGCTGAAAGGCAGCTTTCTCTGAAATGTTATCAATTCCATGTGCAGGGCCAGCGAGACATGTGCATCTTCTCATTAAATATTTTAAATAGTTTGGAATCTGTTAATGCAACAGATAATACTGCTTACGTATGTAAGCTTTGTTATTTATCTAGACTGTTGTCTGAAGGAAAAAGAAGAAAACAGTAATTGTCTTTCTGCTAATACATTCCACCACCCCTTCAAAATCTAATACTTAATAAACAAAGTAAATTCAAACAAGCAACCAGATAGGTGATTAGTTTTAAAGTTTATCTTTTTTTTCTAAAAAGGAAAAAAAAAGGAAAAAATAACATATTTCCATTTTTGCTGTCTAATTGGTCCTATTCTAGAATGCAAGGAGAAGTTAGTGGAAGATAAAAGGAGCATATCAAGAAAGAAAGAAATATTCAAAGTTGAATAATTTAAGATCACATCCATAATTAATGGCATTTGGAAGACATCCTTTGGTGCTCTAATCATAGCTCAAAATGTGCTAATTAGAGCAGTTTGGTGCAAATCAGACCATGCAGGTGTGGAATAGCATCTTTCATTCTTAACAAGAGACGCTGCTGCCACTGGATCTCCCCACGTAAGCGCTCACACTTTGTGAATGTTCCTCCAGTTACAATATATTTGAGAAGTAAATGTGGTTAACAATTATTCCTTGCAATGAGATTCCTTATAATTATTGCCTTGTTAATCTGGGCTTGATCATATACTTGGAAGACAAATTGGCTGGAGTTTTTATTGATAGTTTATTAAAGTTTTCATATTCTTTTAAGAAAGCAGTCATCATTCCCCACATCACACCTTCCCTCAGTCCCCACCATTAACATTTTTACCGTAGTATTTCTACTTCTGTCTTTCAATTTTTTAATCATGTAATGTGATGGTAGGGTTTATGTTAGGTAGTTAATCAAAGAAGGGGTTGAGTATGCAGTTAGGGGTTACCCCCAGACTGTCAGTGTTTTCTGGGAGAGATTCTTTCGCATGCAACTCCTGGTGGAACAGACTTCTTGCAGTTAGGAAAGTGCCAGTGAAAGGTACTAAAATTATGGGATAATAAGCTATCGATTGATGGGAATCTGTATAACCTCCTTGCAAACAAATCAGGTTGAATGCTCATTGTCATTCCTGGAAAGAAATCAGTACGAATGCTCAATAAAGAACAGACAATATATAACCTCTGCCTAAAGGTTTGTGCAACTTTCAGGGTGAATGTTCAGTCTGGAGGAGCCCAGAACAGGCAGTCTGGAGGAGCCCAGTAACAAATAGTTTGTAATGGAATCAGATATGACTAAAAGGTGGTTGGAGACATTTCACTTCAGCTCTGTGCCTCCTACCTTTCTTGACTTTGGAAGTTACTCAACAGAGAGCTTCAGAAATTCACTCCAAATCTTTTGGAAGCTTGTGTTTTTGTGTGGTTTATTAAAAAGGATTTTCCCATGGCCTGCTAATTGTAAGAGGTTCTGCATCTAACCAGCCATGTCCGGTGCGACTTGGGATTTGCAGAGTTTGAGGATTATTCATTTTGCTGCTGGATTATTCATTTGCTTGTCCTGGGGAGCCATCTTTCTTGCTCTTCTGACAACCCCCATCTGTTAGGGATATGGCCAATTACAGCACTGACAACTCTCCAAGGTGTTGTCTTTAAACAGCGATGGTTGCCCAATCATAAGAGCTAAGCATTGAAGTGAGGGCGGGGAACCTGTGGCCCTCCAGATGTTGTTGGATTCAAACTTCCATCAGACCAGACAGCATGACTAATGGACAGGAATGAAAGAGCTGAAACCTAACATAATCTGGAGACAGCCACAGGTTCCCCATCCATGCATTAAACAAATGCTTAAAGCACCAAGAAATGGTCATGAGGGATATAAAGATGATTGTAAGAGAAGAAGGGGAAAGTGCTTTTCCCTGAGAGTGGATATAATGAAAGAGAGCCAGGGTGACACATTTCCTTCCAAAACTGGGATAGTGAATCCCCTGAAAGGACCAATAGTAGCCCTAGCACTTATTTCTGAATCAACTTACTCCCTCACAACTCTTAGAAGTTAAAACTTCTTTCAGTCATACTTTGGTCTCAAGCAGAGACTAATCACTGCCATGTGGTTTACGCTGTAAAAACGATTAGTAGGGATTTGTGCTCTTTTCATTCCGCAAAAGGAATGGTGGATCATAGAGCCGAATTTCACATATCTATGAAATGGTGAGGAAGCGGGTGGCGCTGTGGTCTAAACCACAGAAGGTTGGCGGTTTGAATCCCCACGGCGGGGGTGAGCTCCTGTTGTTCGGTCCCAGCTCCTGCCCACCTAGCAGTTCGAAAGCACGTCAAAGTGCAAGTAGATAAATAGGTACCACTCCAGCAGGAAGGTAAACGACATTTCCGTGTGCTGATCTGGTTCACCGGAAGCGGCTTAGTCATGCTGGCCACATGACCCGGAAAAACTGTCTGCAGAAAACTTCGGCTCTCTCGGCCAGTAAAGCGAGATGAGCGCCGCAACCCCAGAGTCGTTCATGACTAGACCTAATGGTCAGGGGTACATTTACCTTTACCTATGTGGAATGGTGAAACATGTCTCATCATATTGGAATATATTTCTGTCTACTTATCTGTGGATCAAAGTGGATCAAAATAACTGCGGCTCATTGCATGCATAATATTATCCATAACTGTAGAACATATTAATGCAATTGGTATGGGAAACAAGCAAGATGAATTTGAACTCTTAAAGGCAAATATTACCTAATAAACATTACAGGAAAATGAATGTCAACATCCATGATTAGAATGTAGAAACTGAGGGGTTCAACCTGCTCAAAAGGAACAGAACTTTCTGACAGTAAGAGCTATTTGACAGTGGGACGGTCTCAAGAAGTGGTGGATTCTCCTTCCTTACAGGTTTTTAAGGAGAGGTTGGATGGCTATTTGTCATGGATGCTTTAGCTAAGGTTTCTGCATTGCAGGGGGTAGGACTAGATTAACTTTGACCCTCAGGGTCCCTTCCAACTCTACAATTCTATGATTTTATCAGTACAATTCTGAATCTGAATGCCCAGAAGGAATGTTTGTTTCAGAAACCCTTCTGTATGTTCCACCTGGGATAGAAGCAAATTGAGTGGGATGAGAGAGAGTTAGTGCACCTAGATAAAGGAACCTTTGTAGTTCGGTTCACCACCACCCCCTTGTTCTTTTTCACCAGTTATTCAGACTGTTTTATTCTGGTAGGCTTTTGTCATGTGTGGTGGAGAATGCTTTTATGCTTCTTTTTCATTTTCTTTTAAACTGTAGTTCCTGTCCTTGGTTATTTTATATTTCTGTGGGTTTTTTGTGTTTTTTGTGTGTTTTTTTGAAACTGCAATGTTGAATGTTGTTAAATGTTGCAAGCCCTAGGTCATGTTTTTCCACCAGAAGGGAAGGGTATACATGTTTCAATGAATAAAAGAAACATTATTGCTCATGGTTAGCTTAATTATGCAATTAATTAAATTATCTGATGGTGATATGTATTTGCAATCCTGCCAGCTGCACAGCACACTTCAATTTAGTTGTGAATGTGTGGTTTTGCTTTGGACTTTGAAAATCACAAAGGGTTGGATCCGCTGCCCTTGGGTTCAATTGCAGCCAATGTGAAAAGTTAGTTGTGATTAAGTCCCATTGATTTCAGTTGCACCTGATTACAACTAACTTGCTCTGGTTAGAAACCATATATTTGTTGCATCCTATACTTCTTTATGGATCATCAACAAGTCAAGGAGAACACATGACTGCTAAGAATGTGAACCTATTTAAAGATAATTATGAAAAATGTTGGACGGAAGTGAAAAAGGACTTAGAAATATGGTCAAATTTGAAGCTTTCATTGCTAGGCCGAATTGCTGCGATAAAAATGAATGTATTGCCAAGGATATTGTTTTTGTTTCAAACATTGCAAATTTTGGACAAAATGGAATGTTTCAAGAAGTGGCAGAAAGATATTTCTAGATTTGTCTGGCAGGGCAAGAAGCCCCAAATAAAATTTAAAATACTAACTGATGCTAAAGAAAGGGGTGGATCTGCCCTGCCAGACCTTAAGCTTTATTATGAGTCAGCCGCATTTTGTTGGCTGAAGGAATGGCTACTTCTTGAAAATACTGACGTATTGGATTTGGAAGGGTTCAATAATGTATTTGGTTGGCATGCATATTTGTGGTATGATAAGGTCAAAGCACATAAAGTGTTGAAAAACCATATTGTCAGGAAAGCACTGTTTAATGTCTGGATAAGATACAAGGATTTGCTTGAAAACAAAACTCCAAGGTGGTTGTCACCAATGGAAGCAAAGGCTCTGAAAAAGCTCAATATGGAGGCCAATTGGCCGAAATATTGGGAGATATTGGAACAAGAAGGAGACAGATTAAAGCTGCAGAGTTTTGAAAAACTAAAAAACAAAGTACGGGATTGGCTTCATTATTATCAAATAATGGAGGTTTATAATTGGGATAAGAAAATTGGGTTTCAGGTGGAGAAATCAAAATTGGAAACAGAATTGTTAGATCCTAAAACTAAGAATTTGTCAAGAATGTATAACTTGCTGTTGAAATGGAACACTCAGGATGAAATGGTGAAATCAGCTATGATTAAATGGGCACAAGATGTTGGACATAATATTATGATAGCTGACTGGGAACAGTTATGGACCACAGGTATTAAGTTTACGGCATGTAATGCCTTAAGAGAGAATATAATGAAAATTATATACAGGTGGTACATAACACCAGTCAAGCTTGCAAAAATCTATCATTTGCCCGATAATAAATGTTGGAAATGTAAAGAGACCAAAGGTACATTCTTTCACCTTTGGTGGACATGCCCAAGGATTAAGACCTTCTGGGAGATGATCTATAATGAAATGAAAAAGGTATTTAAATATACCTTTCTGAAGAAACCAGAGGCCTTTCTCCTGGGCATGGTCGGCCAATTGGTGCCGAAGAAGGATAGAACTTTTTTTATGTATGCAACAACAGCAGCAAGAATACTCATCGCAAAGTATTGGAAGACACAAGATCTACCCACCCGGGAAGAATGGCAGATGAAAGTGATGGACTATATGGAACTGGCGGAGATGACTGGCAGAATCCGAGACCAAGGTGAAGAGTTGGTGGAAGAAGATTGGAAAAAAAAATAAAGTTTATCTACAGAAACATTGTAAAATCCAGGAATGTTAGAAGGATGTTGGAATGAAGTAATGTGGTTTTAGCAGAAATGATATAAAAGATTAGGTAAAAATTGATTTTTTAACTGCTGAAAGACGAGAGTGTAAAATTATAACATTAAGATAAACTATTAGGATAAAAACCAAGCTGGAAAGGATTTGCTGAAATATTTAATTGAACTAGAATACAAAAAAGGGAGGTGTGAGGAGGTCAGGGAAATAAGTAAATGAAAGACAAGACATGGAAAGATGGAAATGTTTTTAATTGTTCTTATTTTTCTGTATTATGTATTCTCTGTTTCCTTTTTTCTTTTTTCTCTTTTTATCTTTTTTCACATTTTTGTAACTTTTTTGAAACTTTAATAAATATTATATAAAAAAGAGAACACAACAGCTGGTGTAGGTGGAAATTGCAGTGATGAAATGTGGAGGGTGGCACATTGAGTTATTTCATGTTTTGCATCCTAGGGAATCTGAGGCTTTGTCAGAGAACTCTGAACTCTTTCTCAGTGGCATTATGAAGCCGTTTTCTGTGATGAAAAGACTGCATATGCAGATCAGAACTATTGAGTGAATTGGGAGAGAGGAAGTTGGCTGTGGTCAATGCTGGGGAGACCAGACCAACCTAACCTGCCACCTGTCAAGTACTCTGGGCTTATGTTCAGTGTCATTCAGAAGAGCCTGGATCAATGCAGCTCCTTTGGAAATGCTTTCCTGCTCCAGCACATGCCAAACACTCCTGTTTTGAAGCAGCGCCTTTGTGGAGTGCAGCTCTAGGACTGAAGCATTACAAGAGATGCACAGAATGACAATCTGGACAACATCAAGGTTTCTGCATCTGTTAATATAATTCTGTTGTTTAAAGGGGGGGAGATGATGTTACAGGGAAACGGCAGAGAGTAGGTGTTGGGTCCAATGCTTATAATTCCCCCCATTTGACTGGTTGTGTTGCCTCCTGCTGTGGCATTTGAAGAAGCTGCCTAAAATCTGAGTTTGTGTTTTCAAGTAGTCTGACTTACCAAAATCCTGTCAGCCTGGGTCTGTGTGTCACCATCCCGTCCACTAACTGCTGCTGGCACAGTGAATCACCTGGTGCCATTTCACTGATGACAAACCCTGGAGCCGGCACTGGTGTATAGCAGTCACTCGCTGGCATTACTATACCCCTGGCCCTAGTCCTGAGGCTGAGATGTCATATAAAGGCTCTTGCTTGGCCACCAGTAGAGAAACATATGGGGTGGAAAGAGTGCCCTGGGGAAGCCTGCTGGAGACTTTCAACATTTGAAAAGCCTTTTTCTGCCATTAAATTTATAGGAAATGGTTACTGATAGCCATTCTGTGATGAGCCAACAGTGGGCAGAGCTTGAGAGGGGGAAAGTGTTCTGGATGAATTCATCTAGAATAGATGCCACACTGCTTCCATTTTCACCATGACTACCTCAGATTAAAATTCCCTATGCAGATCGGCTCTGAAGTAAACATTGTTGCATTTGATGAGTCTATTCACAAACAGGTGACTTTTCCTTTCTTTTTAGTCCAACAGTCCAACACAACCCCTGTTTGGAAATGATATGAAAGCAATTCCTTTTGTGACTTTAGTGTCTTATTCATGAACATGCATATGCATATTGAACATAAGCCTACCAATTTGTTATCAGCTAGCTTTCTGGCAAGCTGTACAACCAAGGGGGGAAGCAAAATAAAATAAGTAAGTTTATTTTTATTGAATAAAATGCTGTCCCAGATGTTCTGAAACCGCATAGAAAGAGGGGAAGGCACTGGAGCCAAGCTGATCAGCCCATTTTAAGAAAGACAAGAGAAAAGAAGGAACTGTAATAGGATGGAAGGATGGGGCAGTTTCAGGAGGAACTAGGGGCTGTCTATTAAGAGTGGGCAATAAATTGAAATAATAAGGTTAACAGGCCCAACGTGTGGTAGGAATGGTACAGAACTCATACACTTTTATAGACAAGTGTTCTTGCTCATGGGCAGGCACTGTTTTGATTTAAGAATTAAAATGAGAGGAGAATTTGAAAGAAAGGAGGAACTTTGCCCTAGCTAAGAAAAGGGAAAAAGGAGAGGGTTAAAGACTACAGGGAAAAAGGAAAAAAATCCAAATAGCACATCTGTAGTAAAATGCAAGCATCTAGAGAAAATTTTAAATAATTTATTAAAGGGGCGGCAGCAAAGAGACCAACTGAGCAGTTAAAATAAAAGCATCCCACACATAATGGGGTCACGTGAGAGAAAACAAGGACAAGGCAGGGAGCAGCTGCCCTTTTCCTCTTTTGTTTATTGTGAGGCAAAGGTGAATAACGAGTTTGAGACTTTTAGCAAAGTCATTTCACCCGCGGGAAAATCTATAGCAATTAAAAGAATCCACTGAAGAAAGAAATATGGCTGAGGAATGTGCTAGGATCCTTGTCCCCAGCTGCCAGCATTTGTGTCCTGTTTTAAAAATTCAAAAGGAGCATTGGCATCAAATATTAGTTTCAGTCTTTTACTAAAGAGATTTAATGGTCCACAATTCAATTTGAAGTGAAAGTATCCCCCAAACGACTCTTTATAAAGTCTTTTGGAGACCAAAGTCAATATCTATGGTCCTTCCGAGATGCTGCTATTGATTACCTGTCTGAGCCAATGAGCATTAAAATCCAAGGAGATTCAGGAGTACATCTCACTATTACAAAACCTTGCACCTAGTAAAATTGGCATGTATTGACAGGTCCATGGAAAAGCCCAGGAGTATAAATAAAATATGTTGTCTTCCTTCTGCTGAGATCTAATTTGAAGTTTTGTAGGCTTCAGCAGTGTCTAAGCTAACAACATCTGATCGAGCATTATTATGCCCTGATTTGTGTGGATAGACTCTTGTGGCGATGCGTTTGCTGTCTCAGTGTATGTCAGTCATAAATATGACAGACTGCAGAAGTCATTGGGTATCTGTGCTTATGTTATTATTGTTCTTAAATTGGTAGTTTATTGTTCTATGTAACCCCCCCCCCCCCATTCTGGCACCATTGGGCAAAGGGTGGGTTTATAAATGTGTACAAATAAATGCATTCCGTTGTTCATTAATATTCTGGTCACCTCTTTTCTCAGCTTGTATAATAATAACATCCTATGGATTTCTCCTTTCATCATCTCTCTGGGCTTTCGCAAACAGCACACAGCAACTGTGGGGGAAATATCAGCCTCATATAACCAGTATGTTTAGCTCTAGTTAATGCATGAAGTGGTTAAGACCATAGAGTAAGCAGTCCTCCAAGGTTTAGCTAGGTCACACACCCTCACCTTGGGAGAAAAGGTCAGCAAAGCCTTTGTTCACTCCTCTTCCACCATGTCAATCCAAACAGCTCAGCCCGTGTACCTTTAACAATTCATCTTTGTGCTTCTATACTATTAATTTAGAAACATTTACTGATTTTGAAACGAAGTTGTACTGTCAGTGTTTTCTTGCTGACCACAGTGTAATATGCCTGTAGAAAAAGAATAAAATCAGGAAGGCATGCAAGTGAAATCAGTCAAGGGCCCTGACTGTACAGCAGTTAGTTTTATTGGCCAAATACCAACTGTGCAGATAGACATAGCGGCAAGCTACTACATACACAAAGCCCTGAACAGATAATAGATGATCACATTTGGCTTCCTAAGTGAAAGGTTTTTAAAAAATCCCAGTCCAAAATACATAATAAAAATAAAACAATAGCAACCCAAAAGCCTCACCCCCCCAAAAAACACATTTTAAAAGGGCAAAGGGGATTTGTTTTTAGATATGAAATTGTTTTTAAATATGCAATTGTTTAAATATGTCTGTATGATTGCTTTAGTTGTTTTTAGATATGCAATTGTTTTGCATTTGTTTTTGTTGTATTGTGGGATCATTTTGAGGTTTTCACTGGAAGTGGTAACAATAATTATAATCAATAGTGGGGGGAAAGTGGGGGAGAGAGAATGGAAAGGAACGGAATCCAGAGCCTCCTCCCTCCTCCCCATAAATAATTGCTGTATCCCCTGGAAAAAAAATCTGACCAGGCCAACATGAACCTAACACAACACGAGGTATGGCTGTATAGGAAACTGCTTTATACGGACTGAGCTAATGGGTCCATCAAAGTCAGTACCATCTGCACTGGCTGGCAGTAACTGGTAGCAAGGGTTTCAGACAAGTATCTCTCTCAGCCCTACCTGGAGATACTGGGAATTGAAGCTGGGACCTTCTGCACGCAAAGCAGATGTTCTGCCACTGCACTACAGTCCTTCCGCAAATAATTCATATAAGGGATAGGACATGCCAAAAGGTGTGTGCAATCTCCTGGATGTGTGTGTTTTTACAAGTCTGGGGAAATTAAGCCTTCTCATATTCGTGCTTCCTAAAGTAATTATTGAAATGTCCATGTCCTACAGGTAAAAGTATATTTGTACCTTAGGTGGCTGAGACCTTGTGTTGTGGACCCCTTACTTTGCCTCAGCCGAAATGTAATGCTAACTGCCTGAAGGCCAGAATATGGCCATGAGAGGAGGACACACAGACCTAAGGCATATTTGTCCTTCTATCAAGGGTCCTCTTCCACCTTTGGAAATAACATGCATTAATTTGAACTAGGGACTACAAGTTAACAAGAGCTGTATTTATTTCTCAGTGGCAGCAACAATTCCAAAAGAAAGATTGGGGTAGGGGGGACCAATAGAGAAATAGCATCACAAGGGTGTCAGAAGCAGTTTTAATCTCTTCGCTGTACTAGAAACGTACTTTGTATCGAATTTTCGGTGCCACACGTCTGCGCATTCCCCTTCGTTTTCACTCTCTCTGCTGGGATCAATGGAAGCTGTTAACAAGGTGCACTCTGAAATAGAAACTGAAAAATGGTTTTCTGTGATGCATCAAAACTGAAAAGGCCTAATGTGCGCAGAAAAATAACAATAGGCAATTGTCTTAAAAGGCACCAGTGGCTTGCCCACATTTATAGCTGCTTAGGCAGGTACATTAAAAAGGTGAGATGGGATGTGAAGTGGATGTGGAAGCTTGTTTCAGAGTGGAAAAACTTGCTTTTGCCTAAGCTGTGAAGGCTATCATGGATTTAAACCCATTCTCCTTCAATGTAAAGTATGCCCAATCTTCTTGCATTTGCTTTCATATTAACCTATAATGTTCTCAACGCTGTACCAATGCTATTCATTGTTAGAGATGGGAGGGCAGATGTGGCAGTTGCCTGGGGTGGGAAATTTAATGGAGTGGCATATTGTGCCATTGTCAGTTGCTGTTTGTTCTATTAGACTATTAGCATGGGCATTCAGGTTGCAACAGAAATTATTAAGTGCAGGGCTTTTTTTTTCCAGCCAGAACTCACTGGAACTCAGTTCTGATTCCTCTCAGGTGGGTGCCATTGCCATTATAAGAGAACAGGGGAAGTGTTCATGTTGAGTTCCAGCACCTCTTTTTCTAGAAAAACAGCACTGAGTGTTTGACTCATCCCTAAACCAGTTTGATATTAGCACTTTCACCATTTCTGCCTAGAGTCCCCTTTTAGGGCCACTTAGTATGTGATACCAGTAGTAATGTATGGAAGTGAGAGCTGGACCATAAAGAAGGCTGATCGCCGAAGAATTGATGCTTTTGAATTATGGTGCTGGAGGAGACTCTTGAGAGTCCCATGGACTGCAAGAAGATCAAACCTATCCATTCTTAAGGAAATCAGCCCTGAGTGCTCACTGGAAGGACAGATCCTGAAGCTGAGACTCCAATACTTTGGCCACCCCATGAGAAGAGAAGGCTCCCTGGAAAAGACCCTGAGTTGGGAAAGATGGAGGGCACAAGGAGAAGGGGACGACAGAGGACGAGGTGGTTGGACAGAGTTCTCGAAGCTACCAGCATGAGTTTGACCAAACTGTGGGAGGCAGTGGAAGACAGGAGTGCCTGGCATGCTCTGGTCCATGGGGGTCATGAAGAGTCGGACATGACTAAACGACTAAACAACAACAAAGTATGTGATAATTTTTGTATTTTGGCTCAAATATGTACAGGACACTGGTGTTTCACATCAATAGTGATGCTGGCCGATTTTGGAAATGGGGATTGAGAAGATGACCACCTCCAGTTCAGCTATTAAAACAAGATATTTTGTCAGATCAGAGTTTGCTCCCCTGAATAATTTAACTTATCATTCTGACAAATGTTTCTCCTTTTAAAAAAATGGTGGGAATTGTAGTTCAGCAAGCGCCAATGGTTTCCCACTCCTGCTCTTCTGCACCTGAGATCATTCCACTACCGCACTTGGACTCCCCCCCCCCAATCCAGCATCTACTGCTTGAGGCAGCTGATTCACTCTGCCTTATGGTAGGGCTGGCTTTGCTCAGAACTCTTGAGAGTGGGAAGGAGAAAATAATCAGAGACTTCTCCAAGAAAGCTTGGAATGTCAGAGCCAATTTGAAATCAGAATGTGATAATTTCATCTGTCACTAATCATCAGTTGTCAATTGTATATTCACATTTAAAGCCCTGTTTTATTGGCAGAGGAAACAGAAGTATTGATTGAGAAAGAATCAGGCGCCTGGCTCCTCACATTTGCCAACAGAAGCAGAAATTTATAAAAGTGTATGCCTTCCCAGCTGCTATGATGATATGTGCTCTGTACATACCCAAGTTTAAAAAAAGAAAAGAAACTTCACAAGCATCTGTCCTTACTGTGCATCCTTTGGCTTTAGGCTTTACTGCGTTCCGTCCTTTGATATCAGAGATCTTCTTCTATCACCAAGTGGTAATGTTCCTCAAATACACTGCTGTGCCCCAGATAAAATCTGACAGTTCACTGGGACAGGAGGAAAGCCCTATCTTGAGCTTGCAGGTTGCTTTTTTGATGTGTAAGAAGTACCACTAAAAATGTAGGGTTCTAGAGACAGAAGAATATTTACACGCCATCTAGAAGATCCTTGTTATATATGCCATCATGAAGTCACCTACAGCTTGAAATGTGCTGTGATATCTAAAAAACTAGCAGGGGTAGGAACCTGGATTACATTTTAATACCTAGTTCTCTCTCTATTTCTCTCTCCCCCCCCCATGTGTGTACACTTCTACATACACACAGAGAGACACACACATACATATTTGCACTTTGCACATGCGCAGAAGTGCCAAATTGCAACCCGCACATGCGCATGCGCAGAAGCAGTGCTGTGGGTTGTGAACGCTGTGGGTTGTGAACGTGCCTCCCACATGGATCACGTTCGCAACCCGAGCGTCCACTGTAGTATCACAATGGTATCATCAATATAAATACAACTTTTCCATAACAAGTTGACTATTGATGGGCTACCTTTATTGGTTAATGTCCTGGAAATTGTTATCTCCTGACTTGTAATATTTGGACATGTGAGGTGATGGTCCTTAATGTATTCCCTTTATCATTTTCCGCTGCCCCTGAAAAGTTGATTTCCCCCTGCCTCATCCAAGTCCTGGGCGATAATAATCATAGGAGAAAATGTGTAGCCCCTGAGCGATCATCATTGGAGCATACATTTCAGGGAGACTCCCAAGCCTTGGGCACAAGGTGCAATCCATGTGTAAAGGGAATTGGGGTTGCTCGTGCGTAAGGGGGCTGCTGCTCTAGGCAACGTTGTCTGGCTAAACCTTTCTCTGGCTGGACAGCCCTTTCTCCGTGGCTGTGTCAGTCACTGGCAGAATCCGTCAGTGGGCGTTTCCTGAACTTCTTCCAACATAAAAGCTCTTTGACGCCAAGTCTCCGCCTAGCCTCCCTGCGCGGAAGTCTTCTGCGCAGAGTGGGTGTGGCCAGCGGAGGTCCTGGGCTCTCCCCGCTGGTCTCTGTGGAAGAGTCTTGGAGCCATCTCTCCAAAGTCCTTCCCTGCTCCCCTTTCTTCCTGGTGTCACGCCGATTTCCTTCCCCAAAGGAAGTGTTTTCTCTCTTCCTGCTGGTCCCTTCTCCTGCATCGTTGGGGAGCCTTACCTCCACTCTTGGCTCCGATGGCAGTTCCCTGACACCATGACATTAGGGTTTTTTCCCAGCAAGTTCAGAAAAGCTGTGACTCAAATGCATTGAAACAAATCATGCCTGAATAAGTCATTTCCAACACGTGTAGGAGATGTGGAGTCATGCACAACAGCCCTATTCCAAACACCCATGTTTGTTCAACATCTGCCCTTGCAGCTTGAGTTGTAAGGTCTAAAGGAAGCATCATGTGCTGAATGTGCTTAGACACAAGTAACCCTGCGTTATCAGGATCTTCTTCTTCTTCTTCTTCTCCTTCGGCGATCACTCGTAGCTGAGTAAGATTGTCTTCCATGAACACAGTCTTAACAGTGCATCCGTAAGTGACTGTGGAGGACAATTCTGGATCCACATGTCCTTCCACAGTGGGGACAACTCCGAATGGGAGTTGATTACGGTGTGGATTTGCCAAGCGTGCCTTCCTCTTAGCATGTTTCTCCCTTGTGTCCTGAATTCAAGTGTCTTCAAATCCCACGACACCTTTGGTAAAGGCTGTTCTCCATTGGAGTGCTCGCAGGCAAGTGTTTCCCAATTCTTGGTCATTATACTACATTTTTTTTAGATTTGCCTTGAGACAGTCTTTAAACCTCTTTTGTTGACCACAAAAGGATGCTCTATGGAAGGGTTCACAGCATTCCTACCCCAAGAGGTTCTGTTCCTCTCATAAGCACAGCAGTATCCTTGCGATGGCAGCCTGCCTCTTCCTGAGAAAGGTCACATCCCACCTGTTCTAAACTTGTTATCTTGAGCCCTGGTCTTTTGTAACACAGAGAAAGGCCCCACCCATGTGTATCCTCACACTTAGTTCTTTGGTGCTTTCTTGTGCTAACAGTTCATTACAGACTATTACATCAAAGAAATTAGCTTTTACAAGTGTTGATTAAAGAGGGTGGCTGATGCACAAGTTAGGGAGTTTGTCTAGGTTAATTCTTCACATATGCTAATTCCAGGGGCTTTGAAGTGGGTCTCACATATGACCTAATACACAGATGGGTCTATCTTAATAGAGAAGGGTCTGAAATCCTGTTTTAATGTACCAGTTCTAATTAAAGTTTAACATTTATTAAACCCAAGCATTTAGCTACGACTCTCCACAGACCTATAACAATGTATTAGTGAAAATAGCATTTGTGTGTTCAGACCCAGAGACCTCCCCACTAAATAAAGACACATTTGACTCAAATTTTAGTTTTGGGTTTTGGCAGAATTTAGGGAGACTTTATTGATTACAGAAAAGTGAGTGGTTGAATAGACTCTGGTTTGTCTGGCTCCCTGCACCCTTGCAGGTAGCGCTGACCCAGAGCTCTATCATAGGTCAGCCAAGGGTGAACACCTGAGATAGGCAGAAAGCCCAGGAACAGACTATGTCCACTCCCCAGATGCTCCCCTGGACTCAGGCATGGTCACAACCCCCTCTCGGGGGTTGACCAAACCAAGTTGAGTCCCTGGATTCCTTTAATGGAATACCCTTCACATAGGGATGGTGAGACCGTTTTCCCATCCTTATCACCTGAAACAGTGCCTATCCACAACCTTACAAGTTGTGATGAATTGCTACATGGCGGGCGAAACCCAAATGGCTACAGCCAATCTGCCAAGTGGGGAAAATTCCTGCCATGCCCCTGTCCCAATGACAGACGACACACGACGGCATAGCAAGGTCAATTACAAAGTGCCCTAAATATAGGAAGAGGTGGGCAGGTGTTCCGATGCATGAGCTGAAAGAGGAAGCTCTGGGTCACATGCATAGGTATATATAGGTCCCCCAATCTATTTAGACTGCCCCCCATTGGCCAGATTAAACCCAGCAATGAGGGACCTACCAATCGGGTGTTGTGGCTGCCCAATATACCCACCCACAACACAGAAGGTCAGTCTCCAGGTCTCACCACAACACGTGCCCTCTTTGAGGGAGGATACGCTTTAAAAATGCATTAGGTTGGGGGAAATTGCTTTTTAAAAATGTATATATAGGCAAAACCACACACACACAGAGAGAGAGAGAGAGGAGAGAGAGAGAGAGAGAGAGAGAGAGAGAGAGAGAGAGAGAGAGAGAAAGATTTGCATGAAAATGCTGATTAATTTTCATGAGCACTTTCAAAGAAAGAAATGTAAAATAATTTGGAGAACTGAAAAAGTGAGAGAAACAAAAAATGACATATTTGCCCATCTATAGTGGAGTAAAGGGTGAAAGTCCATTATCTGTACTGCAGCAGTGACCATGATTTCTTAAAAAAACCCCCATAAAAACCCTGCATGTGTTTTGCCTCTCCCAAGATGCCATCTTTACTCAGTGCTCTTTACAATCTCCACACAGGTCTTCTGCTTTGTGAATCCCCAGTGGCAGAGCCTGGCTATTAGATATGCCCCTGTTCCATTCTCCAGGCGGTGGTCTTTGTGAACCATCTTACTATTGAGAATAACCTGCTCTCCTGCTGGGTAGTTAGACCTGCATGCACACAGCCTCACCATCTCTGTCTCACACTGTAAAAGAGTTGTGCCTTCGTTATTGTCTCTGTGTCCTGCCCTTCTATCGATTCAGATTGACTTCCAACTTTAAAAGCAGAGGTAACCATTTCTGACAATGCCAGTAAACAACTGTTTTGACGCCGTTTTCCTGAACAATCCATGAATGAAGTATTCCTTTCCCCTGTATAAGAGATGTAAGAAGAGTTGTTAAGTGCTAGGATTATATGATGGCTCCATCTGGAAATTGGATGCCCAATTGGCTAAGAAGTGAGGTATAGTGTTAATATTTTATCCATCTTTTAATACCACTCTGTGTAGCATTCCAGAATAGACAGCTTGCAGGTTAATCCATTGGTGAACGCAGACTTTCAGTTGAGGAATGAACAAGTTTAGAATTGAGCGAAGTGTCCCTCCTCACAAATCACCACTGCATTCAAGGCCATTTTTTCTCAATTTGGGGGCTGAGGTGGAGTTATTTGAATGTTTTCAGCAGCTGTGGGTCCTTACTATAGCATCGGTTTCTTACTGCCCCGGTATTCCTGAATGCAGGAAAATACCATTTGCTGCAGCTTGTGGTTGTAAATAGTTCTGCTGGCTGATCAGCCTATGGCCTACTCATGCTCTTCTACTAAAAATGATCCCTAGAAGGATGTTAACCTATAGTCCTAGGCCACACTGACCCCATACATTCAAAGTACTTTATAAAGTCCTTGCACAGAGCTACAATTCCCATAGTTGGTCAATCCCAGGGAACTCTAGGAACTGTAGCTCTGTGAAGGGAATAGGGGCCTCTTGATAATTTTCAGCAACCCTCAACAAACTGAAGCTTCCATAATTCTTTGGGGAAATCTATGACTGTTTAAAGTGGTATCATACCATTTTGAATGAATGTGGCTCTAGTCAGGCATTCTGCATGTGCATAAAACCTACATGGCAGCACAGCACGATATGTGCAAATGGTTTTAGATGGCTGTTAGGTGCATAAATTACCATATAGCCTATATTCGAAACAAAAAACAGCCACAATTTGTTGTTGACAATGGACAGCTGGACATATAAAGAGCCCCATTACCTTCAGTAGCTTAGGGCCTCATCAAACCTAAATCTGGCCCTGCCCATTCCATAACAATAATTTTACTATTTATACCCCACACATCTAACTGGGTTGCCCCAGCCACTCTGCGCAGCTTCAAATATATATAAAAACATAATAAAATATTAAACATTTTTAAAAACTTGTCTATACAGGGTTGCCTTCAGATGGTTCAGGAGTCGGATAACTCCATACCCTCCAACATTTCTCCAGTGAAAATAGGGACATCCTAAGGAAAAATGGGACATTCCAGGATCAAATCAGAAACCTGGAGGGCTTGCCTAAATCAGGGACGTCCCTGGAAAATAGGGACACTTGGAGGGTCTGAGATACATGAGGTTTGAAGTGGGAGTGTCCTCTCTGAAAGCAGGTTCCCCATGCATTTTAGACACCTGCCCTCAAGAAAGGCAACACAGACAGCTGCAGCCCATGAATCCCTGCTCTTTCCCTGCTCCCTGGTAGGTTTTAAGCATGATCAGAAAGCCCAAATATGTAGACTGACATTCGCTTTTCCCTTGCAGTTCCCCATGTAGTCACATGTTGAATTGTTTTCTTGTAGAACCTTGTGAGCATGCAAACATCCAGTGCCATATTTTAATTTAAAAGGACACTAAAACGAAGTTAGGAATTATGGAGTAAAACAGAAGTAGTGAAATACATACACTATGACATTTGCTTGCCACTTTTTTATTAGAACCTATTCTTTGTGTTATAATTATTTGATTGTAGACATACATAAATATGCGCATGAAGTCTAGCAGCATTTAATTTTTAAAGAAAAGGATAAGAGGAATGAAAACCAACCCATATTCATGAACTGTATAATAAAAGCAGTGGTAGCAGCATACTGTCATGGTACAACATCCATTTCCTCCCGCAACACACAGCACACTTAGCTACAAGTTCACACATATTGAGACCGCAGTTCAAAATTCAGGGACACGTGAGCATTACATTTAAACACAGCTCACAAAAAATGGTAAGCACTTAACACTTGGATAATTCCAATGCAATCTCCTTCATCATTAAAAAATATATACCTCAAAGCTGAGTTTCCGAAGCAAGTGCTCTAAATTCTGACAAGCCACATTTAAATTCTGAAGATTTGCCAAGTTGCAGTGTTGCGTAAAAATTAAACTGCATATTCCAGTTGATGGAAGTGGGTATAGTTGGTGTTTTGGGCCCAGATGATGATGTTCACCCTGTAAATAAATATTTAGAACATGAACTTCCCATCTCCATATGAAGAATAGAAGAGCAGCCTTATTGGATCAGAGAAAAGCCATGTTATTCCCGTCTGCTATTCTCACAGCGACCAAACAGATGACTAGGAGAAGCCCACAAACAAGACATGATACCAGCCCTCATTGACCCCTGGCAATTGTTGTGTGTTCAGACCCAGAGACCTCCCCCCTAAATAAAGACACATTTGACTCAAATTTTAGTTTTGATTTTTGGCAGAATTTAGGCCACAACTTTATTGATTACAGAAAAGTGAGTGGTTGCATAGGCTCTGGTTCAACTAGCTCCCTGCACCCTTGCAGGTAGTGCTGACCCAGAGCACTATCATAGGTCAGCCAAGGGTGAACACCTGAGGCAGGTGATAAGCCTGGGAACAGACTCTGTTCACTCCCCAGATGCTCCCCTGGACTCAGGCATGGGCACAACCCCCTTTCGGGGGTTGACCAAAGAAAGTTGAGTCCCTGGATTCCTTTAACGGAATACCCTTCACATAGAGATGGCAGACCATTCTCCCATCCCTATCACCTGAACCAGTGCCTATCCGCAACCTTACAAGTTGTGATGAATTGCTATGTGGCAGGCAAAACCCAAATGGCTACAGCCAATCAGCCAAGTGGGGAAAATTCCTGCTGTGCCCCTGTCCCAATGACAGACGACACACAACAGCATAGCAAGGTCAATTGCAAAATGCCCTAAATATAGGGAGAGGTGGGCGGGTGTTCCAATGCACAAGCTGAAAGAGGAAGCTCTGGGACACATGCATGGGTTTAAATAGGTCCCTCGATCCATTTAGACTGCACCCCATTGGCCACCTTAAACCCAGCAACGAGGGACCTACCAGTTGGGTGTTGTGTCTAGCCCATAGACCTACCCACAACCAGGAGGTCAGTCTCCAGGTCTCATCACAACATGTGCCCTCTTTTAGGGAGGACACGATATACTGAAAGTCATACTGTGTCATGGTCTGTGCTGAGGAGGGCTGCACTGAGGAGGAATGGTGGGAGCACCCCCCTCTTCTTTCTCCTGATCTGGATCCTGAATCTTCCCAAGAGCAGAAGAACAGTATAGATTTGGAACAGTGGTTTGCTGAAGGACATGGTTCAGAACGCAGAAGCTGAGAAATACTGGAAGGGGAACAGCTAGGTGAAGAAACACTGGAAGAAAGAGGGTTAACAGATTCACAGTCTCTGGACAACATTCACCACCACCTCTTCTCCAAAGCCATGGAGAGCTCAGAAAGTGGCGGAACAGAAAGCACAGAGGGGAGGGTACACGGTCAGATTACATGACGTAGGAGTGACATAGATTAATAGGGATGGAAGGGGGGGTGATCCTTAATTGGGAGCACCACCATTTCTAGGAGATGTGTTCTTCGTTCTCTCGCTGTGATTATTAAAGTTTCTAAATGGTAAGAAGACTCCTTTTACTTTGTTCTGCTTATCTACTGCCACAAGGGGAGGAAGCCGATTCCCTGAAGCCTGACAGACTGCCTTTGACAGTAGAAGCAGAAAAGGAACCCTGCCCCATCACCATCCAGGTAAACTGCAATGATGCCAGTGTGGGGAGAGTATCTCTCCATCTCTGCCCTACCACAAAGGCTGCTACTGACTTTAGTAGGAGCCGCAACTCAAAATGGGTCAGGGGTGGGACACTGCTTTAGCAATGTCAGTGGAACATAGGGGCCCCTCTGCTCCTTGTGAATTTCTGGGCATGTTCTGATGCTCCTGGCATAGTGGACTAACAGAGAAGGAAATGTGCTTCCTCTAAGGACAAAGTTAGGAAGCTGCCTTATATTGAATCAGACTATGGATACATCTACCTCAGCTTTGTCTGCATCTGCCTTCCCAATCTGATGCCCTTTAGATGTTTTGAACCATAGCTCCCACCACCCCTGACCATTGATCACACTGACTTGGGCTGATGGGAGTTGCAGTTCAAAACATTTAGAGGGCACCAAGCTGGAGAAGGCTGATCTATGTTTACATGAGTGGTTCACCAGGGTGTGTACCCAGGTCTTTCCACATGCCAAACATATGTGCTACTGCTGCCCATCTTTTCCTAGTCTCAGTTGCACCCCCCTCCCCAAAATATCTGACAATATTACTTTTACTTATTTATTTTAGTTGGCAAATTGAAATTGTATTCCTACACAAATGTCTCTATCTTCTAGTTTCTTCTTCAGACTTTTTTTAAAAAACTGAGCATGGAAAGGGAAATAGCATCACATTATTAATCAAGCTTTCTATTCTAGACTGCACAATATATATTGAAGAATGGTGATGTAATGTTGCTGTTCCAAAGGCTCAGAGTTATGTGTACTCATGTCTGCAAACACATAATAATAATCCTGGGAAACATCACAGAAGTAAATCTCCCACTATTACTGCTGTATAGGTTATAGTCACACAGCAGGCATAGAGCACAGATTTTTCTATTGCTCTTTCAGTGACCAAATTTATGCTGCTGTGACAGCCTTGACTTTAAGGGCCTTTTTTGCTCATATGTCTGATTTGCTGGGTTTAAATAAAGCATTTTATTTGTTTGTGCTCACACTTGAAAGGCCAGTATTAAGGAAAGCACAACTTGGGGGTAGGAGTGGAAGAAAAGGTCAGTTTTGATTCCCTCAGTTTCTCATTTTCCCAATCTTCAATCTAATTCTCCACATTTCTGCAGCAATTTGTGAATTTACATTTGAAAAGAGGTCATAAAAATTCTTCAGCACTTTAGTGCAATTTTCTCTCAATAAACTCACTTTTGCATGTTGTTTTGACTAATACACACCTATTATACATTTTTTCTGTTATTTTCACTGATAGCTCCATATTGGGGTGTAAGGGGTGCTAAGGGAGGAGATTTACTCTGATGGGGGACACATCACAGATCAGATCCGGGTGCTTTAGGAAGAAATGGATTTTCTGGATCCGTCCCTGTTATTTGTTCTCGACCACTCAGCGGCTTTCGATACCATCGACCATGTTATCCTGCTGGAGTGACTCTCTGAATTAGGGGTGGGTGGCACCCGTTCCAGTCCTACTTGGTTGGTCATTCCCAGAGGGTGTTACTTGGGGAATGCTTTTCAGCCCTGTGGAACCTTCAATGCACACTTTCCATTTCAATGCACACTTTCCCCTAACATATGCATTAAAAAGCCCTTGTTAAAGAACTACATCACAAAATTTGGTTTGGGTTTTCAGATTGTTTCGGAAAGTGTGAATTTGTTTCTCCCTTTTCTTATTTAGGGGGAAAACTCAAACTATTGGCAGTACAGTCTAAATTGGGAGGGGGGTATCCCACATGTCCCAGGCCCTATAAGTTTCTCTTTATTTTCAATGTTTATTGTATCTTCCTCCATAAAGCATCTGACAAAGTCAATTGCAGTTCATGAAATATTATGCCATAATATATTTGTTAGCCTTTAATATATTTGTTAACCTTTAAAGTGCCATAAGACTCTTTGTTGTTTTAACAAAAAGTGGAGGAAGACATTGACCCACTAGAAATACAAACGCCTCAGGTTAAAACTCCGCTAACCTGGAAGCATTACCTTGAGTTGAGAACTTTGCCCCAGGATGAGGACGGAAATTGTGTGCCGGCGGTGCAGCAGCAGCAAGAGGCCCCATTAGAGAAAGCACGCCTCTAATTAAGAACGGACCTCCGAAATGAATTAAGTTTGTAACTAGAGGTACCACTGTACGTCAAAATCTAAGCTCATTGTTTTGTAACAATTTGGTTGGACCTAATAAAGGTATTACTTGAATCTTGATTTTGAAAACTATAGGATTGGATTGCTTGAATGGAATGTATACTAGAGGTAGGTCTCTGAGAGTGACTTGCAAGGCAAGACCTCAAATTGTCAAGTCCTTAACATTAAGGGAGTGTCAACAAATTACAAACTATATCGTTACATTAAGTAAATGTACTTTCCCCAGACATTATTGATATTCATGATTATTTTTTAAAAAAATATTAATATGTTTACATTGATATAACATTTGATCTTCAGCACCCCCCCCCCAATTTTGATCATCCCCATTGACTAATAGTGCAGTCCTAACTAGGCCTACTCATAAGTAAGTCCTATTGAATTCAGTTGGGCTTACTCTTGACTAATAATAAAAATAATAAAAATAATAAAAAATTATTTATTATTTATACCCCGCCCATCTGGCCGGGCCTCCCCAGCCACTCTGGGCGGCTTCCCAAAAAAATACTAAAATACTGCAATACATCAAAGATTAAAAGCCTCCCTAAACAGGGCTGCCTTCAGATGTCTTCTAAAAGTCTGGTAGTTGTTGTTCTCTTTGACATCTGGTGGGAGGGCATTTCACAGGGAGGGCGCCACTACCGAGAAGGCCCTCTTCCTGGTTCCCTGTAACTTGGCTTCTTGCAGTGAGGGAACTGCCAGAAGGCCCTCGGTGCTGGACCTCAGTGTCCGCGTAGAATGATGGGGGTGGAGACACTCCTTCAGATATACTGGACCAAGGCCATTTAGAGCTTTAAAAGTGATGTGGGATTGTAGACAGCTCTGGAATGGGTCCAGGAAAGTATGGCAAAATTTTATTGATAAACATTTCTCTTCTCTAGGCTATTTTCACACTTGTGTCTCTAAAACAACTCATTGAGATGTCAACTGGCAACCCACTTCTTTCTGGTATCCAAGTACCAGAGGGAGCCATGTTTATTTATAGCTCCATCATGTGAGTTAGTCTGTGATGGATTATGCAAAATGTTATGGTTTGTATCCCAAGGCAAGTTCATCCCCTGTGCAGAATTTGCATGAGTCTGTGGAACAAAGCTGTTTCCTTCTAAGCCTGGCTAAAAGGGCCCTCATACATCACAAAGAGTCCTGAACTAAAACCTCAATTCTTTTTATTTTATTTTATTTCACTTCCCATCAATCTAACAGTGAATAGGAACAGAATCCGTGGCACCACTAACCATGTTTGGGCAATTGTCAGGACCTCAGTGTTCCAGTGAGACCCATCTCCGATATCAGAGCTAGGCCCTCTAGTGGCAGCTGGGCATGTGAACTGACCATCATTGAAATTTTCCACAAGGGCTTCATTGTAGCATCACTCTGGAACATTGTGGGGAAATAGGTGGCAGTTCTCAGTGGAGATCTCAGAGCAAAACTACTTCAAGGACACTATATGTAATTAAAATGGCAGACAACTTGCATCTGCCAGCTGCAGAGCACAGCATTGCTGCTGCCATCCCTGCTGCCACCAAAACCATCAGGAGCAACAGATAAGCCTACTGGAGAGGGGAGCAGTTAGCATGTTTCTTCTTGTAACTGAAGCAGAACAACATCAACCCAAGTCTGAGACTTTGCGTGTTCCTCCTATTAATGTGCCATTTCAAGCAGTAGATAGAGTGTTTATGCTTGAATTATGCTTTACATAAAATATCTCTGCAAGTGGAGAGCTAGCATGTCAGGAAGAACCATATATTTCTCGCTACTGTGTTATTCTTTTCCACGCAGGGAGTTTGTTTTTGTGGGTAGGTTTGGAAATATGCCCCACCCCACGGCCTAATATCCTTTTGCAGCCTAAAAATGGCACACTCCAGGAAATGTTTTGGGGTTTTTTTTCTACTTTTACATACCAGTCCTTGTTGGCATGTAATGAAAAAATAGAGTGGAGTGTCATTCTCATCAGTTGGTGTTTATAGATGGTTCTCCTTCAAAGTGTGAAGTTTGCCTTAATAAAACAAAAGGCAGCCAAAGGAGAAACCAAGCTTGGAGTTGTTATGTTTTATTGGGAAATATATATATTGTTACAATACTCACCTGAGATTGAAGGAATTTTGGAAGAAATGTACAGCGCAACATTGAAACAGACATCCAAACACATTTTCCTTGATGTCAGGCTTCAGGGAATCTGATCCGTCCCCCGGTGTCAGCCAGTAAGCAGAGAGACAAGAGGAGTTCTTACCAAGTAATTTATTCCATAGTTCACAGAGAGAGATGAAGGAATGCAGCCTCCCTAAAATAATGGCGCTGCCCTGGATAAATCCAGTCCCCTCCATCTCTCCTGATCTACGTCATCCTTGTTCTGGCTAATCTGAGCTTTCTGCTTCTCAGCCTTCTGCTCTGCTTACCTGGTTCTGGGAGAGGGAGGGTCAAGAATGCTCTCCAAAGACAGTGCGTCTGTCAGCTGTCTCTCCCCTGATGTTTCTGCTTCCTGCTGTTCCTCTCCCAATATTTCCCAGCTTCTCCCCTCTGCAGCCTCTGAGCTATGGCCTTCTGCAAACCACTGTTCTAAATCTATACTGTCCTCCTCTTCTTGGGAAAGTTCAGGAAGGGGGGTGGCAGTCCCCACCATTCCTCCTCAGTCAGGTCCCTGACACTTGACAATCTTACCATGCAACAAATGAAACAAAGTTCTGAACTGGAAGTCCTCTTGAAATGTGAATGATGAGAGACAAGATCACTTTCTTCAAATTCCTGTAAGGATGTCACATCAAAGAGGGAAAAGCTTTGTTCTCTGTAGCCCGAGATGGCAGAACTAGTTCTGATGGACATCAGTTACAGAAAGGTAGATTTATGGCTGAGTATTAGGGGAAACCTCTTGATGGTAAGAGCAGGTCAGAAATGGTACCCATTGCTTAGAACAGCCTTTCTCAACCTGTGGGTCCCCAGATGATGTTGAACTACAACTCTTGTCACCCCTAGCTAGCCAGGCCAGAGCTCAGGGATGATGGGAGTTGTAGTCCAACAAAATCTGGGGACCCACAGGTTGAGAACCACTGGCCTAGAGCATCTCCCTCAGTGGATGCCTTCAGACAGAGGCTCAAAACTCACCTGTTAGAGGATGCTGTCACTCTGAGTCTGCTACACCAAAAGGACATTGCTTCAGGACGTTGCCTTAGACCAAATCAGGCCATTGATCCATATAACTCAGTATTGTTGGTACTGACTGGATTCTCCAGAGTTTTAGGCACAGGATTTCCCCCCAGCCCTACCTGAAGATGCCAGGGATGGTACCTGAGCCTTTTTCATGCAGAACACTTGCTCTCCCACTAAGTTATGACCCTACATGCGTTGGAATTGTATTGTATTCAGAAAATATGCTAGCAGGTAAAAAAAGAAGAAGAAATCACATGACCCATGAAAAGTAGACGAATGAAGCCATAGACAGCAGAAGCATACGCAGAAAGTGGAGAACAAGGTGGGGTGGGGGCAATTTACATTTTGCATTTAAGAGGCAAGCAGGGAAGATGATGGCCTACAGTTCCTGTTCGGGTGTGTTTTTTCTTGCTCAAAGAGTTGCATTATACACTTTGGTTCCATCCAACGTGCTAAAGCGACAATTAAGTCTCTGAATCTGGCTCAGCAGCTTCTCTGCTGAATAAAGATGTTAGAAAGGAGGCTGTACATTGGTACCTCAGGTTACATACGCTTAAGGTTACATATGCTTCAGGTTACAGACTCCACTCACCCAGAAATAGTGCTTCAGGTTAGGAACTTTGCTTCAGGATGAGAACAGAAATCGTGCTCTGGCGGCATGGTAGCAGCAGGAGGCCCCATTAGCTAAAGTGGTGCTTCAGGTTAAGAACAGTTTCAGGTTAAAAACAGACCTCTGGAACGAATTAAGTACTTAACCCGAGGTACCATTGTACTGGAGGAAAAATGGACAAGTTTTTCAAGTCAGTGACATTGAGGGATTGTAAAGCATCTGGGTTAGAGGCCCTTTTGCTGACAAAAAAAATAAAATCTGTCTATCTACTTGATTTCCATCCCCCCCTCCAATTTCTCCCAGATTGTTATTACAGTGACCTTCATCTGTTAAACACAATCCTTTGTTCCGTAATATTTCCAGCAGTTTCTTCCTGCTGCTTTATAACTCCTCTGCAGTTACGAAATGAAGGCCATAGGACATGCTGGCAGTTAAGAAGGCACTACAGCTACAGTTCAAAATCATTTTACCTCACAGGAAAATACTCACACATTTCTTGTCTATTGCCAGTGAAAGGTTCAAATGCTAGACCTGAACCACTGAAGAAGCGTTTAATAAACTCTTGGCTTCTGATAGTTGCACCATCTGGTTTCTATAATGGCTATATTTATATTTATCTCAATGTAGCAACAAGCTGAGTTTTGGAGGTAGTTTGCTTTTTCACAAGGAGTTGCCCTAAATCCAGGGGGAAAGGGATGCTTTTATACTTTGAACGGAACTCTTACAAATTATTTTCTGTGAATTCCCCCCCCCCTTTGAATCTGCTCAGAAATGTGCAGGAACAACTGCTTTATACTATTATTATCATTATCACCATCATCATTATTTATTATTATTTATAGGCCTTGCCTAGCCTTTATCTTTCTTTTAAAAAAATATTTTTTAGTAACCGGCCAATCAAATCAAATTAAATCACATCACATAAATTCCGAATTACAAAGCCGAATTTTAAATTTTGTTGGGGGGACCCATATTTCAAGATCCGAAGGGGGATTCTGATCATCTTCTTGCTACTGCGTTAATGTCCAAATCAGTCCAAATCAATCCAAACAGAGTTCATAATTCTATGCAGTCTTATCTTGCTGTTTCCACATCACATCTTGTTCATATATTTTCTCTTTTTTCTTTATGATCTCTTCTGATAGTCTCCTTAAGCCGATAAACACCAATAATAATCCTGTGTGAATTTTTCCGTTCTTCCAATCCTCAAATCGAGATGGTTTCCAAATATCATCTCCTTCATAGATAACATCGCTCTTTCCATCATTAATCTCGCAAAACTGTCGCTCTTAAGTCCCACTGAGGAGTTTCACCCACAATATAAAAACAGCTCTATTTCTCTATTTCTCCTCTCAGACTTAAGTCCTCCGACAGAACTTCCCAATATGGCGACGGCATTTTTAACTGCGTCATTCCAAAGCTCTTCTACATTCCACGCTCTTCTTAAAACATGCTTTGGTTCGAAAGTTTATCTCCACACAGCCTTAAATCCACAGCTTAAGTCCTTAAAACGACATTTCTGACTCGTGAGGGGAGGGGATTCTTGTTTAATCACATAAGGAAAGAAAGGAAAGTTTTTTTCCCCTCCCCCATCAGTCATTTGCCATACCGAGTCTTGGCGTATCTTCTCATGATTTCTCTTGTTCCTCTGACTCGTCTTATTTTATCAGAGATCTCTTCTGTTAGCAGTCTTTACTCCTCCTTCTTCCTTGAGATATGTGCATTCCTTCATCCAAATTGTTTCTTTTGAAGTTCTTGCAGCTAGGAGCATGGCGTCCAGGAGCACCGGAATCCCACAGGAGGGCTTTGTGCCTAATGCCCCCATCCCCACAAATTCGGGGGTGGTATAGGGCACAGCAGGCAAGGCAGTCCCCCCCACCATCCTGGGGGGGGTAGGGAGGCTAATTACTCCCATCATAGCCTCCAAATTACCTCATGTGGGTCGGAGAGATGTTATTGTCAGCCATCTTCCGATGTGCCCCCTAGTGGCCCCCCTTGCCTAGCCTTTATCATGGGGCCCCAAAACAGGTTACAGCAGTTTTAAAATACAATATAAAAACAGTAAAACAAGATGGGTCCCAAAAGATAAGTTGCAGGTAGGAAAGGATAAAAATAAGCATCTTCAGCATACAACGGAAACAGTGTAAGGAAGGTGTCAGACATTTATCTGTGGTGAGGGAATTCCACAACCTAAGGGCTACCACAGGAAATGTTTTTGCCCTGGCAAAACTCCTAAGAGCAAAGCAACTATCAAATGTATCAGAAGCATTTCTGCTGCATATATTTTTATTGAAACTTTTCATCATATAATTTAACCAAAAACAAACAAACTAATCTAAGTAATAATAAAAAACAAAGAAAAGGAGAAAGAGGGTAAAAATATAAAGCCCTCTTTCAAAGGCAGATCTTAACCCTTGTGTCTCATACAGAAGGGGGCAGACCATCCCAGCTCTCACCTCCCTTTCATCTTCCAGCCTCCCACTCTGGGAGAACTTCCCTTCCTCGCCTCTCACACACGGTCTTTCAGCAACCATCCATCACCTTCCTGTGCATATCCTCATTAAACCAGGGTAAAGGTAAAGGTACCCCTGACCATTAGGTCCAGTCGTGACTGACTCTGGGCTTGCGGCGCTCATCTCGCTTTATTGGCCGAGGGAGCCGGCGTACAGCTTCCGGGTCATGTGGCCAGCATGACTAAGCCGCTTCTGGTGAACCAGAGCAGTGCACGGAAACGCTGTTTACCTTCCCGCCGGAGTGGTACCCATTTATCTACTTGCACTTTGCCATGCTTTCGAACTGCTAGGTTGGCAGGAGCAGGGACCGAGCAACGGGAGCTCACCCCGTCGCGGGGATTCGAACTGCCGACCTTCTGATTGGCAGGTCCTAGGCTCTGTGGTTTAACCCACAGCTCCACCCGCGTAGAGGACACCAGAAAGCAAAGCAAAACATAAGCAAGAGCAAAATAGATAAAGGAAGAAAGAAAAAGAGAAAAGGTAGGAAGAAAAAGAGAATAAAAAAGAAAGAGGAGATAAAGGGATAAAGAGGACTCCAGGTTCTCTGACTGTCAGTTATATATAAAAAGATTATTCAAAATATTCAAAGTGTCCACTCCAGGATGGTATTCAGCCGTATTCCAGGATAAATAGTCAGATGCACTTTCTATGAGCCTAAAGTCTCCAGCTTTCCATGCCTGCAGGCAAGACCTCAGAGACCATGCCATGCTCAGAGCTTCAAAAGTTCATTTAAAAAAGGAACTATTTCAAGGAACTAATTCCACTTCACATTCGCTCCTCTTCAAAATGAACTAGTTCACTTCACAGTTCAATTCAAGTTCATCCAAATGATCCTCAGCAATTATTCCTCAGCATTCAGAATGTTGCAACTGTGCTGACTATAAAATATACACATGATGATTAAGATAACATCAAAATACACACATAACAGAATGTGAATTGTATAATTTACAGTTATTATATCTAAGCTTAAAGGCACAGAGAGTGCAAAGAGTAATAAATACACATGTAAGAGAAAGAAGTTGAAATTGAAATAGAAATGATTCAAAGTTCTATCTTCAAATGAACAATTCATGTTTCGTTACCCTGGCAATTATGGGAACTGCTTTTTAGCATAGTTTAGATGTTTTTGAACTTTTTTTTAAAAAAACTTTATTCAAATGAACTAGTTCATGGCAAGCAGTGACCATGTTAGCCCTTAGGTTAGAGCAATGTTTAATCTTTGCTAGCCATGTGTTAAACCAGCCAAGTATTAAACTTGCAGACCTTGTTTCATATTAGCATTCTCTGGAGTCCACCATTCCTCTCTGAGAAAATACCCTTTGAAATTTCAATCTTCCAGGCAAGCAGCAGCCACCTCAGAAAACTCAGCTCAGTTTACCGGAACAAACCAGTCCCTTCAAGCTGTACAATCTGCAGATCAAAGAGATTATTCTGGTTCTTGGGAGTCATCTCTTTAAAGTTTCACTTCAACAAGTAAAGAGCAATTTGTCAGATCCTAACATCAATCAACTGGGATTATGTACACATATCTAATGTCTACTGTTGACTCATGGCAAAAGGTAATCCACTGCACTCTCCAAAAAAGAATGCAACTCAGATAGCCTGAGAAAAAGGATCTTTTTTGTTCAACAGGTTGTCTTGGGCTTGATTCAGGCATGGTCCAAGGTTGTCAACTTGAAATGGAACATCAAGCAGACCTCTGGGTAGGGACACTCCCCAAAGAAAACCTAATCCAGCAAATTTGCTCTTCGATCTGAGATTCTGAAGTTCTTTTCAAAACAGGTTGGGGTTTTTGACTACTTCAAGCTTCTTCATCCTTATTTTACCTCCTTCTACCATTCAACTCTCTCCACTCACACTTTACACACTGAGATTTTTATTATTGATGCCATAGCTTTTGCTGTAGCAAAATTTAAAATAATTCCAATGCACTTCATTTCCCAGCTTTCCTCAAAAGAAGCAAAATACAAAGCTAATATGGGGTTTTCTAGATCAGGAAGATGCAACTGTGACGGAAAAGTTTGTTTTGCTGGGCAGGTTGGGTCACCAAGTGTTTTCTTTTTCCCTGTCCGCAAACGGTTAACGGATGGCAGCTTCTGATTGGCTGGGGTTCCAGGAGAGGGAGTTGAAAAGGGAAGGTTAGGAGACAGGTTGGAAGATAGGGAGTGAAAGGAGAAAGAGTTGGTTCTGGGTAGAAACATCCACTCTGAGGAAGATATCAAAAGCTACAGAAAGGAGTCTCTGAGCTTAGTGTGAAGGACAGTGTGTGGTGTCCTGTGAGAGTGATAGGCCAGGAATTAACTGGGAGGCTGAGGCTGAGCCAGGAGAAGTAGAAGCTGGAAAGATACAGTCTACTTAGGTCTCATTTCAGTCAGGTGGGGAGAGATTCTGCTACAAAAGAGAAGACTCCCAAACCAGTTAAGAGGGGTGTGGTGATCCCTTTGGGTCTGTCACTTGGAGTACTGTCAGGAGTAAGGTTGTCAAAGGGGTGTGTAACTGACCTTGTTTAAGAACCAAAGTATTAAGCGGCAACAGCTGTGCAACAACTGAGAAAGAACTGAAGTGAAATAACTGGGAATAAGCTGAGCATTTACTCTTTAGTCTAAGAACCTGTAACATCTACCTGAAGCGAAGTAACTGAACATAAGCAACTGAAGTTTATAGGAAGCTGTGCTTGATTAGAAGTCCATAACATTAGTTAGATTTAGTACAAATATTATTAGGTGAACGGTTACCTGAAATAATCCTTTGTTTTACCCACTTGTGTCATAAACTATAGTTCTTGTTAATTTGATCAAATCCTGCATGAGACTCCAAATCATTATTTTTCTCTCACACAAGTCTCCCACAATATAATCTGGGGTAATTTATAGAAATTTGTGTAATTGGTGTACTGTGAGGTGGGTGCACTATATTTAATAGCAATAGGCCTTAAGACCACAGCTTCAAGCTTCATTCATAACTACCTTAAACCACACTTGAATTGGCAACCAAACAAAGCTAGACAAAGAGGCACAACTTTAAAAATAATCTGCACCAGGGGTGGGAAACATAGGGCTCCCAGGAGACTGTTGTTGGGCTCCAGATATCATCAGCCCCAGTCAGCATGGCCAATTATTAGGGATGATAGAAGTCAGAGTCCTACAACGTCTGGAGGAGCCTAGGATCCAAGCTGGACCATATCCAATTTAGACCCACAGGTGTTATTGATTCTGCTAGCTGGCAGAACCAGCCGCAGTTCTGATTGCACAAAAATATCTTTTATCTATGGATTTCCATGCCCGCAACCTGAGACTTGTGTGTAACCAAAGTAAATATCTGTAACAATCAGGGACCGGTTGAATATTTGCCGTTTTCCTTCCTGCAGAGCTGCTTCCCTCCCATTGAATCCTGCTTAATGTATTTGCCTGTACATTCCACACATGGCACTGTCTCCGTCCTCCTGCTAGATATGACTTTCTGTGTATGCGCTGGGAATTGATTTCCCTTTGATTTACTGAGTACGAGAGGCTTTGCCCTCGTAATGCTCCTGCTTCTCACATGAGACTTTGACACGTTTCATTGATTTCTGCGCCGTGTGTGCTGTTCATTTCCTTCTAATTGAATTTAGGGGCTTGTTTTTCTTGGTCCAATTATCTTTAATAACTCTATTTTTTCAGATTGTTCTTCATTTGTTCCTTTTATGGAGGCGCTTCAGGGCTTTTTAACATACTGTTTGGTCTCCCTTGTACAGTTCTACAGCTGTGCACAGTTAGTTTGTACGCAGATAATGCACGGATTATGGAAGCAATTCCGACAAAGAGGCAAGAATCTGAATGCATGAGTGGCAGGTGAAATGCGCAGGCTGGGAAGAGGACTGGGAAGATGCGCAGATCATATGGGAGAGGAGAGTATCTCTATGGGCAGAAATGAAGCGTTGGTTTGGGTATGCAAACATTTGCTACTGGAGTCTTCTGAACCTCAGGGGTGGCTTAGAACATCAGAATTAAATACAAATAGACTTTGGTTTTGTTGTCTTTAGCATTTGTGAATCTTTAGGGCACACAAAGCAAAATTTATTACAGGTTCTTTTTATGTCTCTACCTATTATGATATAATTAATAAAACACGTTTGTCGAAACAAAATAAAAAAAAATTCCTTCCAGTAGCACCTTAGAGACCAACTAAGTTTGTTATTGGTATGAGCTTTCATCTGCATGCACACTTCTTCAGGTACTTTTATTTCTGTGTGTGTTTTGTGTTCCTTTTCCTTTGCTTGTGGTTCTACAATTATGAAGCGTCTAAAGTTTTTCACGTGCTCTGCATATTAAAAAATAAGACAGTCCCTGCCCTTGACAATCTTATAGATCTGATGAAAAAAGAATGAGGAGGGAGGAGGAAAGCAAATATTGGAGCAACTGCTCCTTTACTGGTTTATGGCTGCAGAAGACTCATTTATAATTATATTTTCGGAATGATTCATGTTGTTATGTAGCTGCATTTCTGGATGTCCCATGATCATATTATAAAGTTGTTGTGTTCTCTATTATAAATCAAGCACTGCTAGGAGTTGTTTCTTTTTGTTTTCCAATGTGTTTCTTATCAATAATAAAAAAATCAGTGTGGCAATTTTTTATTCTGAAAGTGTGGCAGGGAGAAAAAAGTTTGAGAACCGCTGCACTAAACTAAATGAAGCAATCAGGGAACCATCATAGAGGTAATCAACTATCCAAACATAAACAGATGAAGAAAACATTTAGTCTCTAATATCGCTGCATAAAGCCGTGTGAGCTGATGGAGGAAGCCAATCAGGCTCTTTGACCAAAAGATATATAATAAAACAAAACCATTTCACATCAAGCATATTTTTCCCCCTTGGGTTCTTCCTTTTCCTCAGTTATCAAGTAAGTTTCTGCATAAACGCCAACTAAATCTTCACCAGATCAGCTGTTACCTTTCTTTCGTGCGCAGAGGGGGAAAAGAAAACCCCCTTGCAGATCCATTTTTGGCTAATGGATGGGGCTAGATCAATCTCCTCCTGTGTCGAGAAACTGTCCAAGCCACGTGTGCTTTGTTTTTTTTACTTTTTCCAAAAAAGCCTTTCTAGCTATATGCAAAATCATATGCATAAATGCATTTATTATAAGACGTAAAAAAAAAAGAATCAAATCCTATGTGGTACTCTATTTCTGCAGCATAACTTTTAAAATAACCAATACATAAGTATTTCAATGCAGTTATATGCATTGTTGCATGTGGCTGTTTATGTAATGGTTTCTTTAGGAAACCTGGGGTGGGACTGCAGCGGAAGCCCTGCAAAAGGACTTCTGCTTGTACAATGGGGCTTTGCTCCTTTTCCTCTTGTTTTTCCTGTGTCCCCCACAATTGGCTCTGGGGGAGGGGCAAGAGAAACCCCCTGAACAGCCCGGAGGGGGAGAAGAGCAAGATCATTCTATCTGGGAAGCCAAAATGTAGTGCAACATTCAATTCCTCCCTTAGAGGGTACATATATAATATTACATGTATTATAATAATGTATAAAGTAATCATTCATATAGCAGGACTGGTAAAAACACCTCGTTTCTTGTCAAGATCAAGGACTGAGGCAGGGACTGTGGAAACTCTGTGCATCAAAACTTGACACTGAGATTTTTTTGAAAATTCCATCCTTTAGCAGGTCTGTGGCTTGCCTGAAGTTGTGCTCCATTTGCAACAGCATAAGAAATTGACAATCAGGCCAAGAGATGCCGAATGATGGGGATAAAATTTCCAGTGATGTCAGCTGCCTCAGCCTTTGGAGATACCTGCCTTTCATGAATGTCTCCAGGGATCTGCAATCATGCAGTCTTAACTCCAGCATATGGTGGAATAATAATATTCTTTTCATCCTGTAGCTACTTTGATCTGAAAATCTTGAAGTATTTTATAAATATTAATTAACAGAGCTACCCTACCTCATTGCTAAGATTTATCTCCATTTTACAGATGGAGAAACTGACTTGTCCTAGTCCAACATTTTAAAAACTTTCGCCAAATGATTAGCATAGTCAAATATGCATACCCTGTGTTTGTGAAAGGATAAGGATTTTTTTCATTATAATATAAGGCATAAGAACATGAGAATAGGCTGCTGGATCAGGCCAATGGCCCATCCAGTCCAGGATCCTGTTCTCACAGTAGCCAACCAGATGCGTGTGACCAACTTGCAAGAAGGGTACAGGCACAAGAGGGCTCTCCCTTCCTGTGGTTTCCTGCAACTGATATTCAGAAGCACTACTGCCTCCAAAAGTGTGGGCAGAGCACAGCCATCATAGCTAGGTGTCAGGCGGAACAGGATCCAACCCCCACAGTAGGTTGCCAGGAACAGATAAGGCAAGGAAAAGTTCTTACCCCCTGCTTTTTACTCAAGATTCACCCAGAGAGGCTCTTGGAATAATGGAGTTGCCCCGAGTGTGTCTCCACCCTATCTCTCTCTCACTTCATGCGTCATCACTATGGGTGTTGAGAAGAGCCCTCTGTCTCTGAGCTCTCTGCTCTCCTACTTTCAATGCTCTTCAGGTTCTGGGAGGGGGGTCTGGAATGCTTTCTAAAGACACTGTGTCCATCAGCTGTCGCCCCTCTGGTGCTTCTTCTTCCTCCTCTCCCATTATTTCCCAGCTTTCCCCCTCATCTGCCTCTGAGCTATGATCTCCCTCAAACCCCTGTTGTAATTCTTTTTGTGTGTGGAATATTTATTGAATTTTATAACAATTAATGATACAAATCTCATTCATCATGTTATTTAATTATTCTCCCTCCCCTCCTCTGGACTTCCCTCAACTCCCCCTCTGCTGAGTTATTTAGTTTTATTTATCGTATCCTGCTTTTCCTACACAAAAATAAAATCCCTTATCATTTCTCTAAAATATCTGTTACTCAAATGAAGTTGTGAAAGTTTATTCAAATACTGCCAGTGAATCCAGTCCATTCTGTTGTTTCTGCAAATAAACTGTAAATGGTTCCCAGCCTCTTTTGAAATCCTTTTTGTCCTCTCATAGTTTGTCTGTTAGCTTAGCCAATTCTGCAGCTTTTCTTGCCGTTGTTCCTTTGATGGTATTTCTTCCAATATTGTGCAATCAAGATACTTGCCGCTATTATAGCATACATAAATAATGTCCATTTTTCTTTTGGGAGCTCTTGATTTGAGATACCTAACAAAAAGGCTGCAGGGTGTTTGACAAAATTAAATTTAAACATTTTTTTTCAATTCCTTGTATATCATTTCCCAATATTTTTTAATGCACTTGCATTCCCACCACATATGATAAAATGTTCCTTCCTTCCTTCTCCTTACATCTCCAACATCTGTTATTTTCTTTCCTAAACATCTTTGCCATTTTCACTGGTGTGATATACCATCTATACATCATTTTCATGTAATTCTCTCTTAAGAGTATGCAATCTGTGAATTTTATATCAACTTTCCATAATTTTCCCAACTTTCAAATTGGATGTTGTGTCCCACATCCTGAGCCCCTGTTGTAATTCTTAACAGTCTTCTTCTCTGGAAGGGTCAGGTTGGAGAGGCAGTCTCCACCATTCTTTCTCTGCCCAGTCCCTGACAGTAGGAGCCTGAAACTTCACTCAGGTTTTGAGAGTTTATTTGAGACAAGACTATCAGCAATTCACAAGCACTATCTTTGAATCTTGAGATCTAGGAGTTTTGAAATAGTATCCTCCATTTTCCTGCCTAAAGATCTATTGCTAAATTACCATATTGGCCTGAATATAAGCCTCACTCTCTCCCCCCCCCCCCAATTCAAACCGTTAAAAGTGTGGCTTAAATTTGCTACCTTACAAAAATTGGCTTTTACAATATCGCTGTTGAAACAGACATACGGTAAAACAGAACAGGTGTGAGTGCCTGCAGAATTTTAAGGGAGTGGCTTATATTTGTTTTTTCCCTCCCCCCCCCCTTGAATTTTAAAGGTGCAGCTTATATCCAGGTACAGTTTATATTCAGGCCAATACGGTATATGCTACCTCATAACCATTGTAACAGTTGTTCTACAGTGAATGTTTCTTTGGGGGGGCATCTTTTTATTTTGGTGAGAGACGCTTTTAACTTAAAGTGTTGTCCTTTATTTACATACTATAAGCAACAGTCCTTTTCTGAGCACCAGCTCTAGCATATCTCTTGGATTTGTTTTGTGTTTTGAGTGTTTTGATCAGTAAATCTGAATTCCAAAATTCCAGGAAGGCACACTCCATTACTACTGCTACTACTCTTCCCCCCCCCCCAAAAAAAACACTTTTAGCTTTCAATCTGAACTGAAAAGGTTGGGGAGAGAAGATACTGTGAAAAGAACAAAGAAGAAGATGCAATCAAAACAAATTACAGATTGTCATTGGTGTTATGTCTCCCTGTGTATATTGGTTGCTGTTGTAACGCGGAGGTTGTTATCCACAGTCAACAGTAAACAGCAAAGACCTTCCTTGCCTTTTCTCTAATTGGGATTTCAGGCAAGCTGGTGTGAGATGTGTTGTCTCCCTAGCTCTCTGCCTTTGGTATTTCCAGAGCTGCATGCCAAGATGAAAGCTGGGAATAATTGGAACACTTCTGTCATCCTGGTCTGGCTCACTGCCACCAGAAGTCATTCTTTCTTTCTTTCTTTTTTAAAAAAATAATATTTATTACTTTTAGACCTTACAAAAAGGAGAAGAGAAAAGAAAAAAAGAAAAAAAGAAAGAAAAAAAGCAAAAGAAAGAAAAAATAACACAGTACAATATATAAACAATACACAACACAACATTAACACATTAAACAAAACGAAAGCAAAAACAATTCAAAAAACACACATCATACCATCTCAATACCCTCTCTTTCATTCCCTTGTTTCATCAACCTCCTCTCACCTCCCTTTTTGTATTCCATTTCTATTAATTATTTCAGAAAATCCTTTCCATCTTTCTCTATTTTCTGTCATATGGTTATCTTAACATAATTTAACCTTATTTTCCATTAATACTATAGTACTTATTTATGCTTAATTCCTTATAACATTTCTACTAAAGCCATTCCAACATTTTTCTAACACTCATTAATTTTACATTATTTCCATATATAGACTTTAAACTTTTTCCAATATTCTTCCACCGTCTCTTCTCCCTGGTCTCGGATTCTGCCAGTCATTTCCATCAATTCCATATAGTCCATCAACCTGGTGATCTTCTGTCCGAGGCTCTTAACTCTTTTCCAAGTCCCTTCTGCAAGTCTTCTTACATACACTTTACAAGTCTTCATACATACACTTTCCTTTGTCTTCTCCTGATCTTGTTCTTATTTTCCTTCCTTTGATGCTGAAGAGTAGATCTCGGGGAAATTCCCACCTAGCAATGTTTTCATTCCTTCTCGACAGGTCAGCCAAATCTCCATAGTTAAAACTAATATTCAAAAGATATTTCAGGACGTATTTCAAAGTTCCTCCAAATCTGGAGGTCCCCACAACTCCAGTCTCCTCCTGACACAAGTCCAGGTCCCAAAGGTCAGTAAATCCCTGCATGAAGGGATCTATCCAACTTTCCTTCTCCAGTCCAAGCGGGGCTCCAATCCTCAAAATCTGACTTTCTCTAAATTCAATCATAAAAAGCATCAACTTATAGTCATCATATTGCATCTGTAAGGCTGGGGCTCTCTCCCTCTCCACTTGTGCTGCTTTAGGTTCAACAACAACAACTTTCTCCCCCGCCTTCTCCACACTTTGCCGTGTCAAAGGAGATCCCTGTATCGATCCCTGAATAGTTTCTGTATTAATGTTCACTTTTTGTCCCAAATTAGTCACTTTTTGTCCCAGGTTATCAATTTTTATAGTCATCACATCCGTCTTCTTATGGAGCTGTTCCAGTGAATCATTTATCTTACATAATGCAACCACTAAGGCTTCTTCTGTCAACATTCTTAACGCTCCAAGGTCAGTCCCAGATTCTCACAGTTTTTTATCTTGCAGCTGGAAATTCCCCCCACTCAGCTCATGTAACAATTTCAAAGGCTTCCTCTAGGGGGAAACAATTTCTATTTGTATCAATCCTTTTAAGCACAGTTCAAGCAATAAAGTTAGTTTCAATTTTCAGTTACTTTTACTCCTTTTTAAACGCAGAAGGAGACAATGGAAACAATTACAGATAGGTAGCCGTGTTGGTCTGCCATAGTCAAAACAAAACAAAATTTTTTTTTTTCCTTCCAGTAGCACCTTAAAGACCAACTAAGTTAGTTCTTGGTATGAGCTTTCGTGTGCATGCACTCTTCGTATCTGAAGAAGTGTGTATGCACACGAAAGCTCATACCAAGAACTAACTTAGTTGGTCTTTAAGGTGCTACTGGAATGGAAACAATGTATTTCTCTTATTTAACTAGCTGTCAACAAACGATCTATTCACAGTCAATGAGCATTTCCAAAACGTCAGTCTTACTAGCAGCCCGTTTCCAGGTTCAGAGCGGTGGTAATTTGACTTTCTTCACTCTCTCCTGCAGGCTTACACGATCCAAAATTCCCCCCTCTTCTCCTGCTTCCAAGGGGGGGTTAATGATTTTAGCCGATGGAAGTTTAATCCTTTACGGAAGGCTTTCCAAGACTTTAGCTTGCAGCCTCTTTGCTTCAGTCTATTTACAAAAGGGGAAGGCGGACTTCCTGTTTGAAACCTCCCCATTTCGGTGCCAAATTAAGACGTTTAAAAATCCAATTTTCCGTTCTACTCACGGGTAGTTCTTTTAAGATCAAATTGCCTACAGGAAAAGTCAGCGCTCTCCGGCAACAGCAATGCGGCTTCACTCCATGAAAGAAGCAGTCAATTCAAAGCACCGTGCCACTCACCCCACGTTGCTCCGGATCCCCGAAACCGGGTTTCCCCGCGAGTAGGGGAGGCGCAAAAGGTGCCAGCCGAATCCCACGTTCACAGGCTTCTCCCGCCTGTGATTTTTTGTGGGTCCCCGCCTTCGCCATGGCGGCCAGACCCTAATTTCCACGAAGCAAATTCCTCCCGATCAGAGGAATTCAGCCATTGCCGGAGGCGCCAACCCGGAAGTCCCCCAGAAGTCATTCTTCCAGCAACGGGACTTAATTTTTTTCTCTGTTATTCTAGCACCAAGCCTTGGAATTTCGGTGCGTTTCTCAGTCTCTGATTAAAATGTGTATGTTGTGTGGGAACATATATTCAATTCTCCACAGCCTTCCTCAGGCATTCAGTTTGAATATGCAAAGCGGTAAGAGGTATGGTTTCAGCCAAATCAGCAAGAGGTATTGTAACACCTTCTGAATATTTGACATTACAGAGGAAATGGTTGTCATGTTTTCAGAGTTCTTTATGCCTATTCAGACATGTGAAGAAAACAGCACAGATGCATGTTCTAGGTCTGTCCCTCAATGCCATCCACATCACCCTCCATGAGCTGGAGAGCAGTCCTCTCCCCCATGCTTTTTAACATCTACATGAAGCTGCTGGGGGAGATCATGAGGGAGTTTGGACTGGGTGTCCATCAATATGCAGATGATATCCAGCTCTACCTCTCTTTCAAATCAGACCAGTGAAGGTGGTGAAGGTCCTGTGCGAGTGCCTGGAGGCGGTTGGAGGATGGATGGTGGCTAATGCATTGAGGTTGAATCCTGACAAGACAGGATTCTTGGGGGACAGGGGGCGGGCTGGTGTGGAGGACTCCCTGGTCCTGAATGGGTAACTGTGCCCCGAAGCACCAGGTGCGCAGCCTGGGAGTCATTTTGGACTCACAGCTGTCCATGGAGGTGCAGGTCAATTCTGTATCCAGGGCAGCTGTCTACCAGCTCCATCTGGTACGCAGGCTGAGACCCTACCTGCCCGTGGACTGTTTCGCCAGAGTGGTGCATGCTCTAGTTATCTCCCGCTTGGACTACTGCAATGCACTCTACGTGGGGCTACCTTTGAAGGTGACTACAACTAATCCAGAATGCGGCAGCTAGACTGGTGACTGGGGGCGGCTGCTGAGACCACATAACACCGGTCTTGAAAGACCTACATTGGCTCCCAGTACATTTCCGAGCATAAGTGTTGGTGTTGACCTTTAAAGCCCTAAACGGCCTTGGCCCAGTATACCTGAAGGAGCGTCTCCACCCCTATCATTCTGCCCTGACGCTGAGGTCCAGCACCGAGGGCCTTCTGGTGGTTCCCTCACTGCGAGAAGCAAAGCTCTGTGGAACGCCCTCCCATCAGATGTCAAAGTCAGGACCACAATACTTCAAGGACCACCTCTCCCCATATGAACTGACATGGACCCTAAGATCATCATCTGAGGCCTTTCTTCATGTTCCTTCTTTATGAGAGGCCCAGAGGGTGGCAACACAAGAATGGGCCTTTTCTGCGGTGGCTGCCCACTTGGGAAATGCTGTCCTCAGGGAGGCTCACCTGGCGCTTTCATTACATATCTTTAGGTGCCAAGGAGGACAAACAAGATGATAAGTGGTCTGGAAACTAAGCCTTGTGAGGAAGGCGTGAAGGAGCTGGTTATGTCCAGCCTGGAAAAGAGGAGACTGGGAGGAGATATGATAGCCATCTTCAAATGTCTAAAAGGGCTGTCACACGGAAGAGGGAACAAGCTTATTTTCTCTTGCTCTGGATGGTAGGACTCGAGTCAATGGCTTCAAGTTGCAAGAATGGAAATTCCAACTAAACATTTGGAAAAAACTTTCTGGCAGTAAGAGCTGTCCGCCAGTGAAAGAGACTCCCACAAGAGGTGGTGGGCTCTCCTTCTTTGGAAGTTTTTAAGCAGAGGTTGGATGGCCATCTGTCACGAATGCTTGAGTTGAGATTCCTGCATTGCAGGGGGTTGGACTAGATGATCCTTGGGATCCCTTCCAACTCTAAGGCTCTATGATTCTGTGATTCCTTTTCTCCCAGGCCTTTAGCTAATTGAACAATCTATGGCCTTTTAAACTGTGTTTGTGGGGAGGGTATTGTTTTTCTTTGTTACTATGGCATGTATTTTTCTGTTTTTATATTGTAAACCACCCTGTGATCCTTGGATGAAGGGCGGTATAGAAAATAAATAAATAGATAAATCAATAAATAGATAAATAGATACATAATTTTGGTTTGAATGTAGCAGATAGAGTTTCTGACAGCTGCAGAAATCCACCCTCCTGGCTTTCTTTAGCACTACCAGCCTTCTCCTTGTCTCTCAAGCATCACCTGTGTTCTTCTTGAACCCAAGCAGCAGAGTATTTTCCCTGCAACTCTATGCTACTTACATCCACAAAGAAGTTGGCTATAGGTGGAGGAAGGGAAGTAAAATCATGAACGGTGACAACACCAAGAGAGGATGGATCGAGGCCCAAACTAGAGCCTTCTCCCTAGTTCAATGCCTAACTTTCATGTGCAGTTGGAGCTCAGCCCAAGACGCACTGGAGAAGCATTTGGGCATTTGGGCAGGCCGTCATTTCTTATCCCCCGTTGCCTATGTCTAAAATGAAAATAAAGGCTTGTTTCTTATATTTCTGCTGGTGAAGTAGGTGATGCCCACTCACCACTTTATACATTCCAACAGCGGGATGATAAAATTAGTAGCTCTAATAATATCTTGGAAATGCCTGCATCAAGAAGGTATTGCTGCTGTTGTTGTTTCCCCTCAAATTAAGGTCTACATAGATGAACATTTCCTGCATTCTTTAGGGAAAAGTGCAGTGATGTGTGTGTATGTATGTGTATATTTATCTCTCTCTCTCTCTCTGTGTGTGTGTGTGTGTGTGTGTGTGTGTTCATATTCAATCTGGAAAGTGAGCTGACTGGAAAAACAAAACTCACTGTCTTCAATTTGTCATCAAAAAATGTGAGAATTGTGTATTGTGCATTTTCCTTAGCTGCTTTAATCAACACATTCAAAAATCACACTTCAGAATTATTTTGGTCTTCTCTTCCCATTTGCAAGGATGCATATTTGTGGTGATTGGTCCCCCCCCCCCCTTTCAGTTTCTGTGAAATTTGTCCAGTGCTGCCTTACATCAATTCTCTGTGGAGGGGGAGGGGAAATATTTATTTTTAGCACTCAAAAATTTACAGTAAACAGACTGCTTTATGCACATGAAAGCTGTAAATGGAACTGAAAGGCAGGATAATGGTCTGTAGCTTTATGTTGCTCCAAGAACTTTGGCAGAAAATGGCACGAGGGACTGAAAAAAAAGAAGCTTATGTGATCTCTGGGAAATCCTCTTTTTAAGACTATTTGCTTTTCTCTAAACTGCCTCTTAATTTATCTGGTTGTCTTGGTGCACATTAGCTAAACATAAATCTTATTTATTTTGAAAAAAGCAGCCTCAGAAAACAGCATAGAACTTACTGCATTTGAGAACATCAGGAAAAAACAAAGGGAAATAAACTTGCATTGTTACACTACATCATATCATTTCGAGTTTGTATACAAGCTGTCATTTTGAGCTCAAGATGATACTTGCAGGCTGATTCCAGCTAGATAATTTATCTGTAGCGGCAGAAATTGAGACTTCCTTTCTATCAAAAATGGCATACTATTTTGTCTTTTTAAAAATAACTAAATAAAACTCAAATGCTTTCCCCCAAACACCACCACTGCCACATTCAGGCTGTGCAACATTGTGCCAGATCTAGCAGCAGTGTTAAGCACTCTCAGGCACTTACTAGGCCACTGGCAGAGGAAAGGGGGGCAGAGGGAGCGCACCCACCCTGGCACCATCGAGGAGGGGGGTACCATCATGGCTGCCCCCCGGACATGTGCCGTGCACCCCACCCCGCCGGGTGCTGCACCCCTGCAGGCAGCGCACCATGCCCCCAGGGTGTGTGCCGCACCCCAGGGACACGCGCCAGCCACGCCCCTGCCTGCTCTCCGCCCCCGGTGCTGGAGCATGCAGCTTCACCACTGACTGGGGCCGCAGCAGGGCCCACTGCACCCCACTTAAACAGCTCAGGAACACAATACCTCAAGGACAGCTACTCCCTATATGAACTGACCTGCAATCATCACCTGAGGCTCTTCTTTGTGTTCTCCCTCCACAAGAGGGATGGGTCTTTTCTGAAATGGCTCCTCGTTTATGGATTGTTGTTCCCAGGGCAGCTTACCTGCCACCATCATTATATATCTTTAGGCGCCAGGCAACAACTTTCCTATAAAACCAAGCCTTTGGCTTTAAGAATCTGTGACCTTTTAGAAGTGGGGGAATGTTTCTCATATTTTTCTTTTTTGCTCCAACAGAGGAGGAGGTAAGGCGAATGAGCCCCAGCTGCGTGGAGGTTTAAATTATGTAAGCCACGCCCTCCGGTTGACCGGATTGGTCGGCTGTGGGGCTTGACACGGCCGGGGCAAGATAAAGTGACTAACAAATAATGATGATAATGATTATAAGAATGATGCTGATAATAATAATAAAAATAATACCTGTGAATTTGCTATTCTGTTGTTAGTGTTTAGCAGAACATAGTATTTTTTCAAATTAGTTTTATTAATTTCCCAAAGTATTACAAATCAAACCAAATTACTTTAATTTAATACAATTTCTTAGAATCAGGTTTTCCGCTCCTTTTGCAAACATGTCAACCATTTCCTCCCATAGCTGCATGATTTCCTTTTTAGTGTCCAGTTGTCATCCTTCACTTGCCGACGTTACATAACAGAACATAGTCTTGGGTTGTTCACTGGATGCAAGAGCTAATTCAGATTGGCTGCTGCCAGAAATTACAGTTGTGTGTTTGATACTCCTTGTAGCTGGAGCCAGGATCTAGCTGATACCTGCAAGAGCACAAGACCAAAAAACTAGTGTCTTTTGGTCTGGTGCTCTGGCATGAGCCAGTTGACTTGTGCCAGAGCGCCAGACTAAAAAACAAAACATTCCAGGATCCAATCAGAAGCTGGGATGTCTTCCAAAATTCTAGGATGTCTTGCTTAAATCAAGATGGTTGAGTGGTATGGCACAGCTGAATCGAGTCTAATAAATGAAAACAAGATTTTCTTGGGTCAGAAGGCTGCAGTTCTGTGCAGACTTAGGGGGGGGGGTCACCACTAAATTCAGGGGACCTACTTCTGAAATAAAAGACATGGAGTTGGAGTGCTAAGGCTCATAGATGGTATTCAGTTCCACTGAAATCCATCTACCTTTCTATTATCTACCTGTCACCAAGCATATGAGGTCTCTTTCTCTCCCCCTCTCCCTCCCTCTCCCACTATTGCTCCCTGTGGAATAGACATTTGTTTTTGTTCTGAGAGAAAAATGTCAATGAGAGTTATTTTTAGTACCTGGAACCCTGCTCTTTCTTTCAAGATAATGTTTCCACTTGGCAAATTGGCTCCGCCATTTGGTTTTCGCCTATATTGTAGCAATCGTCACAACTTTGTGAGGTTAGGCCTTTGTTTGTTTGGACGGAGGGGAGGTTGTAGCCTCCACCTGCCCCTCCTCATTAAGGGTATCTTGTTAAAAGGATATGGGGGGTAGATTCTGTCCAATGGGTGGACGTGGGCTAGGCCCATGCCATGACCCCAATGGAGACCCCTTGGGGTGCCCCTATTTGATGTAAGTCTTAGGGCTCTCCCTATTGGTGGTTTATCCTTAGATGGATTCCCTGCAGATGGGTGGGAGTCGAGATATATTCTGGCTTCACCCAATCCCTAAGCTAAACGGCTCACATCTATAACCAATAAAGTTGTGACCTAATTGAACTCATAAACCAAAATCCTCTTGTTTGTGTGCTTTATTTATCCACCTGGGGACCGCGGGTCACGGGGCCTTGGCACACAAATGAAATCTCTCTCTCTTCCCCTCTCTCTCCCTCTCCCTCCCTCTCCCACTATTGCTCCCTGTAGAATAGACATTTGTTTTGGTTCTGAGAGAAAAAAAGTCAACGACAGTTATTTTTAGTACTTGTAACCCTGCTCTTTCTTTCAAGATAATGTTTCTTTAACCACTTCTGTCATCTTTTAGAATTGTGTTTTCTTATGTTATGCTAAAATACAGATTCATGTTAGGGATGGACCAGTCAGTCTATTTTCAGTCACTTTCACATGTTTTACCCATAATCCCATTCAGTTTATGCATTAATCTGCATTTTAAAGCACATATTCTTAGAAGGCATATGTAAATATTGTTTAAGGGTGTATTTTCTTCCCAAAGTGGCAATCCTAAACAACAAAAATTTACAAGTATATCCCGTCCATCTGGCTGGGTTTCCCCAGGCACTCTGGGCAGCTTATAACATATTTAAAAAAATGCACCAAAACATCAAACATTAAAAAACAAAATATCTTGTATAAGCAACAAACCAACCAACCAAAAAATCAAGAGAAACCAACAACAACAACAACAATAACAAACAGTTTACAGTTATACCCAAATTAAAATAACCGCCAACCCCAGCTAAACATTAAACCAACACCAACAGGGCAAAAACAAAACAGAGGAACCCAAATTAGAACCATTTAAAACATTTTAAAACATTTTTAGCCAGTTGCCCCAGCCCAAGAGTTGTTCCAGCAATGTCCCAGTGGCCTCCCAGGAGCCTCGTTTGGCTGTTCATTTTGAGTGTGGGCCAGGTGGAAATGGACCCTGCAGGACACTGGGGAAGGGGAGGAGGATCCCGGCAAGGGGTGTAGCCATGATTGCTCCACAGTGGGACAGGCTGAAGATGGGGAAGGGGAGGTTGGGGACTTAGGTGGTACTCACAGGACATCGGAGGACGTCAAGGGGTAGTAGACAGTTTATGGGAACCAGGGAAAGGAGACACATCACCAGAAGCAGAGATGCCCCCATCTCTGCAAGGCAGAGGATTTGTGTCTGCTCAACTTTCTCCATTGATGGCCCATGGCTTGTTTACTTCAGGAACTCCACTGGATTGTGACTTCAGCAGAGGTAGGAACCTGGCCTTATGGTTTGACTTTAGACCTTGATCCATGTAGTGGTCCTGGATTGGTATTGGACCTTTTCGACTGTCTGACTACTCTCTGGTGTTGCTATGGAGTAGAATTAGCTCTTCCAATTTAGTTCCTGTGCACTGACGAATGGGTATTTATTTATTTCATAAAATTTATACACCGCTTAATTTACGGGACCACCTCTCCTGGTATGCCCCACAGAGGACCTTAAGATCCATGAATAACTATAGTTTAGAGGTCCCGGGCCCTAAGGAAGTCAGACAATCCTCCACCAGGGCAAGGGCCTTTTCAGTGATGGCTCCGACATGGTGGAATGCTCTGTCCCATGAGACTAGGGCCCTTCAGGATTTAACCTCCTTCCGCTGGGCCTGTAAGCAGAGCTATTCTGCCTGGCCTTTAATTTGAATTCAGCCTGATCGTTTATTTCCCTTCTCTTCCCTCCCTGACCCCTTTTATGAAGATTACCCACTCTGAGACCCCATAGCTAATTCTCCCCTGGCCTCTTCGCTGACCCAAGTAGGACTAATTCAGCCAGCTAGCCCTGGTGACAATCTAATGCTTGTTGGATGGATTCCCCCCAAATAGATTTTTGAACTTTGAATTTTATTGTTATTCATGCTTTTATACTGTATTTTATGCTGCTTCTTTGTTGTATTACAATTAAGTGTTTTAAATTTGTTGTTAGCCGCCCTGAGCCTGTTTTTCTGAACCGGGAAGGGCAGGGTATAAATAAAAATTTATTATTATTATTATTAATTGTAAAAGAGAAAAAAATGAAAAAAACTTCAAAGCAGATATGTTGGTACGTGTAAGTGACCACTTTAATATATTACCTGCTGCTATTTGCTACAGGAAACAACTACAGTATTTTACAAACCCTACAGATTTGTAACGTTGTATTCTGATGGCTGAGGTAGAGCTCAGGGAATTGCTGGTCTGGTGTAACTGAAAGCTACAAAGACATTTTAAAGAAATAAACCCGAACCAAAGCATCTCCTTCTCTCTCACTGTCTCACTATGTAAATAGCAGGAAAAATGGTCTTTGGAAGATTTACATGTAAAAAGTATAACATCACTATGAAAAACTGATGTAATTTAACATGACAGGGCAGGACCCAAGAGCTGGAATAAACGCGATTCTGCTGCTTAAGCTATTTTATGTGAGATTGAGGAGGAGGGAAGCGCAGTTATAAAATGCATATGCTAGAGAAAGGAGCTTTGGTTCATACAGTGAATTTTCTACTTTGTGCATATCACAGCAGTGGCTGGGAAATACTTATACTTATAAAGTTGCTTATACTTTGACTCGGGTTGATTTGCTTATTAAATTTCCAGAAGGATTTGGAGGAGGAAGTAATTTATATTCAAATGGGCTGAAGGACAGAAATAGCCACCACAAAAGATGAACCTCTACCCCTCTTCCAAAAAATCCCAATAACAACTAATACTGGATCTCGAGCCTTTGGTTATTTATCTATGGGATTTCTGGATATGTCCAAGAGATATAAAATTTCCACTGAATCCTGAAATTCTAAGGGCAGTATCCTACTGAACTCACCCCCAGTTTGAATGGCATGGTCATACAATAAAACACAATAGATATTGATGTCTTCTTGGTAAATATACAGCTCCAATAGTCACATGCAAAAACCTGTGGACCTCAGATGAAATGAACACACACTTCATCCATAGCCAATGAAATATCCAGCCAGTTCAGTGTGGAACAGATGTACATCGCAATGCAGATGTTTGTAGATTCAGATGTGAATCTATATTTGTATCAGCTCTAATTCACATTCAATATTAACCTTTTGTATGACCGTCAGATGCCTGGCAAATGAAGCAGGGGTCAGCAAACTTTTTCAGCAGGCGGCCGGTCCACTGTGCCTCAGACCTTGTGGGGGCTGGACTATATTTTTGAAAGAAGAAAAAAAGAACGAATTCCTATGCCCCACAAACAACCCAGAGATGCATTTTAAATAAAAGCACACATTCTACTAATGTAAAAACACGCTGATTCCCGGACCGTCCAGGGGCCGGATTTAGAAAGTGATTGGGCCAGATCCAGCCCCCAGGCCTTAGTTTGCCTGCCCATGAACTAGGCTAATGATGTTGGGTGACAACTTCTGAATTATTTACTTGCAGTTATTATCAATAAAATGAAATAAAAATCCACTGCAATTTTATCTCCAAATTAAGCTAATTCACAATTCATACCCGGTCCTCTGATGTACTGTTGTATTCTGTTCATCCACTTATTAAGATGGGAGAAAATGCTGCTTGGCAAAATCTGCTGAGTCACTTTCGTGCATTCATGACATTTCAGAACAAGAAGGTGACCCTATTCCCTCTGAAGCCCATCCATCAAAGCTGCAGTAGTTTATGACGGCAGGAGAGAAGGTATAATTCCCTTTCTGGGCTCTTGTGGAAATGGTCTTAGGCCCTGGAGCATGAGATTGGATTCACATAATTAATTTGAAAATGTTGTTAATGGTGATAAAATTATCCCGTCCTTTTAAGACGCAGCAACGCTGTTGGTTAGCTTCTCGTCCTGCAGCGATGAATTCCACAGGCTTGGCTACACATTGTATGAAGACATATTTCCTTTTAGTATTTTAGCTTTACAGGCCATTAATTTATAAGTGACCCTTTGTTCTCATTATGTTACAGTTCTGAGGGGAAAGAGGGGGAATCTAAGTAACAATTAGTTCACACTGTACTGTTTAAGAGTCTTTCTCATTAAATAAGTCCCATTAAAATGAAAACAAGTGGGACACTAGAAGCATTTAACAGCCTTTTGTCCAAAGCTTCATTCTGCATTTTTCAATACATTGAACGTTGGTGTTGACAGAGAGAGGTGGGGTAACTTAGGCTATGTATGCATTAGTGACTTAAAACACAGTGAGGTCATTTCCCCCACTGTGTTTCAAGTCACATTTGCACATCCTTGTACACACCAGAGGGATCAGGGGTGTCTTCACCCAATGTGCATTACCTGTTTGATTGGCCCCTGCAGGCACTCTCTGCCCCAACTCGTATACGTGAAGCTGTCATCTGCACATGCACAATGGCTGTCTCAAATGTACGCACTCAGCTTAACTGCAGCATGAACGTGGTTTACATTTTCAAACTGGATGGAAGCTGCTTGGAGGAGGAATGCACCAAACAGTAGTATTTCTCAAGAAACTGCAGGAGATACGGATTGTGGCTCACAATCGATACAAGGGGCATTTAAAGAACATTCAATGCACTTATAAACCTCTAATGAATCCTGGAACTTGCACTTTGTTGGGGTGCAGTGAACTATAGCTCTGTGAAGGCTTTCCAGGATTCTTTGGGGGAAGTCATGTGCCTTAAATGTGCATTGGGTGTGCATGGTGTGGATCTGCTCTTCTTTTTCTATCTCTTTAGTTTTTGTTGGATACTCATGGTGAAGGTTTATGGTAGGAAGGCATAGTCATCATAACTAGCACCTGCTGATAGCCCTGTCCTACATAAATATACCTAATCTTCTTTTAAAGCCTCTTTTAAAGGCCATCACTACATCTTGTAGGAGGGAATTCAATATTTAAATGTGTGCTGTGTGAAGACTCTTCACCCATTCACCTCAGTGTTTTGTTTTTCCTGGAGAACCTGTAATTTGTCTTCTGCGGCATGGCCAGATATAAGAGTCATCAGGGTTGTGCAAGGGGGTAGTGAGGCCAGGTATCTGCCAGGGCCCAGAGCAAAAGGCCCATTGCACTAGTTTCTTACTTGGCGTGGGTGGCTGAGAAGGTCAGAGGAAGCGTTGCAACAAGCCAGCCCTGTCTCTGACTTTCACAGTTCTATCAGGAAGCAACAGATCTGTCTTCCTAGGGCTGTCTGTGTCAGTTAGTCTTATTGCTTGTTTTCAGAAAAAGTAAATAATAATAATAATTCAGAATAACGTTCCATAAGAGAAGGAGTGTCTGGCCACAAACTATTTCTGCATTACACTAAGTGTCTGTGCTGGGCATCCAATGCAAAGAGAAGCATCTTTTATTGACCCTAACTGTGATTACAAAGTACTTGTAGGTTGGTGAGAAGAGAAGAGTTTGGATTTGATATCCCGCTTTATCACTACCCTAAGGAATCTCAAAGCGGCTAACAATCTCCTTTCCTTTCCTTCCAGACAACAAACACTCTGTGAGGTGAGTGAGGCTGAGAGACTTCAGAGAAGTGTGACTGGCCCAAGTTCACCCAGCAGCTGCATGTGGAGGAGCAGGGAATCGAACCTCGTTCACCAGATTATGAGTCTACCACTCTTAACCACTACACCACACTGGCTTCTTCTGTATCTGATCAATGGTCCACCTTGTCCAATATCATACTTCCTCTATGGGCCAACCAAAAGCCCTTGGGAAGCCCACAAGCAGGGTTGAAAGGCAAAACCCCACACCTGTTGTTAGAACCATAGAATTGTAGAGTTGGAAGAGACCCAAAGTGTCATCTAGTCCAACCCCCTGCAATGCAGGAATATTGTTGCAGCTGGTTTTTAGTGCCATGCAATAGCTTAAAACAGCATAAATAAATATCAAAGACAATAAGTGAATAAATACCAGAAAAAACATAAAAAGCCACAGCTAAATAGGGTTCCCTATTAAGCACCAGAATAAAACAGCACAGCTGAAAATCAAAAATAGAATAAAAATTCCATATTACTAAATAATGTAATTGACAACTAAGCAAAAGGGGGGAACCCTCACTCTTTCCAACCCACATTCCAACATGAATATTCATTTGTGAATTGCTTCCTACAAAACATCAGGAAACAATTAACAAATAATAATCATAACAAATACACACACACACATTTCAAGTCCAGTATAATCATCAGGATTAATAGCCACTGTTAGCTCTTATCCTCCATGAATTAGCCTAATCTCCAAAGTTGAAACCCACCTAAAATAGTGTCCATCACCAATCATGTGGAAGAAAGTGCTGTACATTAATGTTGGAGAGTTTGTAGTTATTGAAGAAATCCTTTTTTATTTGTTCCGAATCTGCTACAAATCTTACACTGCATGACCCTGAGTTCTAGTATTGTGAGGGGGGTGGGGACTCCTTCTCTGTCCACCTCCACCCCATACATAATTTTATAAGCCTCTATCAGTCACCTTTCAAAATAATAATAATAAAAATATCAGAAGGCTCCATCTTCTCCCTTCATAGCAAGTGGATATTCACATTCCCAGTTAAAGCACCCCTAGTTTCCCCCCCTTTCACAGACAGACTGAGGGCATCATCCTTGAGGAACCTCAGAATCCTGCTGCTGGTGCTGAATATTTTGAGAACCAATAACTCACTTTCACCCCAGACATTTCCCCTTTGAAAGATCACTACCCATTTTTCAAAGCATCCAGTCTTTCCATGATTGACCTAAAAGCTAAGGTTTTATTACACGACATTGTGCAAACAGAGCTGTAAATTATCCCAAGCTCCTTATGCGACTGAACATCTCTGCTGCCAGGTAATCTACAGATGGCTAAGGAGAAGGTCAGTGATGTCAAAGCTAGCCATGCTCACTTGAAATCTGTACCGCTGCAGGAAATCACAAGAGGGATACCTCAGATGTTTGGGAGAAACTGAGCCATGTACCTGCTATTTTGTATTTCTTTCTCATTCTTTGCAGTAAAATCTAGAATGGGGCGGTCAATCTGTGTGCAACCATAATTCTGATATTATTCAGCCAGTGGAGCCATCTATGACTTGCAGTCCTTTCCATTCTTTTATTCCCACTGACAATCAAAGCAACCTTGGACACTGAATATAGAATTAGTTCACTATTTCTCTCTCTCTTTATTTTGATGTTTAATATCTTATTGAACGTTACTCAGAATGTTTTCCCTCCAGCTAGTCTTCAAAGGCGGGTAGGAAATTCCACTGTTTTTGGACTAGTTATGCCCTTTCACTCTGCCTGGACCATAAATGAAAGACCCTTAACTTAGCAGATGTCTAGAAGGGTACAAAGCTACTCTTTGGAAAGGCTGTGAACCTTTCAGGATTCTTTAAATGTGCTTCAAAATGCCTGCAGGAGTTTCCTCACAGCCAGGTTTTTCACATTCGCCTCACATTTCACCAAAGAAAAAATGTGGCGGCAATTCTGTGGAGCAGGGCTGTCCTCCTGTCAGGCTTCTGGGAATCGCCCCCCCCTCCCGTGGCAGTAGATAAGCAGAACAAAGGAAAAGGAGTCTTCTTACCAGTTATAAACTTTAATAATCACAGAGAGAGAACAAAGAACACATTTCCTAGAAATAGCGGTGCTTCCAATTAGGATCACATCCCCTTCCGTTCCTATTAATCTACGTCACTCCTACGTCTTGTAATCTGAGCTTGGACCCTCTGTACTTTCTGTTCTGACACTTTCTGAGCTCTCTGTGACTTTGGAGAAGGAGGGTGAATGCTGTCCAGAGACTGTGAATCTGTTAACCCTCTCTCTTCCATTGTCTCTTCTCCTAGCTGTTCCCCATCCAGTATTTCCCAGCTTCTGCTTTCTGAGCTATGTCCCTCTGCAAACCACTGTTCCAAATCTATATGGTCCTCCTGCTCCTGGCAAGATTCAGGATCTGGATCAGGAGCAGGGGGAGGTGGAGGCTCCCACCATTCCTCCTCAGTGCAGCCCTCCTCAGCACGGTCCCTGACACCTCCCATGATTGGGGGAGTGTTCACTAAAGAAGAGGCTGAGCCCTAGGGGAGCTGAGCAGGAAGAGCAAATGGCAACTCCGGCACTGTGGGTTTTTGAGGGGATATTTGCCAAGGCCTTTTGTGGACATAGGAAGAACTGGTGGCTACATTGAGACCCACAGCTGCAGCATTGGTGACCCTTGGCCTGAGCAGAGGCAGCTGCTTTTGAGTCTGAGGATCTGGATTGAGCTGTATTCCACCCTGGTTTTTGTCATGCATATCCCTCATGCTGGCAGCACACTCAGCAAAAGACCAGCAAAAATGAATATGTCTTTTAACATGCTAACTGCATTTTAGCCGAACCATCCAGAGGAGGTTATCTATGCACCAGAAACATCTCTGTGATTTGTTAATTTTAAGTTGAGGCACGCGCAAGCCTGAGTTGGGAGAAGAGAAAGGGAGGGAGGGAAGGGGAGAGAAAAACGGTTGTCGTTGCATTTGAAGACATCAAAGCCAATGAAAAAAGTCACCTTGCCTTTTCTCTGTAGTTCCTTTTCCCCTCCTTGCTCTAAAATTAGAGACATCCATTTCAAAGGGAGCCATCTGGGCAATTTTGAGTAAAGTGAGAGACCAGCCTGGATATCCTTGCGAATTCAGTCAGCCCAAGAGAGAAAACCATTCATCTGTTTCCACACCCCTACCCCCCCCACCCCCTTCTGATCTGAGAAAGATTAAAAAAACAGAGCTGAGGGAATGCAAGAGAAACAGAAGAGGAGAGGAAGGCTGGAAGATTTTTTAAAGCCCTATGCTGTGTTTTTTCTTAGAACTGACTCTTAAAACAATGGCTCTTAGTGCCAAGTACGTAAGTATGCACAGCCCTCAAGAGGCAGATTATGGCATTGTCCATTTTAGCGATTGGTTAACTGTGGCTGTCCAAAATATTTTATTATTTTATTTTTTAGATTTATAGCCTGCCTTTCCTCCCCAAGGAGCCCCTGTCAGCAAACATATCAGTGACACAATGAAATACAATGAAAATGGAGACATATTAAGGGTACACACTTTCACGAGAAAGTCACAATGAAGTGATGAGTGCCTGTGCTATGTAATTGGCTCTGGATGTGGAAGAACATTTCTCATTTTAAACCCACCTTTCGCTGAAATATTCCCAAGACAGGGAGCTGTCTGACAACATCAGCTCAAATGCTGTTCCTCCATGCTTCATCTCCTTGGTCTCAAGACTACGGCTCCTAAAGTGCCAACTCCCTGGCTTGCAGATAACCACTTCTTGATAGAATTGGGACTCTAGTGATGAAAAAGTGTTTTATATATAACACTGACACCAGATGGTGCTGTGGAGTTCTGTCTTTCAGTAATGTGATTTTCCACTTAGAGGTTTATAACACATTTTCCTGAAATGCTTTTTTGATGTGTCTAGATCCAGCCTTGGAGTCCAATGACATCTGGAGGGTCTCGGGTTAGCTTTACCTTCAATAGAATACACTATAAGAGCACAGAAGATAAATTCAGCAGTGGCAGAAGTAGAGGTGGGAAGAATATTTCAAAACCTTTTCAATGATTATTAAGAAGCATGCTCTTAAATCAGTATCTTACCCAGATCTCTTTGGTGGTCCCAAACAAGCTAAAAAGTCATAGCAAGGACAGGTGTTTGTACCCTAAAATATCCGAGCATTCATCCTCAAGTTTATATATTGAATTCTCATGAGTTTTCATTAGCGGAGTCCTAAGAGATTAACTATGAATTAGTTAAGTTACGGATTATGGCCACCTTCTTCAACCTAGTGCTCTAAGGTAAAGGTTAAGAACCTCTGGAAGGTTAAGTCCAGCCAAAGGCGGCTATGGGGATGTAGCGCTCATCTCGCTTTCAGGCCAAGGGAGCTGGCGTTTGTCTGCAGATAAATTTCCAGGTCATGTGGCCAGCATGATTAAACTGCTTCTGGCGCAGCAGAACACAGTGATGGAAACCACAGCATAAAGAAACACCTTTTACCTTCCCGCAGCAGCGGTACCTATTTATCTACTTTCACTGGTGTGCTTTTGAACTGCTAGTTTGGCAGGAGCTGGGATAGAGCAACGGGAGCTCACCCCGTCGTGGGTATTCAAACCGCCAACCTTTCGATCGGCAAGCCCAAGAGGCTCAGTGGTTTAGACCACAGTGCTATACAGATGCTTTGGACTACAGGTGACATCAGCACCATAGGGAAGACTGGGTTATGATTACTTCATTTTCAGGTCAACACGTCTAAGAAAACAGGAAGACAGGAAGCTGGCCCATACCCAATCAGATCATTGTTCTATCTAGCTCAGTACTGTCTGCACTGACTGACAGTGGTTCAGGTAGGAAATATCCAGCCCTACCAAGAAATGTTGACCTTGTACATGCAAAGTAAATGCTCTACAGCTGAGCTATGACCCTTGTCAAAGTTTCCACAGATTTCACACTAGCACCAAATTCAGGATAGCGGCCATCACTTTACTCCTTTCTTTCCATCCACGATGAGAAAGGCTACTAGGAATTCAACAATGGTTGGGAGTAATGCCAATGTAGATCTGTGTATGCCTTTTAAATTTAATTCAGGTTGTTTTTGAAATTACTTCTCTATACTAATCAAAAGAAACGTGTATTCAAATAGGAGCAGACTTCTGAATATCTCAAAGGCATGGCAAAGTATATTCTATTTTTTAAAATATGTATTTTGTTGGTGGGGGTGGAATTCAGGCCAATATAAAAGGATACAACACTATGAAAACCAGAGGCAAAGAGGATTACAACAGGTGTGCAGAAAATGTTAAACTATGAATAATCAAAATGCAGAGGGAGAATATTTAAAATAAATGTAGCTAGGTATAGAGGCATATGTGCCTTCAAGTGGAATTGTGAATCTTCTGAGCTGAAGGCAGATATGTTTCCTCTTTACAGGTTGTTTACATTTGCTATTAAATATGCCCAGCTGCATTGGAATGTTGGTAATTCATAGTTTGGCAACAATAAATTCCCAAGCAAAAGATTAGACAATTTACATATGTACCACCTTCTGATATGCACTTCCTCAAAGGCTGGCATTTCCCCATATTTATTTATTTTATTATTAGATTTATATACTGCCTATCATCCAAGAATCACAGGGTGGTTTATGGTATAAAAACACAAAAATACATAGTAACAAACACAACGTTATCCCCAACCCCTATAGTTTAAAAGGCTGTACAGTAGATTGTTTAATTAGCCAAAGGTCTGGAAGAAGATGAATGTTTTCTCCTGGTGCCTAAATATATATAAGGAAGGTGCCAGGTGAGCCTCCCTGGGGAGAGCATTCCACAAATGGGGAGCCACCACAGAAAATGCCTGCCCTCACGAAATGTGTTATACAATGCTACAAAATCCTTGCTTGTGAGCAAGTACCACTCAGTGCAGTGGAACGGACCCATGGGACCCATGTGGTTGAATGTGGAAGGTGGGGGCAAAGCAGTGGCGTAGCGTGGGTTGTCAGCACCCTGGGCAAGGCAAGTAATTTGCACCCCCTAACCCGTGGATTTGCACCCCCTAACCCTAACCCCCAGATCTTGCGCCCGGTGCGGCTGGCCCCCCCCCTGCACCCCCCACGCTATGCCACTGGGGCAAAGGTGATGGCAATAATATCCAACTCCAAAGGAATGTAAGAAAATCCTGCAGAATCAAGCCAAAAGCCCACCTAGTCCACGAAAGTTACTCACTTGTTAGGAATGGTACTTCCATGCTGGTTGCTGAAGAAGAAAAAACTTATCCTCTGTGGTCTGCATGGAAATGCAGGCTTCAAGACCCTTGGTGGTCTAGTTTACCTAAATACATGCCACAATGCTCTTACCATCTGTGAGGCCCACCAACTGGTATTCAGAGTCATGTATATTTTTAGGACCCACTTTAATTCTGTGGTTGTTAATTGCTTTAAAGTGCTTTTAATACAGTGGTACCTCAGGTTAAGTACTTAATTCGTTCCGGAGGTCCGTACTTAACCTGAAACTGTTCTTAACTTGAAGCACTACTTTAGCTAATGGGGCCTCCTGCTGCCGCCACGCCACTGGAGCACGATTTCTGTTCTCATCCTGAAGCAAAGTTCTTAACACGAGGTAATATTTCTGGGTTAGCAGAGTCTGTAACCTGAAGCGTATGTAACCTGAAGCATATGTAACCCGAGGTACCACTGTATTGCATTTTAATGTTGCAAGCCACCCTGGGACTTTAGGCCAAAGGGTGGGTTAATAATAATAATAATAATAATAATAATAATAATAATAATAATGCCTTTGACAGGAAAAGTAGCCATTATGGCTAGTAGCCATTGATAGCCTTATCCAGTGCTTTTTTTTCTAATAAAATAAAATAAAATAAAATGTTTAGGGGTACTCTCATTTTCCTACTCATATTGAAATGCTTCCCCTCAATGAGGCCAAACTTAGATTCACAAAATGTTTAGGGGTATGTGTAGCACTGTGTACCCCCAGAAAAAAGAAGCACTGGCCTTATCCCCCATAAAAAGGGGGGCATATGATGATTGGCAATTTAGGGAATAAATACCACGCAGTCTGATACAATTCCCACCAGAAGAAAGAGAGAAAATGACTGGAAGAGAATAGCCCCCCAGCAAACCAAAAATATGAAATCTTGCTGAGAATCAATTAGAGGCTGTGCTTGTTTGAACACCAGTGGCATTTCCTCTTGAAACCAGCATGCAAGGGACAATTCTAGCTCGAGGGGAATGGCTGCTGCTGAAGTCAAACTGAACAGATTTCCCTTCCTTCTTTCCCCACCTCCCCATCCTGCCCATTCCCTGCTATACTGTTTTGCTTTGCTTTTTGCCTTCTTTAAAAAAAAAAAAAAAACCAACAACATGTGGGTGGGAAGGGGAGAAAGAACACACAACAGAAGCTAGTTGCTGTGGTGACTGAAAAGTGTACACGGAGAAAAATGACCCATATTAATAGAGGAAAATGTTTATGCTCCTCCTTTTGTTGTCCAATTCAAAAAGAAGGCAGTTTCCATGTTCCCTGTTTCCCTGAACTGGGGGACAGGACAACTTTTTACTATGGCAGTCTTCCTTATGAGGACAAAAATGTACCTTGTTATACTGTATAAGTTGAGGACAAGGGGAAGCAGGCAAGCTCAAGGATGGACAATACTGGTACACTACTAACATTGATTCCCACCACCACTCCTGCCACCCAAAGCAGGATTTGCTATAGATCTGTATATAGTGGGTTGTATTCAAGTGAGTTTTACTCAGAGTAGATCCATTGAACTGCATAAGTATGACGAAGTTAGCTCCATTAATTCTAGCAGATCTGTTCTACATAAAACATAGCTGAATATTGTCACCAAATGCATTCAGATAATAAGAATAAAATTTTTATTATTTTTACCCCCCGCCCATCTGGCTGGGTTCCCCCAGCCATTCATAGGCTAACTTTGCTGGGTAAAAAAACAACACACAACACCCTAATTCTTACAACAAAATTCCCTAGTTTCCCTAAGTTCCCGAGGAGATATATATTTGTATGTACACACATTATTTATATTGAATAGGCCTGTTTCTTGTAGAAATCATAAGACATTCAGTGGAGATATGCCTGCATCATGGAGTGCAGCTGAGCTCGTTTGTTGGTGGGGTCATATGCAAGTCAGAATTTCCCTCACACCTAGAGCGCTGCTATGATAGCAGCTGGAGGAAAAGGTCAGATCATTAGGTACTGCCGAGGTGATCAATGTGACTGTGCTCCTATTGATGCACCCTCTTGCTGCGCCAGGGTAAACTAAGAAAGTTGCTGGAAACACGCAGCTGAGTCTTGGGCTGGGTCAATAGGCAGTGCACTGAGTGATCTGTAAGGCTAATCAATGGAGAATGCCAATGCCATGGCGAGGCGGAGGGGAAGAGCACAGCAAGAATGGCGGGAGAGAGATTAAGACGCTAAACACAGAGGGGGGAACAAGATTTGCCAGCCAGGCTGCCAGAATCCTGAGCAGAGTACAGGGAATGGAAATAAACCGGGCATTTGTCTAAATAATACAAGGCAATATTCATGGCAACCAGTGGCATGCGGTCAGTGGATTAGGAGGACTAGGCTAGACCCCTAAATGTTCCCGGTAAATTAGAGTATTAAAATATTACAGCCTGGTCCTTCCTTGCCAAAGCCTGGAAAGCTTCTGCCCAGCTTAGGGAGGGAGGCATGATGCCCACACGCATCTCTGGCACTAGCTGTTCCCCTTAAAAAATTGCACCGCATGCCACTGATAGCAATGACAGTGGCAGGTTCTAAACAACAAACAAATGTTAGGCTTATTAATAGTGATGTAGAATAGATCGTCCCTATTTTCATCTGAGAACTGTTGGAGGGCATGGCATGGTCAGGCTGGTTTGAGTGTGCCAATGTAGTCTGTCCACTGGTGCCCCTGAACTGCCCTGACCTTGTCACTGCTCTGTCCTGCCCACCAACTATCCTGGTACTTGGCAGTGAAGCCACAGCAAGGAGCTCAGGTCTGCAGCACTGCTTCTCTGCACCAGTTGCTCCTGTGAGAAGAGTTGCAACATGTGGAACTGCCCTAAGATTTCCCAAAAGGCGACCGGTGTGTGCTTGTTTTCGGATCTCTTCTTTTATTACGTGTCTAGTAACTCAATAAGGCTTGGCACAATAACTAGGCCCTGGTCTCCTATTGGGGGAATGAGCTTGGATTGGATTTGCATCAGTGACTCTGACACAAAAGGCTTCATACTTCATTACCAATTTCTTTAGCTGTCCAGTCCAGCAAAATAAGCTATTATCTAAATGCATCATTTTATTTCCTTATGCCTGTCTGGCCGCAGGCTTATATAACTATAACAAACTGCTTCAAGCCTCACCAGGAGATAGCAATATATGGCAATTTAGTGGTAATGGACCTCTGGGTTTTCCAGTACAAAAAGATGACATGTTTTTGAAAGATAAGAAATAAGGTGAAATACAAATATTGCTGCTATTCCAAGTCAGCACTCCCTGACTATAAACACATTATCCCTGTTCTCATTTGTCGTAGATGCAGGAATGATTTGGAATTTTTGTTAGTCCATGTAGAACGTGCTTTATACAGAGACTGAGAAATAAAGTGCTTTAAGTAATTTCCTTCTACATCTTGTGATTCTGTTTTCTGAGCTGCAGAATGGCATGATCTGCGTGATGATGCAGTTGGGTAGTTCACAATGTTTAGTCTTCATCTTTCATTTCAACCGGTTATACACTTGAATACAATATCCCATTATGGGGAATAGTCGTAGCTTTGCTTGAGAGCACATCAAGCGCTTCTCCCTTATCACCTTTGCTATTTATCTTTCCCAGCTCAGACCAGAAGAATGTAGAGGAATCAATATTGTTCCTGCTACCTCCGAGCCAACTCTCGAAGGTGGATTCCAACGTAATCCAACCTTCATCTTGACCGGTCGCGTCTCTCCTCTGCTATTAGTGAGATTGAATATGTTGGTGAAAATAACATTAAAATGCATTATATTAGGATAAATTGCTTGCAGATGTGTACATTAGTCAAAAGGCATGCGGAAATGTGTTTATTAGGAAAAACCACTCTTTTTAATGAGGCTTTATATATATATATATAGAGAGAGAGAGAGAGAGAGAGAGAGAGAACCAATAATATCAAAAATACCTGCAGAAATGTGAAGAACTGAATTTAAGGTTGGGAAAATGAGAAACGGAGGGATCTGAAACTGACAGATCCTTCCATCTCTACTACCAACTGCACTATATTATCCTAGGTACTTCATGTCTGCTAGAATCACAGTGCGTAATTTATCTATGAGAGACACTGGATTCATCTGAGGCCTGCTCACTATTCATCTTGATGAGAAAAAGCTTTACTGCGCTCCCCTGTGGAATCGGATTGGCCAAGGAGCTCTGCTAAGATGGGTCTTCACAGAAACGGCGTCATTAACAAATAGTGCTATCTGGCACTCATCATCTTAAGTAGCACATCCCCTCCTCCCAGCAATACATAGAGGTGATTTATATCGGCGAGTAGAGATGAGAGGATTTTCCCCATTACTTTCTGTTATCATTGCCCTGGGCTCGCTCTGACCTGCATTTCACTCCCCCTAAAATCAGGTTGAAGAAGAATAATTTCTAAAACTTGAAAGCTTCTCTCACCCCCTTCTGTACCCAGCTGATCATTGCACTCCGCAGTGAGTGCCTTCTGCAGATACCCTCTTATCAGGAAGTCCATTCTGCACGACAGAAGAATTGAGCTTTTATAAAGTTGTGGCACTTATCCTTTGGAATTCCCTCCCATTAAATATTAGAGAGGCACTGTTGTATTTTCAGCGCCAACTGAAAACCTTTCTCTTCCAACAAGCCCTTTAAGCCGTCTGTTTTCCTCTCCCCTTCCAAGCCCAGGTCAGCAAAGTGATAAAAATGTTGCAGGGGGCAGGGAGCAATCCTGATGTTGGTGTGTTGTTGTTTAGTCATTTAGTCGTGTCCGACTCTTTGTGACCCCATGGACCAGAGCACACCAGGCACTTCTATCTTCCACTGCCTCCCACAGTTTGGTCAAACTCATGCTGGTAGCTTCGAGAACACTATCCAACCATCTAGTCCTCTGTCGTCCCCTTCTCCTTGTGCCCTCCATCTTTCCCAGCATCAGGGTCTTTTCCAGGGAGCCTTCTCGTGAGGTGGCCAAAGTATTGGAGCCTCAACTTCACGATCTGTCCTTCCAGTGAGCACTCAGGGCTGATTTCCTTAAGAATGGATAGGTTTGTTCTTCTTGCAGTCCATGGGACTCTCAAGAGTCTCCTCCAGCACCATAATTCAAAAGCATCAATTCTTCGGCGATCAGCCTTCTTTATGGTCCAGCTTTCACTTCCATACATCACTACTGGGAAAACCATAGCTTTTACTATACGGACCTTTGTTGGCAAGGTGATGTCTCCACTTTTTAAGATGCTGTCTAGGTTTGTCATTGCTTTTCTCCCAAGAAGCAGGTGTCTTTTAATTTCGTGGCTGCTGTCACCATCTGCAGCGATCATGGAGACCAAGAAAGTGAAATCTCTCACTGCCTCCATTTCTTCCCCTTCTATTTGCCAGGAGGTGATAGGACCAGTGGCCATGATCTTCGTTTTTTTGATGTTGAGCTTCAGACCATATTTTGCACTCTCCTCTTTCAACCTCAATAAAAGGTTCTTTAATTCCTCCTCACTTTCTGCCATCAAGGTAGTGTCAGCTGCATATTTGAGATTGTTGAATGGTGTATTTATATTGAAATACTGTATTGTGGTGCTTTAGTGATGTGTATATGTGCTCATGCACATTATTAGAAATGGCACCCCCCATGGTGGAGAGTGGCATGACTTTGTATTGCCACAGGCCAGCCCATATTTCGGACTCAGCTAGACTGGTAAAGAAAAAGTGGTTTATATGCATTGTATATGTGATATAACATTGTGCCACCAGATGGCGATGTGGAGTCCTGCTTTCCTCTACCTGTTTTCCCTGTTTAAATTTACAATGCTTTAAACTGAAATGCTTCTTTGATGTGTCTAGATCCAGCCTTCATGTCGGCTAACCGATAGGCGTTGGATTGGTTTGAACTATTTAGAAGGGGTTCATCTGTGTCAAGATGCATTTGCTTCTAAAGACTGACCAGTCTTTCAGCTTTGGTTTCTCTGTGGGTCTCATCTTCCCAATCTTAGATAATTTAATTCTCTAGATTACTTTGCAGGATTTTATTACACATTTTTCCTCCCCTTTTCTCGAATGCTTTCGTTTGTCATTTTACTACACACATACACCAAAAATTTCCTTTTGCATTTTTGTACGCTATTATCACTAATAAATACATTTTCATGCACAAAGTAATAATAATAATAATAATAATAATAATAATAATAATAATAATAATAATAATAATTTATTTATACCCCGCCCATCTGGCTGGGCTTCCCCAGCCACTCTGGGCGGCTTTCAACAAAATATTAAAATACAGTAATCCATCAAACATTAAAAGCTTCCCTAAACAGGGTTGCCTTCTCTCTCTCTCTCTATATATATATATATATGCACACATTTGGGGGTTGCAGAACTGCATTACAAAATTCAGAGATGTGAAGATATCTAAGCGTAACTGGATAACTATTTTTTGTATTGTTGCTTTGGGAGGTGCAGATTAGACTGGTTAGCATTAAAATTCAAACTGAACCAAATTTCTACCCCATCCCTAATTGCCACTTAGTGCTTTATGCACTAACCTGTACAGTGAATCTGGTTGATGCTTCAGTGGTCAAGGTTGCTGAGCCAAGGGTGGCCGGTTATGGAAACAGCAAACAGGCACCGAACTGTGCATCTGCATAAAGGGCAATACAGCAGTTGATGCCCTTCCTCCTACAGTTGGCACTTCCCATTTGTTTGACAGAAAATGTTAGGGCTGGGTGATAAAAATTAAACACTTCAGGAAAATGCCACCAAGGATCCATTTTTGCTTCTTAAAAAAAGAGGACATTTTTCTATTATTTATTAATTGTTTCCTTTTATTTCCGTCTGGGTTCCGAAATGGTCTGAAAACAAGGCTCCCTGTAGAAGCATAATGGGCAGACCTGCCTGCTGACTGTGTAGGACTCAGCTACATAATATTTTATGTTGATTGAAGGAGTGTACACTTTGCCAGTAATAAGTATTTGCTGCCCTTGGGCCCAGCTCCTGCAATATATTACAGATCTCAGAAATGTGGTCATTATTTTGTCTTGGCTGCAAAATTACTTCTATTGAACTGCGGTTAAAATATCCTTAAAGTGGGGTTTTACATATTGCTTTGCCATCTGAGCACAGAATAACATGATGCCATTTACAGTGCGAGTAGGGGAGACTTCCAGGTAAAGCTCCTGAAAAGTGCAAACATTTGAACTATCATTGTTCTGAAGTGCTAAGGAAAACACGCTCTGTCCAATTATTGGCTATTGGGATTCTAGCTCTGAAGCTAAGCAAGTCTACAGACTACCTGTGTTGGGGATAGTCAAAGGGCAGTCAAACCAACAATGCAGCTTTGCTAGATAGGCACATAATAGGAACTGAAGGTCACAGAGTTTTCCTGAAAGTTTGTCAGAGAAAACTCTGAGAGACTCTCCCACTGCGCTCTGATGGGGAGGGGCATAGTCATATATATTCTCCTTACCTGCATGGGCTCATCCTCTTTCCCTGTCTTCACTCTTGCCTCTTCACCTCATCAGCAAGCCAGAAATGTGAGAACCATCTGCATGTCTGAGCTCCGTTGCTCAGACATCATCTTAAGCTAGACTTTGTAACTGAATTACCATTTCAAGGCTGCCTGGACAAAGCTTCTGTATCTGTTATTCTTCAACAGGAACTCTTACCGAGTAAATGCTATTTTTTTACCTTTTGCAAGACTGTTTGTGTGATTATTGTTTTAAGAGGGAGAAAAGGGGGAAATACCAAGAGAATCCATCCAGCCCTAAAGCATCCTGGATTTCTTACTAAAAGGCCAAAGCTAGCCCATCTAAGCTTCCTTTTAAGCCAGGCATAGGCGAACTCGGCCCTCCAGATGTTTTGGGATTATGACTCCCATCATCCCTGGCGCTAGGGAAGATGGGAGTTGTAGTCACAAAACATCTGGAGGGCCGAGTTTGCCTATGCCTGTTTTAAGCTGTGAAGGAATGCACTCTGCCGAACCCACAAATGTGAGGAAGGAAGGGTAATATGTAATAAATAGATCCACTCATAGACTCTATATACACATCCCTACAATGTGCACCTCACAGAGGCTGCATTCAGATGTTGGGTTTATTGTGTTAGTTTAACTTCCACTGGCAGGTAGCTATGCTGGGGTAACTATGCTGGGGTAAGTAATTTTCACCAGCTCAAGCCCCATTTAGCCATAGGTGGGAAGAAACACCACATCCTAACCCCTCCCAGCCAACCTATCTGGAAAAAGGATCCTTTAAATTAATAAATCCCCACTGAGAGGTTGTGGTTCTTTCAGATCTAAAAGGAAACAGAGAACCTCTAGGAAATCAACCCACTTAAGTAGAGAATGAGGTTTATGTCGGACTATCTGTACCTCAGGAGGCACATAAGCAAACCTTTTAGGGTGGGAAATGCAACTTTATTGGAATAAATGAATCTCATTCTCTGGCTCTCCTTGTGACATTCGGTTTCTGAGCATTGTATCTCAATCGGCTAGCTTATCTGGCTTGTTGCTCCTCTCTCTCTTTTTTTAAAAAATATGTTTGTTTTTAATGGGATCTTTAAAAAGATTGATTCCAGTAATAAATGTGAACTGGAAGAGGAAGATAGTACTGGGTGTATCCCCCCCACCCCGTCGGATTTGTTTCCAGATTTGACCCAAAGGAATCATAGCTTAATTATGATGCAAATAATTCATCCTCCAGTAGCAAGCAGAATAAAACCAGGAGGAAAAGGAACACACACCCCAAAACATTTTTCTAACGCTAACTATGTCATTAAAAGTTAAAAAGAATTGAGGCTGGGAGAAGATTAAAAAAACCACAAATGGATTTAGGGAGAGTGTTATGTCTCTTCTAAATACTTATCCCATCCTCTTCAAAATATTTATCAAGTTAAGACTAAAGCTTCATAAGGGAAAAAAGAATGGCTAACTAGCCAAAAGTAATCAGGCTTAGCTATATATTGGTTGTACTGATTCCTGTCGTCTATGGGGGGTGTTGATGCACCAGATGTACTGTATGTTGAACTCTGAAAACCTTCAGACCTGGTGCACTTCCTTCTTTCCTTCGTGTCATCTGCATGACAATCAGGGGTGAGGGTTCTTTCGCCCTCGTTCCAAGACGGCAATAGGTACATCAAACTAGAACTTCCTCTCATTGCAGGGTGCAGGTTTCAACAAAATGTGGTAGGCTTTTAACACTTCTTTTTGACATAACCCTTTCTCTCCATTCTCCAGAAGTAGTGGACATGGTCTGCTGCCATCACACTGAGCACAAGACCTGGAACATCTAAGGAGGGTGAGCTCCTACCATCTCCCACAGCTGAGGAAAGAGATGGCAGCTGCGTCCCATTGGGTTAAGCCTCAGACACTCAGAAAACATGGCTTTCCATTTACCTTCTGTACCATGAAAATAAATGAAAACAGTATTTAAAAAGAAAAAGAAAGAAAACATGGCTTTCCAAATGTCTCAGAGGCTCAGTGCCACATCAGGGGGAGCCCTTGTCCAATCTTCTGCAATGTAGGAATCTTAACTAAAGCATTCATGGCAGACGACTATCTCCTTAAAAGAATCAGGTAGGAAGTTTGAGAGATGAGAAGAGTGTTCTCTCAAGCAGTTGCCTAACCAGAATTGTGAAATAATTCTGCATGTGTAGATTCAAAACATTCAGCCTGGCTCACAGTGAGACTGTGCCTTCTTAGGACACATAGAAACTATTTATTTTCAACATATTTTTATCCTACTTTTCAGACAATTATTGTCTCCCACAGCAGATGGCATCATTTAAGAGCGGGAGGGAAAGCTCCTATCATCAGACTTCCAAACTAAATGGAGGGAGCTCAGTTCTTTGAGGCCAGAACAAAGTGGTGAGCTCTATGCTGGCATTTATATCTCGTTTGGACCAGGCTGATCTTCCCTTGTTGGTGTTCCTATTTCAATAGCAGTGGCTCATTTGGCTGATGGCTGTGACAAGAGTATCATTTCCTTTTGCTTCTGCAATCCCAGGCCAACTGGCAGGTGGTGCAGAATGTCCTCTCAGGCAGGGAGGGTGGAAAGTGAGATTCCTGAAGCTGATCCTTCTCTGGCTAATGGATGGGACCAGGATGGTCTTCTTGGTCCAACAGCACTGATGTTATTCCTGGAATGCAAGGGTTTGTGTGTGCAGTCCCAGCCTCCCTGTCCAATAGCAGAACCAAGTGTGTGCTTACCTTCTGCTTTCCAGAAGGTAAGCAATTGCTCAACGTGACTTTTCAAAAATGATCTCAAATCAGAGTTTGTTTGCATCTTCTAGCCCCTGACCCTGCTGTTAACCTCCATGGGAAAAAATCTTAGAGTAACATACAGACATGCATTATATTAGGGAAAAAATGGTATAAAATATGCATATATTGAAAAATTGACACTAAAAGGCTGATGAAATTTTGAGAACCGGTTTTTTAATTTAAAAAATCTGCAAAACTGTGTCAAACTGAAGAGTGGGGGAAAGTGTGAAACGGAGAGAAACTGAAATTGACAGATTCATCCATTTCTACTCTCAGCTCTAATGCTCAGAGCAGAAATAACTTCTGAGTCTTGAAAACATGTAGTTAGGTGCAATGTTCCATCCTTATGGGAAACAGGTATCTATTTATGGATTTCAGATTACAACAGGTGAGCAAAGATAGATGCTCTAAACAACTGCCGAGGTTTTCACCCCCACCCCTAAGCCTTGTGCTGCAAGTGAGCTTACTTACCATCGGGTGGAAATGAGGAGGGAAATAACATCAATTTATAACATATATTGTACACAAGGTACAATACACTGTACAATAATTAAGTTTAAATGTGGAAGTCCTGCCTGCAGGCTTGCAATCTAAAGAAAGGCCATTAGGGAATGAAAAAGGGACCCAAGAGGAAAGTGGAGGCAAAGCAGAGGCAGAGATCAGAGATTAGAACTCAAGGGAGGATGTAGTTTTTCAGATGCTTTTTAAGCACTTGCAAGGAAGAAAAGATAAGGATGTCAGGGCAGCGAGGTCCAGCTAAAGAGAGCAACTAGAAAGGAGTGTTGATGGATAATAGTTTCCCCAGGATCAGTTTAAGTTGGGACCAGTGCTCAAGAGCAAAAGTGGGTAATGTTCGTGTAGGGATTCCCCCCCCCCCCCCTTTGTAATAGATCAAAATTGACTCACTCTTGCTCTGAGGTGCTCTATATTTTAGGTACTAAACACCCAGGAGCTGTTTTCTCTGCCCTGAGTCAATGTCTGGAAGCAGCAGACAAATAGATTAGGGTGTGATCAGGATATATCTGGATCCAGACAAATCAGAGGCTATACTTGTGGGGTCTCCTGAGATCCCTAAGGACAAATGTCTCCACTGTAATCTGACAGTGCTTCTGAACGCCAGCTGCTGGGAACTGCAGGTGAGTCGAGTGCTGTTACACTCATGCCCAGCTTGTGGGCTTCCCATTGGTATCTAGTTGGATACCATGCAAATAGGATGCTGCATTAGATAGGCCACTGGCCTAATCCAGCCATCTCATGTTCTGTGCTCTCCCTATCATTCTGAAAATTTTGTTTGACCTGCCCTGCTCCTTTATAAGCCAGTTGTTGCAGTAGCTAGGAGCACTTTAGATATTGGTCCCATTTGTTGCACTGGCTCCATCCCTTCCTTGGTTGGGGAAACCTTGCTGCATGGATTCATGATTTCAGAATTCAGCTTGATGGCAGTTGTGCGCTCTACACAGTGCTGCCCTTGAAGGCAACGCAGGAACTTCAACAAGTGCAACCTGCAGCTTGTAACAGACGTTGGGAGACATGAACGTACACAGCCAATCCTATTTCAACTGCCAGTGTCAACCTGGGCTCAATTCATTGTGTTGGTGTGTACCTTTAGAGCCCTTCAGAGCCTGGGAACCGCATATTGCAGAGACTACCTCTCCCTATATCGTTATTCGCACCAGCTTTCATCTCCTAACAAGGTTCTGCTTTGCATACCTATGATGTCTAAGAAGAACTGTTGCAGCCAGTAGCACAGGCTTTACATCAATTTCTTCAAGGCTGTGGAATGATCTCCCCTGAGGTTGGTGCTTGCCTAGCTTATGGGCCTCTAAAGGAAGACTGTATTTCCTCTTACATTTACTTTGGCTATTTTGTTAGGTTCTGCAGCACATAGAGAGGGGAGATGAGAGAGAGACTTCCCTCCATTCTCCCTGACACATTTGCAGATGCTGCAGAGGCGGGAGGGGGAGGGAGAGCCACTGCACAGAGCAGCAGCAGCCAGAAAAGTGAGTGGGTGGAAGCTGGAGTCAGAGGAAGGAGGTCTTTGTTTCGGAATAAAATCTAGTCCAGAGAAGAACTTGGGGGTGACAGTCCTCAACTCAATGGGAGCATGATCAGTTCCCAAGATTCAGATTCTGAGCCTTACTACAAATAATGATGATAATGAAGCATGTTGTTGGCTTCTTTTATCTTTAGAGACAATGGAGTGTGCCTCCAGGGGTGAAGTCAAACCACCAAAGAGACCTTCCATGGTATGCAAGCCTGGGCAGTGTATATGGAAGTCCCTCCTCTCAGCCTCGCTGATGTGGTCTGAACAAAAGCAAAGCAATATGTCTGGCACCAGTTTGGTTGCAACAGTTGCAACAATAACAATAATAGCATAAGCAATAGCAATAGCAATAATCACATATCCAACCATCTTACGGACTCTACTCCAGATTTGTATGGCGTTCATTCCTTAGTCATTTCTTCTCCTGAAGATATCCTGCAAGGCAGTGAAGGTTTAAGATCAGAATTATCCTTCTCCCATGAAACATGAAGTTTGATATTATTACTATAAAGGGGAAAAAACCCATAAAATAAAAGAAGTAGCCCTAGGTGAAGGGAAGAGAAACATATCGACGCAGCAGAGTTATTGAGAAAGCAGATAAAGAAAAGATAAGATAAGTAATGAAATGAAATGAAAATCCCTATCTTAAACTGGAGCTGATAAGGAAACGTGGTTGCTGAAGGGAATGTGACAAAGGCGGAGCCCAGGCAAATGAAATGCCGGAAAATCAACTGGGCAATAAAACTAAGAAGGCAACTTTTCTTGGACATAAGTTCTACTTTGTTCCATGGGGCTTACTTCCTAGTTGGCATGTTTCAGATTGCAGTCTTAATCAAGTCTGGAAAGAATGGGAAAATTCAGCATCACCTTTGTAGTATATGTTTTAAAAGAGGTAATTTATTTTTTTTAAAGAATAATGGTAGCCTGAATGGTATGTGTAAGGAATTAAAGAGGGTCTCCAAGGTTCATGGTTAGAAGGAAGGAAAAATAGAAGCCTTATGAAAGCCATATGCACATAGCCTTGCCCCTGACGTGGCACATGTCCCCGGTTCACCTCCGTCAGCTGCACATGCTATAAAAAGGATGCATGAGCAGGAGTTGACGTGTAGGTGCTCCACATGACTGGGACACCTGCAAGACCAGTGGCCCCAAACACATGGCACATCTTGCTTTGAGGAGCTGCTCATGCATAGCCACTTCTTTGCGGGTATTCACTTTCAATGGGTGGAAGTTGTGGGCTCATGAAGGACTTGGCGACAAAGAATGGGCCCTCCCTGTTTTCCCTCGATTGTGTTGGTCCTAGTTAAACCTCAGGCAGACATCCTGTCAGAAATGGAAAGAGGCCAAGGCAAGGTATTTTAAAGAGAAAATCCAGCAGTGCAGAACCCTTGGTGAGAGGTATGGTGTGGCAAGTGGCAAATGCTGGAGGACATAGGTGGAAATCTCTCCCCCCACCCCCGTATCTAAAAATTTAAGTTTTATTTTTTTAATTTAAGTTTTATTTTAAATTTTAAACAAAGTAGTTTAAAATCACCATACTGATTGAAACAGAGAAAGGAAAGGAAGGAAGAAGGCAGCATTCTGAAATTGCAGCTCTGGGTGAAACTTTTGAGTCAAACTAATACCACAATTCCCAGTAGTGATGTATGGAAGTGAGAGCTGGACCATAAAGAAGGCTGATCGCCGAAGAATTGATGCTTTTGAATTATGGTGCTGGAGGAGACTCTTGAGAGTCCCATGGACTACAAGAAGATCAAACCTATCCATTCTTAAGGAAATCAGCCCTGAGTGCTCACTGGAAGGGGCTCCAGTACTTTGGCCACCTCATGAGAAGAGAAGACTCCCTGGAAAAGACCCTTTTGTTGGGAAAGAGGGAGGGCACAAGGAGAAGGGGTCAACAGAGGACGAGATGGTTGGACAGTGTTCTCGAAGCTACGAACATGAGTTTGACCAAACTGTGGGAGGCAGTGGAAGACAGGAGTGCCTGGCGTGCTCTGGTCCATGGGGTCACAAAGAGTCGGACACAACTAAACGACTAAACAACAACAACAATACCACAATGCTTCAAGGACCGCCTCTTTCCATATTAACCTACCCAGACCCTGATATCATCTTCTGAGGCCCTCCTTCATGTGCCTCCTCCTCGAGAGGTTTGGAGGGTGGCAACACAAGAATGGGCCTTCTCTGCAGTGGCTCCCTGTCTGTGGAATGCTCTCCCCAGGGAAGTTCGCCTGGTGCCTTCATTATACACCTTTAGGCACTAGGCCTTTGGTTAATCTGATTGACATCCCATGCCCTTTTAAAATGTGGCTCTTTTTTCGGGGGGGGGTGTTATTGGGTTATTTTTATTATATATATTGTGGTGTTTTATGTTGATCTTGTTCTGTGAACTGCCCTAAAAAGATAGGGTGTTGGAAGTCGGAGTGTCTTATCTTTGTTATTAACATATGTAATAAATTGAAACCATGTCTCAGAAAACTCATCTCTGCTTATTTCTCCCATGCCTTTCTAGCAGATCTGTGTTAATTTCTCATTTAGATCCAGATGCTGGCATACTGGATATTGACAGAGAAGTTAGCAAGATCATTCCAGTGACTTGAAATTTCTAATCCAGCAGCTCCAGCATCAGATTCCTGTGGTGGACCAGGGGCTTTCTATTCCCTAAAGATATATAGGAGAGCAAGCAGAGGGCTACGAGTAAAGGGATGCTGGACTATTTGACTAAAACATGGAAAAATTGCCTTCTTGTAAATGGGAGAACAACTGAGGATCCAAGTTGCTGCGTGAACAACTATGTGCATTGTACAAATGGACATGACAAGGAGCCGGGGGTTGGCTGCATCTCCTTATCATTTGCACACAGTGTGACAAATATTCATTTGTCACTTTGTCATGTGTGAAGCAGCCTACACACACGCAATGCACACGCAAGCTACACCTCCAGCCTTTCTTCCACACCCACCCCATCCTCCTTCTGCTTAGCTGCGTCTTCCAGCTGTCTGGCTAATGCATCATTCTCCCTACCGGCCTGCCACTGTGCATCGCGGTGGGAGGCAGAATTTCTCCTCTATTCCTGAAGCATTTGTTTTGAAGGGAAGCTTTGCCTAGCTCTCGGTGACTCCTTTATTGTGTGCGCCGGAGTTAAAATATTCATACATTTGAAAAGCTTTTGTAGCAGTAATTATTTCACTCTGCTGTCAACAGGCCTATAAAAGCTTTCTCCCCCTTTGGGCTCACTCCTGACCTGCTGTTTTCTAACTGCAGGAGAGTTAACCCACACCCTCCGCACCTGGCTGACTCTTTTGGTAGGAGTCAGACATATACCACCCTAAGGGATGGAAATGATTGTATTGGTTATCATGCACACTGTTTGAATCAGAGCAGTATGCCTCTGAAAACCAGTTGCTAGGAATGTCAAGTGGGGAGAGCTATCCTGCGCTCACAGTCTGCTTTCAGGCTTTGCTTAGACATATAGTTGACCACTGTAATAATGCAGTGCTGGACTAGATGGGCCTTGGTCTGATCAAGCAGGGCTGGCTCATCTTATTTTCTTAGGTAAACTAGGCTGCCAAGGGTCTCAAAGCATGCATTTCCATATAAGCCACAGAGGATGGGACTTTTCCTCTTGAGGGACCAGCATGGAAATACTACTTCAAGCAGGCTAGTAACTTCTGTGGGCTTATTTGCAAGGGTGGTAGAATGTGTCACTTTATTTAAAGGGTACAATGTCTCAAGCATAGATAGTTGTGTAACTTTAGCTGAATTTGGTTTTCACAAGGAAAGTGAGCCCATTCCAGATGCAGTCTGCTTAATCCATGCTACCTTCTGGCAAGATGATGATGATGATGATGATGATGATGATAATGATAATAATAATAATAATAATAATAATAATAATAATAATAATAATAAATTAATTAATTATACCCTGTCCATCTGGCTGGGTTTCTCCAGCCAGTCTGGGCGGCTTCCAACAAAGATTAAAAATACATTAAAATGTCACACATTAAAAACTTCCCTGAACAGGGCTGCCTTCAGATGTCTTCTAAATGGCAGGTAGTTGTTTATCTCTTTGACATCTGATGGGAGGGTGTGCCACAGGGCAGGCGTCACTACCGAGAAGGCCCTCTGCCTGGTTCCCTGTAACTTGGCTTCTTGCAGTGAGGGAATCACCAGAAGGCCCTTGGCACTGGACCTCAGCGTCCGGGCAGAATGATGGGGGTGGAGACGCTCCTTCAGGTATACAGGACCGAGGCCGTTTAGGGCTTTAAAGGTCAGCACCAACACTTTGAATTGTGCTCGGAAACGTGCTGGGAGCCAATGTGGGTCTTTCAAGACCGTGTTATGTGGTCTTGGCGGCTGCTCCCAGTCACCAGTCTAGCTGCCACATTCTGGATTAGTTGTAGTTTCTGGGTCACCTTCAAAGGTAGCCCCACATAGAGCACATTGCAGAAGTCCAAGCGAGAGACAACTAGAGCATGCACCACTCTGGTGAGGCAATCTGCGGGCAGGTAGGGTCTCAGCCTGCATACCAGATGGAGCTGGTAAACAGCTGCCCTGGAAACAGAATTGACCTGCACCTCCATGGATAGCTGCGAGTCCAAAATGACTCCCAGGCTGCGCAGAGGCACAGTTACCCCATTCAGGACCAGGGAGTCCACATAGTGTCCTTTCTTCTAAGCTGCAGAGCTCCATCTCACCCACCTGCTCTCTCACCTTTGACTGGTTGACTTTACTTCACCCCTTCTGCAGCAGAAAATTGCCAAGAGCAAGGTGGCAGCATAGTATATTTGGCTCAAATCTGTGTTATGTAGTAACTCTATAATCAGGCCTTTGGCTGACTAAACAATCAATGGCTTTTAAATGTATTTGTGGGTGGATTATTGATTGTTGTTGTTATGATATGTATTTTGTATTTTCATTTTGTATTTTCATGATATAAACCACCCTGTGGTTAATAATAGTAATACCCTACCCATCTGGCTTGGTTTCCCTAGCCAATCTGGGTGGCTTCCAATACATATAAAAACATAATAAAATGTCAAACATTAAAAACTACCCAATGCAGGGCTGCCTTCAGACTGTTACGATATAGAAGCAATGCAGCTGCAAACTTTTAGACGTCTTCTAAAAGTTGTGTATTTCTTTATCTCCTTGACATCTGAAGGGTGGGTGTTCCACAGGGAGGGCGCCACTACCAAGAAGACCCTCTACCTGGTTCCTTGTAACTTCACTTCTCACAGTGAGGGAACTGCCAAAAGACCCTTGGAGCTGGACCTCGGTGTCCAGGCTGAACGATGGGGGTGGAGGCACTCCTTCAGGAATAATAATAATAATAATAATAATAATAATAATAATAATAATATACCACTAGGAATATCTAAGAAAGTTGTTCTGTATTGCAACTTTCTTTCACTTTGTTGCAGCCTGTGCTGGAAATGCTTTTGATGGATTATAGCCATAGAGAAAACAATTATATATTAACCCAGAATCACCAGGATTTCTTGGAAATGTGATATATTCTCTTTTGCGCAATGCCAGCCAATGCTTAGTACACCTGCCAGGTTTGTTTGGAAACCCTTTCTTCCCAATAAATAGTTTCCATATGCTGCTTAGTCTCAGTTTATATTTGGCAACACATATTTTGCTGGTATATGGCTGATGGAAGAGCCACTGCCAGGAGGCTTATTTGATCATAGCATCCCTAAATTGGTCTCTACATCATTTTGCCAGGAGGATCAGCATCTGTCTGATAAATGCTCCATCTTATGGCAGTAATATGAAGCAGAATTCTTCAGAGGGGGGCAGCATCATGCGGTTATTTTATTTATATACGTATTTACTTGCTAACTCAAGTTGTTTCACATCAGTGGTAGTTACTGTTAGAATTCCTGCTCCATGATTGTAGTCATGGGATTGTTGTCTATCACATGATGGTATATGTCTTCACTCCACAGAGTAGGAAGTTACGGAGGCAGGATGTACTATATTCCATGAAGTGGGACTATTGTCCTTTGTTCTTTCCCTCTTTGCTGTCTGACGCTAGAGAGAGAGGGAACCATGCTGCAGTGCTCTGTGTGTGTTTATATGTAAATAAAATAGATTAGCAAAAATGCTGAGTTGCTGAGGTCTGTCACGCAAACTGCGAACACTCTGCGGATCCCTAAGTGTGCCGATGTCTATTGGCATCGGTCGCTGTGATGCTCGGGTTGAAGAAAGCTTTTGAAGCTCCTGAACGATCGACCAGGAGGGAGAGAACATGCCAGTCGGGCATGTGTCTCTACCAGGGTCCTACTCGAGTGTAGGGCAAGCTACTGACAGTTACCAGTGGGGGACCCTTGTATGCTAACTTGTTTCATGATACATGCTTTAAAAATTAAACCCTCTCCCTGAGTGATCCTCCTCACTCTCAGCTTTAAAAGAGGTTCAGACAAATTCATGGCACATAAGGCCACTGCTGGGTACTAGCCACAATCAATATGTTTTCCCTCTTTTGTGGGAGGCAGGTGCCTCTGAATACCAGTTGCTGGAAATCGCTATTGGAGAGAGCTATGTCGGATTCAGGTCTTGCTTGCAGACTTCCTGTAGGCATCTGCTGGGCCACTGTGAGAGCAAGATGCTGGACCAGATGGGCTCTTCCTATGCTGCTATGCTCTAACTGTTTGCTCACTCAGACTGGGCAAGTGAACAGTCAGCAGCAGGAAAGAGAAAGAGCAGCTGGGTAAGGATGTTCCAGGGATTGGCAAGGTGCCCATAAGGAGGTGTGAGTCTCAGTAGTTGCCCAACAATGTAACCTTTGATGCCAGCGCATCAACATACCACAGAACATGTCTCCCTGTAGCAGCCGCAGGACCCAAAACTGCAATATATATATATATATATATAAAGTTCTATATTTGCATAACCTCATACAAATACGAAATACAATGCAATGCAAGGAAATACAATATTGTACTGCATAACCCATTTTTTAAAACTTGGAATTGTTTCCTTATTTTTCTTTATTAGCATCCACCTTCCTCGTCATCTGTTTGACTTGAAAACTTCCATCTTGGCCTGCCAGATGGCCCAACATTGGCTTACAAGGCCATTTCCCCCAAACCATGCTCAGATGCCCATCAACTGACATCACTCATGATGTCATCTGTTGGGCAGAAGGGTGGGGTGAAATCCTGCATAGCTGCATGCCCCTGTTCTCAGCTAGCAACAGCCATGCATAGCCAAACTGAGCAGGATTTAACTGCCTCTGATTTAACCTGATGAGCAGAGACTAAGCTCTGCTCACTTTGGCAGGATTCCATGCAACCCTCTTATGGATTCAGGAAGGGGGTTGCGCCAGAATCCCCAGATAAATAAAAGCGGAGGGAGCTTCATTTTAGCAGCATATTGCAAACTGCTTTGGCATCCTGACTGCAGGTGATTGGCAAGTGGATGGCCCGACAAGGTACATCCTGTTTAAGATCTGTCCCACAGAGTCAAAAAGGTTCCTCAATCCTGCCACAAGTCTTGACTCATTTCCCAATAAGTATGATATACCTAAGCCTATACCTTATTTGGCAGTGAAGAAATGAGTGGCTCAGAGCATAAAAAGAACCTCAGATAAAACAGACATTTTCCATATATCTGGTTGTCTGTCTGCTTTTTGTGGAAGTTGGGGTAGCATCTTTCTGAACTGGGGATATAGTCACCGTCCATTCTTCAGTCCTGTCATATTCCAGTTTACAAACTACGCACCATAGAATTTTGAACATTTCCAATATTTTCATTGTTGGGTAAAGAAAAACCCTCCCCTGTTTCTAAATTGTATCTTGTATTGCACCTAATTTTGGGATCCTTCAGAATGAAATGCAATTTCTCAAGATCATGATCGTATTAAGCCGACTCTGCTCCATTTGATATCTAAGCTGTAACTACCTACTTAATCAGATTTATACTGCTTTCCAGCTAAATCTAAATTTTATGTTGCTGTTTATGTGGACCAATTATGTCACAATTGCATTGTCAGGTAGTGGATGTTATTAATGATTATGAGATAAAACATCCCTCCCTGCCATTTACATCTCCAAATGTCTGAATAATTTTCATCTGTTCAATGGTACAGTTTTATCATCAGCTAATACTTATACCTAGACTGATAGTTGATAGATAGATGTTTTCATAGCAAACTTGTGGTTAGCAAGGAGAGAGGAGTGATTGGTATTAAACTTTATAATAAAATATTAGATGGAAAGATTACTTTGCTTTTTTTAAGTCAAAATAATCAAGAGGTAAAGAATGAGACAATCTTAGGAAGATGCATTTAGATGTGGGTATGTCTGTGTGCAGAATGCAGAATGACACACACACACACTCATGAACAATCAGCTAAGAGAATCCATCCCACACAATGTGTCACAAACACAAGGCATTTGCAACCCATAAGTGTCTCAGCTGAGCAAATAAAATTCAGAAAAATGCAGCAACAGTCTTTTGTCTGCTTTCCGCATAGCTCAGAAGTGAACCATGCCGAACCTGGTCTCCAGCACCTGCTGAAGCATGTGGGGGTGTCATCTCAACTGCAGACACATGTTCTTGTGGTATTTGACAGTGTTTTTTTAGGCCGTCTCTGTGTTTGGAGGAGATCGCTTGGAGTATGGAATGTAAAGGGATGCAGGATGAGGAATTGGAGGGAGCACGGATTGACATCTGGGGTGGTGGAGCGATTTTTGTCCCCTGATAGCTGGAATGGAGAGAAGGAAGAGGGTATAGGACAGTATATAAATTCTAATAATAATAATATTAATAATTATTATTATAATAATAATAATAATAATAATAATAATAATAATAATAATAATAATAATAGGGATTTTATGGGTGCAGAGGTGGGGGGGTATTCAACTGAGTTTGCATGTAAAGGTGAACCTATATACTGTACTTTTCTGTGTATAAGACAATTTTTTTTACGGGGCTCGTCTTATACACGGATAGTTCATATGGGTGATGGGGATTGTCAGCAGCAGTTGGGCGGGTGATTGCTGGCTGTGGCAAGGTCTGGTGTTGATTTGCTGTATATGTGGTAATTTTGTGGCTGCTAGGCGGCAGCTGGCGGCGCTGGGGCTGATGATAGGCAGCTGTGTCAACCCCCGTGCGAGTGCGAGCATTGGTCATTTGGGTGACAGCATCAGTCAACAACAACTCTGGGCAATCCCCCCCCCCAAAAAAAGCTCAACAATTCTGGGCAATCCTCCCCCAAAAAGCTCAACAACTTTGGGCAATACTCCCCCCATTTTCTTAATTAGGAGTTCCCCAAAATAGGGGGCGTCTTATACATGGGGGCATGTTATACACAGAAAAATACGGCAATTTGCATTTTCCAAAACAATATGAGAAACGAAGCACAGCCAGCCTTTAAAATGCACACATCTCCAAATGTTGCCATGCAGTTCTCCAGCCAACAAATGTGTATCCATCTGTATATACTGGGGTAAAGTGTCTGTAAAAATGCATGTGTTGGTGAAGATAACATACAACAATAGATTTATGCAAAGCACATTACAAAAATGTGTATGCTAGGCAAAATTGCATACAAACATGTGTCTATTAGAAGAAATCCACACTAAAATGCTTCTAAATATCTGTGATGATTATATATATGCAAACTGATGTGGGGATAAGGAGAAATAAAGCTGGAAAAGAAAATGGAAATGAAGAGAGATCAAAATCGACAAATTTGCTCATCCCTTGCTTGGGTGAGAATGGGTTTAGGAGATTACTGGTTCTGATCACATCCACTCTAGCTGTTTGAATGCCCACAGTCTCTTCAAAGCAATACTTGCAACATCCTTGGTAGACGCAGCCCAGTTGTGGATGGACCCAAGTGCTCCTGTCACTAAGGAGCTCAAGGAGTGATGTTATTGGCTAGAAGCCACTAGAAGTAGCAAAAACATTGCCTTCAGATCTGCCTCCCTGTTTTGCAATTATAACTCACACTAAATGCCTGGCAAATCCACAGTTCACGGCAAATCAAGGGTGTCTGTGGATAGTCTGAATATTCGGCAAAGGAGGCTGTTTTAGAGGGAGTCAAGCGCTGTCAATGGAAAGGAACCTGCTGATGAGACTGACAGCTTCACAGCCCTGTGGGGTGCCTGGAGCTCAGAAGAGTTCATACTGTTTTGATCTAGTTACCACGAAGCAGAGAGGAAGGGAGAGAATCCTATACTGAAATAAAAATATATACCATTCCTGAACTAAAAATTCTCTCCCTCTCCTCTCCCCACACTGACACACCTGCCTTTTCTTATGTACCTGCAGATACTTCATCTTCAAACTGGAGATGGAAAAGGACAGCTCAGATGAATCTGGAACATCTTTTTTTGCTAGCCTTCACCCAACATGAAGACATCCTGCTATCTTCCAAGAAGGTCTTTGAGATTTATTGTGGGTTTTTGTGTGTGCAAATTTTGTTATTGCTTCCACCAAAATGCAAACGTTTATAAAATAAATGAACAAAAGATAAAGCCAATAAAGAAAAATGGAAGCCCTTGAGTAGTTGACATATATGCAGACTTTGCCCATCTTAACAATAATGGTATCTTAGGGCAGATCTATACCATATATTGAAAGGGCATTCAACACACATGGCTTATAGTGCGTTAATGGTGCTGGGAATTGTAGCTCTGCAAAGGGGAAACTACAGTTCCCAGAATTCTTTGGGGGGAAGTCATGTGCTTTAAGTGGGCATTGAATATGCTTTAAATGTATGGTGTAGTTCTGCCCTGACTAACTCCTTCTTTCTATCTTGGGGAGATTTGCCTGAGATTTGCTCCTTCTGAGCTGGCTCCTGGGATCCAATGCTAATCCTACTCAGAGTAGACTCATTGAAGTTAATGTCCCTGACTTACTTAGGTTCACTGATGGTTTCAGTTGGTCTACTCTCTGAATAGCCCTTCTTTAGTTGCAGAACCTGCAATGCAGCCAGCCTGTGCATTTTGAAGTTTTTCTACTCACCCAAAAAACAGAAAGACAAAATTCTCCTCCAAAGAACTGATTCTTTGACTGAGTAGCAATGCAGAATTCCCACAGTATGTAAATAGGGTTGGGGACTTGTGTTCTCCATCTGTTGTTGGATTCCAGATCCCTATAGCCTCAGGCAGCATGGCCATGACCAGGCATTATGGGAGTTGTAGTCCGGCAACATTCTGAGGGCCACAGATTCCCCATCCCTGCAGTAAAACAAGAGGACCAGAGCCCAGGTACACACACTCCAGGGTTGCCTAGTACACCCTACATACTTATTTTGATGTTTTGATATTTATAACCTGCCTGTAGGTTTCACTGTAGGTTTCCCTGTAGGTTCACAATATAATTATTTTAAAAACCCACAAGGCCCTTAAAACAAACAACAAAAATACATGCAAATCACCACCAAACCTAGCAGAAAAGAAGTCTGCCATAGGGTTGAGTTCAAAGGATTTTAAAGTAAGTAAAAGGGGGATGGGAAATTCCACTATGAACCATGTTGATTTGTATGGCAAGCACCCAGAAGTAAACTTGGCTATTCTGATATAAGCAAAATCTCTTGTTTGTATCATAATTTTTACTAGGACTATTGATCTGCTCTGTCAGCTGACGATTGGGGATCCTCTGGGTTCTCTAAACTCCTAAAGTGTAGCTGCTGCCTTGGGATTAGCCGAAGTGATAGCATCCTGAGGTCTCCTTAAGCTATCAAGTACCTGGGACGTTCTGCAGGGCACGTGTGGTACGGCCCCCTTCCCTGTTGTGAATGATGCACAACACCTACAGTAGGTATGAGATTTAAACCCAAAGGTGCTATATGTTCCGTATCAATTTTCAGGGCTTTGAGATATTTGCGAACAATTAGTTATTATATATTGGTCTAAGTAGCACTCATCAAATATTTCATTCAGAGCAGAGACTGGCAAACTCTTGTGAATTGTTCTGATCAAATTGGTTTCTGTCTGTGGTCCTGTGTCATTCTGTTGTTTCTCCTCAAGTCACAGATCCAACTAGCTATAGCTGCAAATAGCTTTGGGACTTTTGATACATAGATTTAATATCCTGGGACCTAGTTACAGGCCTTTTCTCACTGAGTTTGTGTATCAGTGTGTGTCTGTGAAAATTAACTACAAACTTGATCTTGCTTGGGACACTTTCCCATGCAAATATGTAATCATGAAGAGGAAGTTCCCAACTGTTCATGACATCCCTCATCAAAATCTAATATATGGAGCCATGAAAATGGACCATCCTTGTTATCTTTGGTCCCATCCAGACCCATCCATTTAAAGCACTATTATACCACTTTAACAGTCATGGGGAATCCTGGGAACTGTAGTTTCATAGTGTACTGTAGCTCTATAAAGTTAGCTCCTTAACAAACTACAATTCCCAGGATTCTCCATGGCTGTAGTGCTTTAAATGTATGGTGTAGATGTGACCATTGACTAAACCTTCAGTGCAATTCACACCTTGAAGAGGGATGTAGACAGATTTTCTTCTGACCTCAACTATCACTTAGATCATAGGTAGGCAAACTAAGGCCTGGGGGCTGGATCTGACCCAATCGCCTCTAAATTCGGCCTGTGGACAGTCTGGAAATCAGTGTGTGTTTACATGAGTAGAATGTGTCCTTTTATTTAAAATGCATCTCTGGGTTATTTGCGGGGCATAGGAATTCGTTCATCCCCCCCCCAATATAGTCCGGCCCCCCACAAGGTATGAGGGACAGTGGACCGGCCTCCTGCTGGAAAAGTTTGCTGGCCCCTGACCTAGATGGAATATAATGGGGAGAAAAAAGCAATGCAAAGTTTTCCATTTTTCTAATTGCTTTGAGGTTGGATTCACATTTGGTGTGCACGTCATCTTTTTTTAATTGGTTTGACAAATGTCACCCCTCATAGGTTAACCTACTCTTCTCATTAGTCGGGTCCATTCATAGACTAACCTTGACCTTCAGAGATCAGTTAAGAAAAGTGTAGTCAGTGAGTCTGGTTCATTTACTTCACACACACACCTTGCCTGCCCCTGCGTTGGCTTTTGTAGTTTAAGGAATGCTTAATCCCAAAGAAGAGAAAATGGACATCTGCTGAAGCACAAATCACCAGGATCTGATGCGAGGTGTCCACAGATAATTGTCATAATTCCCCATGAACTGCAGGAGGACTTAATAGAGACCTATTCCTGTAACTGTGCTATAGGCAAATAATTGTTCAATCTGCCGACGTTGTGGGATCCATTTGTTCTCTGCCTCCTGACCTCTCCCTGTGTGTTACTCACTCTGTAGCTTATTATCCAGAAAAGGGACACATTGTAATTAGTCCATTACATTTGTCAGTCTCTCCTCCCATACACTAGTTCCTTAATTATTATGCTTGTGCTAGTTACCATTTAAATCTGGGTCCCCCCTCCATTTCGGAGGGGCAAACTGCAGAGTGGAATTGTTTTAGGGCTCAGCTGTTTGGAGTAAAATCTAAGAAAGCTGGTAGTCACAGGACATGCAGATATGAAAAGTAGGTGAATAGTCACTATCCACCCAGGACTGGCTAGTTGGATGAAGAGGAGCAGCTTCTAACACCCCCCCCCCCGAAAGAGCCTTTCAAAAGGTCAAATGACATGTTGAAGCTCGGTGTGCAATGTACAGTAACATCTCTTGCTTTTTAAAAATTAATTATAGGCATGCGGGTCCCAGTTCTGACTAGGACCCCAGCACACAAGGGAGGTGAGGTTTTTCCCTATCCTCCTCAGTTGCCATTTAAATAAAATTCACCCTCCCCTGCACAACTACCAAGGAACTTTTTTCTTTTCACTAAGCTTCGTAGACTCTGTGGCCCCATCCACACTAAAAATGTGCAGTCTCCCGCCACTTTAAACAGTCATGGCTTCGCCCAAAGCATCTTGTTCCAAGAGTGGTTTAACATTCAATCCTTCTTCCCATGGAACTCTGGGAACTGTAGTTCTGTGAGAGATAGAGAGGTCTCTTAAAGCTCTCAGTTCCCTAACAGACTACAATTCCCAGGATTCTTTGGGGGAAGCAGCATCCTAGCTGCTTGCTTGCCTAGATGTGTGTGTATAAGCTTCTGATTTATACTGTAGAAAGGTAGGAGTCACATTCATTGCTCCATTCACTTTTGGTCCCACCCTCGACTGACATGTGGCACCTGAAATGGTTCCCCATAAAAGAATTTGACCCTCTGACTCAAAAAGCTTCCCCATCTGTGCTCTAGGCTGTTACAGCTCTCAAATGTAACGTATAACTTAGGATTTGAATCACAAGGGTGCTATGTAATTGCTGCTGACTTTTCCTCAGGAGAAAACAAATGAGACAGGAGTGACAGGACAATCGTATACAGACTTCCATCAAAAGCCTTTATTGCCTACACAATGAAATTATTTCTCCCCCTCCCCCAACCCCAAATAATCATCCATGGGGCTGAAATCTTGAAGGCAGGAGGAGAGAGAATCCTACAGCTGAAGCGATCACGTTAAAAATGGCAAAAGCAATGATAAAAGCAGAAGGCTAGTTTAAATGTCAGAGGTTTTTTTTTTCTTTTTAAAGGAAAAGGTTAGACTTTCTATTTACAGCGGTCGGTGGAAATTTGTAAGAAATTGGCTGTTGTCCTGTTTGAATAAAAATGGCACAGCCTGGGGAAATGGCCAGTGCACCAGCTCCTGTGCTCTTTTAGTTTATATATAATGCTTGGGACGGGGGTGGGGGAGGTGTTTGTGGAAATAATCTAAGCCTGCCTGCTCTGGAAACTAAGGTTCCCACTTTATCAGCATCAGTGAGTGCACACAATGCAAGCACTCTGTGTTTCATTTGAAGCCTCACAATGAAGGGATAATCTCTCAGTCCATGGAGTTTCACAAGGAGGCAATGGAAGGAGAATTGGGGCCATGGAGAAATAAGGGTTTTCACTATGTCAGCACTGCTTTTCAAAGAGGAATTTATAACTGTCCTTGGAAGCCCATTTTGGTCACCTAGGTCTCAATAATACTGAGTGATCAACAAAAAGCAAACAATAACAAAAACCCACATTGGTAGAATTCTAAGAAAACATGTAGTGCTTTGTCAACCCATGGTGACCCAGTTGAGATGGGCAACTTGAAAGTTGCTCGTTCTCCTGGTTTTCTGGTCATGAATGGGGCTGACCTATATCGAAAGTGGAAGATTTCAGTTGATAAATGTGATTGACCCCAGCTTGTTTGTGAGACAGAAGAACCTGACTCAGAAGTGAGACTGGGCAATTACATTCATTGATTTCTTCTGCTTCTACAGCTCCTTCTTCCATTGCTTCTCATGATCAAACCTGTAACTAGCCCACCTTTAAATGCCTCTTGAGGGTTTTTGCCTGGCTCAGATATAATGCCTATTGCCCACCTGGATGGAGAACAGAGACGGGTCCATGAATAGAAACTAGCCTACTGTAAAGGTAAAGGGACCCCTGACCATTAGGTCCAGTCATGGCCAGTGGCGTAGCGTGGGGGGTGCAGGGGGGGCCGGCCGCACCGGGCGCAACATCTGGGGGTTAGGGTTAGGGGGCGCAAATCCACGGGTTAGGGGGCGCAAATCCACGGGTTAGGGGTGCAAATTACTTGCCTTGCCCCGGGTTCTGACAACCCACGCTACGCCACTGGTCATGGCCGACTCTGGAGTTGCAGCGCTCATCTCGCTTTATTGGCTGAAGGAGCCGGCGTACAGCTTCCGGGTCATCTAAGCTGCTTCTGGCAAACCAGAGCAGCGCACGGAAATGCCTTTTACCTTCCCGCTGGAGCGGTACCTATTTATCTACTTGCACTTTGATGTGCTTTCGAACTGCTAGGTTGGCAGGAGCAGGGACCGAGCAATGGGAGCTCACCCCGTTGCAGGGATTCGAACCGCCAGCCTTCTGATTGGCAAGTCCTAGGCTCTGTGGTTTAACCCACAGCACCACCCGCGTCCCTACTGTACAAAGGTGAAATTCACACTCAGTGTTCTCCCCATGTTTGCTTCTGGCTCTGCCTACCCACTGGTGTGCCGACCTCTGGTTTTTCTACCCCTGCTCTAGAAATACAATGCAGGCTCCTATCATATTTATCCTCTTGTATGACTTCCCTTAAAAGACATTGATTATTTGGAGAGTTCTGATAATTCTCCATTACAGATCCAGAATGATAGACCCTACAAGTTTCCCAAGGAGAGGGATTGAGCGTTGAACAAATTGCATCCCATAGTGCAGTTCTGACCCTTCTCCTATAACTAGATGCTACCACTATGGTGCTGCCAACTTTATTTGAGCTGCTTACATCCTCTGCAATTTTATATCCAGCGTGCTTTGGGAACTAGCACTGTCTAGAACTGTTTTTCAAACATTTGCCAGAACACCTAAACCACACTCAAAGAGAGTGCGAGGGACATGCACACAAGTCTCAAAGTCCTCCCCACTCCCACTCAGTCCCAGACTTTCCCCATAGTAGACAGTGAAGGTACGTGCAGACCTTCTACTCATATTTGCTTGAATATAAGTTGACAAAAGGGACGCGGGTGGCGCTGTGGGTTAAACCACAAAGCCTAGGATTTGCCAATCAGAAGGTTGGTGGTTTGAATCCCCGCAACAGGGTGAGCTCCCGTTGCTCTGTCCCAGCTCCTGCCAACCTAGCAGTTCAAAAACACGTCAAAGTGCAAGTAGATAAATAGGTACCGCTCCGGCGGGAAGGTAAATGGTGTTTCCGTGCACTGCTCTGGTTTGCCAGAAGCGGCTTAGTCATGCTGGCCACATGTACGCGTGCTCCCTCGGCCACTAAAGCAAGATGAGTGGTGCAACCCCAGAGTCGGCCACGACTGGACCTAGTGGTCGGGGTCCCTTTACCTTTACCTTTAAGTTGACAAAAGAAGGCTAGAAGAGTTTGCCGGATCAGGCCAACAGTCCATCTAGTCCAGCATTCTGTTCTCATAGTGCCCAAATAGATGCCTAAAGAGAACCTGACAGAAGGACTCGAGAGCAACAGCAGTCTCCGCACTTGTGATTCCCAGCAACTGGCATTCAGAGGCATGCAGCCTCCAATAGGTGTCAGGGGCTGGACAGAGGAAGAATGGTGGGGGCCGCTCCCTCCTCCTGAACCCTCCCAAGAACAGGAGGACAGTATAGATTTAGAACAGTGGTTTGCAGAAGGTCATAGTTCAGAGGCTGCAGAGGGGAGAGGTTGGGAAATATTGGGAGAGGAACAGCAGGAAGAAGAGACACCAGGGGAGAGACAGCTGACAGTGTCTTTGGAGAGCATTCCTGACCCTCCCTCTCCCAGAACCAGGTAAGCAGAACAGAAGGCTCAGAGGCAGAAAGCTCAGATTAGCCATTACAAGGGTGATGTAGAATAGGAGAGACAGAGGGAGTTAGACTTTATGCGGAGCAACACCATTATTTTAGGGAGACTGCATTCCTTCGTCTCTCTCTCTCTCTCTCTCTCTCTCTCTCTGGGAACTATGGAATAAATTACTTTGTAAGAACTCTTGTTTATCTGCTTATTGGCTACCACCAGAGGAGGGATCAGATTCCCTGAACCCAACAATAGGGATGTCTCCATGCTGTCAAAGAACCTGGGACAATGACAATAAAGATATCGTATATCGTATATACCTAGCATAGGATGTTGTGTTACGCTGAATCAGACTGTTGGCCCACCTACCTTCAGATGGTAACATACGCATCTGCAAAAAATTAAACTAAATTAAATTAAAAAGGGGATGAAGACACTTTCTTTAAAAAAAAGTTTTGGGTATGCTAATGGACTTGCAGAGATGCAAATTTAGAAATAGTATAACTAAAGACATGTCACCATAGTGGGTAAGAATGTGACCAAGTGACCAGCTCACAGTCAACTGTCCAGGGTGCTGACTGTCAATGGGCCCTTGCTCTCTCTATTCATGACTTATTCAAAATAACACAATTGAACTGGAAAGCTTACCACAGAAGACTCCATCAAATGGAGCTCTATCCTCTGTAAAGTCGAACACATGACACAACCACCCTAATTTCACTCAGTATTTTCTGCAATGACTGGCAGAGGCTTTCCAAGGTTCCTGGCAGGGGCCTTTCCAAGCACCACCTGGAAATGCAAGGGATTGAACTTGGAATTGTCTGCATGCCCAGCCTGTGCTGTACCACTGAGCTCCAACCCTTCCCATTAGTTTTGCCCCAGAGTCTTGGCCCTGTGTCGCATGCCCTTCTTTCTTTCCAATTTTGCTTGTTCCCCTCCCTGCAAAACGCTATACAATAAAAAGAATATAATTCATAACAATCCAAACAGCCTGTACTTTGTTAGAAACTAGTGAAGCTCAGTGTCATAATCCTCAAGTCATTTACCTTGGCCTTGATTTATATGCATTGGCGTCCTGTCGGTTTTAATTCAGAGCATTTATTTTGCAGAGCAGCTTCATTTCTCGCCCTTTCTCGCTCGCAAACTGAATGCATAATACGGCGCATATTACAGCAAGGTGGAACCTGCCTTCTCCTCCTCCATGTTTGTCTTTCCCTTCATATGAAATTCTGTTTTGGTTGTGCACCAAAAGGAGCCTTTCAAGTGATAGCAGATGAGAAACCCCATTTGTTTCCTCACAATGACCCCACACAAACTGCATTCTAACCAGTTCATATGCAATGTTTGTTCTATTTTGTTTGCTTTGGAAACAAAAAAAAAAAAACCATAACTTAAATCTTGCTGAGGTCCCATTAGTGACACCCTTCTATGTTTCCAGACATAGCTGAAAATGCTGGTTATATGACCTACAAAGCTCTAGGGACCAGCCTTTTTTTTCGCAAGACCATTTTCTTCCATACAAACACAGCTGAGTTTTAATGCCGAGCCTGTTCTTTCTGTCCTGGCAATATCTGAAGCCCAGATGAGTGAATGTCAGTTTCGGGGTCTCTCAGTTTCTCATTTTTCCAATCTTTAATTCAGCTCTCCACCTTTTCACAAAAGTATGGGATCCCCCCCCCTTAAAGTCCTTATGAAAATTTATTAGCGTCTTAGTGCAAATTTCTTCTAATATGCATGATTACATGCAATTATGTGCCACCAATATATATATATTTCCACCAATATATGCATTTTTATGCATGCTTTACCCCTGTCCTTTTTGAACCTACTTGGCTGGAGAACAGCATTGCAAAATGAGAATTATGAAGGATAATTATGTTTAGGTCTTCATATGGGTTTTGGAAAATGAAAATTAGATAGGTTTGCCTTTAAATGCAAATATAATCAAATTTCTTTCCCATCTCTACCCCTGAGGGAATGCAGCTCTTAGCAGAAAAATAGTTCCCACCCTTGTCCTAAATAAACTAGTCAATGAAGCATCCCTTGGAAAATATTTCCACAGGGATGGTGCCATGTTAGAAAATACCATTGTCGTGGCCACTAGTCTTTTTTTTTCCAGACTGCACCAGCACTGTTCACATTGTGTGTGTGTGTGTGTGTGTGTGTGTGTGTGTGTGTGTAGATATGGAATGAAACATGTAGATTTCTCTTTACCAAACGATGGGGAGTTATGACAAGTGGAGGTGACTGGTCCTAGCAACACTCAGCATCGTATAGAGTGGGGAAATGGAACCTATGGTCTTTCAGATATTTGACTCCAACTAGCTCCATCAGCCCAAGCCACTGTGGTCAATGACCAGGGATGATGGGAGCTGTAGTCCAGGAACATCTGGAGAGCTGCAGCTGCTCCATGCAAAGGCTAAGATCTCTTCCTCCTTCTATGGCAATCACTCGTAGCCGAATAAGATTGTTTTCCATGAACACAGCCTTATCAGTGAGTTGGTAAGTGACTGTGGAGGTCAATTCTGGATCCACACATCCTTCCACAGTGGGGACATAGGTTTCTGGGCGGGAGTTGATCACGGTGAGGGTTTGCATGTGCCTTATTCTTAGCACCAAGATCTCCATGGTTTTAAGCGCAGAACTGCTGCTCACTGTTAGTACTGGATTGATTGCTTGGGGTTTATTGAAGGGGGTTAAATGGGGACATGGATAGCAGTACCCCTTGCTCACCACTATTTGAGCAGCACCACCATAAATCCTAGCACAGTTCCGCAGAATTCCCAGACCGCTCAGCCCTAAATTTAAAATGTTACCTGGGAGTAAGCACCATTGATCCCCTCCATACATTTTTCCACTAGATCCATTTGTAAGCATGAAACATCCTCCTATATCAAGAAAAGGGGCAGAGGTCCCCGATCTACAACTTGAGTAAATTTCTAGACATAATTTCCAATCAGAACTGCAGCAAATTGATTTGCATCGGCATCGTTTGGAGGGATTATACAGTTTTATAAATGGAAATCACCCACTATCTTTTTAAGCTCTGAAAAGCATTTGCATCAAGAATTTTATTTGAAGTATTTCCCCTCTTTCCCTCCACCCCTGCAAATGATGCGAGTTTGATGCTGTTTCTGATCCTATTCCTGATCAAAAGGCTCCTCTTTATCTGGACTGGAGGCCCATTTCCTTATTTTCTCACTCCCTTGCATTATACATACATTTTAAAGTCTAATTGAAAGCCCCAAATCAGACTAAACACTATCTATTCCTTAAGATGCTTATTTAACTGTTCTTGTCTTAATTTCATCATCCACAATTGTAACTCATTATTCAAGTTACTTTCTCGGAAGATTGATTTGAGTATTAAGGGATCATTTATTTTTCCATTACAATAGATACCTCAGGTTATAAATTCTGACTGTAAGGAGAAAACGTACTTATCATTTTTGTCAGCATTTGTGCAAGGAGCTGTTGCTGATATTTTCCTGGTTGGTACAAGCCATGTTTCTTTATTTCCTGGAACTAATCCAGTTGTCGTCTGCCCTGAATATTTTAAAAAAATGAAGGAGAGAGAGAGGAAGCAAAGGGATCTTTGCTGTGGCTTTCTTTTCTTTAATAAGATTTGAGTATACGCCTGAACTGGAACCAACATATTCTGCCCTTTAAAAGGTAACCTTAACATTTTCTTCTCCAAGGAATTGTTTGCTCTGGTGGTTTGTAATTATGGTTTATGCTCAATTCTGTAACCAGTTTTAAAAGGTGGGTCAGTTTAACCCAATGAGAAAGGAGATGAGTATGAGAACAGATGAATATATCCAGTGTGTGCATATAGAACAAATTAAGGTTTATTTTCAGTATCTCAGAATTCATTGGGAGCCAGTCCACAGCTTAGAAACCACATTTCCTTTTTCCTTTTTTAAAGACTGGCAGCTGTAAAGTCCTCACAGACCATGTGCAATTTTTCCCAGGTGAAGAGAGGGACTGTCAGTGGGTCCTCAGCTGTCAAATACTTCATCTGGGTAGACGAAGTAAGGTAGGGGGAGCAGCTTTTGGTATTGAGAAGTATTGTAGAATGCTGGCTGCATTCATATAGCTATTTCTTCTATTTCAATCACACATGCTATTTGAGCTTTCACATGATGTAAAAATCACTTCTCAGAAACTCATGGAAGTAGGGTTGACATATGTCTGGAATATCCTGGACATAGGCAGTTGATTTCAGTGTCCAGGTGGAACTTGCTAAATACCCAGAAAAATCTGGATGTATGGCAACCCATGTCAGGATTGAAGATTTTGGCGAATTTCCTTAAAAAAGCTTAACCAAAAGTGTTTTGAAATATGGCAGCCCTAGAATACAGAGCATGTTTAGCACTCATTTCCATGTTACTTGGTTCCAGAAAAATCTGTTTGCAGTCCCCTTATCCCAGAAAATCTAACACAAAAGTCCCCGTGTCGGAATACACCCACTTTGAAGTATGCCTTCTAATTTTGCAGTTCTACCTGCAGACTATAGTGCAAGAGGGCATTTATTTCAGTTTTTTTGTTGAGTGGGAGCTTTACCAGTAAAATCAACAGCAGGAGCACCTCCCCACTTTCCTTGCTTGGAAACCCCACTCTTCTTGCTATAGAGCTGCCTGTTAAAAGAGCTATGTTCTGAAAGTGTGTGTCCCATCTGCATAGCTCACTGGAAATCCAGGGATGTGGGTGTCAGTGTGATGGTAATACTTGCCTTATAAGGTGGTTAGAGCAGTATTCAAAGAGGGACCTACCTGTTAGGATCGTCCTACTCTCGTGTAGCACCCTGGCAGAGACACATGCCCGACTGGCATGTTCTCTCCCTCCTGGTCGATTGTTCGGGAGCTTCAAAAGCTTTCTCCAGCCCAAACATCTCAGTGACTGATACCAAGAAGCATCAGCACACTTAAGGATCTGCAGAGTGTTCACAGTTTGAGTAACAGAACTCAGTAGCTCAGCATCTTGGCTAAACTACTTTATTTACATATTATACACTCAGAGCATTGTGGCTTAGCTCCTTCCTCTTTCTCATCAGACAGCAAAGAGAGAAAGAACAAAGGACAATAGTCCCACTTCATGGAACACAGTAACATAAACATCCTGTCTCCATCACTTCCCACACTGTGGAATGAAACATACACTGTCATGTGATAGAAAACAGTCTCATGACTGAAAACATGGAGCAAAAATCCTAACACTACCTGCATATATGGTGGTCCTGCCCTCTGGTAGAAACATTTTAGGAAGCAGTGATTCAGAAGATGGGATGGATCATTTATGCTCAAATACGGACAGATATGAAATTGTGCTTGCTCTCTATATTCAAAGCCCTTAATGCAGTTCTTTGATCAAAAGATCTGGTAGGTTTTATTACAGTAGTTGCTAGACCTATTGGAAGGGTGTGGTGGGCCTTACTCTTGAAAACTGGTACATGAAATGGTATGTTGAGGGTATGGAGCAGTTGACCCACCACAAGGTACCCATCAGGTCAGTTTGCTCTGAAATACAGAACAAATAAATGCCATCAAGCATTCTCTCTGAAAACATATGGAGATTTTTTTTAAAAATTTCATTTGTATTATCACATATTTCCATAGAAAACAGCTGATGCTTTCCTAGCTCCTTTTACCAGGCAGCTCAGTTATCTCACATGAGATTATATTGGTAAGAGCTGCAATGCTATATGTCTCTTTGAATTAACATGTGGTTATTCACACCCTTTCTCTTTCCTTTATGGGGAAAAAAAATCTACTCTGTTTGGTGGAGCTGTGGACCTTTCTAGCAGTTACACTTTAGCACTGGTTTTATATGACTGATTGCTTGAGAACAGCTGACAGTCATAAAATGAAACACTGAAGATTTTGTTAATGGCTTGTCACCATCCTCCCCCTCCTTCTTTTATGGGCTACAGAAAATAAACACTTGTGCGGTTTATGACAGAAGGGCCCAGCAGCCTTACCCAGATTCCCAACGCCAAGCTGAAATTGATTAATTGGGAAGCAGCAAATTGGACAAAATCTGGGCAAACCAAACCACAGACGCAAGTCAGAAATCCACTGAGGATGAAATATGTCATATCTGGAGGGGAATGGCAGAGTGGAAGGGGGGAAAGATGTTGCCAAACACAAGTCTTTTGTCAATTACTTCAAGGCTCTAACCTTGCTCAGAGCAAGTCTAGTCGACATAGTGTTTGAAATGCCACTGGCAGGCTGGCTGCACAAGACCTCCTTGTGTTGCTAATGTTGTGTCAGCAGTAGCAGCGGGGTGGTTTTACAAAATGGGGCCTGGCTACCCTTGAGCACTGACAGGCAATTACATTTCACGGAGGTCTGAAAAGGAGCAACACAGATGCTGTCCTAGTACAGAACTAGACCACCTTTCCTCGTACATGTCAACATTAGTATGAGAGACAATTTGTGCCATAAACTCATTGACTTTGGCAAAAGAAAAGGGGGACAAACCCTTTTTATATATATAACTAATTCCCCTAACGAATCACAGCTTCACAACTTAAAATGTGCTGCTCTGGTTTTTCAACGACATGCTTTTGCAGTATTGGTGCCACTCAGTTTTTGAATTACTTTCCAAACTACTTCTTAAAACAATTATTTGCACCTATCACAAAATGAAGGAAAAAGAAATAATAATAAAAACATTTCCAGCTGTCATTAACAATATGGGTATTCCATCAATCCTAATTTTTGTGGGATAATCAACCTCATATAACCAACATACTTAACTTTAATTAATGCATGAAGGGGTTAAGAAAATAAAATAAGCTGTCCTGCCAATCTTAGCTAGGACACTCCCCCTCACCTTTGTTCCTCCCATTCCACCAAGTGACTCCTACCAGTAAGGAGTTCTGAGCTGGTAGTTCTAAGCTCAGATAGTGAGGCTTAGAAACCTTTAGAACTTAGGTTTTATTGCCTTTGTTTTCTAACTGCTGTATGCAAAAACACATGAATCTGACCTTTGAAGAGTTTGTAAGTAAACCTTTACTAACTTAACAAATGTGGTCTCTTTCTATGCTAAGAGGAGAGGGGAACTTTGGAAGAAACTTAGAAAGGGATGTTTTAAACATCTAAGAGCCTATCATTCCATGCTTTACTTTGCGGCATATTTTGTGATTTTAAATCTCTGCTTGGGTTCTCTCAAAAAGAGAACTTGCCCCAGACATCGATCTAGGCATCCAGGAATTTCCCTTTTTATTATACCTTAAGAACCCCCCCAAAAAAAACACCAGTAAACCAACAATATAAACATATAGGTTAATATAGTCAGTTCATATGTTCAAACAGGTATCTGAGATTGACAATAATAAGCAATGTGTTCAAATTGAGAAAGGGCAGAGATATCTTCAGGCAATGAATGAAGGGTGTTTATCCTTCCAGTCTTGCAGTACAAGTCTCTTAGCCACCATAAGTGCTTGCAAGATCTGCAAGATCAGCTGTTGTTGTCCATCTGTTAGTCCCCAAACTACAGGAATATAATCTAAGAGTACATTAGCATCACAAATATCAATGATTTTCCCCAAAACAAAGTTAATATGAGCAACTATTCCTGACCAGAAAGAAGGCACCACAAGACATAGCTGCATCCTATGCCTCAAAGAGGGTTTTTCAGTGTTGCAGTACCAATGTATATCTGAACAAGCCAATCCTTTCTATAAAGGTCTCTATCATAGTTGGATTATCATCGATAGAATCATTTAACTCATATTATTCACATATCTTTTTTCTTTTTTAAAAAATCTGGCCACTGTTTCAACATCATTTTCAAGGTCTCTAAAAGAACATTTAATCACGTCACACCAGCACAATGCCACATTAACAATATATATATTTAAAATTATGATAAAAGCAGCAAGAGAAAACGGTAGGACAACAAAGGCAGGGAAACCGTCCATTAAAAACATGGGAGAATAACATTGTATTCACAAACAAAACAGCATAGAATGAACTTACAGTGTGTCCATTAAAGAACTAAATGAGTTAGCTGGAAATTTAACCTGAGATGCTACGCCAGATCAGTCAACCAAACAAATTGCGGTTTAATGAACAATGAGGCACATGAACTTTGCTTGGGATATCTGTTTTGCTTGCTGCAACTTAATTTCTAGTGATTATTAGTGATTATTTGTATTCATTTAGAAATCCAGCTGGTGCAAGCCAAGGGAAAGTTGGAGATGAACCCTTTGCATGGAGAGGAGATGATCAATCTTGACACCACAGAGCAGATGGAAGCAGACAGTAATTGGCAGAGAGTAATGGAAGGGAGAAGGACATAATAATCTAATTCCATTAGTGATATCCATCCCTGCTGGCAAGAGGGTACTTGTGTGCTTGATCGAGCTCTAAGAAGGAAGAGGATCCCATTCAAAAATGGTGGAATGAATGGAAGTGCAATAAGAAAAACCTGGAGTAACAGTGGGTGCAAATGCACTTCCAGGTGGCTTTGGCTGTAATCCTATGCACACTTACTTGGGAGGAGAAAGCACCACTGAACATAGTAGGACTTACTTCAGTGCATGCCTGTACAGGAGTAAATGACATAAAACCTGCAATAAGAACATAAGAAAAGCATGCTGGATCAGGCCAATGGCCTATCTAATCCATTGCCCTGCTCTTACAGTTGCCAACCATATGTCTGTGGGAAACCAGCAAGCAGGATTTGAGCACAAAAACAGTCTCCACTCCTGTGGTCTCCAGCAACTGGTATTCAGTTGTGAAAAGCATTGTTGCATCCAGTTCCTGCTTGCAGGCTTCCCATAGACATTAGCTTGGCCACTGTGAGAATGGGATAGTGGAGCAGATGGGCCTTTGATCTCATCCAACCTTAGGGCTCTTTTTGTGTCCTCCCTGCTTGCTCACTCAGAGAGCTCATGTGAACCAGCAGCAAAAGCAAGAATAAAGAGGAGCTGGTCCAGGAGGTTCCAGGGATTGGAGGGGGCACCTTAAAGAGGTGTGAGTAGCTACCCAACAATGCCACAGATTCCTGTTCCTGTTCCAACAGAAGATGAACAGAAGACATCACTCCAGCAGGAGCGAGATCCCAAACTGCAACACAGTGATGGGCCTTTGGCCTGATCCAACCAGGATTTTTTTAAGAATAAGAGCACCCAATGAAATCAAGGAAAACATGCAGCTAAAATCAGAAATATCACTAGACCTGGAATCAGACACACACGTATGATGGTCTTATTAAGCCCATTACCTTCAAAATAGCTTCAAAGAGAACATGCCAGGGAGAATGAAAAACACATGTCTTTCTAATAAGAAAGATCTTGACAGTGTGGCTGGAGGCCATCTGTGAGGAATACAAGTGGTTTGTGACATTAGAAAACTATGGGGAGGAGAAATTTGTATTCTGCACCAGTTAACTATGGACTTTAGTGGCATCAGTTCATAGAATTCTTCATGGCAAAAAGCAAGTTCTGATGGAAATTTTCAGGCAATTCAAAAGATTGCATAGCATCACACATATAAAGAAATGATCCTGTGGAAGGTCTCATATTTTATACTGGGCCAAGTTTCCTAATGCATTGATTAGAAGTGATGTTTAAAATTGGTTCCTTTCTGCCCGCTGGACTGGAATCTATTTTCCAAATATCCACCTTCTGTCTCTGCAGAGACTGGGATGGGGGAGAAATTTGATTCAATTCACCTTTAAAAGTGAATCTATCAAATCCACAATTTTCAAAACAATTTGAGAACCAATACACAGCCATCCTTTGAAATTCACACTTAACTGAGGTTTATGGTGTAGTTCCCCAACTAAGCAATAGTTACCAAAAAAAAGCATATATCAGGGTGAAACAAGCATATATTGGTGAAACTAACATACAAAAATGCATTACACGAGGGGAAATTGCTTGCAAATGTGTATATAATAGGAAAAATTACATACAAAATATGTACATTATGTGAAATGCACACCAAAATGCTGAATAGTTTTCACGAGGCTTTTTATTTTTAATTAAAAATTGCAAAATGATGGGTAAATGTTGTGAACTGAACTTCAGATGGGGAAATGGAGAGGAACTTAAATTGACAGATTGGTTCATCCCTAACTGGAAGAGCTAGGGGTGGACTTGCCCAATTCCATTGTTGATGCTAATAGATCTGGAAGGCACCCTAGGCTTCTCGGCAGCAGCAGTGACTACTTTCTGGCCTGGCTGTGCTCATGTTTGTTTGTTTTCAAAGACATCAGGGGATCCAATAATGGATTTCTCGTGCACCATGTGTGGGTCCTCAGCAATGCAAGAGAAATTGAATATTTTCATTTGTTATTTTTATACTGTTTCAACTTGTTAGCTGTGTGTGTGTGTGTGTGTGTGTGTGTGTGTGTGTGTGCCATTAACAGGAGTACTCTCTGTGGAAAGGTCTGCTGAAAAATGCTTATAATGTATATATTTTTATATACCTGGGTTTAATCTAGCATCTTTTGAGCAGTGTGTTTCATGCTCAGAGTTATTAATGCAGAAGAGCATCTGCATTAGTGGTAGGGATTTTTGGGGTGTGTCCCAGTATTCCCACATGAACAACATTCTGAAGGGCCACCTACCAGTGGTGGCTGGGCCCAGAGGCAAAGGTAGGCAGAACGACTAATGTAAATGTGACCTTTGTGTAGTAGTCTAGTTTCCATGTGCACTCACACATCCCTCTCTAATACTCCATTCAGACCACCAGAAGACATTAGCAGAGTTCAGGAACACCCTCCAGCAATTCAAAAGCACTCAAGAAGGAGGGACAGGACTCCTGAGTAGTGCGGTCTGGGGTGAGGGGGCATGGCCTAGAGAGAGTCTCAAGGGCCAGACAGATAGGCTCCCCACCCCTGGCCTACAGTATCTGTATCTACTACTGGCTTTATGCCTTTCGCTCATTCACCTACCCACCCACCCACCTCTCCAGTGTTGATTGCATGAATCACCATTTTACTTCACAATACACGGTTCTGCCTTATAATAAATCAGACCATCGGTGCAACTAGCTCATTGCAACTGACGCTGACCAGCAGCAGCTTCCCTGTTTTTCAATCAAGGGTTTCCCCATCCTTGCCTGGAGACGATAGGGTCTGAACCTAAGACCTTTTGCATGCGAGACATGCTCTTTCACTGCTGAGCTGCAGCAATTTCCTACCCCACCTGTTCTGCTAATTGCACTTGGATTGACTTGAACAGGAAGAAACAGACAACTGACAGCAGCGGATGCCCATTAGGAACAAGTTTCCCCACATAAGCTCGAATGTTTAATGTTTTGAGCCACAGCTGAAGAACTCTTCAAGAACTGTTCAAGATGTGTTAATTGATGCTAAGTCTGGCATTTCTGCAAACCAATTAAAAGCAAGAGTTCTTTAGGTTTATTATGCAACAGGTGTCAAGTCTCTGGCATCTTATTTGGCACACATTCGCCTACAGCGTGATTCTCAGTGGGGCAGCGAACACCACCCACACCACCCACTGAACTGAGCACAACAAGCGAAATCCACCTGGTGTTGATCACGCTGAAGAAAAAGTAGCTCGGAGGCAGCTCATTAGTATCCTTTCTGATTCAGGTTGTCATCTGAAGACTTCCGTCCAACATTTGGCTATATCCAGAGACTGGGCAAAAAATAGTTCTGATGCAGGATGGTGCAATATGAATGACAGAAGGAGAGCGTAGTCCATAACTCCGTTAAATGAGATAACATAGACTTAGATTTCAGTGATTTAAATCATGTTTTAATTGGAGCTAGATAAACATTTGCAGTGAACCTCAGGGTTGTGTTGGGTATAAGGGACAAGCTTAGTTGCCCCTTAGTTGCCTTCATTCTGGTCTCCAAGTAACAAACAAGAGATTCTGGTAACTTTGACAACAGGCATCTATATTACTTCCAAACATAAGAAGCACTAACTGGAATAGCTATATTGCACACTGAGATAGGGAGCACACCATCTCAACTCCAAGGCCTTCACTAAATATGAGACATCCCACTTAAGGTCACCAGATACAAACTGTCAAAAAAGAGGAAGCATATTGCCAAAGAAGAGCACACAAAAGGTGCACATTTAGAAAGGATGGCATCATTATTATTATTATTATTATTATTATTATTATTATTATTATTATTATTAACATGGCACAGGACAAATTACAACAAAACAGCTTTTAAACAGTTAAAAACAACACATAAAAAATAACAGCACACAAATCTAAAATGAGAAACCCATGGCGGATACCTATCGAAGCTGTCTGTGGACAAACACCGGCTCAATGGGCCTGAAAAGCGACATGAGTGCTACACTCCATAGCCACTTTTGACTGGACTTAACTGTCCAGGGGTCCTTTACCTTCTACCTTATCCAACCAGGAAACAAAAATATATTCAGTCATTTCCAGAAAGTTCTGGTGGTGGGTACCTCCTATACCTTGACAGCAATGCTGTTCCACAGAACAGGGCAACTACACCGAAGACCTTGCTTTCCAAAAGAAAAGAAATTGAATACATCTCACTATAATGGGGAAGGCTGTGACCAGTTGACCTGTGTGCCTGCCCATTCATCTCCCCACATGCTAACTGTTGAAGGGCAACTTTGTGGCCACTGTTCTCCCTTCGGATGGTTTTTCATATTTCAAACAAAGGGCTCCTTCACATAAAGCGCTGTCCTCTGTAGAGGAGGCCATGCTACTAGACCTCCAGGAGGGAAAAGGAACTAAGGGTAAAAGTCAACATGGTGTTTGTCATTTAGTTTCTTTTCATAGCTTTTTGTCTTTAGCAATGAGCTGGTGAAGGTGGCTGGGGAGCTGGTTCAGGACCATGGACTTCAACTCTTTGACCTCACCATGCTCCTGGTCAGAATTTCCCCTTGCCCCTGGCCTCAAACTGCTATTCACAACAGAAGGAAAGATTTGGGGGGTTGGATGTAGCTAAACCAAACTAGCTTTGCCTCTAGGCAAGTGTTCCCCCAGGAGCTCTCAAGCTAATGAAGCTTGCTTATTGGATTTGTAGATATTTTCATAAGGACAGACTTCATTTCTTTTTGTCACTACCAGTCCTGGATCTCTTTCTGTATTTGGTCAGTGATTTGGAAGGAGGCTCTCTGAAAAGAGCCAGAGATTACAATATACACATTAATTTCTTCTCCCATATAATCCTCCCTTATGGCCCAAGAACATTGAGCAAAACCCCACTGGGAGCCTTCTATCATCTGCATCTTCATCATCCTCAGTATTGGTTCACCATCAGCTCACCCTCTCTCTCCTCCAGTCAAATTTGGTGTTGGAACCTCGCTAGCAGGGACGTGGCGCACTATCTGGGTGTGGGAATATGGCAGATATTGAAAGGTTCACAAACTGCCTTCTTCTGTTGTTAGCCTTCTTCTACTCTTATTCTCAATATTAATCAATCATCAATCTTGGCAACCAGCCCAGAGTAACATCATGTCCTGATAAGGTAAGGCTATGTCCCTGCCTTAGCTCTATAGTCCAAAAATAAGCTCACATTCCATTAATCCATCTTCACATGATACATCCATATATAAAATCAATCTCTTAAAGCACATTGTCTAGAAGAATTAATATTAGCAAAGCTGGTTTGGGCATCTATACAGGCCCTACATAAAGAACTGGAGAGTTAAACTGTCAAATGCCACTCTCCCCTTATAACATACCTTGTACATGTTCCATTACACATAGAAAAACTTTTTTTTTAAGCCTCCATTTAGAGGATTAAATCAATCTTCTCCTGTGTCACAATTGTGAAATACACAATTTATCGTGGAAATGAAGCAAGCCCATAAAGCTGCCACCATATTGCAGCATGTGAACACTGGAATGTGCAATCTAATTTTCCTCCGTTCCTTTACTGTCTGGTTAATTACGGTGAATAATGCTGGCTATATATACACAGAGAGAGTTCTGGTTTTTTATGGTTTGCATGCCACCTTGAGCATAATTTTAAAAGAAAGGAAACTGACATCTTGTTATTTTTTACAGAGTATTAAATTTCGCAATTTTAAAATCTAATTTGGAATTTATTTTATAGAAGGGAGATGGGAAGACATTTCATAATGTGTGTGTGTGTGCACGCGCACACACACACACTCATCTGCTTTTGCATCCAGGAGAGCCATAGCTCAGTGGTAGAGCATCTACTTTGCAAGCAGAAGGTCCCAAAGCCCAGGTCCAGCATCTCCATGTAGGGCTGGGAGATACCATTGCCGGAAACCCTGGAGAGCCGCTGCCAGTCAATGCAGACACTAGATGGACCAATAGTCTAATTCAGTATATGGCAGCTTTCTACATCCTATGCCTGCGAACTTCATGTGTGTGTGTATGAGCACAGGTCTTGTTCTCAGGTCTCCAAGTGAGGGTTTGGTTGAACGCTATGGATACAAATGACTTTCTGAAGGTAAATATTTGGTGCAGAGTTTAAACTCCTTCCCTATGACATGCACTTTTACAAGTTTGCCCTACTCTCTGAATAGTCCCTTGGAAGGATTTTATTTTTTTAATTCTTCACCTCCTGTTTCCTCTCCATCCTCTTCCTCCAGGCTATAAGGATTGAGGAGGAAGCAGTGAGTCATAAAGAGCTGAGCTCTGTTTCGCAAAGTCAGCACTTGCAGCACCATAGCCATGTGTATCGTTTGTAATTCTAACAAACTTTATTTAAAGACCGAGTACAAGGGGAAAAGCAGTGTCTGCTAATTGGAACTCTCCAGGTATCTTTCCCCCCTTTTTTATTTCCAGATGTATTATTAACAAGGAAGCACTTTTGCTTTGAAGGGCTGCAGCCAGGGCCTGATTGCTTTGTGTACCCAAACTGGCTCATGCTTGGTTAAGTTCATTCCTTATTTATGATGAATGGGTCATTTTTATACAGGCGCTGAGACAATTAAGAGGCTCTTTCTCTCTTTCTTCCCCCACCTCTTTTTCCTTCACTCCCTTCCACAAAATCTTCAGTTAATATGCATGGATAGGAGTGATAATTTAAATTGCTTTGTAAAGTGCTTTGAGATCCTTTGAGAATGATGACAATCTGGGAATGTATGGCATGGGCCCATGCAGTTTACAAATTTGCCTTTGGGCTGAAATCCAATACGCAACACTGGACATGCATTTTAGGCCTCCTTATCTTTGTCAGATCCATGGAGAGCATGTGACTCCATCGGCTGTGTTAAGGTCTTTGTAGCCAAGAGAAATTGCAAAAATCTATTAGCACTAAAGAAGCCCTGCTTTGATACATGCCAGCGGCACAATTTCATTTGTCCTTATGATTGATGTAGGTGTTGGTGGAGGGGGATTAGCTGTGTTGGAATTGGGATTGCTTGGACACCTTTGTTTCTTTTTTTTAAAAAAGTGTACATGTGTACTCCAGTGCTTGAGAAGAGGGGAGAACAGAGGAGGGATAGAGGGAGGGGGAAAACGGATGGAAGAAAATGTCACCCACCCTTGCAAGCTGCATTACATCATCAGACTATTTGTCCCTCTTAAAAGTCAGGGTCTGCCAACCTTCTTAGGCCTCTGGACGTATTCAAATTTTTGAGCAAATGCAATGGGAACCATCCTCGTTTGCCTCTTCTCTCTTTCTGTCCCCAGAAAGAGGAAGACCACATGCTGCGTTTCGAAGGGATCTGGGTAAAATAATTAATTTGAGCCTTGAAAAGCATATAGAGGTGAAATATGAAGTATGGAAGAGTGTCAGTCTTCCATCTTCCTCTTTTAGTATTTAGTACAGGTATAAACTTGAACCAAGGGTCATAGGAACGTGCAAGCCCACTCACCACAACAAGGTGATGATTCAGTGAATGAAGCAAAGATCATCAGTGTTGAAACAATGATTCTTCAACCTCAGCTTCATTGAACTGGTCATGTTGTTCAGATGCCTGATTATCGTCTTCCAAACCAACTACCCTATTCCGAACTTAAAAATGGAAAGCGTAATGTTGGTGGTCAACAAAAGAGGTTTAAAGACTCTCTCAAGGCAAATCTTTAAAAATGTAGTATAAACACAGACAACTGGGAAACACTGGCCTGCGAGTGCTCCAACTGGAGAACAGCCTTTACCAAAGGTGTCATGGTCTTTGAAGACACTCAAACTCAGGACGCAAGGGAAAAACATGCTAAGAGGAAGGCAGAATTGGCAAGCCCTCACTGTGATCAGCTCCCACCCAGAAACATATGTCCCCACTGTGGAATGACATGTGGATCCAGAATTGGCCTCCACAGTCACTTATGGACTCACAGTTAAAACCGTGTTTATGGAAGACAATCTTACTCGGATATGAGTGATTGTCAAAAAAGAAAGAAGAAGAAACTTGAACCGCCTTTGGATCTTGGAATGAGGCTGATCTTTCTAGGCAAAGAGGAAGCAATCTACTACATTACATTTCTGGAGCTCTGAGCACTCTGTTGGTGTTTTGGGAGGCGGGAATCAATCTTTTAGTTTGGGGTGAGGACCCTGTTTTAACTGGAGGACCACATAACTGCATATGCAGCCTTCCAGGGTTTATAGGCTGTAGAGCAGAACCAGGGGTAAAAGTGCCTAGGACATTCCAATCACACAAAACCAAAAGGTTCTACATAAACATCTCTCCCTCCATCCAGGCAAGCAAGATCCATTATCACAGTCCCAGTTGATATTTCAGCAAGACAAAAGCACTGAAAGAGAACACAGAGCAGGGGCAGAAAGTGAGGCCTAGGAAATCTGAGAAGAAGGCTTGAACAATCCCCATCTGATATGCTCATTAAGCAGGCCAGAGGATAATTCAGACAATAATACTGCCTGTGTTTTCACTTCACTGCCACTCCCAGCATAAACAACACTTTACACAGTCTGTATTAGATTGGAATGCTATGAAGCTCACAGAACTCAAGAGCAGGCAAATTGATTTAAGCAGCACCCAAAGCAGCAGAGAAGACTATGTGACTTGGAGCTAATTCATAGTTTCCTCTTTGACTTGCACACACAACTGCTTATGTGTCTCCAGGGATGGCCTGAAGGCACAAGATGCCACCAGTTTGCTGCATGTAAGCAGGTCTGGATCCATTCAGTGCTTGGGTGTACCCACCTGTAAGCCACATTTGTGGTACCTTGGGTTGAATGGTGGAAGAAAGATGGGAGATAAATATAACAAATAATTGTGAGTGGTGTGCTCATGAGCAGTGTATAATGAGATGCAAGTGTTCACAGAAGGCAAACATATGACCCCCAAAGCTGTGTTGGCATTCAAGATATGCACATGCAAAGCACCCAGCTCAGAAATAAAAGAACTTGAAAGCACTTACTGGTACCAGAAGCGATGCTTCATGGGCTCCTGTACCAATAAGTACTTTTTGCAAACCCAGAGCCTATGTGTCAGCCAAGGCGGATGAAAGCAGCAGAGTAGCTCACAGCCCAAGTGATTTGAGCAGTGGCCTGTTTCATCAGATGGTATCATGCAGTCTTGCCCAACCTGGTCCCCTCTAGATGCTCTGGACTGCTATCCATTGCCATCCCTGACAATTGGCCATGCTGGCTGGGGCCAATGGGAGTTACAGTGGCAAACATCTGGAGGGCACCAGGTTGGGGATGGCTGAAGTTAGTATATCTGCTCTCAGTTCAGAGTCCCTCTCAAAATGCATAAACCAGAATAAAGGGCCCTAATAAGAGCCTGCTGGTGAAAAGGAAGTGGAAACAAGGCTCTGAGTTGGGAAGTGAAGTCAGGTCAGAGGCACAGCAGAATGAATGATCAAAGATGAGGGTTAAACCTAAAGCATCAGTTTGACAGGCAGCTGAAACGTGACTGTTTTGTAGCAGTGCTACAAAGGAAAATGCAAGCCAAAACGACTGCAGCCGGGAATAGGAGACACTTTCTCATATCCTGAGAATATTTATGATTCCTTCAGAAGAAGAAAGAAAGATTTCATATTGAATTAGGATACTAAAAGTTTCTGCACTTCAGTTGTTTGACACAGTGGCTGAGAAAGATACATGGAGGGATTAAGATAGAGCTGCTCTAGATGGAAATATAGCTAACAAGTGACTCTTCTAGTTTGAACTGGCTGTGGGGCATTTCTGTATGTCCAAGCCCAGGATTCCTGCTTGGGTAGTCCATATTCACATTGCATATGGATAGAGCCCTTTTGCAATGATACGAAATGTGGAGCAAGTAACATGACTGACTGGCATATCAGTGCTTTTTTTCTAAAAAAATATGTTTAGGGGTACTCTCATTTTCCTACTCATATTGAAATACTGCCCCTCAATGAGGCCAAACTTAGATTCACAAAATATTTAGGGGTATATGCAGTGGCGGAGGAACCCTCTCCGGCACCTGGGGTGGCGCAGCCCATACGGACTGCACATGTGCGGCAGCCCATAAGGTCGCCGTGCGAGAGGCAACCAGTACGGCTGCCATGCGCAAGAGTGGCAACCCTTACGGATAGCAAGAGAGAGGCGCCCATACGGACTGTACATCAACAGCGAGGCATGGGGTTAGGCTGAGTGGCTCCCCACGATTCCCCCTATCCGCAACTGAGCCATTAGCTGAACTAAAAATACTGTTTGTATTCTGAAACATCCATTATTTTATTTCACAAAAGAGTCAGCTTCCTCTCGCAGACAAGAAGATGTCAGGTGCTGTCAATTAAAACACGTACAATTCTTGGACTGTGCTCCTTTCCTGAATAACTTTGGTGCTGGTTATGTCACATCATTCCATGACTAAGCTTTAAGAAGAACTATCGAGTGGATTAAGCTCATACTGTGCACTGATATGCGAAATATAAAACCTTTGCACTAGACTCTGTGAGAATCTGCCATTGGCTTCAGTCTGAAGCTTATCAGTTCCCTGCAATCAGTATATAGTACAAAGACAAGGCTATTCTTGTACATTTCCAGTGGCAGAAGATACCCAATCAATATCAGTGCGTGAGATTTGACCCATGCACCCTCCACCTGTGGTTTTAACTCCCAGCCTCAAAACAGCTGTTTTGGAGACTGCAAGGGCTGCCAAATAACCATGCAGGCAGCTTTCCTTCCTCTTGAGCCATTGCTCCTATAAAGTGGTTGCCACCTAGAGGCCAAGAACGGAGGTGCATTACATCACTGCCTGGGCACACCTCATTAGGTCAATGACAGCCTTTGGCTGGGCTCCCTACTAGGTATAATTTGTAGTGACAACAGTGTTGCTTTGCTACTTACCAGACAACATAGGCATAAATAATGAGGCCTGAGGCACAAAACAAGAGGAATGGCGAGAGATTAAAGGCAGAAACAACAAGAGAATGACCCGGGGGGTTCCTTTGAACATTATTAAAGGTTAATAATGGCAAGTAGGTTTTAAAAATCAAAGAAAGTTGGGAAAATCATTATGAGCTCCAATTAATGACTGGAGACAGGCTATAGGAGCCTTCTGTGTAGAAGCATATCAAGCATTCAAGTATTTTGAGCTACCAAACAAGGAGAAGGTGAGTTTTACACTCTTGTCCAAATCCAGGTAGATGGCCTACACACTCCCATGCAATGTATTTTATACTATTTTTAAACTGGGGCAGCCCAAGACATTTTGTAGTACAGCAGCAAAGGGTATCTCCTCCACAATGCACAGGGTGGTATATTCCATTAGCACAAGGAATTGTGCCTGGCCAGAATAATTTCCCCCACTCTTCTCCCTCTCTCCCCATGCTCCTCATTTCCTCCCCAAATCTGCTCTGAATGATTGGGGGAACCCCTAGAACAGAGTGTGGTGCATGGAAGGAGGAGAGGGGGAAGTCCCATTGTACAAATGCAAATCCTCACACTGCTGGGACTTGTTAGCTGGATACGACCCATGATACCCCAGGCTGATCAAGTCATTTTGATACCTGCATCAGAAAATATCAGAAGCACCTTTCTCCTGCTTCTTCCCTGACTGTTAAAAAATGCAGTCATATCAAATTAAAGAACAGTTTGTTGTCCTTTCAGGGCAACCAAAATAAGCTGTCTCACTCTACCTAATGGTAGAGCTAAGGGTGGTCTAGGGAAAAATTCAATTCAATTGCATTTAAAGCTGAGCCTACCTAATGTGCACATCCTGAAACAAAATGAGAAGGTATATTATATTATTATTATTTGTTGTAGTATTATTAATATTGATATTAATAATATACCACCCTTCACCCTAAAATCACAAAGGTCAATTCCCTCAAGCCTCGTATCTTCATCTGGTAGACTGTGATGCTGAAGTGTGAGAGAGTCTGCAGTTTTATATCAGGAGAGACTGATGACAGAGGTGCTGCCTTTGCTTTCAAGAACAAGAAGGGAGAAAATCAATTGCTGCAAAGCGCAGCTGCAGTGTGATTAGGATATTTTCATAAAGTCTCGTAGAGTTTCTTCTACAACCCATTAAGCCCTAATTGTCACACTAATGTTATTTTATATTGTAAGAGTAGCTCCAGAATCCCGGTCTTATTGTACCCAGAGGACTCCGAGCAGCTTTTTAGCTTCACCAGGTTCTTTGCTGTAACCTTTTCAATCCATAATTATTATTCCGCCCATGTAGACTCTCTCATTATTACTTAACAGTGTCACTCCTCTCACCACGACAAAGTGCAGTTGTGTAAATTAGAGCCACAATTAACCCAGCTCAGTGCTGAAGCAAGCACCTTCCTCCAGACAAGTTTTGAATTAAAGTTGATACATTTAGTCCCACAAGAAGGAGCCTCTGACCTTCATGTCGAAGGGCACAGCTGAGGTGGTTTATTTTTCCCATATGAAAAAAAGCTTTGATCTGGGATCATCTTCTCTAATCTGGATGCTGATAGCAAATAGGTGTGGCCCACTTTATAGGGTCTTTCCAATTCAAAGCGTTACAAATCGCAGATGCAACAAAACTGTGGGATGTAATCCATTGGAGCAGTCAAATACAACATTCCTTGTTTCCCTAGAGTGGACACAGGCAGGCGGATGTTACTCCAGTCAGTATAACTTCCTGTTCCACTGGTCTGGAGAGTCCTCCCCCTGCATGTGACCAGGGAGATGGGTGTGACCCTGGCTGACTCCATAATCTTTTATGGAGTCATCTCTCTTTCTTGATGCCATGCTGCTCTGCTGCAGCCATTTTGTTCTCTTGATGCTATTTTCTTGATGTATTTTGCTGTCTGTTGGCTCTCAGCCAGCAGCACATGGGCTCAGTCCTCATAAAGGATTAACTCACACTATGTTCTGTAACTACAAGCTAAAGTCTGCCTTCATACTGTGAACTGAACGTGGGTAAACTTCTTGTTACTTTTAAGGAAAGACTCTTGTGTCTTTATTCTTTTGAGAGGGATCAAAGGGGACACCAGGAACAATCCAGTCTGATCAAGCCAGACTGGATTGCTTAACTAAAGAGATTCAAATGAATCTGCAAACTAGCTTTCTGCTGTATTGAAGGGAATCTGCTCTGCTACATGATTCATTTACCTTGAAGAAAGGACAATATTTAATCAATATATCCTCTCCTACTATCCTTAGCATTCCCACAAAAACCTGCAGAGTTCTTCTGTTTAGGATTCAAGACACCCCATTCCATGCCCCTGCCCTTTTCCCATCACCCACCCAATGGTCGTTGTTTTATATCCAGTCTAACTACTCCCCCTTAGGAATTTATTTTTTACTGTAAAGATATTTTGTGGTTCTGTAGACCTTAGTGACTGTTAATTTATTTCAAGGATCATCAGGAAAAAAATCACAAACGGGTTTGCTCAGAAAATGCGACAGCAAAATTAAGGAATACCATATAAAACAACAAAACAGATGAAACATCGCTGTTCGCAAAATAAAATTCTGTTCACTCAATAAATTTCCACTCAGTGAAAAACGCACACAAAATCCACAACCATTAATACACTCATATTTCAGTCAACCTACACATGCAGAAATTCCCCCATTTCATCACTCCCATTAAACAAAAATTAATCTAGGACTTCACCAACCCCAGTAAAAACCTCAAAACATTTTCCCCAAACACTCAAGGTTATCCACTACAGGTGAGAGTTGTTAGGAGGCCTTCAAAGAACTACATTTCCCAGCATCCTTAACAAACTACAGTTCCCTGAATTCTTTGGGGAAAGCTATGACTGTTTGAAGTGGTATAAGAGGGCTTTAAATGTGTCGTGTAGGTGTGGCTAGAGACAGTGTTCTTGCCAACTGCAAGCATTATAAACTGGTTCTCTGTTTCTAGTGTTCTGGGGAATTAGTGCAATGATGACCGAGAAGCATTTGACACAAATAAATTTTGCTTTTGAAAAATACCTATTTAACACAAAGGTGGGAAATCTCAGGCCTGGGAGCCAAATGTGGCTCTCAATCCAACCGTTGGGACTCACCTCAGGCCACAACCCTACCCTTGAACGGTGATAATGTCTTTTGGGTAGAGGATGGGCAATGTGTTTGTGCGTGTGGAGGTTATGTGCAGGAAGCTCAGTCTTTTGCTTGGTAGGAATATAGCCTTTAGTGCAGAAGTAAGAGATCCATCCATCTGTTACTCCATTCATTCTGGTTTTCTCTCTGGTCTCATCCACCAATGGCATGTGTCTCACAAAAACTTGAATGTGGCCCTCAGGCTACAGGGTTCCCCACCTCTGATGAAACAGATCTTTCCTTAATATTTACTAAACTATTTGTACTCTGGTTGTTGTTTGCCATACTGTGCAACTCCCCAATCCTAAGATGTACCTTCCTTTGCAAACCCATAGGCTACAGGCCTTCCTCTGCCCCTTCTTCCAACCTGGCTCCTCTATGTCCTGCAACATTGATATGTTTCCTAGTCCTAGACTCAGTCAGTGAGTTTTTCCTCTCAAGTCCCCATTATTTGGCAGCTCAATCTGCCAGGCCACAAAACTGCTTCTGGGCTTTGTGGCAAGGTTGGCCACCTTCAGCTGATTTGCCTGGCTGCCAGTTGGCCAGTGGGAAATTGCCTATCCACAAGTGCATACTACAAGCCACCGGTATTGCAAGGAGGCTCTGTGGGAATATAGCTTCAAGCGATTGAACTTTGGCACTTGGCACCTGGAAACCCAAGTTGTTTATTCAGGGAATTTAGCCTGAAGTTTTATACCAGATGTAAGCCATATCAGTGCCAGTTGTAATCAACATATTAACTTTGTCACTAAAGATGCAGCGGTAACTTTGAAGTGGAATTGCTAGAGTTAGAGTCTCTCTCTCTGTCTCTCTGTTTCTCTCTCTGTTTAAAAATGAGTTCAGTACATGCTTTCCTTTCTCCTCATGAAAGTGAACATTACAAGACCAATGTGGCTCTTTAGCTTTCTTGTTTTTTAATTCCATCTTCCTTTCATTAAATGGTCCCCAACAGGGCTTTTTGGAGGCACTAATGAAGAGTGAACAAATTGCAAACTTCGCCTGGGCTGAAGCGTAATTCACTCAGGGGGCTGGGGAGGAGTAGCAGTGGTTGGCAAATGCTCATAGACAATAAATCCACTCCTGCAGGTTGGGAGTGGAGTCTCTGCATAAGTGGACTCAGGTTATTTCATTATTTAGTTACCCTGAATAATTCAAATGGTCCTAATTGAAATAATCAGTCACAGAAATCAAACATGGGGTTTCATCCATAGACATGGGAAATACAATCCAGGCCATGAAATCTGTTAGTCCTACAAAGGACTAGTATTGTCTTATATTTGTATAAGATCTCTCCTTGTGGAATTAGTTTTGTCCCAGTGTAACTTCTTCTGTGCCTAGGGAGGCTCAGTTCCTTTGGCAGGAAGTTGGAAACCATCGTGTATTAGAATTTTATTTTTATTTTTAATTGTGACATGGCTGCTGATGAGATTTCTTCAGGTATTTCATTATTGTCCAACTTCACCGTCTTTACGTTTATGATAACCACCATGAGTGGTACATGCTCTGGTTATCTCCTGCTTGGACTACTGCAATGCACTCTGCGTGGGGCAACTTTTGAAGGTGACTCAGAAACTACAACCAATCCAGAATGCGGCTGCCAGACTGGTGACTGGAAGCAGCTGTCGGGACCATATAACACCAGTCCTAAAAGACCTACATTTGTTCCCAGTATGTTTCTGAGCACAAAGTGTTGGTGCTGACCTTTAAAGCTCTAAACGGCCTTGGCCCTGTATACCTGAAGGAGTGTCTCTGCCCCCATTGTTCAGCCCAGAACTGAGGTCTAGCTCCAAGGATCTTCTGGCGGTTCCCTCACTGCAAGAAGCAGAGGGCCTTCTCAGTAGTTGTGCCCACCCTGTGGAATGCCCTGCTGTCAGATGTCAAAGAGATAAATAATTATACAACCTTCCATAGACATCTGAAGGCAGCCCTGTATCGGGAAGCTTTTAATGTGTGATGTTCTGTTTTTGTGTTTTTCTATATCCTGCTGGATGCTGCCCAAAGTGGCTGGGGCAACCCAGTCAGATGGGCAGGGTACAAATTCATCATCATCACCATCATCACCATCATTTAGTGCTTAGACTCTAAACCCCATTCAGCCATGAAGCTCAGTGAGTGATTTTCAGCTCATCACTATCTCCTAGCCTAACCAACCTCTCAGGGTTTGCTGTTCTTTGTGTACTGAATTGTATCAAACACTCAGATGGATGTGTGTGGGTTACTAAGCAACTTCTCTTACCTTTTTGGAAATCTTACCAGCATCCTTTATCACTGGGATGGTCAACCTGTGTCCCTCCAGATGTGCTGGACTCCAGCTCCAATCAGCAGCTCTTGCCAGCATAGCCTGTGGTCAGCATTCATGGGAGCTGTAGTTGAACAACATCTGGCATTTCTACCGCACAGAGTCTGGCAACAGCAGTGCGTCCCAGACCAGTTTCCTTTCTCTAGTTTCTCCTTTCAGACATGCGTTTTGTGGTTTGAGTCATAATCCATTACAGTCAGTAATTAACTGCCTGGTATGAAAATATTCCGGTGCTGTTCATCTTAGAGAAGATAACTCAGCCTCTTCATAAATTATAAATTGATGACTTATAAAATACACTAACCCCAGTGGGAAATAATCATTTCTTTCTGCAAAAGGGATTGTTAGAGGGAGCCATTTTGCACGCAGAGGCATGGAAAACAGTTAGGAAAACAGCAGCGCATGAATAATTTCAGTAAATGCGGTTAATCTAAACAAACAAACAGCAACATTTAGTAAGTGTTCAGAAGAAAGTAACTATTAAGGATTGGCTCCCTGGGAGTCAAAAAAGAGCTGACTGTATAACTGGGTATCAGATACTGTAGTAGTCTCCTGCGAAATGAATAATTGATGTAGGGCTGAAAACCACTACCACTGTATAATCCTATGCAACAATTTATACAATTAAAGGCAATTGCTGTGATTGCATTTTCTCCTTATGATTATGGAATTATAGGCTGATAGGATGCAATTTCATTTTATTACAATTACACCCCCCCCCCCACACACACTAGAAAACATAATCACCGATTGATATAGATACACTAAGCAGGGAGGCAATTGTCCGAAGAATAGTAAGGGACATTTGGACAGGGAGGTTTGTAGCAGTATCTATATACAGCAGCCTGTGTAGTTGATATGTGGTTAATTTTCAATTGACTGTCCAGATTTGGGGAGTCTGTGGAGTGGGGGGACAGCCCATTAGAAGTTTGTTGAATGGAATATATGGGGTTGTCATATATATGAAAGGTCATCATAATAGCACCCATGGGTTGCAAGTGTGCCCAGCCTGTACATCCTATGGCACCCGTGAAAAGTCTCGGGAAATATCCTCTCAAAAATACACAATATGTGAGATACTGTTCAGTCCCTGTTTACACTGGCTCAGCCTCCCCGTGTATTGAACACTCTTCCCATTGAAGCCATAGGAAGTAGTGGTCCCTGCACCTCCCATAACCACCCTTAAGGATAGCTTAGCAATTGTCATTTATATGTCATGGAAGTAGATAGACTTCAAAAGGGGAACACATCTGGCAACTCACATTTTCACTCACTGTGTTTGTTGGTGACACTATGAATTTGGGCTGGTCACCAAGGGGAGTGCTGGGAAGTTCAGGTGCCTAGCTAGCCAATGACATATTGCATTTGGAGTAGAGATGATCTGTGAAATAGATAGCTCTCACTGACTTCAAGAAAAGTCATGAGCTTTTTCATCATCTTTATGTTACAACCATGTAAAGAAACATTGTTCTATGTTGCTTTTCTTTTCCTTTTAACCACAAGAGGTAACCGATGGATCAAAAGTAGCAGCTCTTGTGATCTTCAAGTAATCTCATGATTGACAGTAGGTAAGGTAAAGGTAAAGAACGCCTGGATGGTTAAGTTCAGTCAAATTTGACTATGGGGTGTGGCACTCATCTCCGCTTTCAGTCCAAGGAAGCCGGCAATTGTCTGCAGACAGCTTTTCTGGGTTATGTGGCAAGCATGACTAAACTGCTTCTGGTGCACAGAACACTGTGACGAGTGGCAGGGCACACAGAAATGACCTTTACCTTACCACCACAGTGGTACCTATTTATCTACTTGCTCTGGTGTGCTTTCAAACTGCTAGGTGGGCAGGAGTTGGGACAAAGCAATGGGAGCTCACCCCATCACACAGATTCAAACTGCCGACCTTACCATCAGCAACCCCAAGAGGCTTAGTGGTTTAGACCACAGGTATGTATGATTATTATTATTATTATTATTATTCCACTTGCAAGAAATATTATTGGTTGAGTGTTCAGAACAGGTCACCAAAATAAATGAACGAAAGAAAAGAGGCTAATTTTTCCCAATAAGTTTTTTTTACTGTACATTTTGTAGCAAAAGAGGGAGAGAAAAAAGAAAATATTTTGTTCACAGGGATGTCATTTTCTAAAACTTCAAATAGGAAACATGACGAATAACAAGATCAAATACACAGCCATGTCACAATAGATCTCTGAGCTTTTCTCTCTTAAAAAAAATACATAGAGATTTGTGTGTGTATGTGTGTTTCTTCTATCCTTTGCCACCTTTCTCAGCACATCCCTTCAAAATAATGTGCAATTTCAGAAATGGTTTCCAAGCGGAATGATTCCTGGGAGCAAATAAATACAGAAAAATATATCTGAATTAAAGGCCGGTTGCTCTCGCTGCCATAAGTACTGCAAATTTCACAGTTGTCATGGTTTAGTGAAGTTGCACATGCATATCCTCAGCAATCCCAGGTCTTGCAGCAATGTGCCTGCAAATGCGTCTGGTGATTAGTTTGCAAGCCACAACAGTTGATCTCAAAAGAGCATGGATCTTGGCATGAGACAAGGGCTTGTGAAAGTGGTGAGGGGCAAGGGAAGCAGCACCAAAACGATTAAACATGGGACACCACCTATTCTGCAAAGCATCTTGTTTTCCATGGCTTATTGGAAACATCCCCCTAATCAAACATTTCACTGCACAATATGCCTAGAGATCTCAAGTTCTCGTGCTCTTGTTTTGATTGACATTGCTACATGCCATTTGGTGGCACCGAGCACGCAAGAATGGTGCTTGCTTGTTTTCTGGAAAGGGTATGCAAGTCTACATTGTTTGTGCTCAGCTGAATAGAGGGAAACTGCCTAACCTTAGCTGGAAGTGATTTATGAAGAGATAATCAAAAGAGTTTCATTTCCCCCCACCCTTTGATTATGAAAACCGGCTTCCTCTCTACCTCCCTCCTCTCAGACATCAAACTCCCTCAGACAGTTGACCAAATTATCTGCAGCCTCCTTATACACTGACAAACAAAGGATCATGAAGGGAATGGACAAAGGGGGAATCTAAAAAAATATTAACTCCTAGATTTCTTTTCCCCACCCTAGGATATAAAGATCAGAAGAGGAAAACAAGTGTGCAGTTCACTACGTGACTGGTCTTCCTTAATTTAGTGCAGGAAAGAAAAGCAATAAAAATAAACAGCAGAGACCTTTTTATTATTTCTGGGAGGAAAGAGATAAAAAAAAAATCCTCAGCCAAACCATGGCAAGAAAATTTCCACGTGTTGCTGATTCCATTATGAGATTAAGCCGAGAAGATGGTTTGCACGCATGCTCTTTTTCTCCAGATGCTGTCTTGATGAAGGTCCTTGGACAACCATAGTGGCAGCTGGGCTTATCCTCAGGTCATCTTTATATCCATGGGAGTCTCCTTTTTAGAAAAAAGAAGAGGGAAGGAATTCCTCTCTGAATGAAACATATGCCGCTTAACCTGTTTTTAATCCTCATTTAAGCTTTTTTGACAGTTCACCAGGAATGCACCCGTGATTTCCTTGAGACATTCACACAAACATAATGAATGTGTTGGATACATTTCATCAGCTTCTCTCTCACTCTCTCTCTCTCTCTCTCACACACACACCTATTAACATTTCATAACCTCTCTTATCCAACTTGATTATCTGACCGATATACGGCTGTGTGCGCGCACATGTGTTGTGTGTTTCTCCCATCACGTTTATGGCCTTTTTAACAATCATGGACTTCTGTTATGCTTGGAGGGATTCAGAATGGAACGGAGGGCCACTCTTATTTACACTGTGCTTTCCATCACCCACTCCGAGCTCCCATAAGTTCCCCTCGCCCCTGTCAGGTCACTGTCGTCATACTGCAAAAGCATGCCGTTAACTGACAGACTGCGTTTTGTCCAAATGTTTGTGATCTTTTTGGGGTAGTTGCAACACTGAGAGGTGGAAAAGTCTCCCATGTCAAAAGAATGGCTACGCTTAGTTTTACCCTCCAGTGGCAACATGAGGAGGCTACGGAATTTGGACTCATGCTGGCCCAGCAGTGGCTCCTTGTCTGAGTGATGGGCCACTGTTGAAGTTCTGGAGTCTATTGTGTCCTCCTTTTTCTGACACTTCAGTTCCAGGGAAGCAAAGGCTCCCATGAGCCGATCAATGTTGTTGTGCTTTGACCTCGATGGGGGCCTCCACTTACTGGACAATGTGCCCTGCTCACTTTGGAGGCTGTAGCCATCGCAGTCACGACTATTCACAGAGCTAGAAGAAGAGGAGATGCTGCTGTGTGCAGACTCACAGTTAAACTCCATGAGCTCGTTCCTTACCACCACTTTGGGGTTGACTTGGGGCAGGACCCCGTTCTGAACAGGCTGGGATCCATTAGTTTGTGAATAGACATTGCTAACGTTAGCCATCTTCCCCGGGGCATTGTTGCAAACCTTGTACCGGACCATGAGTACGACGATGAACACCAACAGAGTTGCCACGATGATGCCTCCGATGATCAGGATCATTGTCCCCCCCAGGAACTGGCTGTGCATGGACTGGCACTGGGGATAGTCCTCTTTGGTGTAGAACTGGGCGCAGCCCACAATGTTGGTAGCAGTGAGCGTCGTGGCGGTGTCATCCCACATGGCCAGAACGCAAAGATCGTAGCCTGTCCCAGACACCAGGTTGTTCACCACAAAAGCCTTGTTTGTAGCAGGGATCATCCTTTAAGGGAAAGAAAACAGCAACATTAGTTTATAATGTGATGGGAAAGTAGTATGAGTGGGGTGGGTGGGGCCAAAGCACTGGACAGCAGCAGAAGGAAATATCTAAATCTTAGTTTATTTCCTCAAATGCCTAAGTCAAAAGACATTTAGCTGTTCATCTCTGAATATGTTTCCTCTACCAAGTCTGTCACCACACTCTTTTTCCTCCCTCCCTCCTTACAGTAGAACACATATTATCCAAAATCCTGAAATACTTGATATTCACAGCCTCTGGTGTCCCTGCACTCCTTCATTCCTTTCCTAACTCTGACCTTCAAGGTCACTAGTAACCTTGAATGGTGCATGGGGGTCTAGCCATTCCAACATTACTGCTGGGATTAAAATCCATGTTAACACACATTACAAATCAGGGAAGTGGTTTTCATTTATTAACCTAGCAATAGAAACTCAACAAGGGGCAATTGCTTTGGTTTAAAGACATGACTGGGTCACTGAGTTATAATCCTGTAAGCATCCAAGATCTAACTACCTAGCTCTCCTTTTCTTGTTAATTTGGCTGAAAGGACAAAGGTGTTAAAATGGGACAAGAAAAAGCCAGGAGGTTAGACTACTTCTTTTGTATACAATATATATACTGTGTGCACACACACAAACACAAAACAAAAACAAAACAAAACCCACAACCCCATGCTGATCAAGGAATAAGAAAAGCAGAGTATTGTTTCTAACTGGATATGGATCCAGCTGACGTAGGCAGCTTACATAATAAGTGATGAATCAGCAAGTTCTTCTTAGGAAACTGCCATTTCTAGAGCTCTGCCTTTGTGACAGCATAGGCTGTAGCCTGAACTGTGAGTGGGAAGTGAGACAAGTCAATCAGCCAAACCAAACCCCCCCCCCCTCCTTGTTATGTTTGCTGCTGTCACGATGTGGACATCTTTATTTTTCTCTGACTTCTTCCACTAAACAGCCCTTTATCGTTCCGGACTTTAACCATCCTCACCTACTCCTTGTATTGCGTAGAATAGCAAGGCACTTAAGTGTGGCCACAAACTTATTTTTTACAAAACCAATTGTACTTTTAGTTAAAGTTTAAGAAAGGCAACACAGTAAGCAGTTTTTGAGGGGGGGAACTTCTTTAAAAAGTAATTTTATGATTGGAGTAGCTGTTCAATCAAATAGAAGCAAATAAAAAAATAACTAGAGATAAACACATCCAGTACATTTTTTCTAGAAAAATAGGTGCCGGTACTCACCATGAAGTTGTTACAGTAATTACTACACGTTTTAACAACAACAAAAAAGAGGTGCCAGTGCTGGGTATCCTTGAGTAGCCCCTGAAAAAAAGCACTGCTATATCTATCAGATACTGTTTCCCTAACCAATACTTATCAACTTGCACCCATTGATGCAATTTCTGGGTCCCTTTGTGGGTTTTTTTCCTGGCTCCTTTTTTCCAATGCCCGACTCTGCTGCCTCTCACTTTACTCTGTTCAAGCTCTCTGTTTGGGCCTCTTTACTCTCTTGTAGCTCTTCCACTCCAGCTCTTTGAATCCCAGTGTTCATAACCTTCTAACAAACTACAGTGGTACCTCGGGTTAAGTACTTAATTTGTTCCAGACGTCCGTATTTAACCTGAAACTGTTCTTAACCTGAAGCACCACTTTAGCTAATGGGGCCTCCTGCTGCTGCTGTGCTGCCGGAGCAGAATTTCTGTTCTCATCCTGAAGCAAAGCTCTTAACCTGAAGCACTATTTCTGGGTTAGCGGAGTCTGTAACCTGAAGCATATGTAACCTGAAGCGAATGTAACCCGAGGTACCAGTGTATCCTCCTATATAGCTTGACTCCTGCTCTCAACCTTTTATCCAATCAGAAGGAGAGTAGAGTCTTAGTTGAGATTCTATTTCCCATCTAGGAATGTAAGAAACAAACAAACAGTCAGGAATAAATAGTAGCTGCCTACAATCTGACCCCTGTCTGAAATCCTGACCCACTGTCAGCCTGCATAGACTAGGTATCAACCATTTTAGACTCAGGACCTACTTATAAACTAAACATGTATTTGAAGACCCATTTCTTAATCTTCTGCCATATATTTGCACAGTGGTACTGCTCCTGTTTATGTTTTCTGAAGAGCAAAAAACAGGACACATTTGCCAACCTCTGCTTTAACTATGGATCGCTATGACAACTCTCATTTTACATACCCATGAAAAAGAGGATGTGTCCTGGAATAAGACAACCCTACGTCCTGTTGCAATTCACCTTGGATCAGGCCATGACCCACTAGTAGGTTCTGGCCCACCTATTGAATGCCAGTGGTATAGACCAGGGTTTCCCAAACTTGAGTCTCCAGCTGCTATTGGACTACAACTCCCATCATGCTTAGCTAGCAGAGCCAGTGCTCAGGGATCATGGGAATTGTAGTCCAAAAACAGCTAGTGACTCAAGTTTGGAAAACCCTGGTGTAGACAATATTGAAGGAGATAGACCAATGCTCTGCTTCAGTATAAGGCAGCTTCCAATTTTTCCTAGTAGGCAATGTGGCTCATACAGATACAAACTTAAAACTGTAGAATAACAGGAGATTCTGTTTAACACAGGCAGCTTAATAAGTACAGTAGATTTCTGAAGTCTACATGGGTCTCCTGTCAATGTAGCGCTGCATATTAAGAATAACTCAGAGTGGAAATAAGAACAAGATAAAGCTCTCTCCTCCCCACTGTCCCTATTGTTCCTCATCTACAGCAACAAAATCTGTGGAATGAGGGCATATTCACAAATTGCATTTTAAACTAAAGATTGGTTCTTCAGCATGCTATATATAGAAACAGTTCCTCAAGTATTAGTTGCTAGCCATACTTTTCAGTTACAAGATAGTAACAAAACTTTCCAGCACAGAAATTAATGCTAGAACTGTTGGAAGTGTTCCTTCATAGCCAATGAGCCTTATTTCCATCTGGTAATATATTGCATTCTAGGATCTCTGAAGAGAAAGAAATCTGCATAATGAAGCTAGACAGCAATAAGGAGGAAGCCCACAGCCATGGAGCAAAAGTTAAAAGTGGTGGGAGTACTTTTATTTAGGATGGACCTTTATTTAGGCCCCAACCACAACTTACATTTGGCTTCACCAAAATTTTCCTGGGAAACGCAGTTTGTTAAGGGTGCTTAACATACTACAAAAATATGTAACTGCTCTCTAATATCACTCTTCATACTCAAGGACTCGAAAGTGGCCAATGTAACACCAGTTTTGGAAAAGGTACCCAGAAGGGTTCCTGGAAATGATGGGCTGGCAAGCTTAATGTCTGTCTTGGGAAAACTGGTGGACTTGACACCAAGACTACCTTCACTGGACTCTTTTGGGCATCTGCTTAAAACAGGCACCCCCAGACTCGGCCCTCCAGGTGTTTTGGGACTACAATTCCCATCATCCCTGACCACTGGTCCTGTTAGCTAGGGATGATGGGAGTTGTAGTCCCAAAACATCTGGAGGGCCGAGTTTGGGGATGCCTGGCTCAAAACATTTTTGTTTAGACAAGCATATCCAGGTATGCAGAAGTTACATGTGTTTTCTTTCTTTTTAACTCTTGTTGGGTTTAATCGTAAAATAATTTCAATATTTTATTTTAGGTTTTAAACTACTTAGATGTTTTCTTACAATCATGCAATATGTGTGTGTGTGTGTGTGTGTGTGCGTGAGAGAGAGAAAGAGCTTGTTAAATAAATAAATAAATACATAAATAAATAAATAAATTCATATCATTTCTTTTCTTCCCCATGGAAAAATAAAATTAATGAATATTTTTTCTCTCTCTACTGGTGACTGAAGAGTTCATTCACACTTCAGGATTAAGCAAGCAGCAGCTCCATCTCCTTACCTTAGCTGAAGTGTGAAACTAGTTGCTTAGGATTAATCGTACTTTAATCCTTTTTCAAAATTCGCACCACCTTCATCTGAGATATGAATTAGCCACTCCTTATAAGCCGTGCTGAATTCTTTGAGGACTTCTCTGCCTTTGCTGGTCCCATGTGATTACAAAGCAGAAAGCTAGAGGTGGTGTTTCACATAATATTCTGTGTTTATATTCCATGGAGTTGCCACCACAGACATCTTGAAACTGTATGAGGTTTCTTTATTCTCTCTCCCCTGTACCCACATTCTAAACTAGGGTGGGGGAACCTTAAGCTTCTCTCTCTGGACTTCAAGATGGAAGAAGGCACCCATTTCCTTTCCCTCCTGTATTCCTCAGGTGCAGCACCATATCCATTCAGCTATTCTTCTCCCAACAAAAACTATGCCATTTGTCTTGCTGTCAGCTGTAGCAGAATTTTGCATAATGAATGAATGATGTCATTATGTTACTCCTCAAAGTTCATTTTGGTGCATAGGAAATATACTGGAAATGTGGGATGGGGGACACACACACACTGTTTATTGCATGGAGACAAAATAGCAAATATCTACCGCATTTGCAGTGTTGTTTTCCAGTCTGAACATGAGACAAAAAAATGCTAACGTAGGTCATTTCTGTCCCTGGTTCCATTTTCAACAGAATTATCTGACATCCCTGCTGCCCAGGCCACTTACATCTCTCTCCAAGCCACATCCCTTACTAGTCCTGCTCTGCACTGGCTTTTCCCAAACTGGGATGTGTCCTTGAATTGCCATCATGCTCTTGCTTGCCTGGATACAGAATGGGCAGATGTGTTTGTGTATAAATCTCTGACTCCTGCCTGGCTGAAATGCAATCAACCATACAAAGGTAAAAACCCAGCCTATTGTGTCACTCACCTTTGCCTCTGGCTCTCTCACCAATGGTATGTAGCCCCCCAAAAGCTCTCCATCAAGGAATGTGGTCTTTGGACTGAAGGTTCCCCACCACCATCATAAATCAAACCCTACCCAAGCTATTTTTCTCCATTGCAGGGGGTTGGACTAAATGATCCTTGGAGCCCCTTCCTATTACATGATTCTACTTTTCTTTAACCCCTTCATGGATCACTGCCTTGTCGTGGTGAAGGGGTTTGAATAACTCCAGGAAGCTCTGAGCTATGCTGTGCAGGGCCACCCAAGACGGACAGGTCATAGCCGAGAGTTTAGACTAAATGTGATCCACCTGGAGAAGGGACTGGCAAACCACTCCAGTATTTTGCCAAGAAAACTCCATGGACATAAAAAAGGAGAAGCTTTGAGAAGAAACTGAGTGTTTCCAAGGTTCACGGGGTCACGGAGAGTCACACATGACTAAGACGACTAAACAACAACAACAACAACAACTTTTCTTTAAAAGCCACCACTGATTTCACCCCATTCCCCTTGCCTTTACTTTCTGCAGCACTCCCTGTGAATACTTAATGTCAAAGTGAATTCATTTTTACTCCAACAATAAAGTTTGGTAAATACTATGATTGGCTGCCTAGTTTTCCTGCACCAAGTGGGCCCAGCTGATACCAATCTTTAATCACAAGCCAATCACACAACCTTATCTTAGAAAGCTGTTGCAAGCATCCAGCATACTCATGCAATTACAGCTGCTTGCATGAGTGGTCTAGTCAGGTGAGTAATACATCATTGGAGGAGGCCAGTCATGGAATTGATAGCTTCTTCCATGCTTAGAAACAACAACAACAACAACAACAACAGCAACAACAACAACTTATACTCCGCCCATCTGTACTGGCCTCCCCAGCCACTCTGTGCAGGGGAGTTTTCTAATAAAGGAGCAAAAGTCATCACCTTCCCCAATCAGGAGATTACTAGCACAAACTATTAAGTGCATGTGCATGCTGGCTACATAAATATTAGCAGTGCCTCTCTTAGCTGCTCGGGATGCAAAAGAAGAGCACAGTGCCATGATCTCTGCAATAAAGCACCACAAGAATTGCTAGGTCTAACTTGCAACCAAATATTGTCCTTCAGTGACACCACATTTGTTCTTAGCGATTGGTGAATTTCCCCAAAGAACATAAATATGCGGAAGCATAAACAAGTAAGCTTGTTAATGAGCTGTTCCCTTTCCACTGCTCTTTCTCAATGAGGCATTATTTTATGCAGCAAAGGCACAATCCAGTTATTGCTTTTTGCGGCTGTTTCATTTGTGTGCTAGGTGTTGCCCAGAAGTGATGTGATCACCCGCCTCAGAGGATTTATATGGCAGAGATGGCAACAGTAAGCTGAACTCAGGGATGAAGGAATAATAATGACAGGGAAGGGGAAGAGATCAGCGCCAGTAGATGGAATTGAGAAGAGGATCCTGCTGTGGTCTATGGCTTCAAGAAAGAAGCAGCTTTAGAGAAGTATTTTTTTTAGAGAAGACAAAAACATATAATGTGACCGAAAGTGATAGAAACCTGCTTGTATTATTTATAATATTATGAAATGAGCTCTGTTATTTTTTTGGTCTCTTTACTTAACACAAAGTGCAAAACTACAAGAATATTTGTGTCAGGGGAATGGAATGCATAGCTACTAGCAACTGGGCAAATGGTCTATTGACTTGCGATGCTGATCCAAATAAGTATATCACTGCAGAATTGAGGTATAGCATCCATAGCTGGATGTGAATCTAAGGGCTGGGCTAGATGTGTTCTAAAAATAAAAATTATAAATTATAACTTTTTATTTATATCCCGCCCTCCCCAGCCGAAGCTGGGCTCAGGGCGGCTAACAACAATAAAATAATACAACATTCTAAAATCATTTCATTATAAAATTAATTCAAAACAAATTGATGGCAACCATTGGGCTAGAGTTCTGTGAAGATTGCCAAAGGAGGGAGTCAGGCTGTGCCCTAGCCAAAGGCTTGGTGGAACAGCTCTGTCTTGCAGGCCCTGCGGAAAGATGTCAAGTCCTGCAGGGCCTTAGTCTCTTGTGACAGAGTGTTCCACCAGATCGGAGCCACAGCCGACAAAGCCCTGGCTCTAGTTGAGGCCAGCCTAACCTCTCTGTGGCCTGGGACCTCCAAGATGTTTTTGTTTGAAGATCGTAAGTTCCTCTGTGGGACATACCAGCATTATTACTTGCTGCTGCTGCTGATGTTGTTGCTGATATGTGTGTGTTTTAAAGGCATCATGGGGGTGATTTTCATCATGACTGCCATGTGCAAAGATGGTATTTAACCCTTTCCTCTTCTGCTACAATCCCAATGACCCTTGCCACTGCACCAGTTATTAACCCAGGGAGGAAAGCTGCTGTTGGTGCTAGTGGAAGCTGTGGTGCAGCAATTTTCATCAAAAGCACAGCGGAGATGGAAAGGGTTAACTCCCTCTGGAAACATGCCACGTTCCTGACCATAATTATGCCATACCTGCAAGGGATTTTTTTTAAAAAGGATACCATAGAAAGTGTAGCATCACATCTAATCTTGTTAAAAAAGGCTATGAACACGCATGAAAAATGGATGCAAGATTTGGAGGTGAAAACTCAATCCAATAAAGATTTATAAAATTCCCAGATTTATGCAGAAATGTGGAGAACTGAGTTTAAAATTGGAATATTGAGAAACTGAGCAAGAGATTGATTCATCCCTTTCCTAAATGGACCCAGTTTATTTGCTTGAGCAAATAAACATGACAGCCATTGTTTCTTTTAATTGCAAATCCAGACATACCAAGAATCTTAGAGTTAAACCTGTACACCTGCCTTCCTGAATCTAAGAATATGGGAGAGTAGTTGCGGCATCGTCAAGTTCAGCGGTCAGTGTGAATTCTCCCTTCAGTGCTGTATTCATGCTTTGAAGGTAACATTTTAAAAAATCAATGCAGGATCAGATCTGTGGAAGCATGTGGATTAGAAGCAGTCACCAATCCAGTGACACAGAAGTACCGTATTTTTCGCTCCATAAGACGCACCCTTTCCCTCCTAAAAAGTAAGGGGAAATGTTTGTGCGTCTTATGGAGCGAATGCAGCCTGCGCGGCTAAGCCGGAAGCTAGAACAGCGAGAGGGATCGCTGCGCAGCGCTCCCTCTCACTGTTCTAGCTTTTGGCTTAGCCGCACGAAGCCTCTTCAGGGCAGGGAGAGCCTTCATCCCACTACCCTGAAGAGACTTCACGCAGCTGTCCCAGAAGCCAGAACAGCTGTGCAGAACAGCAGAACAGCTGTTCTGGCTTCTGGGATTCAGAATATTTTTTTTCTTGTTTTCCTCCTCCAAAAAACTAGGTGCGTCTTAGAGTCTGGTGCGTCTTATGGCGTGGAAAAATACAGTAGTTGTCTCCACAGTGCATCACAAGATCTCCACTCTGGTTAAATGCTAGTAATTTTGGAACGTGGAAGCCCTAATTAAAGTTTGTTCAGAGTTTTGAGCTCCCATGGGGATACCAACCCAGATTACAGCTAAAATGCTTGGGACGTTATCAAATCCTGCCCATCTACCGCTTTTTAAAAGAGCCCCCTTGGCTCTTTATTTCATCCCTGATACCACACCTGCACGGCTAACTTTCCATGATTAACAGTACCAGGAGTGCAGAGCAGCTGTGAAAGGATGCACTGTGTGATGGAGCAAAGCAGGAATTGGAGTGGCCTCTCTCAGCTGCGTATGTTGGGGATAATCAAAGAGTCATCAATATCCCAGAGTGAAAATGTGTCTGCATTGATTTTAGGTGTGAAGACTCTTAAGAGCTACCATCAATCACAGCCGACTAGCAATACGTTTTGAGGAGGGAGGGTTATTTCAGAGAGTGTCTCAAAAATAGTCTTGAGATTGGGTAACTTCATGAAAAGTAGATCATCCTCTTCAGACATGGGAGCACCACCTTTGCTTTTATTTGTTAACTCCCAGAGTGCTTGAATACTTTCTCATTCAACCTGAAGTGCTCATATTTCAGATTCATACGGCATGGAGAAAGTGAATGTAGAAAAAATTTCCGTCTCTCACTTGTAACATTAGAACTCGTGGACCTCTAATGAAGCTGAATGTTGGAAAATTTGGGACAGATAAAATAAAGTCTTTACATTGTGTGTAACTATGGAAGTCGCTCCCACAGGAGGAAGTGATGGCCATCAACTTTGATGGCTTTAGAAGAGGACAAATTCATGGAGGAGAGGACTATGTTCTGGCTCCACAGAGGCAGTAATGCTTCTGAATACCAGGTGCTGGAAACTACAGAAGGGGGAGAGTGCTCTTGTGCCCAAACCCTCCTTGTGCGTTTTCCACAGACATCTGGTTGGCCATTGTGAGAATGTGATACTGGACTAGATGGGCCACTGTACTGCCATTGTCCTTCCTGTTGTAAAGGACTGCACTGAGGGGGAATGGTGAGAACCACCCCCTCTCCCTGCTGCTGTTGCTCCTGAATCTTCCCAGGAGCAGGAGGACAGTATAGATTTGGAATAGTGGTTTGCAGAGAGGCATAGTTCAGAAAGCAGAAGCTGGGAAATACTGGATGGGGAACAGCTAGGTGAATAAACACTGGAAGAAAGAGGGTTAACAGATTCACAGACTCTGGAAAGCCCAAGATCAAGAAGAGCTCAGAAAGTCTCAGAAAACGTGGAGGTTACAAACTCAGATTACAAGACATAGGCGTGATATAGATTAATAGGGTAGTGATGTATGGAAGTGAGAGCTGGACCATAAAGAAGGCTGATCGCCGAAGAATTGATGCTTTTGAATTATGGTGCTGGAGGAGACTCTTGAGAGTCCCATGGACTGCAAGAAGATCAAACCTCTCCATTCTTAAGGAAATCAGCCCGGAATGCTCGCTTGAAGGACAGATCCTGAAGCTGAGGCTCCAATACTTTGGCCACCTCATGAGAAGAGAAGACTCCCTGGAAAAGACCCTTATGTTGGGAAAGATGGAGGGCACAAGGAGAAGGGGACGACAGAGGATGAGATGGTTGGATAGCAGTCTCAAAGCTACCAGCATGAGTTTGACCAAACTGCAGGAGGCCATGGAAGACAGGAGTGCCTGGCGTGCTCTGGTCCATGGGGTCACGAAGAGTCGGACACGACTAAACAACAACAGATTAATAGGGACGGAAGGGGGTGTGATGCTTAATTGGGAGCACTGCCATTTCTAGGAGATGTCTTCTTTGTTCTCTCACTGTGATTATTAAAGTTTCTAACTGGTAAGACGTTCCTTTCTTTCATCTTCTGATCTACTGCCACAGGGGGAGGAAGCCGACTCCCCGAAGGCTGACACTTCCGTTGGAACATCCATGCGGTGATTCACTTTTGGTACACAGCTGAGCTCAGAGGTTAGCTAGGCACCATTCTAATTACTACATTGCTTGTCTACTCAAGATCAGGCACTGCCTTTACTTTCCCCTCTTCTGCACTAAACAAGAGTGTGAGTATATCACACTGGATGTTTGCTTTGTCAGTACTTAAAAAGTGTAGATCTGTGCCTTTGCCTGTGCATTTTGATCTCAAGATGATTGGGTCACCTGTCCGACTTGGCCTGCAGGGGGTGTGATGGGGGGAAAGTAAGGATCTAGCCCACAGGCTGGATTCAATTCTCAACTCCTGCTTCAAAAGATTCTCAGCAAACTGAATGGGCAAGGAGCACTTTAGGCATGTATTTTCTGCTCAAGTCCAGGCACTTTGTCACTTCTCCCACTCTTTATCCTATTCTGAGATTCATGGGCAATTCAGGCTTGGCAAATTCCAATACAAACTGACCTGATTTGCACCTCCCAGACTAATGTGTTGATTAGAGCTGAGCTCTCCACCAGCTTTCACACTTCCTAAAAATTCCAACGAGCTTCTTAGAATTTATTTTGAGTTAAAATATATTTTAAAAAGGACCAATACAAAAAATGCATTCCTATTTAAATAAAGATTTAAAAGTAAATTATGTTGTGCAGATATTTTTTAAAATGCAATTAAGACAGAAATGGGAAGGGATTTTTTTGGGGTGAAAACTTGTGGACATTGATATGGACAGGAAATAGATTTCCTGAAAAAGAGTCTCCAGCCCCATCGTTCAGCCCGGAAACTGAGGTCCAGCTCTGAGGGCCTTCTGGCGGTTCCCACACTGTGAGGAGTGAAGCTACAGGGAACTAGGCAGAGGTCCTTCTCAGTGGTGGTGCCTGCCCTGTGGAACACCCTCCCATCAGATGTCAAGGAAATAAACAACTATCTGACTTTTAGAAGACATCTGAAGGCAGCCCTGTTTAGTGAAGTTTGATGTTTTATTGCTTATTATTATAATTATAATTATTATTCTGTTGGGAGCCACCCAGAGTGGCTGGGGAAACACAGCCAGATGGATGAGGTATAAATAATAAACTATTATTATTATTATTATTATTATTATTATTATTATTATTCCTGTTGCACAGGTGTACATGGAGTGCTGGCAAAGGAAGGAAGTGAGGGGAAAGGATTGATCTGCTCTTGTACACTCATAGGGCCCTCTTACTTTCTGGTATTGTCTTATGGTGGGGATTCCTAACCATAATTAAGACACTTACTATGAGGAGCTGCTACCCACTCATGAAAGTTATTTCTGCCTCCTGGGTAGGGATGGACAAACCCGACCATTTCATTTTCCCCATTTTTTCCGCTCTTGAGTTCTCCATGCCTCTTCATTAGTTCGTGCTTTTTTTTTTTAGTTCTCATGAAAATTCATCAGGATTGTAGTGCAAATTTCTCCTTGATTGCAATTTTGCCTAAAGTACACATTTCTGCAAAACCATTTCCCCTACTATGAAGTATTTTTGGATGTTATTTTCATGCACATACATGCCCTAGTTTTACCCTAGTAGGTGTATTCTTGTACACATGACATGGCTGCTGGATCCCACTGCATAATTTGGAGAAGTTTGAATTTTGAAGGATGACTGTCCTTCGGTTCGCTTACTTTCAGAAAGTGTGAATTATATAGATTTGCCTTGAAATGCAAGTGGAATTGAATTTTTTCCCTAATCCCCACTCCCAGAGAGGCTTCCCACAAACTCCAGGATTCACAGCTCTACATATTTTTCTGGTCCAAGTCTAATAAAATTAATCTTGCGTTTGCCCCGAGCACTATAACATTAATGAATCATATAACTGAAAATAAATATATATCTCCTATTGCCTCTGATTCCAGCTCTCCTCTTTGATTTCCTCCTTGACAATCTGCACCCCCTGGTGTGCTCTCTCAGTACATATCAGTAACATACCATGTGCTCTTGAGGACCCAGCACAGCATAAATTGCATTTTTGCAATGTTTTAACTAGGTCTGTGGCATCATTAAGCAAATTAGGAAATAAAAAGGCTCCGGAAGCCCAGCAGGAAACCTTTAATTCTCAGGTTTGTTGTGGACTTTCAGTCCTATTCCTGATGAGAACTTAATGCTCATATACCCTGTTTTCAACCAATGTACTAAGTCACATGTTAACATCCTGGTATTAAGGTTAAAGGGTGGGGCAAAGGGGGAATTGATTAGGCTAATTGGGTTGGCTATTCAGTTCCTATTCTCCCATCATAGGTTAAAGATAAGAAACTTTCTGTTCTTTAATTGAGCTGGGCAGTTTGAAAAGGATGGCTTTATAAAAAGCCTTGTTTAAATAACAATACAATAATAATAATTTATTATTTATACCCCGCCCATCTGGCTGGGTTTCCCCAGCCACTCTGGGCGGCTTCCAACAGAATATTAAAATACAATAGTCTATTAAACATTAAAAGCTTCCCTAAACAGGGCTGCCTTCAGATGTCTTTTAAAAGTCTGATAATTGTTTTTCTCTTTGACATCTGGTGGGAGGGCGTTCCACAGGGTGGGTGCCACTACCGAGAAGGCCCTCTGCCTGGTTCCCTGTAACTTGGCTTCTCGCAGTGAGGGAACCACCAGAAGGCCCTCAGAGCTGGTCCTCAGTGTCCGGGCAGAATGATGGGGGTGGAGACACTCCTTCAGGTATACTGGACCAAGGCCATTTAGGGCTTTAAAGGTCAGCACCAACACTTTGAATTGTGCTCAGAAATGCCATCAGACTGCAAGATACAACTGACCATATGGAACAGAGGTGTGGGAATTTTTCCAGACTGCATCTGACACTCAGGGAAACTTTGGGGAGGTGGAATGGCAATGGTGGGCAGGGCTGAAAGCTAAAAGTGGTAGCTCTTTGTACAATAGGCTACATTCAAGCCATACAAAAGCCAGAGGTTTCCACACACTCGCAGATCTCCATCCAGTCAAGCAAGAGTGACTATCACATTCTAGCCTGCCTAAAGCATTTGAAGAGAGATGTGGAGCATGGGCAGGTGTGGCCTAGAGAGTATCAGAGCCCAGACAGAGAGGCCTGTAGGGCTCATAGACCCCCCACTCCTACCACCCTGATTTAGAGGAAGAAGCATTTAATGACTAATTAGATTTTTATCAAATAAAGGTGCTGTGTTTCCCAGGGCTAAAGCTGAGTAAATGTGTGTTCACTTCCTTTTCATTAGAAGGATAATGAATGTTGACGGGTGAAATGCTTTGTCAGATATAATTCAGCATGGGCATGTTGAAATTTTTGCTGTGTCCTTTTAGATCAGGGTCCATATTTCTAGAATGTTCTGCTCAATAAAATATGGTATTGCCATCATCACCACCTTCGCCTAAAAGAGTTATCTATAAGAGCAAAGCACTGAAATTGGGAGGGCAGAGGCAAACAACTTCTTTGCTGTGTAGCTGAAATGCAGTTTATGAACCCAAAGCCCACATGTGGACCAATGTTAGGCATAGAAGATGGCATGCAGAAGTGAAGGTTATATGGATGTAAGGGGTCCAACGCATTAAAAGAGGCAGCAGGGCCACACTGTGGACCGCACCTCCCTATTGTCATGAGAACATAACCAGAATCTTGCTGAATCATACCAAAGACTCATCTAATTCAGTCCTATTGTGGCCAACCTGCTACCTATGGGAAGCCCACTGGAACTGAGTGCTGGTGTTGGAGCAGGAGAAGTTCCCACATGCAGCTGTTACATCTTATATATAAAGCATGATCAATAGAAACAACGATTCCAATGAATTTTGAGTTATGGCCACCTTTGATTAGTGGCTCCTTTGAAAGAAGGAACGCCATGCTTCTTATTCTGCAGTGGTATTCTCCAAGAACATGAAAAGAGCAATCACATATAATGGATTGTTCTGTGCACCTATGAGGTTTCTTTTCAGTTCCATCATGTCAACGCATAATACTGCACCATTGAGGGTCATAGACACAGAAGACTTAACAATGACTATAGAAGGAACTTGTCTCACATATGTAGGATTGTTCAACAGAGACCAAAACTGTGCCTTCCTGTACTTTGTACAATCACCTTTTTAAAAAAACACCAAAAAATCCAGACACTTCCCTTGGGATACAGTTCCACAGCCTAATAAATTTCAACATTAATTAATGTTCCCTCATGCACAGAAATCTCACACGCCTTTTCTTTCTCTTTGAAGCTCAGGGGGAATGTTCATTATCTCTATCTGTCTTGCTCACCATTTCCTACCAGGCTTATCAAGGCCCCTTTGACTTTCTCTTTTCTTCCCCCTTTCTCCAAATGAGTTGAAGAGAGCATAATCAAATTAGGAAATAATAATGAGGCAACATGTACCATGGGTTTCATCTGACAAGCCAAATTCTCCAAAGGGCATCTGGATGTGTGAGTGATGAGAAGGCAGGATTCAGAAATATGGGGAGGGAGTTGACTCTAATGATAATTGGTCTATGAAAAGGCAGAATTAAGACTCAGCTTGTGTGTGGTGAAAAGAGGAAATACTTTTTTTAAAAAAAGAAAGAAAGAAAATATGCAACAATTACATTGTTGACTGCTCTAGGGACTGTGAGACATCTGCAAATAAATGACTTAGTTCAGTTATGTCTCCGCTTAATGAGCTTCAGGAGACAGAGGCCCTGAAGGCATAACCTAAGTTTGACTTTTACTCCCTTGGTATCTCTACTGATGATATTGCTGAGTCACTCCATGTAGGTGTCTGCAAGCATCCTAGCCTCAATATACAGGACATGAGAGCCAGTGTGGCATAGCGGTTAGAGTGTCAGACTAGGACCTGGGGGGCCAGGGTTCAAGTCCCCGCTTAGCCATGAAGGTCACCGCCTTTCAGCCTAAATTGATTAAATGAGGAGGGGGATTTAATGGGGATGAGGAGAGCCATGTATGCCACCTTGAGTTCTTTGAAGAAGAAAATGTAGGATATAAATGGAACACATGAATAAATAAGTAAACTAGGCACTGAAATGCACAGCATCAGGGTACAGTGAGTCTTAAAGGCCTCTGGGATGGCATTGTGTAGACTGGTATGAAGGATGTTATGTATTCAGTGGTCTGAGTTTGCCTGAGCTTGAGTCTGGACTAAGGATTCTGAGCCCCTGTGTTCTGATTTGATACATGATATCTAATCACAGAACATTTCAGGATTTGGGCCTCTGCCATTGGCCCTTAAACTCTGAATTATGATTTGCAGCTTGGAAGTTTAGACAGCCAATCATGTTGGAATTGGGAGTGGCCCAGGCCTTCAGAAATACAGTGGTACCTCGGGTTACATATGCTTCAGGTTACATGCGCTTCAGGTTACAGACTTTGCTAACCCAGAAATAATTACCTCGGGTTAAGAACTTTGTTTCAGGATGAGAACAGAAATTGTGCAGCAGCAGTGCAGCAGCAGTGGGAGGCCCCATTAGCTAAAGTGGTGCTTCAGGTTAAGGACAGTTCCAGGTGAAGAACGGACCTCTGGAACGAATTAAGTATGTAACCAGAGGTACCACTGTATTTATAAGCAGTTGCTTTGCCCCTGTTATCTAGTTCTGTTAGTTCCATAAAAGGTCTTGCTGTTATCACTGTGTCTTGCCTCATGGGAACTCACCTACACTTCAGTGGACACAGACCAAATGACAGAAACAATATCATACACTGAGTCTTCCTACAATCAGCAGCAGGACTGCATGGGTGGAGTTGTGTTGAGCTGTTGGCTTCTCAACTTCCTAACATCACTGCCACTTACTGAGAGGGAAAGGAGCATCTCTCCATTTCTGAATTAACTATTTACAATTCCCCCACCCCCACCATGTGCCTATAATATGCCTGTAACTTAGGATAACATTTCATGCATCTGATGGAAGTTGAGTCCATGGAAACTTATGTCTCAATAGATTTGTTAGTCTCCAAGACTTTATTGATTTTTATGCAGCAGACTAACATGGCTACCTTTCTGAAAATGGTCAAAAACTCCATTATTTCTCAGTGTCTCTCCCCCCCCCCCAGCATTCATTCTGAGTCTTGTTCTGCTTATCAATGAAGCACCATCTTAATTCAGATCAGCTTCTTGAGAATCCAGGCCACATATCTGAAATTAAACGAATATTATCCAGCCTCATCAAGAAACTTTAACGTTAGTCACAGCAACACACTCAGCCATGATTTATTCATGAACTAGTGGAAACCAACTGCTTCAAAAATAATAATAAAGGCTCCCAAATAGAACTCTCTCTTTTTTGCCTATTACAAAGATATCAACGGTAATTTTCTGTTCACACTATGAGATAATTGCCATTCTGTGATACATGCAGTACGGAATCCCACAGTTTTGTATTTGAGTGCTCTCATAAAAGCTATTAACTTGTTGAGGTTATTAAGCATTAATTTGACACGTCACTTCTTCGGAATGGATGAAAACTGTTTTTTTTTTTAAAAAAAGGTAGAATATTAATTTAGGAATCTGGGGGGGGGGTTACCATTGACGGGATCAGAATAAGGCTATCAATGGCAACTAGTCATAAGGGCTATGGGTGGAGACCTTTCTCTCAGCAACATCCCTTCTTCCCAGGCCACATCCCTCCTCAAGTGGTTTTGCCTGGCTGGGATGTGTATTTGAACTGTGATAATGTCTCTTTCTTGCCTGGATGGAGGACTAAGATAGGTGTATTTGTATAAAACCCTCTAACTTGTGTGTGGTTGGAGTGCAGCAACTTTCACATTCATTGACTACATCCACTTTTCCCTCTGCCTCCCCCACCCCACACTACTGAAAGGTTGTCCACAAGGCAATGTGGTCCTTAAATGGAAAAGGGATCCCCTATCCCTGGGATGCAGCATTCTGCTAGCAGGATCACTAGGGAACAACTGTGGAAGAGGGTTGTTGTCCCCATGTTCTGCTTGTGGGCTTCCTGTAATAATCTGGTTGTCCATTGTAAAAAACAGGATGCTGAACTGGAGAGGAATTTGGTCTGATTCAGCAGGGTTTTTCTTATGCTCTCAAGAGCCCAGTTCAACATCTGTATAGAAGGTTTGCCCCACTCACTTCAATGAGAGCAGCTCTGGTTCTTCCATTAGAGGGAATGAGGAAGAAGTTGAATCTCCACATTTCCACATCAGTTTGAGGGTTGTTGTTGTTTTTGAAGAGTCCTCATGAAAATATACCAGCCTTTTAGTGCAGATTTCTCCTAATATACTTATTTTTTTTTGCAATTTTCCTTAATATAATGCCTTTTGGAATGGTATTTACATGTGTTTTTTATGTGTACTTTAAATATAACACAAAGTATTAATTTTATGCATTTAATGAAGGAGGGATGAGCCTTTTCCCGGGCCCATGTTATTTTCACATTCACAGCTCTGTCACATCTTGTTACTGCATTATTATTATTATTATTATTATTATTATTATTATATATAAAAAGCATATACAGTGGTACCTTGGAAGTTGAATGGAATCAATTCTGGAAGTCCGTTCGACTTCCAAAAATTTCGGAAACCAAGGCATGGCTTACAATTGGCTGGAGGAAGCTCCTGAAGCCAATTGGAAGCCGGGGAAGTCACGTCGGACATTCGGGTTCCAAAGAACGTTTGCAAACTGGAACACTCATTTCTGGGTTTGTGGCATTCGTGAGCCAAAACGTTCGACTTGCAAGGCGTTCAGGATCCAAGGTATGACTGTAACTATGATTTTTTTTAAAAAAATACTTTCTCTCAAAATGTGCATTTGTAAGCATTTCTCAAATACACATTACTAAAAGTATTTGCGCATTCTCTGAAAACTGTTTTGATTGTGTGTGTGTATGCGACAAGGACGGTGTCAGGATACTTGGGTGTGTGTCTGTAAAACTTGTGGCTAACTGCATTCCATTTCCTGCATTAGTCTTGGAAGTGTAGATCGGGTTAGTTCATATTGGAAATCACAAGAACTGAAGCCCTTGTGGATTAACTTTGGCACTTCAACTAACATATTATGGTGCTCAGCCTTGAAGAAGTTGGCCATCTTTGCTTTATAAGCCAGACATGTCACACAGTGCCATCTTGTGGATATCTTGGAAAATCTACTTCGAAGGGTAGACAGTCTAATGAACCTTAAGGAAACCCCAACAATTTCCTTGACCATAATGAATTGAGAACCTCAGAAACTGGGAGGATGATTCAGAGGAAAGCCCTGCTGTGCATACTCCATTAAAACGAATGAGGTGAAACATATAGTTAAGAAAAGAGTGTGGTAAAAGCCTCACAAATTTCATTATTTTTGTCTGGAGGGGGTAATACAAAAAGCTGCAATCCTATGCATTATTTAAGTAAGCGACTCACTAAGGGCTCATCCACACTTCCACTCTCCCTGCTGCTTTCTCCCAGGAAAACCTGCCCAAATTTCAACTGGGTTTTCTCTGGATTGATATTTGCTCTGATTTAGTATAAACAGCATGTTTTCTGGGGAAAGCAGTGGGTCAAAGGCAAAACTGCTCGGACCCACGATATCAAACTAAGTCATACAGCAAGTATGAAATCAAGTGGCTTAAGTTAGGCAGTTGATTTCAATGGACCTACTCACTATATGATGAAAGCTGAATAGCACCCTATGGGTGTATGGCACAAGGGCCCCATTTTGAGCAGGACATCCCAGCCGCCACCCTGGCTTCTGATGCCAATCCTGGATGTCCCATTTTGGCTTCCGCCGCCTCCATGGCTTCCCAGCCGCCACCACCGCAATCACTCAGGAACCAAAAGAGCGTGGAACCAAATGATACATGTTTTCTGGTGCTATGTTCTCCTATTCTTCTGGTATGTGGATGGGTGTGGTGGACAGTGGTGGTGGAATGGTGGGGGTCAGGAGGAGGGATGGTGTGTGGGGGGGAGGTCATGTCCTGATTTGCCCTTCCAGTATATTGGAGGGCATATAAGGGTTCAACCCAAACCCACAGAGGGTGGTGGTAGGTGCTTTGGTTTGTGAACTTTGCCTTGGAAGCAGAACATGTTCCGCTTCCTGTTGAGTGTGTTCCATTTGTAAATTGAGTCCCCCGCTGCTATGGGAAAGCACGCCTCAATTTAAGAATGCTTTGGTTTAAGAACGGACTTCCGGAACAGATTAAGTTCATAAACTAAGGTAACACTGTATGTGAATATCTATCACTGTATCTCAGAGAGCTATTGTGAGTTAAACACTGAGGAAAGACACTGTTCTAAGCTCCTTGAATGAAGGGTGGAATACAAATCTGGTAGATATTTTACAGTATCAGCAAAATTCTGTTGAGACCACCCACCATTTCTGCAACCTAGCTAAATTCCCTATGTCCGATGCAGTTCGATGCACAATTATTTGGGACATGGATTACATTATCTTCATTGACAGAAAGGAACAGCTGGGGGAAAGGCATGCCAGTTTTTGATCATTTTTCACAAAGGGGATTGGAATTCAATAGAAATAAATGGTGTTCAGAGCAATACAAATATTGGAGCTCTGTAACAACTGATGCTATTAAACCTTGCCTGGAAAGAAAGAGAAGCCGAAGTTAAAATTCCAAGAGCTGAAAATGTAGGGCAGCTGCATTATTTTATACATTCCCACAGAAATCTTACAAAGTGCCCCCAACCCCCGGAAGATATTTATATCTTTGATCAGAAAAAAGAGCTATTGCACATACCTAAAATTCCAAGATAGGATGATATACTATATATGAATTGGTGCATAATGATGGTTCAAGAAATCTGTGTCATATGTCAGTCTTTCGCTGGTAAAATTAGTACATGTGATTCTAAACCAGAATAATGAGCTCTTGGCAGTATGTAAAATGTAGCTTTCTTTCATGTACGTGGGAGGGCAAATATTCCATTTGTCATCATCAACTTCCTATACCACATTTTAAATTCTTGTAAAGCAACCCATTTACTACCTAGAATTCAGTGCCTCAAAAATGGAAAAAGAGATGAGTTTTATTATTCCAATTTTTTAGAGTGAACATCATCAAATCTGTTTTCAAGCTAAAAACAACAACAACTATGAGGCAGAGAGATGTTTAAGGTTGGCAAAGAAAATGCAAAATATGAGGTATTTGAATTTCACTTGGTGCTGAATTATATCTGTTGCCAACTATTCACTGTCTAATGACTTCAGGTCCCAACAGCAACTATTGATAGGGTTGGGAATGCTTACGGAAATGTGACTGAGAAAATGGAGTCTTTGGCTGAATACAAGCTCTACCTGGGGACAAGTAGATCATCCTATTTCTGTGTCATGGCAGTTTCACATGTGCTCCATCATAGGACCACCGCGGCAGGTTTTTCATAGATTTTTCACAATGCACATGAAAAACTTGCATTTAAATTGCCCATCTTTTGTACACACTTTCTATGTGAAAAACTCGTGTTTTTGTATGCCTTCTAATGCATTTCTCCACCAAACATAGCTTTGTGCACTTTTAAAAAGAAACAACAAAAACCACCCTGATACAGCATCACTAATTTCAGAGTAATGCGCGATCTGAGTATCTGAGTGATAGCTGTGTTCTGATCCACATAAAAGTCTAGGTTGGTCAAGTAACTCAGTTCACTTCATAACATGGACTGAACACATTTCTCCTCCATCCCTAGCCCCACATTCCCTGTCCACTGCATGCTTTGCTCATGTTCTTTTTCCTTGGCTCCTGCTTCCTCCATCTTTCCTTGCACTGGCTTCCTTGCTCTAGTTTGCTGCATAATTTGCCTCCTTTCCCCAGACCTTCAGCACTGCCTTGGTCTCAATTTGTTCTGGTTTACTGTTCCTTTCCTTTACACCTCCTTTCCTTGGCCACCTCCTATTTCTGTCCCTCTTTTCCTCCAGTACCTAGAATGTAACCCTCTTCCTCTCTTTGCTTCATCTCATAATTACAATGAATGAGCATTGGTCCTCTATCCCATGGGTTAGGAACATCAGGCCTGTTGGCCAAATATGGCCCTTCCTCAGATCTCTCCCCAGACTACACCCCTCACTGACCCTGCTTTGCATCATGATTGTTTTTGCCTGGTCGGAATGTGTCCTTGAGATCTTGCTTGTCTGGATGAAGGATGGAGAGCAGCATGTCAGTGGGTATAGAAACTTCCATCCTATACAAAGGGATATTTACAATCATTTATCTGTTTGCTTTTGCCTCTGCCTGGCATGTGGCCCTTGGAAGGCTGGCCAGAATGGACATTCCAGGAGCATCTGGTTGACTATGATTAGAAGCAGCATGATGGACTATAGCAGGGATGGGGGACTTTTTCAGCACAAGGGCCACATTCCATTCCTGTTCTCATCCTGAAGCACAGTTCTTAACCTGAGGTACTATTTCTGGGTTAGCGGAGTCTGTAACCTGAAGCGCTGTATCAGTTTCCTGGTCAGGCACCTCCAGTTGAGTCTCTGGCAATGTATTTGTGAAACTGAGGTGTTTTGCCTCAGTGTGCATCACCTGACACGTCAAGTCTCATTTGTCTTTTGGTTGCCCATTCAACTAGTTTGGACAACTTCTTTTGAAGTTTCTCACATTCTGCTTGGATTTTCCAAATACCTTGGATGAGGTATTTATCATCTGCAAACCCAGTTAATTCACCTCTTGCCCCAACTCCAGATAATTTATGCAAGCAGTCAGTAGAGCATGTTAATCTCAAGGTCATGGATTTGAGCCCCACATTGGGCAAATGATTCCTGCATTGCAGGAGGTTGGACTAGATGGCCCTCGTGGTCCCTTCCAACTCTATGTTTCTATGACTTAGGGATCCCACTACTTGCTCTCCTCCATTGTGAAACTTTACTTGCATCTTCAGCTTTGTGTTCTTTAATTAAGTACCAATCCAAGGGTTTGCACAGGAGCCTTTGTTGAGGAAAATTCTCAAAAGCTGTTTGAAGCTCAAATATATGCCTAATAGATCAACTTTATCTACATATTTATTTGCACCAGAACAATTTCAAAAGGTTGGTGAGGCTGACTTTCATCTGCAGAAGCCACGCTGATTCTTCCTCAGCAATGATTGATCTTCTATTTGTTGAATAATTCTAACTTAAATAATAATGTTTTTTACTAGTCCCCCCCACCTTGCAGTAGAGATTAGGCTTATGGGCTAGTCTTCTCCTGGCTCCTTCTGAAACAGTAACAGTACATAAGGTAAACACAATTTGGTTTCTGGACAATCTTTGGAAATTCCATCATAGGATTCCAAGCACTCCTTTGCCAGTCAAAGCAAGGAGCTTCCAGTCATGTGGCTACATGGTGGGAATTGCTCTACTCTTCTTCTTCTTTGGCGATCACTTGTAGCCGGATAAGATTGTCTTCCATGAACACGGTCTTAACAGTGAGTCCATAAGTGACTATGGAGGCCAATTCTGGATCCACATGTCCTTCCACAGTGGGAACATAGATTTCTGGGCAGGAGTTGATCACAGTGAGGGTTTGCCAGCATGCCTTCCTTTTAGCATGTTTTTCCCTTTCATCCTGAGTTCGAGCGTCTTCAAAGTCCATGATACCTCTGGTAAAGGCTGTTCTCCAACTGGAGTGCTCACAGGCCAGTATTTCCCAATTGTCAGTGTTTATATTACAATTATTTTTTTTAGATTTGCCTTGAGAGAGTCTTTAAACCTCTTTGTTGACCACCAGCATTATACTTTCCATTTTTAAGTTCGGAATAGAGTAATTGCTTTGGAAGAGGATAATCAAGCATCTGCACAACATGACCAGTCCAGCGAAGTTGATGTTGAAGAATCATTGCTTCGACACTGGTGATCTTTGCTTTTTCCAGTACACTGGCATTAGTTTGCTTGTCTTCCCAAGTGATGTGCAGAATTTTTCAGAGATACCATTGACAGAATCTTTCGAGGAGTTGGAGATGGCATTTATAAGCGGTCCATGTTTCACAAGTACACAATAGGGTTGGTAGTACAATAGCTTTGTAAACAAGCATTTTTGTTTCCCTGCAGATGTCCCGGTCCTCAATTAACTGCCTATCACAAAAGCATCTTGAGAACTGGTGGGGCAAGGGCAAGAGGTGCTTTCCCCATCCCTGTACCCATTGATAGCCTTTCAAGTTGTCTAAGGCGGTGGCCATCACTACCTCTTCCATTAGGAAATTCCATGCACACTGTATGAAGAAATAGTTTTTTTTCATCTGCCAATTCAGCTACATTGGATGACCCCAGACTATAATATTATCAGAGTTGGGGAGACACACACATTTATTTTCTTTCTCTACACCATGCAAAAGGGACGCGGGTGGCGGTGTGAGTTAAAACACAGAGCCTAGGACTTGCCGATCAGAAGGTCGGCGGTTCGAATCCCTGCAACGGGGTGAGCTCCCGTTGTTCGGTCCCAGCTCCTGCCAACCTAGCAGTTCCAAAGCATGTCAAAGTGCAAGTAGATGAACAGCGGGAAGGTAAACAGCATTTCCGTGCACTGCTCTGGTTCGCCAGAAGCGGTTTAGTCATGCTGGCCGCATGACCCGGAAGCTGTACTCCGGCTCCCTCAGCCAATAAAGTGAGATGAGCACCGCAACCCAAGAGTTGGTCATGACTGGACCTAATGGTCAGGGGTCCCTTTACCTTTACCTTTTACACCATGCATAATTTTATAAAGTAGTACCTCTAGTTATGAACTTAATTCATTCCGGAGGTCCATTCTTAACCTGAAACTGTTCTTAACTAGTGGCATGCTTTTGCTAATGGAGCCTCTTGCTGCCGCTGCACCGCCAGCACACAATTTCTGTTCTCATCCTGGGGCAAAGTTCTCAATTCGAGGTAATGCTTCCAGGTTAGCAGAGTTTGTAACCTGAAGCGTTTGTAACCTGGGGTGTTTGTAACTCGAGGTACCACTGTACACATCTATTATATCCCTTCCCACTTGCATTTTTCTAAACTAAAAAGCCCAAATTACTTTATGCTATTTTTTTTTTTAATTACATAGCTGGAATGTAACCGTCAACCCTATCCCTGACCTGTTATATGAACAGCAGGTGATTGTTCAACTTTTTTGTTGTTGTTGCTTTGAGCACAGAATTACCTTACTGATACCAATCAAATTCGTTTCGAGTTGGGTACTGTTGCAAAAATATTTTGAAAACCAGGATGTCCATAGCTGTAGTCACTACAGTAGTTTGACATTAATGACCCTTCAGCTCAGGATGAGACAAATAGGAAAACAACAGTATTCACTGCAAAAGGCAACAGCTGCATTTGAAGGCAACATTTTATTGTATTATGCAAATATGTTTGCACATGCCTGTTACAAACGAGCACAGTGCCTTTCTCGATGGCAAGGGATGAACAATTAATATTTATTTTCTCTGGCTGTGATCAGGGTTGGGGGGGGGGACCTTGTACACCATTAAATCAAATTAGTGAAAAGTTTATAATATGGAGAAATGCATATGTGCTAGCGGGTTTTCATCACGGTTCATTTATAATTCAGTGGACACCACGGATATTATCACAAAGAAACAACTCTTTTTCTGCATTTCTTGTAAGGCACCACTAAAAACATAAGAAGAACCCAACCCGTTCAGCATTCCCGAATAAAACCACCATTGCCACCACAGCAACCATGGATAGCCTTGTCTCACCTTGACTTTGTCTTTTTAAGCCATTCATGTTGGTGAGCCCCTGGATGAATAGTAAACTTAATAGGCAGACAGGTCACCTGCTCCCAGTCTTGCCCATGCAAATTACCCTGTGCAAAAATTGTGCAAATCTGTGCCCTCTTTTCGTTGTTGTCAGTTAGGTATTTCATTATTCTGCCATGAAAGCATGTAAGATCTATTTTAAAGAAATAAAACTGCCATTCTGCAGTGGGGAGTGGGGGTGGGAATAGACAAATGGCATATGATTCCTGTTTTCTTATCCCATAATAATGAAAAGAAAAAGTTGTTCCCCCTTGTCTCTTGATAGGAACAATGATACTATTTCTCCTGCAGTATATTTATCACTGCAGAAGTCATTGCCTTGAAGGCTATGTATGTATGTATGTATGTATGTATGTATGTATGTATAATCTATCCATCCATCATCATCATCATATAATAATAATAATAATTTATTATTTATACCCCGCCCATCTGGCTGAGTTTCCCCAGCCACTCTGGGTGGCTCCCAATCGAGTGTTAAAAACAATACAGCATTAAATATTAAAAACTTCCCTAAACAGGGCTGCCTTCAGATTTCTTTTAAAAATAGGATAGCTGCTTATTTTCTTGACATCTGAGGGGAGGGTGTTCCACAGGGCGGGTGCCACTACTGAGAAGGCCCTCTGTCTGGTTCTCTGTAACTTGGCTTCTTGCAGTGAGGGAACCGCCAGAAGGCCCTTGGCACTGGACCCCAGGGTCCGGGTAGAATGATGAGGGTGGAGATGCTCCTTCAGGCATACTGAACAGAGGCTGTTTAGGGCTTTAAAGGTCAGCACCAACACTTTGAATTGTGCTCGGAAACGTACTAGAAGCCAATGCAGATCTCTCAGGACCGGTGTTATATGGTCCCGGCGGCCACTCCCAGGCACCAGTCTAGCTGCCACATTCTGGATTAATTGCAGTTTCTGGGTCACCTTCAAAGGTAGCCCCATGTAGAGCATATTGCAGTAGTCGAAGTGGGAGCTAACTAGAGCATGCACCACTCTGGCAAGACAGTCTGTGGGCAGATAGGGTCTCAGCCTGCACACCAGATGGAGCTGGTAGACAGCTGCCCTGGACACAGAATTGACCTGTGCCTCCATGGACAGCTGTGAGTCCAAAATGACTCCCAGGCTGCGCCCCTGGTCCTTCAGGGGCACAGTTGCCCCATTCAGGACCAGGGAATCCCCCACCCACCCCTGTCCCCCCAAAACAGTACTTCTGTCTTGTCAGGATTCAACCTCAATCTGTTAGCCGCCATCCATCCTCCAACCGCCTCCAGGCACTCACACAGATAGTACTTACAGACATTGTACAATAGTACAAGTACAAGACCTACATCGGGAACAAGGGAAGGGGATCAAATCAACCTTACCTAACAACTGAAGTGGGACTCAAAGCCATTGTGGGGGGGGGGGAGGCTGCTCTTATTCACACTAGGCAGAGCAGCCTCCACTATTTCCTCCCTAGTGGTGGCTTCTGTAGGGCTGGGTATCCAAAAAGGAAGCATATCCGGCCTCCAAGAAGTGCACCACAGCTGTCACTGCCGTTGTGGCTGCCGCCACCAATGCATTCTTTGGAGGCTGGATCTGCTGCCCCTGTGGATCCTGCTCATGGTTGGGCCAGTCCTGGCTGTGCCCCAAGATGGCCAGCTCTGAAGCTCTCTCGCTTAAGTTCTGCTCAGAGTGCAGACTCCAGCCTAAGCCCTGCATAGGGGTAGCCAGGGTCCCAATGAAGGAGCAGCAGTCACTTACCTGAGCTCCCATCACTGGCCTTGCTGTGAGGGAAGGAGGGATGGAGAAGAAGAAGAAGAAGAGTTTGGATTTGATATCCCGCTTTATCACTACCCTTAAGGAGTCTCAAAGCGGCTAACAATCTCCTTTCCCTTCCTTCCCTACAACAAACACTCTGTGAGGTTTGTGAGCTGAAATACTTCAGAGAAGTGTGACTAGCCCAAGGTCACCCAGCAGCTGCATGTGGAGGAGCAGGGAAGCGAACCCGGTTCACCAGATTCCGAGTCTCTCGCTCTTAACCACTACACCATGCTGGCTGGAGCGGGGAAGGCATGAGGTGCATGGTGCAAATGCAGCAGTGGGGCCAATCTGGCATTCTTGCTGGTGCATCCCCATCTCTGCCCCCTTGCCTCACTTTCTCGTTAAGTCACAGTGACACCAGAGATGGGACGTCAGGGAAGCACCACGGTCCACACCAACCACTACAACACGGAACCATTCTGAGGCTGTAACTCGGAAGAGAACAGTAGCTCCCTCTAGCAGGCAAAAGCTATAGATAATGCAGACACAACCATTTCCTCCTCAGACTTCATATGTGGCTCTGCAGTAAATTGCAAGCCACTATGGCAGTTCAAAGACACGGCTGTTTAGTTTCACTTAGCTACACAGCTAATTAAGGTATAATTCCAGCTCATTGTGATTAACTACCAATGCTTTATTAGAAGGATATTTAATTAGTATTAGCTCTAACACTTTTCCAGTAGAGAAGGACTCATTCCATAATGGCTGGACTTCACCGCTAAGTTTACGAAATCCAATTGCTATTTAACGAGCAAGCTGATTCTCTATGTCGCAGCAGAGGAAAAAAAAAAAGCTGGATTATTTGCCAGGATCATTGATTTCATGGCGATTTGAACAGATGCACAAGTAATTGGCAATATACTTGAAGGTCCAGTATTGTTCTCTTGTGAAGTTTTTCTTTGACTATCTTGCTACTTTGTTCCAAGCGTTGTGGTAATGTGGCCCACTTCCAATTTTTGGAAGCTGTAATAAATTCATGATAGTTCTCAAAACAGTGTAGATTCAGTTCACAAAGTCAGATTTTCAGTGGCTTCACACTCCCCTACTGAGAGCTGGATGGCATGGGCTGTCCTAAACAATAGGAATCGATATCCAACTCAGCCAAAAGGGGTGCAGAAATTTTTATCATCACATCGTTAATAATAGGGGTGTACATCGGCTCTGTGTGAACCCCCAAATTATGAGGCAAATGGGGATGACTTGGAGATTTCTGAATCAAGTCACACCATTAACAAGGTATTATAAATTTTGTAAACAGCTTTGGGGTTTTTCTTCTCACAATCAAGTGGTATATCAATTTTATAAAATAAAATAAAATCTATTCGGAATCAGGGGTTCCTGAAGCTTTCAAGTCACTCAGGAGTCTCAGCTGGTCAAAAAATGTATGGGTTTTGTTTTGTCTTCCTGAGAAACAAAGCCATGACTGGGGAAACACAGAGCTTGAGAAAGGAGGGGTGTAATAGTGTGGAGGGGGGCAATCTTCTCTTTTGATGGACAGAGCCAGCTATTAATAACATGGAATTAATTTCCCAGGACACTCCAATCACAGTGATTTGGGAAACAGATCAAAAACTGATTTTCACATGGATCTATGATTTCCCCTATGAAAGTCTATGCAGATATTTCCATTCAACCTCACAAATCTAGAAGACATGGACCCTCCTCAATTACTCTTGGGGTATCAGGGTCTCAAGGTTTTTTTCTGGGGTGGCTGGGTGACATTTTCAGCACTGCAGTCTTTCCTAGTGATTCAAGCTCTTTTCTTCCTCCAGCAGCCTTCCGAAAATTCCTGTTGTACCCACTGCAAAATGGTAAAGTCTGCCCTAGCAAACTACAGCTACCCTTCCATAAATTGTTAGGCTTTATATCTCTTCATGCCTGCAAACTGCCTCTGGTTCTGGCAGAAAATGTAAAGTGATAGACTTTTCCTTTTTAAAAAAAGTAAAATTTAAAGGGGCCGTGCCCCAAAATGTCTGGATTGTATCCGTGTACAACTCGACAGGTTTAAACCACGCTAAATGGGTTGCTCTTCCTGAAGATTTCATCCACATCTGTGAAAAGGGGGGGGGGAGTTCTAGACATTTTTAAATTCTGTATGATGGTGAATGGGAAGGGAGAAGCTTTGTTTTTAACATATCTAATTCAGTCCCGAATCACAAGTCAAATTGCAAAGACACAAAGAAGCTCCAGAACAAAGCTTTGGAAGCTTCCCAAGGTGACAGGAAAAAGTCAACTCTTGTGGCAGGTGCACACCCCTAACAATAAATCCCTCTTCCCTTCTGCTTTTTGGGGATATGTTCTCACAGTTAGCATGAGATATCCACAGGACCATGCTCAATCCAGGTTCTGAATTGGTTTTTTCTTTCTTTTCCTGATGCTTTATTTTTTGTCAATTAACTGTAAACTGTACACATAAGGAAGAAAAAGAAAAAAAAAAAACCACTGTATGCATGTCATTGGCAGATGGGTCTAGAAAGCTGATGGGCTCCTTCAGACAGTGGGCCTTGGATTGCAGCCCACTTTGCAAACACTTAATCTGGCTGTGATATGCCCATTTCGTTTTCACTGGCACTCAATCCAAAATCTGTTCCACCTGTTCTGTGCAGATCTTTTGAAAGAGCGCATGAAAAGTTGATATTTAAATTGCATGTATGCATCATTGCTCATGTTGTTGTAAGGACATTATTCGATGCTTTTCAATGCATTTCCCTACTAAATATGCATTTTATATGCATTTTAAAAATAACAACAACAAAACCAGTTCTGTGTGCACTTTTTGCACGGTGAAACGACATTGCAAAACCCTGAAAAGTGTGTGATCTGCCCAAGAGCTGCGTTCCAGTCAGCAAGCAAGTTGAGCGCCATCAATTGGGGCCATTCTCCTGTGAAAAGCGGATCAAAAGAATTGCTCTTCCATCTCTCCGCACACTTCCTTCTCATGCTCCAGACTTGCATGGAAAGTAAGAGAAAATGTTGAAAGGGCAGCCAAAATCATAACAAAGGGAAGAAAAGGAGAGGCTTTTTGACAAAAATGAGGGAGAAAATTAAATTGAAAAGACTTGTTTTGGTTTAACTCTAATCCCAATAGTTTCTACTGCAGGGTCTTCAGGTTAGCACCAGTCACTTAAGTTTCATTGATTCCGTTGGTCTCAGTAAACATAATTGACTGATGAATTGATTTCTATTAAGTTTTTGCAATTCTGAGAACCTGTCTTTTGGACAGATTGATTTCAAAGGCCAGAAGGGAACATTATTGGACTGCAGGCAGCATTAAACATCAGACACCTTCACCCAAAGATTCTTTTGCCTGAATTGACTAACCCATATGGCTACAAGATAGGAATGCTTCTACAATTCTCCCTAGCTGAAAAATTCCTTAGCTGGCTTAGCTGAACTTCTCTCCATGTTCTGGGTTAGGGTGGGATATTGTATTACATATATACAGTGGTACCTCGGGTTAAGTACTTAATTCGTTCCAGAGGTCCATTCTTAACCTGAAACTGTTCTTAACCTGAAGCACCACTTTAGCTAATGGGGCCTCCTGTTGCCACCACGCTGCTGGAGCATGATTTCTGTTCTTAACCCGAGGTACTATTTCTGGGTTAGCGGAGTCTGTAACCTGAAGCATATGTAACCTGAAGCATATGTAACCCAAGGTACCACTGTGTGTGTGTGTGTGTGTATAGTAAGAATTTAATAAATAAAATTAAAGGTGGATAAAGAAAGGTTGTTCTCCCTCTATCGCTAGAAAGTTGAAAGATTAAGGGTAGAATAAAGAAAGTCCTTCTTCACAAAAGCACATAGACAAAACTATTCAATTTGTTCCTGCAAGAAGTAGCGAGCGTTGCCAAATTGGATGGATTATGGCTAATAATAATAATAATAATATTTATTTCTACCCCACCCATCTGGCTGGGTTTCGCCAGCTACTCTGTGCGGCTTCCAACAAAAGATTAAAAATACATTAAAACATCAGCCATTAAAAAACTTCCCTCAACATGGCTGCCTTCAGATGTCTTCTAAATGTCATGTAGTTAGGGTAAAGCTAATAATTGCCACTAGCCACAATGTCAGGCACGGAGAGTCCTCTCCCCCTCTGGTAGCATCAAAGGCACGAATAACAAGCAGTTTGAATTTTATAGTCCTTTTTATTCAGTCATTTGGCTGCAAGACAAGAACCCATGTCTCCACACAAAGAGAGATGTTGGCTACTCTGAGCTCCTCCTCTTCTGTCCCCAACAACATCCTGAGCACCAATGGGAAGTCCCAGGAGTCCCCCCCCCCTGCCTTCTCTGTTCTAGAACGTGGAGGGACCGACTGGCCCATGGGAGAGGACTCTCCAGGGAGGTCTCTGCCAGCTGCGGTCTCACTTCCCCTTCCTCCTCCCCTATCTCGTAACTAGGCAATTCTTCCTCATACAGTATAGCATCTCTCCCTCTCCTCCAGAAACTGCTGTAGAAGGGGGACGAAGCTTGCCCCTCCTCCTCTCTTCGGAGAGAAGCTGATTAGACTGAGTGCACACTTCCCAGTCTTCCTGTTCCGACCAGTCCCTGACACACAATGACTATGTTCTGCCTTCACTGTTGGAGGCAGCCTGAATGCCAGTTGCTGGGAATCTCAAGCTATAGTCAAGGAATCACAGAAATGTAGAGTTAGAAGGGACCCTGGGGGTCATCCACGCTGTTGAGTGTGTAGAGTGCTGTTGTACACAGGTTCTTCTTTTGGGCTTACCATAGGCATCTGGTTAGCTACTGTGAGAACAGGATACTGAACTACATAGGCCACTGGTCTAATTCAACATGCTTTCTTATGTTTTTATAGTCTTATCTACATACACACATAAAATTTGCAGTTGTTTTACAGATGCTAAGTGGATTTCATCATACTAGAAGCATCAAGCATGAGCCACAGGTGGGAGAGACACCTAATAGGCAGGGGATGCAAGAGAGAAAGATACAATAGTGGTGGTCAGTGAAAGATGAAGTGTTTTCTATTTGCCACCTGCGTCACCTTCATTAAGGCTTTGTGTAGGCATCATGGCAACGGAGTACAAAGAGCCTTTTCCCCCAACTGTTTCTTTCTTCCCATTGCTGAGCTTAGTGTTGTACAGCTACATATCTCTCCCCCCCCCCTCCCAGTATCAGAATAATACAGCTCAGACAAATGTGCCTGGGCCTGCCTACATTAGGCATAAAAACCTTGTGAAGACAGCCAAAGCAATATGCACTCAAAAGAATCAGAAATATCGGCAAGCCCTCCACCTTCTGCTAGTATGCTTCAGTAAACCTGCCTTCAAGTGAGGATAGCAGCAGGAATGGAAAGGCCAAAAATGCAAAACAGTCTGAGTTCCCGGGGTACTTCTAATGAGTTTTTGAAATGCTATGTGTCAGTGACTAGTAACTCTAGGATAAACGGCAAATAGTTTTGTGGTAGCTTAAACAAATTAACGTTTAGAGTTTTCAAGGTACCAATAGACTATACAGTTGTTCCTCGGGTTAAGTACTTAATTCATTCCGGAGGTCCGTACTTAACCTGAAACGGTTCTTAACCTGAAGAACCACTTTAGCTAATGGGGCCTTCAGGATGAGAACAGAAATTTCTGATTTCTGTTCTCATCCTGAAGCAAAGTTCTTAACATGAAGCACTATTTCTGGGTTAGTGGAGTATGTAACCTGAAGCGTATGTAACCTGAAGCGTATGTAACCTGAGGTACCACTGTATGTTGTTGTTTTGTTGTATTTGAGCAATTATAGCCTGTCCTCCTTATGTAAATACTAGGAGTATGCACCGGCTCTGTGTGTACTGCAAGTAGTGAGTTGAACTGGGTGATCTGGGGTAGTCCTTAACATTACTCAGCTGAGGGGGCTGCTAGGGGCGCATTGGAAGATGGCCGACAAGACTATCTCTCCGGCTCACACGAGGTAATTAAGAGGCTGATATGGGAGTATGCAGCCTCCCTTGGTACCCCAAGGGAATGGGGAACACTGCCTTGCCTGCTGTTGCCATAAATCAACCCCGTATTTGAAAGAAGGGGGTGAGGGCACTAGGCACAAAGCCCTTGTGTGGGTCTGGCTCTCCTTGACGCTGCCTCTGATTGCATGGCCTGGTTGCAGGAGCTCAAAATAAACAATTAGAAAGAAGCAAATGCACATACTTCGAGTGAAGATCCGGAGTAAAGACTGCTAATTAAAGGGATCTCTGTGAAGTGGAACGACGGGCTGGATTTAACAATAAATCAAGAAGAAGATTCATCAAAGGATCGGTATGTCGGAGCGGAACTGAAAAGGGGGGGGGGACTTTTCTTTTTTTGTCTTATGTGAGTACCTAATAACCCTCCCCCCGAGAAAGAATCGTTGCAATTACTGATCGCAAGCAGGAGGATTAAGAACTGTGTGGAAATAAATTACTAATCAAACACATGGCTTGTGGGAACATCAGGAGGAATGAAAGTTCTTTGTGACGCAGTAATAAAAAGAGATTTATTACGGCAGGCTTGCCCACAGGAGGATTAGGTGGAGGAGGACTATGGCTTGTTATTATATCGGAATGTGAGTTTGACCAGGCAGGGCCCTCTGAGAAAATTGATGAGACCTGTGGAAATCAACGGACAGACTGTGGGAATGTTTTGTGCGGAGGTGCGGAAATGGCGTCTGTCTGTTTTTGATATGGCTCTTGGACAAGTGTAAAATCCACACAGGATATAACAACGTTTGTTTTCAACCCGCTTGTGGAAACTATCAGAGATCACAAAGAAAGGAATATATGATAACAACAAGAAGATGAGGAAAACAACAAAGAGAAGATTGAATAGAACTGTGAATACTATTTGGACAGAACTGTGTACATCAAAGCAGCAGCAAGAGAGATGTTTGGATCCCTTTCCAAGCTCGAAGCATGGGTACCCCCAACAAAAATTTTAAAATTTGGCTATGTAATTTGGAACTAATGTGATTTGGAATTAATGTGATTTGATTGGCCTGTTAATTTTTTTTTTAAAAAAAAACCTTACTCAGCTGAAAATCAGTGGATAGTTCTGCCTGAAATTTGGCAGGTTTAATTCACTCTGGAGCGGCTCCTTTGCCTGCAAATTTCATCCACTTATGTGAACAACAGTGTTCTCCTGGCAAAGTCATGTTGTGGGAGTTCAGGACACTGGTACCACTACCCCAGAGCCCCCTGACTCATTCCATCATTGCCCTGGTGAACACAGTGCCATCACCTCTGAGGGTGCCTCTGCTGTGTCCTCCCCCCCCCAATCCACCCCTGCTTTCAACAGCAAATGCAGCACTTCTGCATATCCTGTCCTCAATATTCTGTAACTGCCACCTTGGCATCAGCACCCTTTGATTCACATCAGGATGGCTGAAGAAGGGTAGAAGCTGAAAATGTTTGCTTTGACTTTAATACCTCTGTTTTGTTAGTCACAGCAATATATCTGCAATTTTAGTAACTGCATCCTTTCGCTATCCAGATCACACTTCTCTGAATTGCTGTTTGCTGCTTTAAAAAATCATATAATTGCAAGCACAGCAAAGCACAACTGATCATGCCAGAATATTTCTAGCTCATTTCTGCCACAGGCTCTGATTTCTCTTCATCAGCCAAATAGGAGGAACTGTGATCATTTGGATAATCAGTTGGGCTTACATTTGGGAGACCTGTGCCATGGACTCACTTCGGTTTTTTGGGCAGATCAGGACTTCTTGCTTCGGGTCCCCACCTGTAAAATGGTGACCTCTTTTATTGCATAATTTGTTGAATGAATGAACACACTAAAGCACCATAGATGGAGGATTTCTGGGCAAGAAACAAGGCTAAGGACGTTCCCACAGTTTCTCTTAATTGCTTTCACCGCTTCATTGCTCAGCAACCTCTGCCTTGAAACTTCCTTAGATCCACTGGGCTTAGCTGCCTGCTACACTTTAAAGAAATGGCACATATAACCTGGATGTTTTATTCAACCGTTGACTGGAATTTCACCTTCACATTTAATACAGGGACAATAAAATCTCTGGTACTTTGGCCACATCAGTTAGCACTCCTGTGACGAATGCTTGACAATGTAGATCTGGATGTATATCTTTTTGCTATATTCAAATTAGATTGATATTGAAACACAAGTTGTTGTTTTTAATCAGTTTGAAAACTGAGGACATGGGGGAGAAGAAACTTGGCAAATTACAGGCAAATATGCCCAGGGGTTATTGTGATAGGTGGTTTTACCTTTTAAAAAATAAATAACTAGAAAGGGCAATTTTTTTTCCACACTGCCCCCACTTCCTGGAAGCACCTTCCATGTAAGAAGGAAAGAGGGAGGGAGGGAGGAAAAGAAAGAAAGAAAGAAAGAAAGAAAGAAAGAAAGAAAGTTTCTGTTTGTTAAGGGAAAGCATGATTGCAAAAGAATCATGCTACCTTTTTGGTCTAGCTGTGCTGTTTACATCCTGCTTTCACACCAAAGCTCAGAGAAGTATGATTTTAGTGAACTAGGAAAATAATTCATTGTGATTCTGCTTGGGATCATTTGCTTGGGATCATTTGGGCTATTCCCAAATAAATTATGCACAAACTTTTTTTTTAGCACGGCAGTCCAACACTGTTACTGTTCCGGAAAGCAAATGAAAGCAATTCCTTTCTGACTTTTTTGTGTCACCCACACACATACACAGAGTCAGGAATCCACTAATTTGTGCTCAGACAGGCAGCAAAACAGCAACCTTCTTTTCCCCAAGCCGTATATCCCGGAAAAAGGAAAATATTTACAACACCACAGATATCTATTAAGTAAATAAAATGCTACCATTTCCGATTGTCCTGAGCTAGATAGAAAGAGGGAGGAAAAACTCCATTTTATAAGCCAGGAGGAAAGCACAGAGCAATTTATTTTGAGCAAACAGATAGAAGTTGGAAAGCTAACACATTTTTTTTGTTACCTGTTGTTTAAAAAACAAGGACAGATCACAGCAGCTCCACATGCTCACTGAAATGGTGATCTGCACTTTTAAAATTTCCTTAAATGCTGTGATCACCACAGCAATGTTTATAAGTCTTTTGTCTCTCTTGTTTCAACCTCTATCAAATCATTCCCCCTGCTCCCAGACTTAGTAGATGGCACTCGCAATTTCCCCTCCACCCAGGACTTTAGGCTCTCTTAAATGTCTATTCCAAACATACCAGCATGTTAGATACCTGTCTCCCTAACTTCATAAAGTCATCCCTTAGATGTATGCGGGAAGAAGGAGGCTGGCCCAAGTCTTTTGCACTGGAAGAGGAAGAAAGAAGTGTTCTTGTCTTGGAGCAAAATATGGAGCCAGGGAAAGGCTTAAGAAGCCTCTGATCTCTGAGTAAAGATCCAGAGCGAAGATTTTACAGCTACTTTGGGATTGTTGGAAAAGCCAGTGAGAGACCAGGGCACTGACTTTAGGCACTTTGTTGTGTTCAACCACTATTAGCTTTGCAGGTCAGTTCTGTCACAGTATCCCTCTTCTGGGCTATTTTCCTCCCATCAGTTGATTTTTTTTATAAGATATTTATTAAAGTTTTAAAAGCTTATATAAAATAGAAAAAACAAAAAACAGAAACAGCAAAAATACATACAAAACACATACAACAACAAGTATAATTTCAATCCCTTATATTCATAAAACTTACTTTCCCGACCTCCTCATACCTCCCCTTTCTGTATTCCAATCTCTAATTAATTCAATTCAGCAAATCCTTCCCCTAATTTCTATATAATTTTTGACCTTTCTTTTCTTGATTACATAATCATTACAGCCTACAACCACTTAATTTCTGAATCAACATCGTTCTAACATTCAATAATTTTACAATGTTTCTTAACATAGTCCTTAAATTTCTTCCAATCTTCTTCCGTCGTCTCTTTTCCCTGGTCTCGGATTCGGCCGGTCATTTCTGCCAGTCCCATATAATCTATAACCTTCATCTGCCATTCTTCCACGGTGGGTAGATCTTCTGTCTTCCAATACTTTGCGATGAGTATTCTTGCTGCTGTTGTAGCATACATAAAAAAATGTTCTGTCCTTCTTTAACACCAATTGGCCGACCATGCCCAGGAGAAAGGCCTTTGGTTTCTTCAGGAAGGTATATTTAAATACCTTTTTCATTTCATTATAAATCACTTCCCAGAAAGCCTTAATCCTTGGGCATGTCCACCAAAGGTGAAAGAATGTACCTTCAGTCTCTTTACATTTCCAACACTTATTATCAGGCAAGTGGTAAATTTTTGCGAGCTTGACTGGAGTCATGTACCACCTATAAATCATTTTCAAAATATTTTCTTTTAAGGCATTACATGCCGTAAATTTTATACCGGTGGTCCACAACCGTTCCCAGTCCTCAAATATAATGTTATGACCAATATCTTGTGCCCACTTGATCATAGCTGATTTAACTGTTTCATCCTGTGTATTCCATTCCAACAGCAAGTTATACATTTTTGACGAGTTCTTAGTTTTGGATTCTAACAATTCTGTCTCCAATTTTGATTTTTCCACCTGGAAACCAATTTTCCTGTCTAACTTAAAAACCTCCATTATTTGATTATAATGGAGCCAGTCTCACACTTTATCTTTCAATTTCTCATAACTCTGCAATTTCAGTATATCCCCTTCTTGTTCCAGAATTTCCCAATATTTCGGCCATTTAGACTCCATATTAAGTTTTTTCACAGTCTTTGCCTCCATTGGGGACAACCACCTGGGAGTTTTGTTCTCTAGCAAGTCTTTATACTTAATCCAGACATTATACAATGCTTTCCTGACAATATGGTTTTTAAAAGCTTTATGAGCTTTAACCTTGTACCACAAATATGCATGCCACCCAAAAGTATTATTGAACCCTTCTAGGTCCAAAATATCTGTATTCTCCAGAAGTTGCCAGTCTTTCAACCAGCAGAAAGCTGCTGATTCATAATAAAGTTTAAAATCTGGCAGGGCAAATCCCCTCCTTTCTTTTACATCAGTTAATATCTTGAATTTTATCCTGGGCTTCTTGCCCTGCCAGACAAATTTAGAAATATCTTTCTGCCACTTCTTGAAACAGTCCATCTTATCAACAATTTGCAATGTTTGGAACAAAAATAACATTCTAGGCAATACATTCATCTTTATAGCTGCAATTCAACCCAACAAGGAAAGCTTCAATTTTGACCAAATTTCTAAATCTTTTTTTACTTCTGTCCAGCATTTTTCATAATTATCTTTAAACAAATTCACATTTTTAGCTGTCATATTAATCCCCAAGTATTTCACTTTCTTAACCACAGTTAAACCTGTCTCATTCTGAAACCTCTCCCTCTCCATAGGTGTTAAATTTTTCTCCAATACCTTAGTTTTAGATTTGTTCAATTTAAATCCTGCTACTTGGCCAAAATCTTGAATTAGTTCTAAAACCCTTTTAGTACTAGATTCTGGCTCTTGTAAAGTAAGTACCAAATCATCTGCAAATGCTCTCAATTTGTATTGTTTAGCTCCGACCTGTACCCCTTTAACCAGCTGATCCCTTCTGATCATATTCAGCAAAACCTCCAGGACTGATATAAAAAGTAATGGGGAGATTGGGCACCCCTGACGTGTCCCTTTTTCTATCTTAAACTCTTCCGTAACCACATTATTTACAATTAACTTTGCTTTCTGCTCTGAGTATTTTTTTTTTTTTATAAAATTTTTATTGGTTTTTTAACACATAATAATAGACAATACAAAACAATACAAAAACAAACAAACATATAAACACATATAATTTCTTCACATTTTTTCTTAAACCTTCTTTCATCGACTTCCTCATACCTCCCTTTTCTGCATCCCTATTTTGAAGTTTTCCAGCAAGCCCCAATGTCAACTTATAACACTTTTTTTTTCTTTAAATCCTTTTTCTCATATCCAATTGTTTGTCCCCGCAATTCTGTTTTGCCTGACCCAAAACATTTTAACACTCATTAATTTTGCAACAGTTCTTGAGATAAACTTTAAATTTCTTCCAATCTTCTTCCACCGTCTCTCTCCCTTGGTCATGGATTCTGCCAGTCATCTCCGCCAGTCCCATATAGTCAATCACCTTGGTCTGCCATTCTTCCAGTGTGGGTAGTTCTTGTGTCTTCCAGTACTTTGCCAGAAGTACTCTTGCTGCTGTTGTAGCATACATAAAAAACGTCCTATCTTTCTTTGAGACCAATTGGCCCACCATGCCCAGGAGAAAGGCCTCTGGTTTCTTCACAAATGTGCATTTAAGCACCTTCTTCATTTCATTATAAATCATTTCCCAGAAGACCTTAATCCTTGGGCACGTCCACCAAAGGTGGTAAAAGGTGCCTTCAGTTTCCTTACATTTCCAGCATTTATTATTGGGCGTGTGGTAAATTTTTGCAAGCTTGACTGGGGTCATGTACCACCTGTATATCATTTTCATAATGTTTTCTCTTAAGGCATTACATGCCGTAAACTTTATACCGGTGGTCCATAACTGTTCCCAGTCAGCAAACATAATGTCATGACCAATATCTTGTGCCCATTTAATCATAGCTGATTTAACCGTCTCATCCTGTGTATTCCATTTCAGCAACAAGTTATACATTCTTGACAGATTTTTAGTGCTGGGTTCCAAAAGCTCTGTTTCTAATTTTGATCTCTCCACTCTGCTCTGAGTATATTGCACCTATACCGTTTTCAAATCCTTGGCCTACCCCCATCCCCTGGAGATTCTTCTTCATAAAACTCCAAGAAATATTGTCAAAGGCTTTCTCCGCGTCCACAAATATCAAAACTGCTTTAGTATTTATGTTCACTTCTAACTTTTCCAAAATGTCAATTATATTCCTTACATTGTCTGACATATGTCTTCTCGGGAGAAAGCCCGCTTGGTCCCTATGAATCTCCTCCATCAAAACATTTTTCAATCTCTTAGCCAAAATGTCAGCAAAGATTTTATAATCCACATTTAGTAATGAAATACGGCGGTAGTTCTTAAGTTGATTCTTTTCAGTCTCAGTCTTCGGTATAAGTGTAATATAAGCTTCTTTCCACGTTTCTGGTGCCCTTTTCCCCTCCAAAATTTCATTGCAGACTTCCTTCATAGGTTGTAATAACCACTCCTTCAACATTTTATAGTATCTGGAAGTGAGCTTTCCTCCCATCAGTTGAGTAGGAAGGCAGCGGAGGGAAGGGATGCTGAAATCTCATCTCCCCACAATCTCCCCCCACTACTCAGCTGATGAGGGAATTAGTTGTGAAGTGAAAAGATGGGGCTTCAGAGAGGGGAAGAGGCAGATGGGCCAGAGGTTCCTCACTACTATCATAATGAAATTCAGAAGCCCCGCTCAATGTCCTCACCATTTATTTATTTTTGTCAAACCAAAAAAAGTGTCAAACCAAAAAGTGCTTCCTGGTCCGGGCTGCCCATTAGGCAGACTGAATAAGCTACATCGGGCAGCAGAATTCTGTAGTGCAGCACCCCTGTAGGTACCCAGGCCACTCCTGCTGCCATCAGCGCCGTTTTTAGCATATGCTCCGCCGGGGTGCAAAGATCCACCCAGTGCCCCCAAATTTAGTTTAGTCACCCCCATATTTTTTTTGGGGGGCAACTAAAAGTTGTTGAGTTTTTTGGAGGGAGGGGGAAACAACTATGCACTGGAAATAACTGTTTTTGTTTCCTGACTTGTCAGGAATATTTGACGTAACAGAGTGGAGGAGAGGGGTGGGGACTTTCGGCCAGCCCTCAAGTGCTTCACAACCTCCTTGAGGGTTTTTGCCTGCCTGAGATGTTTCCTTAAACTCTGATCGTGACTCTTGAGTGGATGGAGGATAAAAGGGGTGTGCGAGTCTGTGTAGAAACTGGCCTACAAAGGTGAAATTTACAGTTGTTGTCCTGTCCACTTTTGCCTCTGGGCCCCTCCACCAGTGACCCTCAGAAGCTTACCCAGAAAGGAACAAAGTCTTCAGGTTGAAAAAGTTTCCCCAGCCCTGCTCTAAGACATTTTCATTCATAACCTCTGCCTTTTTGTGATAGTCACAGCAGGGTGTTATAGCTCTTTGCTTTTGAAGACACTGAAATAAACTTGTCCTTTAAAGTCAATTGTAAGATGTTTGAAATAATTATTCTGCCTTTTAAAAATAATAATAACAAAGTGCTGCCATTCTGCCTTGAAGCATCATGGCTAGAAGTTTTACAGAGTCCCAGTTCCAGAATTACACAAACCACTGCTGCCTCTCTCCTATCCTCCAATTAGATCATAAATTCTGCTTCAAGTTAGCTATATATACCCCCCCACAGAAATATACCCACGGTCCCGTGGAGAATTCCAAAGAGAAATTCTGGGACATTATTTGCTGCTGGAATATATTACAGCTCTGGATTAATTAGCTACATAAAGTATAGTAAACATCATTATAGGGCAGGAAAGGGACTTCATAAGCAACACAGCAGGGAAAGAGAGAACATCCAAAGAGTTGTTTTTCAATGGAGACAAGGAACCTGAGTCAAAAAGAGATCCTTCCTTTCGCGGCAGCAGAGGCCAGAATCCCTCAAAATATAATTTGATGTTCAACTATAAAAAAAATTAATCTATGGCTAAGCAATGGGGCAGAGCAAGCCTAACCAGGTACCAAATCACAGGGCAGATACGCTAGTGTATATCCTGTGTAAGGACCAAAGCAGAATTATACCACTTTAAACAGTCATGCCTTCCCCAATGAATCCTGGGAACTGTAGTTTGTGTAGCATGCTGAGAGTTGTTAAGAAACCCCCTACAGTGGTACCTCAGGGGGCAGGAATCCATTGCCCTTTCCAGTGAATGCCTGAAGGGGACTGTTTAAAGAAAAACAAACCAGCATCAGACAAAACTGGAGAAACCAAGGTAGTTTTCCAGTCTCTGTGCTTCAATAATTTCTCTTGGGAAGCACGCTTTGTGCTTTTACGATATCTATTATTTTCCATGCTCTGACAATTTGCTGCAAGGCATGAAATAAAGACAGTATATACTTCTCAGAATTTCCCTATCTTTAAGGAGCAATTGCACCACACATGCAGAAGACAAAGCTATGTGTAATTAGTGCGATGTTTACAGGTACTTAGCAAGAATAAAAGCCCTGTGGTTGGCCAGCTGACTATGCAGTTGTGAGAAAAGACATGGTTTTATTTTTAGAGAGCCTAATTTAAATCAATAGGAGTAAATTGGCCAAAAGTCATGCACATTCTCTTAACTAGCTTATTCGAATAGGGGATAAATTTGATGGGGTTTGCATTTAAAGGTGAATCTAATTAATTTGCACTTTCTGAAGCAATATGAGAACCAAAATACAGTCCTCCTTCAAAATCTGCACTTCTCTACTTCTCTAAATGTGTTTAGTAGGAGAAATTTGCACTAAAATGCTGCCAAATTTAATCAGAATTTTGTTTTTTTTTAATTGAAAATTGCTGCGGAAATGTGGAGAACTGAATTAAAGACTGGTGGAAATGAGAAACCAGGATATCTGAAATTAATAGATGCACACATTCATGCTGACTTACAAACTGAGCTATAGATGAATTTCCCCTGCACACCATTTCTGTTCAACGAGAGATACCTTCTAGACTTTTGTCATGTGGCAGTAATGCTTTTCTTGTCTTCTTGTGTTTAGTTTTCAGAACAGAAATGGTTCTGCCAAACAAGTGGGTTTCAACCATTTCTTAAGGTGGAGGAAAGGAAGGTGAGAGAAAAGGAGCTGACATGTGCAAGCCATTTAATCTCAGTTGGAGCCATTACTTCAGGAGCTCAAAGCAAAGGTGTGGATAGGGAAAATGAATTCTTCCACACGTGAAGTTCAAGCGGAGTACATGGCATTGATAATACATGAAAATGCCCCTGCTTAGTTCATCCTTTCATATCTTATCTCATTCTTCAGCCCAAAGACAGCCACAGCAGTTAACAGTAATTTAAAACAGGATGAATACACACACACACACACACACACACACACACGCACACACGCGTGCGCGCGCGCGCACACACACACACAGAGTAAAGAACAAACAGAGCTGCCAAAATAAAATGTTTCCACTGTGATGTTAAGTTAGATCAACAGTCTAAAAACATTAACAATAACAACATTATTTATACCCCAGCCACTCTGGGTGGCTCCCAACAGAATACTAAAAACATGATAAAAGATCAAACATTAAAAACTTCCCCACATTAAAAACTTCCCAGGGCTGCTTTCAGATGTCTTCTAAAAGTCAGATAGTTGTTTATTTCCTTGACATCTGAAGGGAGGACGTTCTGCCTGGTTCCCTGTAACCTCACTTCTTGCAGTGAAGGAACTGCCAGAAGGCCCTCGGAGCTGGACCTCAGTGTCTGGGCTCAGTGATGGAGATGCTCCTTCAGGTATATTGGGCCGAGGCCATTTAGGGCTTTAAAGGTCAGCACCAACATTTTGAATTGTGCTCGGAAACATACTGGGAACCAATGTAGGTCTTTCAGTACCAGTGTTATAAGGTCTCGGCAGCCACTCCCAGTCACCAGTCTAGCTGCCGCATTTTGGATTAGTTGTAGTTTCCAAGTCACCTTCAAAGATAGCTCAATGTAGAGTGCATTGCAGTAGCCCAAGCGGGAGATAACCAGAGCATGCACCACTTTGGTGAGACAGTCTGTGGGCAGGTAGGGTCCCAGCCTGCGTAAGTAAAAACATTTTCATCTGCCTGTGAAAACCTATCAGACTTGGTGTCAGGTGACCCTCCCCAGACTGATCATTCCCAAGTTGGAGTGTCAAAACAGAAAAGACCCTGTCTTAGGTGTGCATCAATCCTCAAGGTGTGCATGGCTTCAAGAATGATTTTAATGTCCAAAGAGGTTACTGTGGGAGGATATGGTCTTTAAAGTATGTTGGTACCAAATTGTTAGAGATGTATGAAATCTGATACTTGTTGCTTAAATAAATGCCTTGCATTCGCATTTGATGTCCCTACAGTTGAACAATAAGACGTTGAACAACAACGGGTCCAGGACAGAACCATGGGGCGCCCCACTTGTCCCTTTTCCCCCAGGATATTGGGAAACCATTAGTAAGCACTCTTTGAGTTCTTTACGCCCTGACTCTGTAGAAGGCGGCTTCCTAGGTTCCTATTAATATTTCTTCCACCCAAATACGAAACGTGTACAAAATAAATGTAGCCCGTTCAATTCTGTTCTTTTGCAATATCTCCTACACAATGTAATATGTGGAATTCCTTATATTGACACAAGAGAGGGAGCCAGTGGCCCTTTTCATTGGCTTTTAATATTCACCACGTGCACAAACATGAATAAGTTAAAACATCCAACTCACACATGACAACGGTGAGTCATTTGAAGTTTAAACAAAACAGACTTTCCATGAAGTAGCTTCTCCATACTGAAAGGGCCAGGGAGGGCCTTGTCATTTCGGTGCTGGGCGGCTAAGAGAGGAAATGTGGCAGCTGTTGTGGGTAAGCACTGTGGCGTTACTCATCCTGAATGTGCCTCGAGTGAGAATGTAGAGCCTTTGATGAGTTAGATAAACAATTAGTGACAGCGCTAAAACAGAGCATCACTGAGTGGCTTAAAGAGTTGCTAGAGATAATTTTCTTAACATCCGGAAAACTTCCTGTGATATGTTCACTTCCACAAGTACAACTCCCATGTCTTTGCAGCTGATTAACACCAAAGTTACAGGGAACACAGCCAGCCTTTCGTAAGTAAGATTCCCAAGGCAGAGTTTGGAACTATGACTCTAACGCACAAATCTTCAAAAACATGATTTGCTACATTAAAAGAGATTTTCCAAATAATTGGATGTTGCACACCCATTACAAAGCAAAAGTAGTGTTACACACTGCCAGTTTGATAGTGACCAACATATAGCAGCCAACGCCTCCCCCCCACCTGAAGCATCTTCTGCCAATAGACCACACTCCACTTAATAGTACCCCCTTATCCATGCATTCTATGTTTGTAATCTAGCTGGATTCAGATGGTATACTGAAGTGATCTTGGCTTGTATTTATATCCCACTTTTCCTCCAAGGAGCTCAAGGTGACATACATAGTTTTCTTCTTCTCATTTTATCCTCACAACCACCCTGTGGGGTAGATTCAAGTAACTGGCCCAAGGTGACCCAGTAGGCTTCATGGCTGAGTGGCGATTTGAACCCTGGACTCCTAGGTCCTAGTCCAAAACTCTAGCCACTACACAACACCACCATCAGAACTCACATCTTATTGGATTAATTTTGAAAGCTGAGCTGAGCAAGGAGATGTTGAGCCATGTACCTGCTGCACATGATAGACATGGCAGAACTCTCGTGGACTAGGCACCATAGCATCTTCCTGTGCTGCAGTCCCCATCTCATTTGCCATTTCCACCATTCATTTGAACTCACTCTGTGGCATCATGATTTCACAGTGACATCCTAGCATTCTGTTAATAACATAGCACATTGCTATGGCAACAGCAGCAGTCACATTTTTAGGTCTTAGCGATACACAAAAAATGTTTATATAGCTAAAGGTCACTGTGAATGGAAAAAAAAAAATCCAATATGGAAATCATTGCCAGATACGAAATTTCCACATCTGTCTCTGAACAAGCTGTTTCATCTCATGCTATATAGGAGCCTTTTCATTGACTTGGACATCAGCCCCACCATATTCCATAGAACATGCTTTCTTCATCAGGCTACTAAGTCACATTTGAAAGTTTTTGAGTTTTGAGAGTTGGGTTACAGTTAATAGAACTGGGTTGTTTCATGGGTTGTGTGTGTGAGGATGTTTAGGACCCTTTCACAAGCTTGCTCATGCTGATCCATTTCTCATTGCATTCTATTGCATCAATTGCCCAATTCATACATTCAAAAGACTGCAGGAAGGCTTAAACTGGAAAGGGAGACATTGGTTGAGTCTTCAATGCCCCTTCACATTTTGGGCATGCCCACTCCACCCCAACCTTCCCATTTTGAGCAGGTCTGCAGCAGCCCCCCTTATAATGCAAGGTTAATATTCATGGGGAGGCTTTTAATGTACTTCTAAACAATCATCAAACCTTCACACTCCATGTGGGAATGTTGTGGGTAGAACAAGCACAGCTGGATGTGTAAAAACTCTCCCTACCCAGTTTAAGTCATCACATGTTTTTTGGATGCATGGACGGGCATTATACTTGGCATTAGAGATCAAATGAACTCTTGCAGATTTCAGCTTTTCCCTATCCTCTTTCAGTCTGAGACCCTGCAAAACGTACATTTACAGCAACCCTATTATTATTCTGATTTGTCTTACACACTGGAGCATCATCAAGAGATGTCACAAATAAAACACACCACAGAAATTTGTAGTCAAGCCATAGCTGCAGGAGTTCCCTGATGTAATTGACAAAGGGGATCATGATTGGGATGTCTGTTTCCTCAAATTAACTATCCTGATGACAATTGGCATGTATTGGCAGAACATGTCATAACAATGCTCACATTTAGGACCCATCAACATCTCTGTCTGGGCAGTAACGTTTGGATTCTGTTAATAAGTTTAAGATCTTGGGGGAGTAGAGCCCTTTCTTGGGGACTTATTTCTGCCTGTAGAATAGGGATGTGGAACCTGAGCCTCTCCAGATGTTACTGGACTCCAACTCTCATCAGCCCCAGCCACCATGGCCAATGATCAGGGATGGTGGAAGTTAAAGACAGTAATATCTGGATGGCCACAGGTTCCTCATCTTTCATTAAAGGATTTTTTAAAAGCCTGCTTCTTCTACCTGCCCGGATACTACGATTAATTGTGCAGCTTCAGAACAGTCTTTCAGGCCATTCCATTTCCTCACATTTCTTTTTAACCAACAGTTCTTCTGTCTGATGTTCAAAGTTTAAGCTCTTGAAGTTTAATTGTTCAGGGCAGTCTGTGACCCACAGAAAGGAGTACAGAAGATGGCATACTGCACTGGAACTGCTGCGGGTCAGCTGTTTGCAAAGCTAGAAACCAGGGGAGTTCTCTTCACGCCACCCACATGCCACAGACCATGCTCAGCAGGTAGACTCTGCAGCTAGCTAATTGGGCTCATGTTGAGGAAGACAGAGAGTGAGTATGAACCTGTAGCAGAGGCACAAGTAGACATACGGTTGCAACCTTAAATCTCAGTCAGAGGGTAGTGAAGAACTTTCCCCGTTCCATCCACAAATCTTTCTGACTTGTCAAAAAGGGATATGCCAATCTGAATACCAGTTGTTGAGCATCCTGAGCAGGAGAATGCAATTGCTAGCAGGCTTCCCATAGGCATCCAATTAGCCAGTGAGAATAGGATACTGGACTGTTGTTGTTGTTGTTTATTGAATTTATATACAGCCCTATACCTGGGGGTCTCACTAGATGTGCTTTTGGTCCCATCTTATGATATGACAGGGACGCGGGTGGTGCTGTGGGTTAAACCACAGAGCCTAGGACTTGCCAATCAGAAGGTCGGCGGTTCGAATCCCCACGACGGGGTGAGCTCCTGTTGTTCAGTCCCTGCTCCTGCCAACCTAGCAGTTCAAAAGCACGTCAAAGTGCAAGTAGACAAATAGAGACCGCTCCGGCAGGAAGGTAAACGGTGTTTCCGTGCGCTGCTCTGTTCGCCAGAAGCGGCTTAGTCATGCTGGCCACATGACTCAGAAGCTGTCTGCGGACAAACGCTGGCTCCCTCGGCCAATAAAGCGAGCTGAGCACTGCAACCCCAGAGTTGGTCACAACTGGTCCGAATGGTCAGGGGTCCCTTTACCTTTACCTATGATATGACATGCTTGGGACATTTCTCCACCATTCAGTTTTCACACGGACAATACAGTTGTACCTCAAAAGTCGAACAGAATCCATTCCAGAAGTCCGTTCAACCTCCAAAGCGTTCAACTTTCAAAGCACAGCTCCTGCACCCAATTGGATGCCCCGTCAGACGTTTGGCTTCCAAAAGAACGTTCAAAAACCGGAACACTCACTTCCGGTTTTTGATCATTCGGGAGCCGAAACATTTGATTCCCAATGGGGAGGATTAGCGCACACGTTAGTTTACAAAGCTAAAATTTACACGCTAGTGTTAAGGATGTGCCATCCTCCAAAATGCTGAGCACCTTTCAGTTTCATTCAATTGGCTTTGCAACATATAGTTATCATCATCATCACATTGTAGGCTGAAAGTGCCATCTTAAAAGAGCACTTCTTCCTATGTGTGTCCTTCCTGATTTTTGGCTCTTGTTGCCCTGTTAAGGTTGCCAGTCCAAATGCCTCACTTCTAATTGACTGCTTCTTTCCTGCCATTTGTGTACAACTCTTTCAGCCACAGCAGTGCTGGCTGGGGCTGATGGGAGTTGTAGTCCAAAGCATCTGGAAGGCACTGGTTGGTAAAGAGTACACCTATAGGCTCTATGTTAGGGTGGGAAATCATTGGCCCACCAATGTTGCCAGACCACAGTTCCTATCGCCCCCAAATTTAACTTTAGATTCTCTTAGAGCCTCAAATGCTTTAAGGTTTATTCATTCTCAATAGCCCCCTCTTGCAACATTTCCCTGTTTTCTCTACTGTTTCTTTACATTTCTCTGCTTTTCATCTTCCCGGTTGCTAAGTCTACCACTTAAGAGCAGTCTATTTAGGGATGGACAAATCAGCCTATTTCTAGTCTGTGCCACCTGCACATGCATTCACTCATACATTTATTCTATCTCATTTCTGAATTATTCTGTGATCTTTTTTTATAAACCAACCTGCATGGTGTTTTTTTGTTTTTTTAAATGCTCATTTTAAGCTGCATACCCCACCCCATTTTAGCTACGCCGAGAACCATATTTTATGCATTCAGGGACAGTTGAGAAGGGTCAAAGCTGGTGGATAATTAAATTCTAATCCACATATTAGTTCTGGAGTTGTGGATCATGTTAGATTATATCAGACTTTGCAGCTGCTGAATTCCTTGTGTATCCCAAGTTCCAGTGCTTTTTTTTCTAAAATAAAATAATGTTTAGGGGTACTCTCATTTTGACTCAAGAAAATCACCATTTTCTAGTTCAGATCAGGAAAAATAAATACAGTAAATGGACAAAAGTACAAAGAACATGCATTACACCAGGAAAGGAAATGAGGCCACCATCAGAGGTGGAAACAACGAAACTTAACAATCACCATGCTAGAGAAGAAACTAATTTTTTTACAATTTTTAGTTTTTTCTACTGTTAGATTCACAAAATGTTTAGGGGTATGTGTACCCCTGCATCCCCCCAGAAAAAAGCACTGCCTAGGGACGCGGGTGGTGCTGTGGGTTAAACCACAGAGCCTAGGACTTGCCAATCAGAAGGTCGGCGGTTTGAATCCCTGCAACGGCATGAGCTCCTGTTGCTCGGTCCCTGCTCCTGTCAACCTAGCAGTTTGAAAGCACATCAAAGTGCAAGTAGATAAATAGGTATCGCTCCGGCGGGAAGGTAAACGGCGTTTCCGTGCGCTGCTCTGTTTCGCCAGAAGCGGCTTAGTCATGCTGGCCACATGACCCGGAAGCTGTACGCCGGCTCCCTCGGCCAATAAAGCGAGATGAGCGCCGCAACCCCAGAGTCGGTCACGACTGGACCTAGTGGTCAGGGGTCCCTTTACCTTTACCTAGTTCCTTACCCTTAACACAAGCATCTACCTGTTTACCTGTCTTCAACCAGCTCAACACTGCTGAACCAAGGACCTGCATCAAATTTCCATCCCAGTCAAACTGACCCCATGTCACACAGAAGGCAAATATTCTGCCCTAAGTACTGGGAATCTTCAAAAACATTCCAAGTGAACCCCTTAGCATTTGGAAAGTTCCTGAAAAGCCTGTGCCATCACACCAGTTCACCCAATTGGTGCCAGAGGCATCAACATAATACATATAACAACGTGTGTTTTGCATTCAGAAGGTCCCATATTCAATCTCTGGCATATCTAGGGAGAGCTGGGATAGAATTATGTCTGAAACCTTGGAGAGCTGTTGTAGCTTGTGTAGGTGGCACTGAGATAGATGGGCCTGTGGTCTTATTCAGTGTGAGACAGCTTTATATGCACCAATACAGATACAAATATATTGCAAATTTGCAGTATCTTAAATCCTCAATCTCCCCATTAGGATAAAAATAAAATCTAAATAACAGTCCAATCCTATCCAATTTTATTTGGAAATATATTCCACAGAGTTCAGTGGGACTTCCTAGTAAAAATATTTAGTGTTGTAGGCTATTTATATATAATAAAATCTAATCTTAAGTAATCCAGTCAGCCCACAATTGCTTAAATATGCTTGAGACATGGAACATTTTTTATATTTTACAGATTATCCTCCTCAGGCTGTAAAATATATATGAAAAATATAAATCTCGGGAAATATCCAATATACATTTTCATAGTGTGAATATAACCATTACGCAGACTGAGATGCTGCAGTAATTCTTAATTTGCAGACTTGCTTTTATCACCCTTAATAAGAAATACAGCAAAATAAAATGAGGCTAAGTCTGTCATAAATCCAACAGTTGCAAAGCGTTTCTCAGATCCACATTTCAGGAGCAAAAGAAGAATTTCTTCATTCTAACATAGTTCCAGCCAGCAGGATCGTGAAGTCATGGGCCAGATTTGTCAACGTCCTTCACCTTCAGTAGGATTGCAATTTGCATATGCTATTCAATATATCCCAGCCCACATGGGGGCATTCTAGCCAGGAATTGCAAGGTTCCCATTACAGAAGCCGGACTGTGTTTGACTAGGGCAGGCGATCTCAAACTTCATTCATGTAGTCCATGGCATGTTTGCATTAAATATCCATACTGATTTTAAATTGTATTTTTATTGCTCTTTCTATACTGTAGTTCATTGTTATTATAATCCGAATTCTGTAAAATGCTAAGTGTTATACAATGTAAGAAATTAAAGAAGCAACAAAAATACAATAAAAACCACACAGCATCTAGCACAGTGCATAACAATTGCTAAAACAGGCAGGGGAAAAACAACATTAAGTGGTTCACAAAAACCTTCAGAGATTGTCAGTAATGCCCAGGGGGAGAAATTTGGGAACCACTGGACTAGGAAACTGCATTCTTGGTAGGAAGTTGTGTCTCAGGGTCCACTGGAAAGATAATTGGGTGTATTGTTTCAGTGGATCTGATCCCTGTACTTCAGCCATCATTAGTGTACATTAGCTCCTCCATGATGGTCCTCAACACTTCCTATATTTGAGGGAGAGCACGGCAATGCCTAACAAAGAGTACAGGAAGCTGTTGTTTCTTTACAAGTCTATCTGGCCATTATGACTCCTGTGCTGGGAATTCTTCCCTCTAGCTCCTAAGGTCATCTGCAGTATGAAATGCATCACAAGTTCCCCCCTCTCTTGGGAGGACTGTACTGTGCAAACAGACTGTGGATCACAGCCTTTAACTTTTCTTCGCACTCTCTTTTCTAAGAGAGAAGGAGGGGTCATGCTTTTGCTGTGCAAAATTATTCTCTCCTCCCTCCAGGGAAGTATTGCACTTTTCTTTGCACTTAGCACTCCCCTCATCTGCTCTAGCCTTCCCAGGATCAGAGCCTGGCAACTCTTGGTCTTCCACTTCTTCCTTCCTCTCTTTCTCGTCTACTTCTCCTCCTCTTCTTTCTCAAGAAGTCAACAGTTCAGACTGTATTCCTGGTGGAGCTAAAGTTGTGGGTCCATGTTAGGCTTAGCACAATATTAACATCACATCACCCCTTCAAGGAAGTATCCAGCACAGACCTGGATATTGATTGATTGATTGATTGATTGATTGATTGTATTTGTAGCCCACCCTTCCCAAAATGGTCCCAGGATGGGTTACAAATATCTAATAATTACAAATTTCAATTAAAATTATCAAATAAAAACAAAACAAAAAACCCAGCCTACAGCAAAAAATCAAAACAGCAGAGCAGAACTGCAATGCACAATAAAGGAAAGCAATGTAAGAGGAGGAAATATGTCTACTCAAACCAAAGACCTGGTTAAAGGGTTCTCAGTGTTATACTGTGGGTCTGTTATTCCCCTCTTAACTGTACATAACAGGCAGATGCAGAGGGCAAGCGTATAATGTAGAAATTCCATAGGAACATACCTAGAATAGCTGGTCGGTATTGCCATTAATCTTAATAACACCAGCACAAACATTTCCAGCACTTGAGATTCTCAGTCTGATAGACTTTCATGCTTTGTGCCCTTGCAGGATTGATGGGAAATATTTATCATTATTTCCTAGGCCTACTAATTTGCAGGTGGTCACTGCAACCCTGAGATCCCCTTCATATGGCCGAAGCATGACCCTGTGGAGGCTGCGGCATCCTACTGTCTAAACAAGAAGCTCACTCTGATATGCAATTTGTACCTTTAAAAAAATCAATAGTCTTCACTGAGGGTGAAAGGGTTGGCTCTTCATCCTCTTCCCCATTCAATATTTCAAAAGAATTGAGAAGTTATGAAATGTGCAGAACAGAGAACACAAAGGATGGCTTCTCTGTGACCATGAAAAAGAACAAGCTGCCCATCTTCTGTCAAAGGATCTTAGAGCCAACCTAATCTGCACTTAGTTTTCAGTCGCAGCAGTCATTTTTTCCCTGCTGTATCTGAAAATGTTCATGATAAATGTTCATTTGTAATGAGCACAATATTACTCTTGGAATATTGCTGGAGTAACAAGCTGTGGATACTTTCTCAAACAAGGTCACAGCTCACCATTTGTATTTGCGGTCGCATGCATATTTGATAAGATTACTGGGCAATAGGAAGCCAAGGGACAACATGAGGCAGGTTTGGCATCTCACAAAGGAGAAGGCAGAATGTTTATGGGAAGAGAAGAGGACAGAACTTCCCATTAAATGGAGGAGGCTAAGCTGTTTCATTTGCTATGGGCTAATAAACTACAGATCAACATTGGCTGATGGAACTAGGAATTTTAAGAAGGCCACTTTAGTCACAGTGAGGAGCATAGCCACTGCAAGTTGATTTCTGAGCTATGTTTCCTTTCGATCCCTTCCTAATATGTGCCACAACTTGGACTGAGGAAAGGAGAATCACTATCCATCAGTTCTTGTCTTCTGTGACAAGTCTATCAGATGAAGGCACATATTACAACTTATTCAACCAAATCACCTGCCACCCCATCATTTCTCTTCTAAGAAAAGCTGACAGCCAGTCACACTTACCTGTAAATTAGAACCTCATCATCAGAGCAGTTATACTGTAGCTGGTACATTTTAACTCTTGGCGCTGACTTGCTTACTGTCCATTTGACCAAAGCTGAGGTAGTTGTAACCTCAGAGACCAACACAGCCCTTTCAGGTGGCCCCTTGGTTTCCCCTCGATTTGACTTGGTGGAGCTGGTGATGTCAGAAAGCCTTGATTTTGGTGGGGCGGCCCGGCCTGTTCCATTGCTGAGATGGGGAAGCTGGACAATTGACAGCTCAATTGTTGCAGTAGACTCTCCAGCAGCATTTGCCGCTATGCACGTGAATGTCCCATAATCCTTGGATGTTGTGATCAGGATTTCCAAGGTGCCATTGTCATAAACAGCTGTCCTTGAAGAATTCCCAATAAGTCGATCATCTGGTGCCACCCAGTGAATAACTGGAGATGGATCTCCAATTGCTTTGCACTTCAAGGTGGCTGTTTGTCCTTCTAAAACCAACAATTTGTGGGTGTGCTGTGTGATCAAGGGAGGCTCACAAATGAACTCCTCTTCCCGGACATACCAAAAGTACCTCCCTTTTAGTCCTGGGGGAGAAGCACAAGTTTCCATATCATCATCTCTGTCAAGACGCCGCAGCCACATCAGTTCACAATTGCAATGCAAAGGGTTTCCACCAAAGCTCAGAGATAAAGGTGTGGAGAATGGAGTTGAGGTTAATGGAGCTGTTTGAGATCTGGCAAATATGGGATCAGGAGGCAGCTTCTGAAGTCTGTTGGAGGTTAGATCCAACCTGGCCAGTTTCTGAAGATCTGCAAAGGTACCCTCTGTAATATAATCTATCAAATTATGGTCTAAACTAATCTGGTGCAAGTTTACCATCTTCCTTATAGATTCCCAAGGGATGCTTCTGAGGTTATTGTAAGAAAGATCCAGATCTTCCAAGGTGAACAAGAAGTCTTCAAAGGCTTCATCTGAAATGCAGCTCAGCTGGTTGTTGTTTATAATCAAGTGCTGAAGATTAATCAGGCCTCTCAAAATATCCTCCCCAATGTCAGGCAGCCTGTTACTATCCAAATGCAAGGACCGTAGGCTCTCTAGGTCAGCAAAAGAATAGGGCTGTATGTAACTGATGGTATTCCTAGATAATGTAAGGTCAACAAGGCCCGTCATGTTGGCAAAGTCCTGTCTACTGATGTTGATAATGAAATTGCCCCCAAGACGGAGTTCAACAGTCCTCCTGTCTATGTCTGGTGGTACAAAAAGGAGGCCCTTGGAAGGGCAAAGAGTCCCCAGTGACTCAGACAGGTTCTGGCAGACACAATATTTCGGACAAGCGTTGACCACAACAGCCACTCCAAACACCAGGATGCCGCAGAGCAGTTTTTCCATGGTAAATCACACGATGGGGCCTGCAAGAATGAGATACAGTTATATATTAGAAAGTTCTTTCCACCTGGAGCTGTTAAACCAATTTCATGCCCATTTATTAGACAAAAAAAATTCTAAAGAAACAGTTTTTAAACTCTGATCTTAACAGATGCCAAATGCATGTAGATGGTTCTAACAAAATAACCCAATGGGCATTTTCTTGGTGATGACCTGGTGAATCAGAAATGCTCAGCATTGTTACTCCTTTCTATACATTGACAACAATAATATTTATTTACTTATTTGTAGTAATTTATACTAATATAAATATAAACTGCCAAGTCATAAAATGATATCATGGTGGTGTACAATAAAACTCAACATCTTATGTGATTTCAGTGATATCTTGCCGGAAGCTGCTGTTGCCAGGTAAGGGCGGTTTCAGTGGGGCAGGGCGGTGGTGGGACAGCGCTGCAGCACATTCCCTGTTTTGCCTCAGGCAGCGAGATGGGACACGCCATCCCTGGTGGAAGGATACAATCACCAGTCAGTCACGAAGCTCACTGTGTCGTTTTGGACCTGTCACTATCTCTCAGCCTCCTCACAGGGTTGTTGTGAGAATAATACAAGGAAAGGGAGACCCATGAATGCCACCTTGATATTCCTCTTCAGAGGAAAAATGGAATGGATATAAACATGCAGCCTGCCTGTCCTTGATTTTTAATTGGGGTATGAGAGTATGTGTATCACACACTTTCCTGTATTGAAGGGGATTGGTCTTGGGGGTCCATTCTAACTCTACAGCGCTAAGATTTTATGAAAAAAAGAATAAAACAAGGAAAGTGTGTTGCTTTGAGATTTTGAGGAAAACTTCTTTTTTAATGCCTTGAATTTTCATCTGATAGGTTATTGCCCCAGTAAACCTACTGACCAAGCCTCCACTGACCACATAATCTATTAGAAATGCTTGCCTAAGCTGTGCAATATATACAGTATTTCAAACTTGTTGAGATGAGAGGTAATAATCCTATCTTCCATTTTCTTTTTTTTTATCTTGAGAGGGTTTTTTTCCCCTTCTCGACAAATTGTTGAGATGTTGGCAGACCTAACTGTTAATTTGCGACAGAGAGGAAAGACAAAGGATTGAAACGGCTCCTTTGGTTAAGCCTTGCAAATAAATATTGGATGTTTCTGCAAAATGCAGGATAAGTTTAGCTTCATTTTACCTTCTGTATTAAACCAGGATGCAGTGCATTTGTAGCCATGTTATTTATGCAAATCTGTAGCACAGTTAGCAAAGCTCCGTGCTTTGTATTTATCCATTACTAACAGATAGTCAGCTTTTGGAATCTTAAGGATAATTATATTCTGGAGCTTTAATTTTGTGTATTATCCTAGCAGCTGTAACTATAAACAAAACAGGAGTTTAGAAACAATTTGAAGAAAGAGATGAAGATGGCTAATTTGCAATGAGCAGAACATCCTTTACAAACTTACTTCTCCTAGCTTCTAGTCCAAAACTGCATTTGAAAGGGTTTTCTGCACACTATGGGGACTCCTTTAAGTGTATTATATTTTCCCAGTTACCCTTTGGGGAGATGCTTGTGGGTTTCACTTTACTCATGAGAGCAGGTTGTCACTGAAGAAGAAAATGGAGAAGAGATGGAATACAGTTGTAGGGAATGCATAGGAACAGCCAACAAAGGAGGGCTGCATAACGTTTCTATGAACTTTTAGAGCCTAGTGAATAGATATAAAGAAATGGGGAAATGTGAAGTTATGTGTGCGAGAGAGTGAAAGAGAGAGTAGTGTTCATCAAGAGGAGGATCAGCAGTTTTCATATGCTGGAAATACCCCAGAAACCATATTTCTGACACCTATTGCATAAATGGAAACACACTACAGGCAATTTTCAGCAGTTGCAACAAGCCTCCCACAGAATTAGAAATTGATTGCTTGGGCAAAATACTTCCCAGCATCTTCCAAGAAAGCCAGTTGCCACGTATGTCCTCCAAGTTGTCGTAGGTGTTGATGTGAACACTGAAAAAGTCCAAGGACAAGGGAAATTGTCCTTCTTGGCTATATTTTGGCACTATGTAGACTTTTCTACACCTGTAGCAGCAAAACCGTGCATCTGCCCCCATGCACTGATCCACAGGGACTTCAGCCACAGAAGACATATATTCTGGACTTCTCTTCTACTCCTACCATCAAACCTTCCACAGAATGCAGATGGGATGACGGTGATATCTCACCGCTTTCCCAATTTGCATTTAATAGGCATCTATCAGGCTATGAAAGTGGCATTTTCGCAGCAAGTCTGTAAATCAAGGTAGGCTCCTGTCTCGGTACTGAGTGAAAAACTGCCTCTTTAGTCCTCTTATAACATGGTTCTGCATGAATTAATGTGAGTAAGAGGCATAAAGACTCTTGTTTTGTATTCAAATTCCCCTCATAAAGATACAAGTCTTGAGAGGCGGCATCTCATTTGAGCGATGTCTCCAAGACACATTTTTTTTTTAAAATGCTTTCTCCATACATTGAGTTTTGCAAATAAATTACAAGTCACCTCACTGGTTACAAGTCCATTATCGGATAAACACTTTGGTGGTTCAAAGCTACAATTTGCCTCACCCTATAAAAATACACAATTGCCTTGTCAGATCGTGTCAAGATCCATCTTGTCCAGCTTTCTCTTCCTAGGATAAATCCTCAAAAGTAGGGCCTCAAAATGAAGGTTATTCTCCAAATTTGTCCCTGCATCCTTTAGTCCATCACAGGGCCGGCACTATCACAAGGCAGAGTGAGGTGGTTTCCTCAGGCAGCTGAACATCAATATCATGAAATGGCAGCAAATTGTTAGTTATTTAATTTCAATTCCAGGGAGAGTAAGAGGTGCTTGTAGGATTGTGGGGACGGGGATGTTAGCAGAGCTAATTAAATACAGTGGTACCTCTAGATACAAATGGGATCCGTTCCGGAGCCCCGTTCGCATCTAGAGGTAAACGTATCTAGCGACGGCATGTCTGCACGCGTCACTTTTCACCGCTTCTGCGCATGACATCATTTTGAGCATCTGCGCATGTGCAAGCGGCGAAACCCAGAAGTAACGCGCTCCGCTACTTCCAGGTTGCTGCGGAGCGCAACTCGAACATGCTCAACTCTAAGGGTATTTAACCTGAGGTATGACTGTACTAGAGTCCGGAGGGAATGAAACCAACACTAATGGGTGCATAACTTGAGGAGAAATAAACAGAGTGTTTTTGTTTTTGTTAGTAGTTCATGTTTTGTCCCTAGCAGGGAGCCATACAACAACTAAACATACAGGAGAAAATTCCCTCAGAACTACAGAGCCAATCAAAGCACAAGTTTCCCCAGTGATCATCATGCCATGCTGACTGGTTGCTAAGCAACACTTCCATCACCTTCTTGGTTAGCCAACTTTAGCACTAAAAGTTAATTCTTAAATTGCACTGAGAATAATCCCTACTGTTGCATTTCCAACACCTGTTTGCTGCGCATCAAAATGTATTAGGCCAGCCCTGACCTCTGTCATGGACACTATGCACAAGGCTTGTAAGTTGTTGCTGTGTTGTTCCCAGTTGTTTCAAGAAAAAATGAGGGGAAATGTGATTCCATTTACATTTAAAGATGAACATACCTAATGTGCACTTCCTGAAACAATACATGAATGAAAACACAGGGTGGTATATAAATCTAATAAATAAATAATAATTTCCCTAAATTTGCAGTTCTCCAAATTTTGTGATGCAGTTCTTTGGCCAAGTAATGTGCTTATACTAAGGTAAACTGTGTGTCAAAATGCATATATTGGTGAAAACATACAGCAGATACCATTATATATATTGGACAAAAGTGCATACAAAATGTGCACCTTGGGAGAAATTCCCAATAAAATGCTGATGGATTTTCATGAGGACTTTAATTTTTTTAAAATGGACATTTGTTTGTTTGTTTGTTTGTTTGTTTGTTTGTTTGTTACATTTATATCCCACCCTTCTTCCAAAAGATACCCAGGGCAGCAAATGAAATAGTAATAATAATAAAAATTATAAACTGTTGCAGTCATTTTAAAACACGAACACATCTAAAACAAATCTGAGAACAGATGCAACAAATCTTGCCTCAGCAGGTGCCTAAAAGAGCAAGACAGTGCTTGTTTAACGTCTTCAATGCTGTTGAAAGGTGGATAACCGAACTGAACTGAAGACTGAAAAAGAGAAAAATTGAGAGACCAAAATGGACAGATTTGCTCATCCTTGCTTTCAGCTCACCCTCAAGGTGAAACTAGAGGAAATGGTGGTTGCCACAATTGTTCTTCGCCTATTTGTCCCACAGGCCATAATACTCCTCAGGGTTTCTCCTTCCTGTCTCCCCAGAGCCTCTCCTTATGTCTCAGCTGTTGATGGGAAGCCCTTCAAGGAGAGCTAGAGGACAGCCTCTGAATTTGTGTCTGTGAAGTATTAACACAGCGTGGGCTCTGTTCTTGGCCAGGGCTCTCGAACCTAATTGCAACACGAGATAATTAACAACCTTAATTACACAAACTACAGTTTTGGTTTGTGTTTTTTATTCAGCCAGGATGATCAACACGAGGCAAATTACATCCAGACATCCTTTGCTTCCATGGCCATCATCTGTCTCTACCAAAGTGACTGGCAGTTTCATTTCCATGACAACTGGATCACTTTGTATAGAAACGGGAACAAAGGGAGGGCCTGGGGGCCCCCTCAAAGATATCATAAAGGAAGAAAAATATACACACTATGAATTAGGAGCTACTTGGTTGTGTCAGTGGAAGAAGAGGAAAGAACGGTGAATTTATGCTGTCATTCGTAGAAATTCACTGGTGGATATGAATGGATGGCAACTTGTGACTGCAAACTGTTCTCTCCAGTTCTGAGAAGTGAGTTCCTTTTGATTTATTCTAGGAAACAAGTTAGGACTAGGGATGAGAGAGAAGTTTGGCTCATGCCTTCCGAAACAAGACATAATTTGTACTTCTCAAAAGCATACAGAAACGGAAATGCAGATATCCTTCCAAATCCACATATCTCCAAATTTTGCAACCAGATAATGTGCAAAATAAAATGGGTACATTATGGGAAAGTGTGCATATATTAATGAAAATAACCTACAAAAATGCATTATAATAGGGGTAGTTGCTTGCAAAAAAATGTTAGATTTGGAGAAAGGCACACTAAGACGATGATGAATTTTCATGATGGCTTTTAAAATGATAATAATTGTTATGGGCAGGGTATAAATAATAAATTATTATTATTATTATAGTATTGTAATTATTATAACAACAACAACCAAATGTTTTATTGGAAAAATGAGAACCTGAGAGGAACTGAAATTGACAGACCCATCCATCCCTAGTTAGGGCAAATTTACTCATTACCTTTTCCAGGAAATGATGGATGTACATTTTGCCTCTCTATACTCGCAGAAGAACAATGTAAGGCAGCACCAGGAAGCACCTAGAGAGGTCTCCTTTCTTATTGTCACTGGGATCCTTGAATCTTGCCTAGGGAAAGCTTTGAGGAACTTCCTTTGCCTCCCCCCATAAAATATTTGAGGAGGGCGCCCTCAAATTGATATGCATTGCCATTCAAATGGGGTGTGTGCTCCATGTCATGTGATCAATTATGTGGGGTGGGGCTTTCCTTGGCCCCATCCAATATTTTGTTCAAGTTGACACCTGTTTTACATGTCATTGAACTGTTGGTGTGCACAGACTTAGCATGGAAATTGGGCAAATTATGTGCTTGGTAGAATGCCAAAAAATGGTGCATATTTCTCTCTGTGTTGGTTGTGGTGCAGAGAACCTCTTCAAGTAACTTTTAAGGGCCGAATTGGACACTTTCTCAGATAGCAAGCCAGGAGAGCCAGTGCAGTATTGTATAATACATGCGGTGTGTGTGGAGGTGCTAAATCTATGAGAAGTGACATGATCATTGTATTGTATTGCATTGTATTATGGAAGCTATGCCACTGAATCTTAGATCCAACCAGTGCTTTTTTCTGGGGGGACGCAGGGGGACTCACACCCTTAAACATTTTGTGAATCTTTGCACTTTTGTCCATTTACTATATTTATTTTCCCCGATTTGAACTATAAAATGGTGGATTTTCTTGAGTCAAAATGAGAGCACCCCTAAACATTTTTTTAACGAAAAAAAGCACTGGATCCAACTATATGCTACCATTCTACATGTCTACTAAAGCTATAAATTCTTGGCTTAAATTTCAGTCTTCAGCAAAAATAGCTTGTTCAGGATTAGCTGTTGTACACATCCAACAAATTATCTGCAATCTTGGAAGCGGAGTTATGTGGAAAATGATTTCATGAGAATTAGTCTTTCGTTCTATATAAGACAAGGCTCCTTTTTAAAACATTTTTTTGCTGCAGTCAAGATCACTTGATGTCTAATGCAGACGGAAATGCTTATTACAAACCAGATCTAGGTATACTGCAAATTCTCATGTAGCCTGCTCAAGCTTTTTTATTATTATTATTACAGGGAATTTGGCTTGAGACAGTGCAGAGATGTACCCAGCTGCAAGATGCAAAATTAAGCAGTGCTCAGCTGTGTTACTTGGGGCTAGTGCCTAAAACGCAGCAAATCAGGGTAGACAAATGGTTCCAGCCTTTCATGTTTTTCAGTGTGGAAGGGAAATGTGCAGGCCTTATAGACCCAGAGAGACACATCAATTAGCTGGCAACCCAGCGTCTCTCCTGTTTACACACTTCTTCCCATTCCAAGCACTTGCCAAATTCACACATCTCAGCTATGAATCATAGAATCATAGAGTTGGAAGAGACCACAAGGGCCATCGAGTCCAACCCCCTGCCAAGCAGGAAACACCATCAGAGCACTCCTGACATATGGTTGTCAAGCCTCTGCTTAAAGACCTCCAAAGAAGGAGACTCCACCACACTCCTTGGCAGCAGATTCCACTGTCGAACAGCTCTTACTGTCAGGAAGTTCTTCCTAATATTTAGGTGGAATCTTCTTTCTTGTAGTTTGGATCCATTGCTCTGTGTCCGCTTCTCTGGAGCAGCAGAAAACAACCTTTCTCCCTCCTCTATGTGACATCCTTTTATATATTTGAACATGGCTATCATATCACCCCTTAACCTCCTCTTCTCCAGGCTAAACATGCCCAGCTCCCTTAGCCGTTCCTCATAAGGCATCATTTCCAGGCCTTTGACCATTTTGGTTGCCCTCCTCTGGACACGTTCCAGTTTGTCAGTGTCCTTCTTGAACTGTGGTGCCCAGAACTGGAGACAGTACTCCAGGTGAGGTCTGACCAGAGCAGAATACAGTGGCACTATTACTTCCCTTGATCTAGATGCTATACTCCTATTGATGCAGCCCAGAATTGCATTGGCTTTTTTAGCTGCCGCGCCACACTGTTGGCTCATGTCAAGTTTGTGGTCAACCAAGACTCCTAGATCCTTTTCACATGTACTGCTCTCAAGCCAGGTGTCACCCATCTTGTATTTGTGCCTCTCATTTTTTTTGCAATACTTTACATTTCTCCCTGTTAAAATTCATCTTGTTTGTTTTGGCCCAGTTCTCTAATCTGTCAAGGTCGTTTTGAAGTGTGATCCTGTCCTCTGGGGTGTTAGCCACCCCTCCCAGTTTGGTGTCATCTGCAAATTTGATCAGGATGCCCTTGAGTCCATCATCCAAGTCGTTGATAAAGATGTTGAATAAGACCGGGCCCAAGATAGAACCCTGTGGCACCCCACTAGTCACTCTTCTCCTGGATGAAGAGGAACCCTTTGGGTTCGGTCAGTCAGCCAGTTACAATGAGCATATTGCTGAAGGTTAAAGCACTTAGAAGACAGAGTAGTCAGTAATGCTCTTCAGAAAATGTGTGCGTGTTTCCTTAGTGCAGCCTAGAAACTAGTGTTCATTGCATATTGGAGGTCACCTTCAGGGAACTGATAGCACAACAACTTATGCTTAGTAATGGGAGAGACTTCCTTATCTTGCTTTAGAATGAATTGTCCCCAAGCAAGCTAATTTTGGCTTGATTCAAAGGAGACCTGAATCACCTCATTTTAAAGCTCATAATGCTTGGAATGACTTCATCAGGAAGTAGGAGAGGTTGGCTCATTAGAATGTGTGCTCTGTCAGTCCTCAGCCAGCTCTCACTTGTCTTCCTCCTTACTATTTTAAAGCCATGAAACTGGGAGGTGTAGGTAATGCCAAAGAAGATCAGAATTAGTATTCAAGATGACCTTAACAGACTGGAGAACTGGGCCAAAAGCAACAAAATTAACTTCAATATGGAGAAATTTATGGTTCTTTGCTTAGGCAGGGATAAATAGATGCAGAAATATAGGATGGGGGGAGCCAGGCTTGATAGTGGAACATATGTAAAGAATCTAGAGGCCTTAGTAGACCACAAGCTTAACATAAGTCAGCAGTGTGATGCAGCAGCAAAAAAGCTAATGCAATTCTAGGCTGCAGCAACTGAAGTTTAGTGTCCAGATCAAGGGAAGTAATAGTACCACTCTATTTTGCTTTGTTCAGAGCCCACCCAGAGTATTATTTCCATTCGGGGCACTACAATTTAAGGAGGAAGGGGAGTGGCCAGGAAGTAGCATGTCTGCAGCAGTCAGAAAACTTAACTTGGTAAGAGTGCGCTCTGCAAAAATATTTATATTACTAGGTTTTTCCTTTCATGCTGTTGTTGTGTTCACAATATCTAGTCATTGATTCCTTCCAAGATCTTTCAGTTGATGTAGCAAAAGCGGCATTTCCAGGGCCTTTCATTGTTGCTATTGCATTCATTAAGGTTTATTGTAATGAAAACATTGCTTTTCTCAGAAGGACTGATTGCACCACCATTGTATTCATCTCTTTTGTACAATCCAATAAAGATCCCATTGCCTTCACATTCTTCTTCCTAAACTCCTATTCTTTTGTACCCTGTATTCCATCCAAGGATGCCGCTTAACATGTAATTTAAACGGCGTTTATTTGATTGGAGGAATACCCAAAGGACAGAACAGAAGAAACCCCTGAGTTTTAAGATACCACTCATTTATTTTCTTCTCCTTCCCTAAAATTAGTATGAAGAGCAGAATGTTTTGTTGGCTAATTATATTTCACTTCAAAGGCAGAGTCTCACCTCCCCAAGCTGTACTGTTTAATCTTTAACTTATTCAGGGCTAATTCAGGTCCATCAAAGAACTAAGGAAAAGACAGTGTTCAGATTCTGCTCCTTTCTACTGGTGGTTTTCAGAACTGGGCTAAAAAATATGTCCGATAAGAGTGGGCCGTATTTCCAAAGAGAAAAAGCCAAGCATTCAGTTTGGTGTGGAAGGCAGTTAGATAGATTCATAGGGCTGGAAGGGCCCTTAGTCATCTGGTCCAACCCTCTGCTTGACACAGGATCTGCAATGCAGGATGCGATTGTAACATCCTTGACAGGTGGCTATCAGCCTTTCCTGAAATGCCACCAGTGAAGAAGAGCCCACGCTCTTCTGGATCAAAATGTTCTTCTGTGAAACAGCTCTTACCATTAATGCGTGTTGTCCCCTGTCCCCCCCCCCCTCCGCCGATGTTTAGCCCAAAACCGCTTCCCTGCAATTTCCACCCATTGGTTCTAATCCTGCACCTCTGAGGTAAGAGAGAACAAGTCTCTTTTGTGACAGCCATTCCTCACACTACCTGGTTTCTGGACTGCACACAATTCTGGCTGCTTCCCTCTAGTTGCAGCCAGCCATTGATCACAGATGGTAAAATCTGAGTGTGTGCTTGACAAATGCAAGGAAAACACACACACACACACACACACATACTCTTAATGAACCTCAAGTACTATGACGGTGAGGTTCTAACAGTTTGCAAATTACTTTCCATCACAGTGACAAGGCGTACTTTCCCTATATAGCTGTGAACAGAGGCTGATATTTAAAATCTGTACTATAAAGTGAAGGCAGGGCTGGCAATGGAAGAGAAAGACGCTCAGCCAAAGTCTGGAACCTACAGATGAAACTTGGACATACTATGTTGCTTACTGGCTATATTTAGAGGAAACACCTGCCTTTTACCTCTAAGTAACTGGAAGCCCTTAGAGATCAGTTAACTCATAACATAACATGGAATATTGGCAAATTACAGCAAGGTTAAAGTTATGTTGTCCTTGCACAAAATGCCATACAGTGGTACCTCGGGTTAAGAACTTAATTTGTTCTGGAGGTCCGTTCTTAACCTGAAACTGTTCTTAACCTGAGGTACCACTTTAGCTAATGGGGCCTCCCACCACCGCACAATTTCTGTTCTCATTCTGAAGCAAAGTTCTTAACCCGAGGTACTATTTCTGGGTTAGTGGAGTCTGTAATCTGAAGCGTCTGTAACCCAAGGTACCACTGTACAAGGTTGTCTTTGCTCCAAGATTTTTCGAAGGGCACTGGGGCTGGCCTATGGCTGCAATTGGTAAAGGCTCCTGGCAAAAAAATGAGGACTCCTGCTTTGCATGTGCCAGAACTTCCTAGTTGGATGCAACCAACAATTTTCTTCCATATAATAAAATACCAAAAAACCTTCCATCCTTGTCAAACAGCTATTTAATACAAAGGAGCAAATATATATCCCGGCAACCTTATCCACCTGTTCCTCTTCCATACCCTTTAGTTTCCTCACTTCTCTACCCCCCCCCCTTTTATTGACTTGTTTCCAATGGCGCATATGAATTATGAAATTTTATACTTATCTTGTTGTATGGCAACATTTGTATTTTCTTTTAGGTTGTAAATGCTTCTTTATCTTCTACAGTATTCTATATCGGGGGGGGGGGAGGTGGAATTCAGATCTGATGCAGGAATGGGGCACTGAAGAGGTGGTTCTTTGTCTACCTTAAGTCTTATTTGCAACACCTAACAGTAAATTCAGAGAGAGACAGTGCAGGCAAAAAAGGTTTCAAAGAGACCCTTTCTAGCCTAAGCCTTGGACTTGAATGTCATTGTGGATCAGGGCCAGTGCTTTATTTTTGCATGGACAAGGATAGTGGTGGTTGGTTTTGCAATGCCAGCACTCTAATGTTCCAAGTTGAAACGTGGGGGGGGGGGCATGCTTGTAAGCCTCTATTTTCCTATCAAGGCTTGTTTCCTGACACACACACACACACACATACCCAACACTATTATTACACATTGCTAAAGGCTCTGTTCTGCTTGCCTGTATTCATTTACTTTGTAACAGCCTGTACTTTACTAATTTGAGGAACGGCTGAAAGAGCAGAGCATGTTTAGCCTGCAGAAGAGATGATTAAGAAAAGACATGATAGTTGAATTCTGCTTATCTGAAGGGCTGTCACGTAGAAGATGGAACAGACTTCTTCTCTTGTTGCTCCAGAAGGCAGGATTAGAACAAATGGGCAGAAATTTTAGGAGATTTCCTCCAAATGTTAGGAGAAACTCCCTAATTTGAAGGGTTGTTTGACAGTGGAACAGACTGCCTCAGAAGATGTCGGGCTCTCTTTTGCTGGAGATATTTCGGGAGAAGCTGAATGGGCACTTGGCAGGGATGCTCTGGTTTAAGGATGGGCTAATTTGTTTGGTTTCTGAGTAGGCAGGAGTATAGGCAAGGTTCTAGGCAGGTTTTCCTTTCTTCTGCTTGCCCCAATGCCACTGCTACAAGTTGGGCATCCTTGGCCAATAGCCCAATGAAAAGCAGCAATGGTACTGAAAAAAGGTATGTGTTGACCAGGCTTGTGGCTTGTGGGTCTGGTGGGAATGACTCATACTGGACAACAGCATTGGGTGAAATCAGGCCATAACTTCATTGATTATAAAGCAGGTAAGCCAAGCTGGCATGGCAGGAAAGCGAGGCAGGCAACTGGATTTGGCCAGTGAGCTAGATCCTTCCCTCACCACCACCACCGACCAAGTCTGATAGGTGGGCAGGGTCATGCACCAGTCAATCATCGGACAACACAATGAAATCAGATGACCCATTATTGCCCATGCCAACAATCAGCTGATTGTCAGGTTTGAGCACTCATTTAAAAATGTTGCTTTTAATTATCTTTTCAATGTTTTTAAATACCTGCTTGAAACCATCTTTCACTGATAATTTCAATGTGGTTCTTTTGCAAACAGATTCTAAGTTTCATTACAATCAAGTGACATGTAAAAGCTGTGACATACATGCATACATACATAAAGGTAAAGGAATTTGACTATGGGGTGCGGCACTCATCTCCGCTTTCAGGCCGAGGGAGCCGGCGTTTGTCCACAGACAGTTTTTCTGGGTAATGTGGCCAGCATGACTAAACCACTTCTGGCCCAACGGGACACTGTGATGAGTGCCAGAGTGCACGGAAATGCCATTTACCTTCCCATTGCAGCATACATACATACATACATACAAGTCCATAACTGCATTAAAGGACACACCTGGTTATGTTCTGGAGAACTTAGTTCACTGCATTTCCAATAGGATCAGTTAATTTCCCCCTGGTGTGGCTGCTATCCATGCTCAACATTATGCGGAAGATAAATCAGCTTGAACCCAAACTTTACAAGGTTGTAAATGGGGGCATTGTTCAGCTCTTTTAGAAGTGGCCATAGTTTTGCTTCCTCAGCAAACTCCTCCGAAAAGTTTGCTGCCCCAATCTTCCATCTCTATTACAAAGAAATAGCAAAGGGATCAAGCAATGACCTCCTCGGAGCTCTCCCCTACTGCGTGACATGAGATTGCTCATCAAGCAGGCCTTGTTTCCCCCTTTGCAGTCAATTCATTGCCGGCTTTTCTTGTTCTGGCCCACATTCCCTGCTGCTCAGAATGCTAGCAGGATCTCCTAGGGTGGGCTGTTATCGTAGGCTTGCTCTAATGCAAGTAAATGGCTGTATGTGCTTCTATTTCCCAACTACTTAAATGAAAGTGATTGTTAAGACTAGGTCTTCTTCTTGTTAGTGTCTCCCCACCCCACTTTCCCCCTACTTGATCTATGATTGCTATTTTTCTTAACCCATCGCTAGTCGGCTCAGGGAAAACTTACATGCACTGCATTCCACTTTAGTTTTGCATGATTCAATTAAAACAAATCAAAACACCACATTGGGGGGGGGGGGCAGAATACCAAAAAGGATATCTAAAAAGGACTAAACAAAAAGTGGGGAGAGATATCTTTAGCTGTATCAATCCCCTTCCTCTTTTTTCAGTGATATTCTAAATGTATAGTGAGGATCTCTGTGATTCAATTTACCCCAAAATAGAGATGGGCAAGCTCCTTATCACTCAGTTCACATTGGCTGAGAAATGAACCGAGACAGTTCTCTGAAAATTGGGAAATGGCTGAATTAATTTTTGAACCAACACAAATGCACGAATAGTTTCTGCTGAATGCAGACATTCAAAGCAGCTCAGGGCAATTGTCTCAAATGGTTTACGTGGGGGCTGCCTTCAAGGATGACACCTAGGAAATTGGATGCCGGGGAGCAAATGCCATCCTCTGCAGGTAATTTCCTTGCCCCAAGGGTCCCATGATGGGGCCTACATTTGCCTTCCCTTCACAATATCCCCCCTCCTGGGTGAGTTAAAACACTGTAAGGGTGGGAAGGCTAGTTTCTCACTTTTTTTATTAGAATAGTACCTATGCATTTTGCCTCATATATCAGGTTCTACAAAAGCTGTCTCTCTATGGGAATCTGGGGTTATAGTTAATCTGTGGCAACAACTTTTCCCCTTGTTCTCAACCTCCCCCCCCAAAAAAAAACATATGCCCATGCTAACACCAAGCCACTGTTGAAGATCTTTGTATCCCGGGCATCTTCTGTGGTGGCATTACTACATTCCATTTTTCCTGCAAGAGTTTAAGGTGGCATACATGGTTCTCCCCCGCCCCCATGTTATTTTCACAACAACCTTGTAAGGTAGGTTAGGCTGAGAGATGGCAACTGACTCAAGCCCCCCCAACCCCCAAAGTTAGAATCTGAGTGAGGATTTGAAACATGGCCTCCCAGGAGTCTGACACTCAAGGAACTGCACCACACTTATTAAGGTGTGTATTTTGATCTGAGCCGGAGAGGAATATGGGAGTCTCTGGTGCCCTTTTCTCCTTTGAGGCAAGCAACATTGAGCTCCAAAGCTCTTTTCCAGCCCCAAATCCAGAAAAATGTCACCAGCGTTTCAGCCCTACCAATAAAACTACAATGCAAAACATCCTTTCTAGATAACGCTCCACATGCTAGTGTTCTTTGTCACTAGAAAACTGGGAAGGAGGGGTAGGGCACAGCACAGCCATAATAAACAGAGTCTCTTAAATTTAAAAGAAATTGAAAATAAGTGAGAAAAAATAAACCTCATATATTTCAGAAACAAATTTGGCCTCACTTTACAGTTCCTGCTTCCCAGCCACTCACAGAATGACAGTGTTACCAGATAAAGGCACCCTGTTGCCGTAGACTGCATTTAAATTTATATTGCAAACAACAGGCCCCATTACCTCTGGATTTTCTGACTGCATTCCTAATATTGTTGTTCTCCATGCTTTATTATTTCTTCCATCTCCATGTAAGATTGTTTTTCTAGTGCATGACAATATGCCCTTTGATTCCCCCCACTCTTTTTCCAACTTCATTGACCTTTGTTTAAGCAGCCTGATATTTAGTACTCCATTTTCAACCACTTTTGTTCACTTTGTCGTCTTCTGCTTTTGCAGCTGCATTTTTTCCTGCATAAGAAACTAAGAGGAGCTCTTCTGCATCAGACTCAAAACCAATCTAGTCCAGCATCATGCAGTAGATATTTGTACATTTCTATATAAAATGGCCTCACCGTCACCTCCTGGACTGATGTTTGGATCAGAACTTCACTCTCTCTTGCATGGGTGGGGGACCTTTCTCAGGCTGGGGTCACTTTATTCTGGGGAAAAGTGATTTGGGGAAAAGTGATTCCCATCATTGCAGTGATGGGAAACCTCTGCCCTGTGGGCCAAATAGAGCCCACAATGCCCTTTTCCCCAACCAATACCCTCATGTCCCATGCTAGACATAATAAGCAACATCAGATGTGGGTAGGTAAAGAGCTTAAAGTCCCACTCTTTCTCCGTTAAGCAGGGCTCTGTCTCAGGACCAGCCAGCTGATCTGCACTGACAGGGAGCCACCCACTCAGATTAGCTGCACAGGAACTCCCTATTGCAGCTGAAGGGGCTCTCTGTGCTGATCAGTTGAAGTTCTTCTACAGGTGGTTTATATTCAAATCACTTGCAAATAGACTTAACAACCATTAGCTGATTGGCACCAAGACCATTGAAAACAAGCTCTCAGCACTAATTGTCTGATCGGCACCAATTGCCAGATCCAATTACTCACGTCAGCAGTCGTGAGCGGGATCAGACCCCCCCTCCAATCACACACCCTTAACACAAAGAGACACACAAGTACAAACACACCTACATATCTATTTCCCATGACAGGGCATTGAATTTTTAATTCCCTAACTCCGCTCGTGTTTCACCCTAAATTCACCCTGTAGACTTTTAGGTACAAAGTTTGTAAAGCCAAGCTCTCCAATACCCTTTATGTGCCCTGACTGTGCCCACGGCAAAACAACCTCAGCAATCCAAGCAGAACAATGCAGATAATGCCAATGCACAGATGAACAGCAAACCCTGCCTTACAGCTATTCAAAACTTTTTTAAAAAAATAAAAAAATTGCTTGCATGCAATTGCAAAGCACATGGAGAGTTTCTGCATATTTGCAAGGAACTCAAGTCTAACTCTCTATGGAACCATCCGCCTCCCTCATGTTTTGATCCTCTTGAGGCAGTTCTTCTTGCAGAGCAAGGAGGGCCAATTATATGCTTTGCACAACATCAATGCCCTTTCCCTCTGACCTGTTTCCCATTGAACAGCTGATGGATGGGAGTCGACCAAGAGAGCCTGATGAAATCTTGCTGCAGACCATAGATGGTTTATGGGTCAGCAAACTCTGGTTTCTCATTTCCTTGAACATAGTGACTCAATTCCCAGAAGTTTGAACATACCAAACCATGCATACTAATACTATTTTGAGAGAAAATGCACATTTTAACAAATATTTAATACATTTTTTTAAAAAAAGGTTACAGACTAAAGTGGGAGAAAAAAAGAATTGAATTATGGGGGGAAAGGACCTCTAAATGGTTAAGTCCAGTCAAAGGTGACTATGGGGTTGCGGCGCTCATTTAGCTTCAGGCCGAGGGAGCTAGCATTTGTCCACAAAGAGCTTTCTGGGTCATGTCGCCAGCATGACTAAACTGCTTCTGGTGCAGCATGACGGAAACCAGAGCACACGGAAATGCTGTTTACCTTCCTGCCACAGTGATACCTATTTATCTACTTGCACTGGTGTGCTTTTGAAGGGCTAGGTTGGCAGGAGCAATGGGAGCTCACCCTGTCGTGTGGATTCGAACCGCTGACCTTCTGATCAGCAAGCCCAAGACATTCAGTGGTTTAGATCACAGCGCCACCTGCTGTGACTCATCTGAAATAAACAAGAATAGCCCATCTCTCAGTCATTCATCTTTAAAAATGACAATGAGTTGCAATGAAGTGGCTGTCAGGGATTCTGGAGGCCAGCATCCTTGCATTCATGCTGATGGTCCATTTTTAAAAGAGCTTCAATGGTACAACTGGGGCTAACTATTATAGTGAATGAAATGCCTCATTTCTTGCTTACACTTGGCTTTTGTGTTAGAGGTGTGCTGAATTACAACTGATATTTGCTCCCAGGGAGGAGAGGAGGAGGGAAAAGAAATATATGAAAAGGCCTTTTTAATATGAGATAATGGATAGCGCGTGCAATTTCTGGCCTTTAACCTCGCAGGGGTATTTTCCATTTCAGAAAAATCTCACCCAGATTAATTGTCGGAAGTGAGTAATGAAACAAAGGGCTTTGACCTTTCATCTTTTAGACAAAAAACCACAATTGTGCTCCAGCAGCAGGAAATTGAAGCTTGACAAATCTCAATGAGGTCACTTCGCCAGCGTGAGGAAGGAGAGTCTGTGCTCACCCACATTCTTCACACCAAGATGACTGCTAATATAAATACTCATTGTCTCAGCATGAGGGGCACAGAAGCAGGCATGAAATGCTCCATTTCAACATTAAGTGATTATTGTATGAGTTGATCCTTCCTCACTCTAGGTTAAGACAATTTCTCTCTCCAAGCTCGCATATTCAATCAGATCCCCTGCGTGGAAAAGGAATAATGTTGGTGGGGTTTGGGGTTGGGTTGACAAAATCTCTCTCTCTCTCTCTCTCTCTCTCTCTCTCTCTCTCTCACACACACACACACACAGAGAGAGAGAGAGAGAGAGAGAGAGGGAGAGAGAGAAGGCATAGGTAAAGGGTAAGGTAAAGGGACCCCCTGACCATTGGGTCCAGTCATGGCTGACTCTGGGGTTGCGGCGCTCATCTCGCTTTATTGGCCGAGGGAGCTGGTGTACAGCTTTCGGGTCATGTGGCCAGCATGACTAAGCCGCTTCTGGTGAACCAGAGCAGCGCACGGAAACACCGTTTACCTTCCCGCCAGAGTGGTACCTATTTATCTACTTGCACTTTGACGTGCTTTCAAACTGCTAGGTTGGCAGGAGCAGGGACCGAACAACTGGAGCTCACCCCGTCACGGGGATTCGAACCACCAACCTTCTGACTGGCAAGTCCTAGACTCTGTGGTTTAACCCACAGCGCCATCAGGGATCTGTTTTATTAGAGTGAGAGACTCTGTGTTGGACATCAGGAGATAGCTTTTTCCACCTGCCTTTCCTCACCCTCCAGCCCTAGTTGCCTCCATAAAGGCAGCTGCTGCTAGGAGAACAACTGTGAGGGGTCAGAGCCTTCATAAGCAAGATATTTATGGAGAAAGAACTACAAGAGGAGAGAGACTCTGTGGTTGATATCAGGGGATGGTTGGTTTATCTTGTATTGCCTCACCCTCCAACTTCAGGAGCCATTGTAAGGGAGTTGCATAGTGGGTATTTTGACTTGACCGATTAGAAAGCTGCACGTTTGGTTAAATATATAAAACTGTATGCTTGGTTTAGCTATGTATAAAACCAGAGTTTCCCAAATCTTTTGGGACTACTACCCCCTTGGTTGCATCAGTGCTCCCCACTTTACCTATAAGCTTTATTCAAAACAGTGGATTGCTCACCCCACTGATGAAGATAATAAGTCAATAAAATTCAAAACAGTATCAATTAATTGCACATTTATTCAAAATCCAATTAAAATGATTTACTTTAATTAATTCAAAAAATGGATGTTGATTCAGTGATATCCGCTTTTCAAAGCGTGATACTCATTTACATCTCCTGACACCCCCTTGCCACTTAGTGCCCCCCAGGTAATCCCACTGCCCCACCCCACCACCCACTTTGAGAACCACTGTATTAAATGAATGGGTAATTATTGATTTTTATTTTTTTTTAGTATTCGGTTGTGAGATTATATATCATTTTATGTATTGTCATTGTATTTTTGTACTGAGACTGCTTTTTCCGAGAACCACTTAGAAAATGAGGTATACAAATAAACCGACAATGCTGATTGTTAATATGCTCCCAAATACATTTCTTTGTGTGCTAAGCAACTCTGGAGCAAAAAGCACAGTGATCCACCTCAGAGAAAGCAGCCCAGCTATGCCTGTGCATCAGCTTAACCCCCAGGCAAGAATAATGTTATTGCTGCTGTTTTCTTCACAGCCTTGACATCTGCAACTGGTTTGCTGCAGAGGAATAAAAAGAAGAAGAAAAGAAATAGATGTTCCCTGGAGAAGTTCTTGCCCTAGAGGCCAAGGCTCTCCGTGGTTTAACCCCGTGTCCTTCTTCATAAAGGAAGGGGAAAGAAGGATCTGCACTTTTATCAATTCGGCATTAGAAGGTTGCTTGACGACGGTTCAAGCTTGTTTCAGCTTGAGATCCTTCACAGAATGGAGGTGGAATTTATGCACCGATGTGTCCCTCCAGCACTTACCAAGGGCACACATGAGATTAATCACAGGACAAAGGCCTCGAAGGAACTGTGAAAGCTCCCTGCTAACCCCCCCCCCTCCCTTCTCTGACAGTGTGGCTAATTTGCTGTCTTGTGAGTGTCCCTGAGCTTTCATTCATTCCTCTTCCCTCATGAGAGCTTGTCAGCAGGAAGGGTTGTGGCGAGAAAGAAACTAAGGACTCAACAGGAGACTGGGCTGAATCAGGACCTATCTGCAGATGACATTAAAGGAGTCGCTGCCAGTCACATTTGTGGCATTTGCTTATTTAATAATAAGGGCAAACCACATGCACACTCACACATCTTTCTTCAGGACTGTAGCTTGGAGGAAGAGAAAGTTTAACTCATCCTGCTAAGATAAGTTCCCAGTAACACCACCATTCTGCACTGCAGTTTGCAATTCCAGTTCTCTTTTAGCTCATTGCTTTAGTCATCTAGGAGCTAACAATCGTGTTTCATTCAACAGTAAGCAGGCAGAAAATTGTCTGTGGTGGCATCCAAGCAGTTGGGGATGAATCCAATTTAGGTCAGAGTCACATGATTTGTTTAAAGCATTATGATGCCACTTTAAAATCCTAGCCTCCAATAATCCTAGAAGCTGTAGTTTGTTAAGTGTGTTGGCTGTTATAAGGAGACTCCTATTCTCAAAGAACTACATTTCCCAGAGTGGTTTAACAATCAATTCCTTTTCAAAGGAACTCTGGGATTAGGGGTCTCCTAATAATAATAATAATAATAATAATAATAATAATAATAATAATTTATTATTTATACCCCGCCCATCTGGCTGGGTCCCCCCAACCACTCTGGGCGGCTTCCAACAAAACACCAAAATACAATAACCTATTAAACATTAAAAGCTTCCCTAAACAGGGTTGCCTTTAGATGTCTTCTAAAAGTTTGGTAGTTATTTTTCTCTTTGACATCTGGTGGGAGGGTGTTCCACAGGGCAGGCGCCACTATCGAGAAGGCCCTTCCTGACAACTCTCAGCACCCTCAACAAACTTTTATCTTGTGGGGAGGGAACCATGATGGTTTAAAGTGGTATTATAGTGGCCTAAGTCTAACTCGGAGTAGCCTCATAAGTCATCCTATTTAGGCAAAGACTTCTGCTTGTTCACATAATGTCTGTGCCCTCTCCTCTCTCTGCTTGCCCCCTCTCCCCAATGCTTATCCCAAATCTGCTCTGGAAGGTTGAGGAAACCCCAGAACAGATTTGGGTGGGCCGCAGGCTGAGGGGATGGAAAGGAAGTTCCATTGTACAAATACGATGCTGGATATGACCCATTCCAATCAATGGGCTGAAGTTAGTCATGAACATTAATTTCAGTGACTCTCCTCTCAATATGACTTGGTTGGAAGCAAACCTTAGAGGACTTCACCTCCCTCTGCCCAAGAATAGTCAGCAAAATTCATCTCTCATTTATTCATTCATTTGCCTCAAACAAATAGCACGGGGAATTTTATGCCAGTTTTGCTCAGCCTTCTACAAAATCTAGAAATGAATAAGGGAATAATGGAGACTTCCAAATGCAGTGGTTTCACTCTGGAAAAGAGAGCCATTAGTTTGGAATTTTAAAATCTAGAGATAAATACGGATGAAAAGAAAGATCCCACATGATAGAGGAGCACTTAGCAACATATGCAAGAACAATATACTAATTATATAAATTGTCAGCAATGAAAGCAGAAATGCAACCCCTGCAGCTCATGATGCCATTTCAATGTGACCCTTGGATGTAATAAATTGTTTTTTGATGAGTTAAACGTTTGACTAAACACATCAGATGTTTTCCCTTAAAGGCATAAATGAAAGGATATGGAAAAGGGACACAACATACAATCTCCAAGCATAAATGCATTTTCCTGGCCTGTGGATATATATTTATATATATATATATAATGTCATGAAAAATTTAGCCCTCCAATTCCCCCCCCCCCAAAAAAAACAGCCTTAATGAAAAATTCAGTTTAACCTTCAAGGAGTGAAAGCACAGAGGGGAAAAACCTGTAGAAAATACCTTAAAAACTCAAGCAGAAGTCAGAGAGCAGTTAATATAACAACCTAGCAGTTACCATTTCAAAATCACATTCACAGTAAAATTGTATAAGATTTAAAAGTATGTTGAATAATTGTTGAAAACGATATGTTAAAAAACTAATAAAAATAGTTTTTTTAAAAACTAACAAATTAAAATCACATTCACAGAAGCCAGTCAGACCATTTTCTTGGCCAGTTTTTAATTTCTAAAAATTGGCTGGGGGAGCAGCAATGTCTTCCCATTCACAAAGAGCCCTACACCTTCTGCTTCCTCTTTGGACATTCTTTGCCATTCTTGAGTAGGGCTAAATGATTGGCAGAGGGCAGAACTGTGCCTCCCTCCCCTACCCCTGATGCCATGAGCTCTCTCCACCCCCAATATGTCCATATATTGACATGGAAGTCTTCCTGAGTACAATACCCTTTGGAGAATGCTAGGTATGATTGATTGAGCATGTATGGAGCATGTATGAAGAGGTGGGTGGATAGTTGGTGCCAATTGCCAGCCACAGAGAAAGCTTGGTAAATTTTCCATGCTGAACGTATTCAGAAAGTCTCCCCCAAAACACGCTGTGACGTTGTAAGGCCCTATTTGGTCAGTCCAACCCTGGAGGCCATAGAAAAGATGAAAGGAGGCCTAGAGTAGCCTAGGGTACCACTCCAAGGACCTGTGATACACATCTGCTAGATGGCATCTGGTTCACCAAGTAGGCAGCAACATCATCGCTCAGTGCATCACAGCAAAGGAGACTAGGTTTAGTGGGGCATCCCATGGACTGCATCTGACCTCATCTTGTCTGCACGAAGGAAGCTGTTGTGTTTCCATCACTATGTACCAGAGGCTCTGAAGATGGGGAGTAGCATTGCTAGCAACAGCTCACAACTCACTACTGATGCTTCTCACATTTGTCCAGACTAGGCCCAGAATGTGATGGAAAGCAGTGGACGTTGTTTCTGCTAGGAAATGCATCCCTCCTCCATGGCCTGAATCTAGAACCTTCACCACTTTCACTCTACCACTAAGGAAAGGTTTATATTAACAGCACAGGCTTTTGAAGAAAACCTCCTCTCATTAATTGTATGGACACTCCTCTGTGTCCATCAAATAATGTCAAAATACAATAAACGGGTGCAGAAGGTACTGAGTGACATTTGTTGACATTTTCCATGCAGGCGAAACAAGGTAAAATTGAAGCTGAACATAAAAAGGTCTGGGAGTTAATGTAGTCTCTCATCAGTGTCTCTCCAGGCAGGGTTGGCTGGAAATATCCTGAGTATCTGTTCCCTGTTATTTTTAAAACACCTTCAAGTGGACTCATATTTTCCAGTCTAATTTATTTTTTTTAAATCCAATGACTATGACTTGGGCGTCAACTGCACTTTACATTTAAAGCAGTCTCATATCAATTTAAACAGTTGTGGTTTGCCACAAAGAACAATGGGAACTATGGTTTGTTTTAGGAGACTCCCTATTCCATCTCAGAGACTTACAATTCTTAGAGTGGTTTAACAGTCCATCCCTCTTTCTAGGGAATTCTATGAATTGTAGTTCTGTGAGGAGAACAATCTTCAGCACCCTGGAGTCTCTGAGGGAAGCCATAACTGTTTAAGGTGGAGTGGAACTGCATTAAATGTATAGGGCATGGGAGGCCTTAGTTAGATCTCACCTGGGGCATGGGTATATTAGCTTCGGTCAGCTTTTGATTTAAGAGAAAATCTTCCTTTTTCTTACAAATTAGTGGTGAATTTTTCTGCATTTTCATTTGCATAAAAGTAATGATAACCAGAAGAAAACGAAGAATATCTTGGTTAAATAAAAGACAATTATATAGTTGGGCCTCGTATAATTTGGAAAAATGTCTTCAGGTATCAGCTGAATGCTTTCTCATTTGTATGCAGTATCAAAAATTGCAAATACAATTGAGGGAAGATGTTTCAGAGCCTTGTCTATTTCATTTCCCAAATGAGCAAACAGCACTTACACGAACGTGAACAACCAATCACCATCTGTTTCAATAAAAGATCCATGCTATGTAGATAATCATCAGCAAACCCCAAAACCAAAATCCTATTAATGTCTTACCCTTCGTGGCATTTGCACAGCAAGCTTGCAAGATTACCGGTACCGCATAGAAAATGTCTTCAAAATGCATTCCAAGTATTTAATATCATCTCATTTTAATCCCCAGGACAATCCTTACGGTAGGTTCTGTAAGGTAGGTATTATTATTCTCCCTGTTTTGCCCACAGCAAAGGGAACTTCCTGATTCAGAGTACCCATAACCACTATGCGACACCACCACTCACATTGAACAGTACCATATATTTCTGTTGATCTTCCCCCCAGTTTTGTGTGAGTTGCTCATTCTTTAAAATTCACAAGGATACACTGCAAACAAAGGAGAAATAATTCAATCACAGCTGAAATACAGGACATTACTGTCAGTCATTGTTAACTCTAGCTACCACCAGCTCTATCTGCCCATAACAGGCTACTTGATAAAGCCTACTTCTTAGGTCAAGCATGGCCAAACTTGGCCCTCCAGATGTTTTGAGACTACAGTTCCCATCATCCCTGACCACTGGTCCTGTTAACTAGGGATGATGGGAGCTGTAGTCCCAAAACATCTGGAGAGCCAAGTTTGACCGTGCCTGTCTTAGGTGAAGCTTGTAATGTTGATTGTGTGCACCTATTGATAAGATGTACCACACTGTGATAATTTTCAGCATACACTAGCAGACAGTATGGTGGGGTTCCATTTTTTATTTTTGCCCTTACTGGATAAACTGTATTTTTTTATTATTATTTAATAAAATCCTATTGGTTTTAATGTATTTATGTGTGGTTCATTGCCTGTTTGTAAGTCACTTTGGGTTGCCCTGGGCAAGATAAAGTGACTAACAGAGGTAATAAATAATAATAACATAATATAAATGCTGCTGTTAGCAGAAGTTAATTTTCAGCTAATGCTTTAGTCAACTTCTGGTTAAAAACAACAGTAATGCTTATTATGTTCATATCCCATCTTTCCACCAAGGAGCTCAAGGAAGCAGACATAATTCTTTCAGCCTCTGTTTTATCCACACCCACACAAAAAATCTTAGGTTAGGCTAAGAAAAAGGAACTGACCCAAGTAGTGGCATGTGGTGAAATTTTTTGTGGGGGAACAGTTAGGGCCAGAAGCGCCAGTTTGCAAGGGCGATTGTGGGGGGCGACGTTGCATGCGTGAGCACCGCAGCTCCTTCCCTATTCCAGGCAGAAGCTTCCCAGGCTTTGGGAAGGAGACCCCAGGCTTTAAAAGCTTTAATACTCTAATTTACTGGGAACATTTAGGGGACTAGCCTAGTCCCCTTAGTCCACTGACCACACACCACTGGGCCCAAGGTCACCCAGTAAGCTTTCTAGATGAAATCTGAGACCGTTACACCACACTGTGTCAGGGACTGTGCTGAGGAGGGCTGTACGGAGGAGGGATGGTGGGAGCCTCCCCTCCCCCTCCTCCTGATCTGGATCCTGAATCTTCCCAGGAGCAGGAGGACAGTATAGATTTGGAACAGTGGTTTGCAGAGGGACATAGCTCAGAAAGCAGAAGCTGGGAAATACTAGGGGAACAGCTAGGAGAAGAAACACTGGAAGAGAGAGGGTTAACAGATTCACTATCTCTGGAAAGCATTCCTCTGCTCTCCCCAAGGTCAAGAAGAGCTCAGAAAGTGGCAGAACAGAAAGCACACAAAGCACAGAGGGTACAAACCCAGATTACAAAACGTAGAGGTGACGTAGATTAAGAGGGACGTAAGGAACGTGGGTGGCGCTGTGGGTTAAACCACAGAGCCTAGGACTTGCCAATCAGAAGGTCGGCGGTTTGAATCCCCACGACGGGGTGAGCTCCCATTGTTCGGTCCCAGCTCCTGCCAACCTAGCAGTTCGAAAGCACGTCAAAGTGCAAGTAGATAAATAGGTACCGCTCTGGCGGGAAGGTAAACGGCATTTCCGTGCACTGCTCTGGTTCACCAGAAGCGGCTTAGTCATGCTGGCCACATGACCCGGAAGCTGTACGCCAGCTCCCTCGGCTAATAAAGCAAGATGAGCACCGCAACCCAGAGTCAGCCACGACTGGACCTAATGGTCAGGGGTCCCTTTACCTTTAAGGGGATGAGATCCTTAACTGGGAGCACCGCCATTCTAGGAGATGGGCTCTTTGTTCTCTCGCTGTGATTATTAAAGTTTCTAACTGATAAGAAGACTCCATTTCCTTTGTTCTGCTTATCTACTGCCACAGGGGGTGGGCAGCTGATTCCCTGAAGTCTGACATGCTGACCCTCTAATAATATACCTTGTTTCATTAAGAACATAAGAAGAGTCAGGTGCTTTGAGTACAACTCCCATCATTCCTGACCACTGATTATACTGTGTGGGGCTGAGCGGAGATGCAGTCCACAGCATAAGAAGAGCCTACTGTGTCAGGCCAATGGCCCATCTAATCCAGATTTCTGTTCTCACAGTGCCCAACCAAATGCATATGGGAAGCCTGCAAGGCAGATCTGCCTTCCTGTGGTTTCCAGCCACTGGTATTCAGAAGCACTGCTGCCTCTGACAGTAGAGGTAGCCTTCTGTGAAGCCCAGGGAGATGCTACAGTGAAATGATAGTAATTCAATCACCACTGTGGTACAAAGGGGGAAATGGGGCATTACTGCCAGTAATTTCTAATTCTGCTTACCACAACCTCTATCACCACATAACAGGCTCCTTGAAAAGGCCTCTCTCGTGTGTGGAGCTTGTAATGCTCATTATGTGCACCTGATGATAACATGCCCCCAAGAGACACATTGCTTGCCAAGGTTTGTTTACAGTTACATCATTCAGCTGTTGTCTTCCTTTCTTTCAACATCTTGAATTTGGCTCTTCCCTTTAAAAGGAAGGGGACTGTCAATACAGATTTGCCAGCTGTGGGTAATCTCTGAGTAAGTGTAAGCCCATGATTGTTGCAATAGCTTTCAGCATAAACTGGCTGTCAGAAGGCTGAGGAAGTTTGAGCTCCTTTGTCAGTTTTGATGGTCACAGTGACTTGGGGGAAAGGGAACATTAGCAAGGCAAACATGAGAAAATGTTCCTGCATCTTCACTCGTCGCAAAAGTGGTCAGTGATAAATATAAGAACATACAACTGCCTGGCTGGAGCAGACCAAAGGCCATCAGTGGCCAACCAAATGCTTATGGAAAACCAACAAGGAGAAGATGAGCAACTGGTATATTTAGCTACCATGACTAGCAGCCACTGATAGCTTTGTCCTCCATGAACTTGCCTAATCCTCTATTAAAGCCATCTAAGTTGGTGCCCATCATGGCCTCCTCTGGGACTGAGTTTAAAAGCCCCAAATGCTGCAACCTTTCCCCATAAAGGACTTGCTCCATGCCCTTGATCATTTTGTTGCCCTTTTCTGAATAATATCATGTCTTAGGTAAGGCATCCAGAGCTGTACACAGCTGTGCAAATGCAGTTGCACAATAAATCTGCAGAATGGTATTGTGGTGGCTATCACTGCCTTTTGAGGTAGCAGATTCCATGGCTCAGCTATTTGGTTGGTGACAAATTACGTCCTTTTGTCTCTCCTGAATCTCTAACCATTCAGCTCCACTGGCTGGCCCCAGATCCCAGTATTATGAGAGGGGAAGAATCAAAGCTCAGGGGTAGAGCAGCTGCTTTGAATGCTTAAGGCCCCAAATTCAATCCCTAGTATCTCCTAGTAGGAGCTGGGAATGTTCCCTGCCTGCAACCTTGGACAGCTCCTGTCATTCATTGTAGATCAGGGGTGGCCAACTCCCAAGAGACTGCAATCTACTCACATATAATTAAAAACTGGCAGTGACCTCCCACTTTGGGGGTTTCAGGTTAAAGTTGTCGAGCTTTTCTTAGGAAGGAAAGCCCCATTTTGGGGGGGTTGGGGCTAAGCTGTTGCCAATTTTGGGGGAGAAAGGGGAACAGCCACTCACTGACAGATTGCTGGGGAAACAAACATCCTCACTGGGTAAACTCTGTCTTCCGTACTGCAGATAGTGCAACAATGGAGTGCGGGTGGGGCTGGATTCTATTTTACCAATGCTAAGGAAAGGGATCAACCACGATCTACCAAAACCTCCCAGGGATCTACCAGTAGATTGTGATCGACCTATTGGACATCCCTGCTGTAGACAATACTGAACTACATGGACCAATTGTCTGACTATGTTTCCCTGCCTCTCTCCACACTATGTGTGATTTTATATACCTCTATCATGTCTCCCTTTCCTCACTCTACCCCCCCCCCCATGCAATCATTTTTCCACGATGACAAAGGAGGTACAGTTTGATCCTATTTCCATGCCAGATAGAAGAACTAGCTGAGAACACAGCAGGGTACGCTATGAGCCCAGATGTACTCCCCAGGCCTGTCCCTGGAGCGCACAAGATGACATGCTTGCCTAGAGCACCATTTCTCCCAAATATTTTAGTGCAAAAAGAAGTCCTCTTCAGGCAGTATGGAATTGAAGTTACATCTTTCAGGCCTAGCCCTGTGTCACCCGGAAAAATAATTAAGGAGCCCTCAAATGCAATCTTGTACCTTTCCAAGGAATAAGGAACTTACCTTGGTTTCACATAAGTCACTTAAAACTCACCTCTCTATAGGTCAAGGCACTCTGCTCTTTTTCAAAACCCACATTCAAATTCTATTTCAAAAGCAACCTCTCTCCTGATTTAACATAATCTTATCTTTTCTGTGCCTTTTGTTCCTTCTCAGTATTGACCCTTAACCCAGACTCATTCATGCTTTTATTTTATTTTATGCTAAAAGTTATAATTTCATACTGTGCTTCATGTAACGATCACGAAGCGGTGTACAGAACAGGGTAAGAAGTTATGAAGGGTGTGAATTGGCTCTATGCATACTCCAAATTATGAGGTGAATTGGAGTGAATCAGGGAATATTCTTACATTCCCAAGCTGTATTTAGCTGCTAACAAGACATTTTGAGTCAGATCCAGGACTCCTTAAACTTGCTCTGCATCCCTAACTGTCCAAAAAATGTACAATTGCCACTCACCCCGAGAAACAAAACCAAACAGATTGGTGAAAATGCTCAGAGACCAAGGGGGCAGATGCGGAGAGGTGAATGTATCTATTGTTTTGATGGGCAGGTCTAGCTTTAATCACAGTATATTATTTCCCCAAGGTACCCCAATCACATGTTTTTCAGTGAGAGCTGGACCATAAAGAAGGCTGATAGCCAAAGAATTGATGCTTTTGAATTATGGTGCTGGAGGAGACTCTTGAGAGTCCCGTGGACTGCAAGAAGATCAAACCGATCCATTCTGAAGGAATGAGATCCTGAAGCTGAGGCTCCAATACTTTGGCTACCTCATGAGAAGAGAAGACTCCCTGGAAAAGACCCTGATGCTGGGAAAGATGGAGGGCACAAGGCGAAGGTGACGACAGAGGATGAGATGGTTGGACAGTGTTCTCGAAGCTACCAGCATGAGTTTGACCAAACTGGGGGAGGCAGTGGAAGACAGGAGTGCCTGGCGTGCTCTGGTCCATGGGGTCACGAAGAGTCAGACACAACTAAATGACTAAACAACAACAACAACCCCAATCACATGTTTTTCATGAGGATTTATGCCTTCCTTTATGGAAATATCCACTGTACCTTCCCAAAAAATTCTTTTTGTGGAGTAACAGAAGCAAGCAAAGTGACCGCCCCACCCCTCTTCCTCTTCCTCCTGCTAAGCACAGTAGCGGCAGCACCCATCTCCACAAACCACCCCTTGCTCCAGTTGCTAGGTGTAGTATGTCAGAATGGTTAGGAACATAAGCAAAGGAAAATTTTGGATATGAGGGAAACCAGAGGGGCCTTCCTTCCCAACTGAATTCCCATTGTTTCTGATATTTGAATAACCTTGTGATCTTAACTTATCTAATGCCCAAACAGCTTCTGAACTCAGTGTTGAACTACGTGTTACTTTTTGACATAGTCAGTTCCCTATGTGGTCTCCTGGATCAATTCTGTATGAAGATCTGAATAATTGCATGTCCAGTTGGATTATCATTATTTTGACCAGGGCCACTTGTTGCCAACAGTTTTGTTTATCCTGCAGGGTATTTTCCTGAATTTTCCAAAACGGCAGAAACAAAGTTTTTACGCTAGAAGCAGAAAAACCAAGAATATATTTGTGGCATGAACTAACCTCCTCAGAAGACTGATCTGAGTGTAAAGCAGCCCAGTGCTGAACTGAATAAAACTACAGTGGTACCTCAGGTTACAGACGCTTCAGGTTATAGACACTTCAGGTTACAGACTCCACTAACCCGGAAATAGTACCTCAGGTTAAGAACTTTGCTTCAGGATGAGAATAGAAATCGCACGGTGGCAGTGGGGGCCCCATGAGCTAAAGTGGTACCTCAGGTTAAGAACAGTTTCAGGTTAAGAACGGACCTCCAGAATGAATTAAGTTCTTAACCTGAGGTACCACTGTACTCGACTCTGAGAACAAATACATGGAATTTTAGGTGTATTTTGCTTCTCCCCTTAGAGTCCTGTCAAGAGGTTATTCATAACATCTATGGCAGGAGTGTGGGTGTGCAGTGGCCCTCCAGAGATTGTTGAACTCCATCAGCCACACCCAGGATCGAGAATGGCCAGGAAATATGGGAAATGAAGTCCAACAACACATGGCAGGCCATGGATTCCTCTTCCTCTGTGAGAATCAGCTGAAAAGCAAAATAGATGACTGTGAAAGAGAATTATGGCATTTCTGCCCATTTCCCCAGGGAAATCACTATGGGTGAAGAATGCTTACTCTTCCGTGGCATTAGTCAACAGAGCAAGCAGCTTCAGGTGCCAAATGACACCCTCCCCGCAAAACACATCTACAGGCACAAACACACACAAACAAAACAAGAATAAAAAGGCCAAAACACTTTGAAGATGACTCCCTGCTGCTGTAGGGTATTAACAAATGTCAGGCTGATACAATGAACTTCGTTCCTCATTCATAAAATATTTTTTAGCATGTTATTTACTCCAGTCAGGTTATGCTGAAACACAGGGCTCGCTGCAGTGGGGGAAAGTTACCATCAAGCAACCATATTCAGTTCAAAGTCTTACCTGCTCACCATTTTCCCCCCTTACAAAAAGCCTTAGTAACAATTAATGGATGTCAACAGTAAATATAGTATTTGTGTGATGGACTCATGGGGAAAAGCTGCCCCATGAGCACTTGAAGAGGGGAGGGGAAAGTCTATATTAGACCACGTCCCCTGAAGCTTGGGGCCATTTTGCCTTGAGGGCTTTTGTCTAGAGTCCAATCCTGATTAATCATTTGAATCTGAAGCCCTTCTGTCCTGAAAGTGATTGGACAGATGCCCTCAGGAGAAATAAAGTACTCTGTAGTTTTCCGACCCCTTTCTAAAGCAACGCAACAAGGTAAGCTGACAAATTTAGACAGTGCCACATTCAAATCATTGTTTTAATGGAATTGTTGTTTTTGTTGTTGTTATTATTTGTACCCCGCCCATCTGACTGGGTTGCCCCTGAATGTTCCTTTTCCATCACAGCTTGATGTCAGCACTGTTTGAAGCCACATAATTTCCAGTCATGACTGTGTCTAAATATCCAGAGTATGAGCAGAGGAATCCTACCCCCTGACCTGCCATACTGGAGAGGATTAGGATGTGGGCTCCATTGTCTGGAGCCTCCATCCCTGCAGATGTTCCTACTGTGTCCTCTGCATTAGCTATACACCCACAGTGGTAGACAGTGGAACCCAGGAGCAATGAGTGTGTGGAGCTGAACCAGCCAAGGATCCACAGGATTCTAAGTCATTCCAGTTACCGGTGATGTGCCATTTCTAGACTACTCTGCTGCACCAACTGGATGACTTTTTTCTTGTCTCCCCGCTTCTGCCCTGACCAGCATAAGCAGGAGACTTCTGATGTGGAAGCTAATTACTCATCCATTCATCTATCTATATCTCATCCTCCATTATTATTTTCCCACCCCAGTTCATTACATTAACCAGCTTAAACATTTCTATTCCAATTATCAGCGCTCTGCATTTGATTGATGACCCGTTTGAGATACTTGCAACTTTCTCTATAGTTTCAGTTCTTAATTGGGAGCTAACAAAACAGGTGTCCATTATCATAAAAAATTATGAGCTCATGCCATTTCTATGGAGGGTTCTTCTTTGCCACTCATCAGCTGGTGTCTTTAGCAGAGTAAGACCTACCAATCATAATAAATCTGCCCATTCCTTCCTCTGTGCCAAAATATGAGAATAGTGTATTTAAATGGGAGATACGCTTCACGGCTGCATCATGAACCAAAGTTCCAAAATTTCAGCTCAGAGAAACTCAGACCTCCCTACAGACACGTCTTTTCCCTCAGGAGAAGAAGAAGAGTTCGGATTTGATATCCCGCTTTATCACTACCCGAAGAAGTCTCAAAGCGGCTCACATTCTCCTTTCCCTTCCTCCTCCACAACAAACACTCTGTGGGGTGAGTGGGGCTGAGAGACTTCAGAGAAGTGTGACTCGCCCAAGGTCACCCAGCAGCTGCATGTGGAGGAGCGGAGACGCGAACCCAGTTCCCCAGATTACGAGTCTATCACTCTTAACCACTACACCACACTGGCTCTCAGGGCAATTAATAGAATATAACTAACAGAGTGTCATTGAATACAAAATCAAAAATCAAATTCCTCCCCTTGTTGGAATTTCCACCTATTTCATAAAACCAGTATTCTCTGGCAGGCAAGGACACAGTCAGCCTTCCACTGCCCACTACAGCCATCAACAACATATAATGGAATAAAGATCTCTAGGATACTTGGCTTAGTCATTTGATTAGCTTTACATCAGTATGTGGAGGGCCACAGATTCCCAGCCCTTAACATATAGCTACAGTATGTTCATACTATACTTTTTAGAGCACATTTTTCCTCTCACTGAATTCTGGGCCTTGTAGTTCATTAAGGGTTTCTGTGAATTGTAAGTCTTTGAGAGGTAAACTACTGTGCCCAAAATTCTTTGAAGGGAAAATGTGCTTTGAATTTGCTTTAAAGGCATAGTATGTACACAGCCTAAGTGCACCTAGGTGGCTCTCTGGAATGACAACTTGAAAGAGGCAATGATAGAGGAAGCCCTGATTAGTTAGCCCATTGGAAAGGAAACACTCACAGACTGCAATCAGACTGTGAAACCCTGTGATCAAGACCTGTGGTGTGTTTGTGTGAGTGTTTAATTTAAGTCTACAAGCAACTCAGCCTACATCTCTGCCTCTCTGTCATTCCTGCCTCCCAAGGCCTCATCCTCAAATAACTTAGGAAAACTGGTCATAACTGTCACTCAGTGGGGTATTATTTTATGGTTTTGAGAAGAGCATTTCTAGACTCTTTATAGTGTGGTGGTGATTAAAATCCCTCAGTGCAGGGGCAAGGACCACATTCCCTGTTGGTCAGCCCTACAAGGGCCATATTAAAAAGGCAGGTGAAACAAGGAGTGCCCAAAGATGGCTTGGCTGCCACCCTCCTCTCTCTTTTACACACACACACACTGAACCACACATACAGCACACATGCCACACATACAGACCACCAGAAACAGCTCACTGTGTTGAGTGGACTAGTTTCCTAGCAGGTGCATTGCTGCTGATAACCAAGAGCGGAAGGAGTGGGGCAGTGGAGAAGTCAATGTGGTACAAAAGCACCAGCCAAGCTCATGCAACACTCCTGCTGGTGCATTTGCTCAGTACTAGATCAGCTTTTTCTTCCAGCTTGGCCTTCTGGATGGAAGTAAAGGGGTTACAGAAGTTTTCATACTTTGAAAAGACCTGCAGAGATATTTGTAGCCTTCTTTAATCAAGCCCCTAGTCCCTCGCTATGGTGTACAGGAGGTTCCATTACAGAGAATGCAGCAGATGCAGCAAAGTACTTCAGTGTAATTTCACCTTAGTCTGTAAACACTGCAGGTGTCTTTTGCTGGTTCCCTGTAGAGGCAGCCTGACCAAGCTCTTTAGCTGGAAAGAGAATATGTAGGCCCTGCTCCCTTCCACTGGAGAGGGGTCATAGCTCAGGAGTAAAGCTTCAGCTTTGCATGAATAAGGTCCCAAAATATTAGAACCAGTTGTCATCCAATATTCTTTTGGGGTATTTCCCCCCTTTTAATATTTTATTTTATTTCAAAATTCAAAGTTACACTTAACACTCAACAGTTATAATCCTATTCTACAACATTAATGACTTCCTGTTCAGCCAACCTTGATGTTTATAATTATGATTACACACAATTGCATTTCAAAAATTCCGTCATACTCAGTTTCATCTTTTAAAACAAATTTCTTACCATGTTCTGCTACCCCCCCCCCACCTTAGACTTCAAACCCCACTGTGGACTTCACATAGGAGAAGTTAGTTTTTAAATAGACTAGAAAAGGTCTCCAGTCCTCCTTGAAAGCTGGTGGGATATTCAGGACAGACAAAAGGATGTGCAAAGACATACTATGGAATTTGCTCCTGCAAAAAGAGGCATGAATGGATTTGGGGAGGATCAATTTGTCCATAGCTATATTACTTCCAGGATCAGAGAGACCATGGCCCTGAATGTCAGTTGCTGGGGAACAGAAGCAGGAGGGGGTTATTGCCCTCAGGTTTTGCTTGTGGGCTTCCCAGAGGTATTCAGTTGGCCATTGTAGGAAAGAAAATACAGGGTGAGAGGGCCTTTTGGTCTGATCCATTCAAAAGTCACCTTATACTGGGTCAGACCACTGATATCTCTAGCTCAGTATTGTCCATGCAGGCTGGCAGTGTGGTTGTCCAAGGTTTCAAGCAGGGGAGCTTCCTATCCCTCCCTGGAGATGCCAGGGTTGGAACCTGGGACCTTATGCATGCAGAGCGCTGCCACTGAGCCACCTTTTCCCCTTCAATCTCCAGCATCTCCAGTTAAAGGTATCAGGGTATCAGGTGCTGGGAACAACCTCTGCTTGAGACCCCAAGGAGCTGTAGTCAGTTAGGATAGACAACACTATGTTAGATAGAGAAATAATCTAGCTTGCTGTAAAACAGCTTCCTGTGTTCCAAATCTGCCTCTCCTTATTCTAACCGACATTTCAGCATGCAAAAGTGCAGTAAGCAAATGCTAACCGAAATAAGTACACCCAGCCTGATCACTAGCTGAGAAAGCTGCAAGGAGAAGGTGCATGTGTAAATTACATTGTGCATCAAGAGCAGGCAAGGAGAAGCAAAGCTGTGGCAAGGATGGCACTAGGTGTTTGTTAATGCGGAGCAAAGCACAATGTGTGCACTCATGCAAAACAGCTTTTGATGAACCGAACAGGCTTGGCGATGGCAGCAATGGCAAGGGAGGGAAGCAAAGGGGCAGCAGCATGTTCCCAGGTGTGGTGGTGCCACATTAGCTGGGATGGGGCGAGGTGAGATTGGGGGAGATCAGGTTCAGTGCCACATGTATCTGTGCTCCTACAGGGCTGCCAACTTGGCACTCTCCCAACTGGCAGCGCCACCACCAACACTGTATACACACCATCACACACCATTGTTGATAGATGGTCCTTGGATTGCATGGTGTGGGATAGGTAGCTTTCAGCTCTTGCAGTCCACCAAGTGCTGCCCTCCACCAGACAGGTGATTGTCCAAAGCAGATGTCACACCTTTCAACATGCCCCTCATTCTCACACTTCACTCCATTCTAACCACTAGCCTATTCTTCCTTTGTTATTGTTAGCTCTTCACCCTGAAAAGTGGCACATAGTGAATGTGTTGTTTAGTCGTTTAGTCGTGTCTGACTCTTCATGACCCCATGGACCAGAGCACGCCAGGCATAGTGAATGTAGCTGCGTTCTTTCTCACAAACACAGCCAGAGAGAGGGAATGAAAGAAAGAATTAGGAATCTTTACCCTTTAAAACTAAAGGGAGACAAAATGGTATGCAGGCATCCACTCTAACCTTCTGCTGCATTTCCAAGAGTAGAAGCCATGGCAACAGGAAATAATCCGGGACTAGAGAAGACAGGACATGAATGTCAAGGGTGGTGGAAAGCAGACTGTGTATGAGGCTTCTGCTCTTGGGGTTGCCACTTACTGCATGCACAATGTAAAGGTTCAGTCAAATGTTCCAGCCACACTTTGGACTGGTCCTCATTGCTTGTACTGACCGGTGCTATCCAGCAGAAAGTAAAGCATCAGATGAAACACTGTTTGATTGAGGATTTGTGGTTTGGTCATTTCTAAGAGGCGAATCATTGCTGAGATTTCGAATCCCCGCGACGGGGTGAGCTCCCATTGCTCGGTCCCTGCTCCTGCCAACCTAGCAGTTCAAAAGCACATCAAAGTGCAAGTAGATAAATAGGTACCACTCCAGTGGGAAGGTAAACGGCATTTCTGTGAGCTGCTCTGGTTCACCAGAAGCAGCTTAGTCATGCTGGCCACATGACCCAGAAGCTGTCTGTGGACAAACGCCGGCTCCCTTGGCCAGTAAAGCAAGATGAGAGCAGCAACCCCAAAGTCACCCGCGACTGGACTTAACGGTCAGGGGTCCCTTTACCTTTACCTAAGAGGCCAATTGGGAAGTGCAGATTTTAAATTGTAGCATGTTTGCTCCTATCTTTCCTCCTATGTTTATTCTCCTACTTAGTGTTATCCTATACCCGTTATCCCTCTATTTCTTAAGACTGCATGCACATACATGCACAGCGGCATTAGGAACTACAACAGTTCTATATTGCTAGAGACTATGTGTGCCCCTCACCGGGATTGATAGGCCCAACTGGAAAGGTCTGTGCAGTTAATCCTATCCTATGATGTTCACAAATGCTCTCCAATGGCCTAGAGAACAATGTGTTTGATCCTATCTGTGTGCGTTGGTGAGGGAGGGACCAAAACATAAGTACACACATCCTGAGCCATTTGTCTCAATTATACCTGACATTAATGTAGAACTGGTGGTGGTGGTGACTACACATTTCTCAGTCTGAAAGCCACCAACCTCACTCCATAAGTCTAAGCCGGAACAAATGCACAGCTAGTGTCATGAGAGAGAGAGAGGCTCTGAGAGAAGGCCACTTTTACTGCCAAATATTGGGACTACGAGAAAGACAAACTACCAGAGACTGTATATGGTGTATGCTTATATGGTGTATATGCTTAGAAAGGGTGATTCATTCAGAGAGAAAAATACTGAGTGGTATGTACCCACTCCTGGATAAGAAATGGTGATGATGGAGAGAGTTTAGGCTTCACTTGTTCAAGCTAGGCACATGACAAGAGTGTGGTATGGCTTCATTTTGTTTGCCCCCATCCTCTTTCAGATGTCTTAGGCATTTTTCCTTCTCATAGAAAGTTTGCAGCGCACAGTTGTGTCTGCCATGCCACTGAAGTACCTACTCCAAACTCTACAGAAAAGTATGCACAACCAACCACTACTAGCTTTCATTGGAGAGTTGACTCAGCCACATGGAAGACATGCAGTAACCACTTAAAGAGTTTTCTGCCTAATGTTTATGATCATAAGGGGAGCCTGTAGGCTCTATCTATAGAGTCAAGCAGAGCATAGAATGCATATGGTGCACCGCAGACATACGTGCAGTGTGCAACAGTGACAACTCTGGTCTTTATGACATGGTTAGATGCTACAGAAAGCTGCCTCTTTGCCCAGTGACAGAGAAACCATGTGCTAAGTTTCTAAGCATTCTAGACCCAAATCTCAAACTAATTTACATATAAAGAATGACGAGCAGATAAAAACAGAAAAGCAATAAAAACATTTAAACCAAAAGTAAAATGCTTCCAAGAGGGCACTTGCAGAAAAGACCCATTTATCCAGCTGGGAAAGCCTATTGGAACAAAAATGTCTTCAATTGTTTCTGGAATGTGCAGATAGTCATATCTCAACAGGGATGCTATTCCATAGAACAGGGGCAGCCATACTAAAAGCCCTGTTCCAATTCACTGAGAAATGGGCTACTGAGATCTTTGGAACTTGCAGGAGAAAGTCTCTCACAGACCATTGGGAATTAGCAGGTCCTGAAGAGCTGTGAGTTTCTATTCCCACATGGAAGATCACATATCTCCATTTTCAGATAAGTATCCCAGAGGAGCAGGCTTGTGGATTTTATCATTGAAACCATGAAGGAATCAGTGATTAAACTGAGCAAGCGGTGGTACAAAGAAGCCAATGGTTTCTTTGACAGTGTTTCAGAACTCATTAATATGAGTTGCATTTTACAATTTGCATTGATATTATTCGACTGCTGTATGTAAACTGCTTTAAGGTCACTAGTGGCAGAAAGTGGCCTACGAAAGCTCTAAGCGAAGACATAAATAGTATATACTCTGGTTTGTGCTTTTGAATGAGCCCACTGTGCAGGCAATGGGCAACACTGATTCAGATCTGTGAAGTTCCTTGAGCTTTTCTCCATGGGCGCACTCTGCACAATTCATGATGATCATGCACAACAATAATTTAGATCTGCTTTGTGCAAATTGCATGGCTGCTCTTCTATGCTAAGTGCCAGCATGTAAGGCAGGCAGAAATATATTCAAAAATAAAGGAATGTGCTTTGCACATATCCCTAAATTTACTGCTTCATCTGTACCCTGTTATTACAAAGCATTTATTCATGCCACCCTTTTACAGTCCTCTCTACAGCTCTGTTTTCCCAGAAGAAACAAGGAACTTATTTCTTCATTTATTAGACAAAGTGGCCATATTATATTGAACACTGAGCACAACACTTCTACCACAGAGGATGGCTCCAAATGGCACATGCTGCTCCCCTTGCTGTGATTAATGCAGGCAAATCTCTGTGTACTCCCTCCTCCAAACAAAACCAGGTGGTTAGAGATGCATTGCAAAACATATAAATGGGAAGAGGAATTGTGAACTCCTCATTAAAACAAATAAACACTTTTTTAAAAGCCTAAAGGAGGATCGTTTTAAACAAGAAAGCAATTAAAGAGCCTCTCTCACCTTCCCTCTGCAACACTTTTGGAAAGCGTGAGGGGACCAGAGGCACCATAAAGTCATTTTATTTATAAAAAAAACACACACACACAAATGTGCTGATTCCAACATTTGCAGCATCTACATTTTCTCAGCTCAGCTGCCACATCCTTCTCTTACTGTGGGTGTTTCTGCCATATGCACCGAGGCGACGGAAGGCACGACCGAGGCATTTGAAAGCAAGCTCTGTTGTTTGCCAATCTAAAAAAGGTCATCTTTCTTACGTAAAGTCTCCTTAAAAAATAATGGCTATGACAAGTGCATGTGGAGTTCAGCAGAGCTGGATAGAGGGTAGGTTGGCTTTCTGAAGGGGAAAAACATAGGAGCCAATATGATGTAATGGCCAGAGTGTGAGGCTGGGGAAACTTGAAACTGTAAAGCTCACTAGGGGTGCCTCCAGACTTGCTACGATTTTGCAGGATGGGTACAAGCACATACAATAAATTTAAGTTTGCACAATTAAAGTGAGTGAGTGTGCTCTGTTGCCCAGCAAATGCTCTAGCCTGGACACTGAGGTCCAGCGCTGAGGGCCTTCAGGTGGCTCCCTCATTGCGTGATGTGAAGCTACAGGGAACCAGGCAGAGAGCCTTCTTGGTAGTGGCATCGACTCGATGGAACATCTTCCCATCAGATGCCAAGCAGAGAAACAACTATTTGACTTTTAGAAGACATCTGAAAGCAGCCCTGTTCAGGGAAGTTTTTAATAGCTGATGTTTTACTATGTTTTTAATATTTTGTCGAGAGCCGACCAGAGTTGCTGGGGCAACCCAGTCAGATGGGCAACATAAAATTATTATTATTATTATTTCTACTACTCCAAATCCATCTTTTAAAAAAGCAAGTAAATGCATTTTTATAGTAAGAAGGGTGACAGGGAAATGCACTGAAATGTGTGGGATGAAGCAATCATTAGCAGAAATACATATAAACAGCCCACAAGCAAATCAGGATAAATATATGATGAACGCTTATTGTTGCACAGAAATCAGAATGCATCCACAGTAAAGACTAGACTTAGCCTAACTTCCATCAAAGTTTTGTGCAAGGAAATCAGGGTGGATGCTCAATCAACAGGCTTCCCTTCCAAGTTGTTGACCTTCTACCAGTGGTTGAAGACACATCTCTTTACCCAGGTGTTTGTGAGGAGTTACATGCCAGTCATGCAATCTGTACCACAGTAGTGGGAGAAATGTAAACTATGGCAGGTACTGCTGTGACTTCAAAGCAACAACTGGAACTTCAAGTGAGCTCCCGATTGTTCCTTTGATGGAGAAAGGTGAGTTCTGCTGATAGATGTTGAGTATCCACTAACTCCTAGAGGGGGAACCAAAGATTCAAACTACAGTGGTACCTTGGGTTAAGTACTTAATTCGTTCCGGAGGTCCGTTCTTAACCTGAAACTGTTCTTAACCTGAAGCACCACTTTAGCTAATGGGGCCTTCTGCTGCCACCGCGCCACCGGAGGACGATTTCTGTTCTCATCCTGAAGTTCTTAACCCGAGGTACCGGTACTATTTCTGGGTTAGCGGAGTCTGTAACCTGAAGCGTATGTAACCTGAAGCATATGTAACCGGAGGTGCCACTGTACTTGAAAGCCCTTCTGTAGGCATCCCCATGCTGCTCTTTGAACCTCTGAAAACCACCTGGTTTTCAGAGGTTCCAAGAACAGCATGGGGCTGTTTACTAAAGGACTTCCAAACAGCCCCACCTATGATTTGTGAAGTCCCCAAAATCAGGTTCTGACAGTACAGAGTCATCTGACCTCTTCCTGGAAGAGCAAAACATCTGAAGCATTTTGAGTGCAGTTAAAATGTTTTAGGAACCCTGAAATTTCTTGGGAGGGGTCTTTGTTTGTATTGTAAAGCAAGGTTAAAAGTGAATTTGTTCTTTCACACATGGACAAAACATCTATGGAATTTGGAGGAGTGTGTGTGTGTGGACCATAAAGAAGGCTGATCGCCGAAGAATTGATGCTTTTGAATTATGGTGCTGGATGAGACTCTTGAGAGTCCCATGGACTGCAAGAAGAGCAAACCTCTCCATTCTTAAGGAAATCAGCCCTGAGTGCTCACTGGAAGGACAGATCGTGAAGCTGAGGCTCCAATACTTTGACCACCTCATGAGAAGAGAGGACTCCCTGGAAAAGACCCAGATGTTGGGAAAGATGGAGGGCACAAGGCGAAGGTGACGACAAAGGACGAGATGGTTGGATAGTGTTCTTGAAGCTACTAACATGAGTTTGATCAAACTGTGGAAGGCAGTGGAAGACAGGAGTGCCTGGCGTGCTCTGGTCCATGGGATCACGAAGAGTCGGACACGACTAAATGACTTATCAACAACAAGTGTGTGTGTGTATGTGTGTGTGTGAATAGGTGAGCGGAATTTCTCAAGGGGGTACAGGTCCCTTGGTTGTATGTTTCTATCTATATCTTCACTGTAAAAGCAGTTTTAAATGTAGTAGTAGAACGCATACACATACTGAGAATGCACACATATGCTTGTTTTGCCTGCTGTCTCACTTTTTTGTCATAACTACTTGCTATTTCACATTTTTCATAATTACAAAAACTTTTCAAGCACACTAAAAGGGAAATGGATCCCCAAATTTATATTTTTCTAAATGCTTCCTTTGTCTTTCATTAAAGCAGTTTGGAAGCAAAAGGTTTTTATTTAAAATAATGATAAAAAAGTTTATTGAATACACTTGTGAGCGTTAAAGAAGCTAGAGAGATAAAAATATTTTTGATTTCTTGTTTTTCTCTTGAACTATTCTTATTACTGTACTATACATCCATTGACACTTGGGTTGCTTTTGTTCATTGTGATCATGAAAAAGCATGCCAAAGAATAGAACAATGAAATTCTCTGTTAAAAACAACTGCTTGAAACATTCAGGAAATAATTAAACTCAACAATAAACTAAAAACCTGTTTAGAACATCCAGCAGCGTTCCACATGTCTGGGTAGGCTTACCTAAACAAAAATGTTTTTAGCAGGTGCTGAAAAGACTGAAGTGAAGGCACCTGCCTGATGCCAATAGACAGGGAGTTCCAGAGTGTGGATGCTGCCACACTAAAAGATTGATTTCTTACAGTTAGGTAGGCTTGCATTGAAATATGAATGAAATCAAACTTTTCCTCCCTTGTTCCTGGTGTATATCTTCCCTCACCCTTTCTTCCTTGGTGAGAAGTAGGGCGCCATTTTAGGGTCTGCCTCAGGTGCCAAAATCTCTTGGGCTGGCTCTGTTCGTATCTCAATTATTTCTGATGTCTCATCAAAGACGGAGCACCACAACTCCCTGTCTTTATTTTTTTTTTTAAAAAAATATTTATTGAGATTTTGCAAAAAACAAAGGTTTACAAAATAAGAAAAAAGCATATAAAAAGAAAGAAATAAGAAAAAACATATAAAAATACATAAAAAATAAAAATTAAAAAAATTAAAAATGCAAAAGGCAAAAGGCAAATAGGTAAGAAAAAATTAAAAACAAATCCATTTTTTGATATCTGTAAACTCATTTGCTTGTTTCCTTGACCTCCTCACACCTCCCCTTTTTGTATTCCCATTTACATAATCAAATCAGCAAATCCTTACCCTCTTTCATTTATCTTAACTCTATATCTTAACATATTATAACTATATATTTTCATCCATTATCAATCCATTTTTGCATATTCTTATTAACTTTGTTGCTAATGCCACTTATTTTCAATCCAGCATCATTTTAACATTCATTAATTTTACAATGTTTCTGCAGATAGTCTTTAAATTTCTTCCAATCTTCTTCCACCAACTCTTCTCCCAGGTCTCGGATTCTGCCAGTCATTTTCGCCAATTCCATATAGTCCATCACCTTCATCTGCCACTCTTCCAGGGTGGGTAAATCTTTTGGGGGTCAAAGACGTCCGGGGGTCCGGCACACTTCCCTTACGCAGCTCTGGTCTTCCCCCTGGGACCTTTGACTCAGCAGAGCGTAAAACACAGCGGAACAGAAGCAGGAACGTTCTTCGTGCGAAGGCAATAATTCAGGCTGAATGCAGCAGACTCTGTATCTTAAAGTCTTTATTCCTTAGCAAAACACAATAGCAATAAATCTCCTGCCTGGCGACAGTTCGCACATGGCTGTTTCTCTCTCGGAGCAAACACGCACACTGAAAGAACACAGAGAAACCACTCCCTTCGGTGTTCTGAACCCGCCCTCAGAATGTGAGGCGTCATCACTCAGAACTCTTAACCCTGTAAGTTCTGACTCTCTCAACACCCCCTCTCGCATCACATTCTGAGAGGACTTGTGAGCACACCTTCCCACCTGCCTGTTGAGTCTCCTCACAAATCTCTGGTTCGCACTGTGCGAGACCAACCCACGCATTTGTGACTTGAAACCTCTCAGGTGGAATTCCCTTTGTTGCCCGTGAAGACCGCCTGGGCACAAACTGGGGTGCTCCTCTTGACCCACTGGGGCCAGCATTTGCGTCTTCCTCATCAGAAGACTCCCCCTCTGACTTGACCCGTCTGTGAGCTTTCTCCATCACTCTAACAGGAGATGAGGGCTCACTCTTGGACACTCCTTTCACAACCTGTGGAGACGCCTCCCCCTGGTCCTGATCCTGATCATCGACCAGTTCACCATTACCTGGCTCTCCCTCCTGCTCAGATTCGGATTCAGACAGACAATCTGAGACAGTGTCATGGCTGACTTTGCGCCTTGAACTATTTCCCTGCTGCTCTTTGAACTCAGCATGCTTGCTGACCAGAAGCTTGGTCTGATCACCTTCTGGGTATGCAAACCTCCACCCCTTTGTCGCGGGTTCATACCCACAGAAGATCATTTCCTGGTATCTTGGACCACCCTCTTCCTGCAACCACTTTGGTACAGGCACCATGGCCCTGCAACCAAACGAACGGAAGAAATGCACCTGTGGCTTCTGTCCGTTGAGCAAGAAATATGGGGTGTCACCTACCACTGCATTGTAGCACCTGTTCATCGTGAAATTGGCCGTTTTTACTGCCTCCCCCCAGAAACTGTGAGGCAACCCAGAGTAACTCAATAGGACTTCTGAAACTTGAATCAGAGCCTTACTCCTCAGCTCTGCCACGCCACTCTCCTGAGGCGAAGTCACCTTGTGACGTATCCCCCTCTGGCGAAAGAAACCCTTTAGAGCAGACCCAGTGACCTCTGAACCTCGGTCGCATTTGAACCCCTGCACCTTGGTGGAGAACCGCTGTTCCACCTCAGCAACCCAATCTTTGATCAGTTGCGTTGCCTCCTCCTTTGTTTTCAGCGTGAAAGCCCATGCGTTCCGCGTATAATCATCTGTCAGCACCATCAGCCACTTGGCCTTGCCCAGACTTGGCTGTGGCATACCTAAAAGGTCTGCATGCACAAGCTCAAAAGGCTTTGTGGTTACTCTCTCCACCCTGGGATGATTAAATCCCTTGTTCCTGGCTTTTCTGCAAGCCTTGCAATTCAAAGGTTTACCACATTCTTTTACCTTGCAACCTTTGGTGCACTCTGATAACATCTGGACGTCCTCACAGGACCCATGTGACATCCTCTTGTGCCACACGCAAGCACATGAAACATGAGTGTTCCCCCCTCCCTTCTCCTCCAGTGGAGTTTCCAGAACAAAGAGATTGTTCTGATTTTTCTCAACACGTACCAGTTGCTTTCCACCTCTGGAAATTGTGCAAACATTGTTTTCAAAACTTACAGAATATCCCTCCTGTAAAAGGCACGGCACAGATAACAGGCAATGTTTTATCTCAGGGAGAACATAAACCTTCAATTCAGCCTGCAAGAAAGAGACAAACATGTTAGAAACATGGGTTATACGTCCCTGTGAACCTGTAGCAAATCTAACTGTTTTCTCAGTTGAAACAGCCTTGCAGTTCCACATTTGTCCATCAGGTGGCGCTGTTACCAGATGGGCATTCGCAGCCGAGTCAACAACCCAACGTAGGACTCTCCCCCCTCCGGAGTTGTCCTTTTTTGCCTTAGCAACTGACTTCCTGCTGCCCCCGACCTTGGGGCTCTCGTTGCAGGTGTTGTTGTTGTCCAAAACCGCCATAGAGGCAGTCAGCTGATAAGCCTTCCCACGTCTGCTCCCTCTGTTGCCATGGAAACCCGCCTGGTTCCCATGGGAAGCGACCTTGGAAACATCCTGCCCTGGCTCCCTTGCTCTCTGTGGGCAGTTCCGACGCAGATGTTCAGCCGAGGCACAAACAAAACATCTCCGAGTGGAAAACTTTGCAAATTTGCCTTTGGTCTTCTCTGCCCCCCCAACCTTTCCAGCAGCCCTCCTCGAGGCTTTTCTGCTGTTGGGAAAATGGCTTTTGGCTTCTGCTGTGGTTTCTCTGCAAACCCCCTCCAGCTCCTGCCAAACAGCCTGGGCACTCTCAAGACCCTTGGAATGGCCTGCACCCCCATTCTCTGGTGCAAAGTTCTTCTCTTCTCTCAGCTGCTTTTCAGCACGCAGCTCATACGTAGGGGCATTCCGGCAGCCCTCCAACACAGTCCCAGCCCCCTCTGGGCCTTCTGGGCGTCCCTCAGCCCCTCCTGGGCTTCCAGCCCCCTCTGGGCTTCTTGGTGCTTCCTCAGAGCAATTCTCAGCCCCCTCTGGCCTGGCTCCCACTGTCTTCTTCAGTGCCTGCCTTCTCCCGGCCCAGGGCTTGCTCCCGTCCACCTTATCATAAGGGACTGACGACTCCTGGCTGTCTGCCATCTCTCCCCCGGGGCTCAGCCTACTTACAGGTAGCAGCAGCGCCTCCCGGTCCGGCAGATCTCAGCTCCTCCCAGCAAACTCCTGACTGGCTCCAGCTACTCCTCAGCTGGCCTTTGGCTGCTGGCCTCTCACACGCACGAACGTTGCTTATCTTTATTGCTGATCTCCCATAACCTTTGGGGGTCAAAGACGTCTGGGGGTCCGGCACACTTCCCTTACGCAGCTCTGGTCTTCCCCCTGGGACCTTTGACTCAGCAGAGCGTAAAACACAGCGGAACAGAAGCAGGAACGTTCTTCGTGCGAAGGCAATAATTCAGGCTGAATGCAGCAGACTCTGTATCTTAAAGTCTTTATTCCTTAGCAAAACACAATAGCAATAAATCTCCTGCCTGGCGACAGTTCGCACATGGCTGTTTCTCTCTCGGAGCAAACACGCACACTGAAAGAACACAGAGAAACCACTCCCTTCGGTGTTCTGAACCCGCCCTCAGAATGTGAGGCGTCATCACTCAGAACTCTTAACCCTGTAAGTTCTGACTCTCTCAACAAATCTTGTGTCTTCCAATACTTTGCAATCAGTATTCTTGCTGCTGTTGTTGCATACATAAAGAAAGTTCTATCCTTCTTTGGCACCAATTGGCTGACTATGCCCAGGAGAAAGGCCTCTGGTTTCTTCAGAAAGGTATATTTAAATACCTTTTTCATTTCATTATAGATTATCTCCCAGAAAGCCTTAATCTTTGGGCACGTCCACCAAAGGTGAAAGAATGTACCTTCATTTTCTTTACATTTCCAACATTTATTATCAGGCAAATGATAGATTTTTGCAAGCTTGACTGGTGTCATGTACCACCTGTATATCATTTTCATAATATTCTCTCTTAAGGCATTACATGCCGTAAATTTCATACCGGTGGTCCACAACTGTTCCCAGTCAGCCAACATAATGTTATGTCCAACATCTTGTGCCCATTTAATCATAGCAGATTTAACCGTTTCATCCTGCGTATTCCATTTTAACAGCAAGTTATACATTCTTGAAAGTATCTTAGTTTTGGGATCTAACAGTTCTGTTTCCAATTTTGATTTTTCCACCTGGAAGCCAATTTTTTTGTCCAAATTATAGGCCTCTCTTATTTGATAATAATGAAGCCAGTCTCGCACTTTATCTTTTAATTTCTCAAAGCTCTGCAATTTCAATTTGTCTCCTTCTTGTTCCAAAATCTCCCAATATTTCGGCCATTTGGCCTCCATATTGAGCTTTTTCTGAGCCTTTGCTTCCATTGGTGAGAACCACCTTGGAGTTTTATTTTCAAGTAGATCTTTATCTTATCCAGACATTAAACAATGCTTTCCTGACAATATGGTTTTTAAATGCCTTATGTGCTTTAAACTTGTTGTACCACAAATATGCATGCCACCCAAAAACATTATTAAAACCTTCTAAGTCCAAAATGTCTGTGTTCTCAAGAAGCAGCCAATCTTTCAACCAGCAGAATGCTGCTGATTCATAGTAAAGTTTAAGGTCTGGCAGGGCAAATCCACCTCTTTCCTTTGCATCAGTTAATATTTTAAATTTTATTCTGGGCTTCTTGCCCTGCCAGACAAATCAAGAAATATCTCTCTGCCACTTCTTGAAACAGTCCATCTTGTCCAAAATTTGCAATGATTGAAACAAAAATAACATTTTTGGCAATACATTCATCTTTATAGCTGCAATTCGACCCAACAAGGAAAGCTTCAAATTTGACCATACTTCTAAGTCTTTTTTCACTTCTGTCCAACATTTCTCATAGTTATCTTTAAATAAGTTTAAGTTCTTAGCAGTCATATTAACCCCCAGATATTTTACTTTCTTAACTAATGTTAAACCTGTCTCCTTCTGAAACCTCTCTTTCTCAATCGGTGTTAAATTTTTCTCAAGAACTTTAGTTTTTGACTTGTTCAGCTTAAATCCTGCCACATGACCAAATTCTTGAATCAGTTCTAATACTCTTTTCGTACTAGATTCTGGCTCCTGTAACGTCAAAACTAGGTCATCTGCAAAAGCTTTCAGTTTGTATTGTTTGGCTCCAACCTGAATACCTTTAATCAGACGGTCCCTTCTAATCATATTTAACAAAACCTCCAGGACCGAAATAAAAAGCAATGGGGAAATTGGGCAGCCTTGTCGTGTCCCTTTCTCTATCTTAAATTCCTCTGTCATCACCTTATTAACTATTAGTTTAGCCTTTTGTTCTGAGTAAATTGCACTTATACCATTTTCAAACCCTTGACCAACCCCCATCCCCTGAAGATTTTTCTTCATAAAATTCCAAGAAATATTGTCAAAGGCTTTCTCCGCATCTATGAAAATTAAAACTGCTTTGGTATTGATGTTCACTTGCAACTTCTCCAAAATGTTAATTATATTCCTCGTGTTATCAGACAAGTGTCTACCAGGGAGAAAGCCGGCTTGGTCCTTATGTATCTCTTCCACTAATACCTTTTTCAATCTACTAGCCAAGATATCAGCAAATATTTTGTAATCCACATTGAGCAGGGATATGGGGCGGTAGTTCTTAAGTTGTGTCTTTTCAGACTCCGTTTTCGGTATAAGCGTAATATAAGCTTCCTTCCACGACTCTGGCGCTTTTTCCCCCTCCAAAATTTCATTACAAACCTCCTTTAGTGGTTGAATTAACCAATCTTTCAAAGATCTATAGTATTTTGAGGTTAAGCCATCCGGCCCTGGAGATTTACCCAACTGCATATTCTGAATGGCACCTTCTACCTCCTGTTCTGTAATTTTGTGGTTCAACATTATCTTGTTTTCTTGAGAGATTTTTTGTAGTCCATTTGTTTTTAAAAATTGGTCTATATCAAACTCTTTCTGTGGCCCTTGTGTATATAACTGTTTAAAATACCTCTGGAAGCATTTTCTAATTTCCACTGGATTCTGAATGTTCTTTCCTTCCACTTCCAAATTAGTAATAGTATTGAGCTTTTGTCTTTTTTTCATTTGCCAAGCTAACAATTTTCCACATTTATTAGCCGATTCAAATGTCCTTTGTCTCATTTGTTTGATTTTCCATTCAGTTTCCTGATTCATCATCTTCGTATATTGCACTTGATATAACTTTATGTCTCTCAGAATCTCTTCACAACTCCCTGTCTTTAATTCCTCTCCTCTCCAATGGGCACATTGGCTTGGCTTGGCTCCCCAATCAAAATGCTGTCTGTCAAGAATAATAAGCTTCAGAAGGCCATAGGATGCCAAGATTCCCACAGTCGCCACACTGTGAGAAGCAGACGGCAATCTGCTAAATGGGGGAAAGCCTAGATTCAGTCTTTCTTCAAGGCATCCTCAAAGAGTCAGCCACCTGTTTCTAATGCTGAGGGCCATGACGTTGACTGCAGAGATGCCATGGCTGTGAAGAAAAAGCCTCCACAGCATTGCATTGGTGCATTTATTTATTTATTTAGGAGAAAAGTATAATGGCACTGTAATAAAATTTCCACACACACAATATTGTGCAGCCTCTTACCTGGCCTTGGTTGGAAATTCTAAGAACCCCCCCCCCCAAGTTATTTATTTTGTTTCTGGTCAATAACAATGTAATGTTATGCGTCTGTTTTCAGCACTTAGGCTAGTGAACAGCTCAAAGGAATAAAGAATCACTGCTAGCTATTTTTGCTTACCAGCTAGCACCAGAAAATTCAAATATCTGCACCTGATCATGTCCACAGACCACTTACGCAAGCATCGTTTCTTCAATGTCTTAGGAATAAAACTGAGGGCAGTTCTAGCATATGCTTCATGAAGATTCATATTAATCATTTTAGAGATCTATTCTAGGGATGCTTGAGGAATTCAATTTCCCTGAACTGACCAGATCAGCACCTCCCACATTATTATGCAAACATCATTTGGATTCTGCAGCTCTCTGAATTTTATAATACAGTAATCAGCTGGGGAAAAAATGTACCAAAATGTGTTTTAAAATGAGTGTGGTAGAATAAAATACATCTAGAAATGCATCGACTGGGATAAAATAGCTATTTAAATGTACATTTGTGTGCAAACTTTTTTTAAAAAATCACAGATTAACATGGAAACAAAATGAAATAGATATGAATGAATACATGTGAAATTGACACAGACCGCAAATAGGCCGATCTGTTCATCCCTAGGCTCTTCTGCAATACATATGTATCTTTCCCCTCAATGTCATGATAATTAAACTCTGACAGGAAAGGATATTTTAAGGGACTAGCCAATACTTGCTTTGAACGCCACTTTGTTGAAAGAAGTTGCTGTCTCTGAAAAATTGATTCTGTTGTCCAATTATGTTGACATTGGGTTGGCAGGCAGCGCATTCTTGGGTTCATTTTGTATTTGCTATCTTTTAGCTTCTCTTTTCCTTGAGTTATGGGCTATACTGGTAGAATCCAAAAAGAAAAGGGACACTGGGACAGATCCAGATGAAGTTAGCTGCACTTACGTCCCACCGAAATCAATGTATAACATTAGTTGCAATTCAACTTCAATGCTGCTGATTTCAAGGGGAACTAATTGCAGTCGACTAAGTCTAGATCCAATCCATTCTTTCTCTGGGTGGCATCATTAAACAGATAAGTGCCAATGAGAAGGAACCTGTGGACAATTGACCCTCCTAAGATAGGTAAGCAGCTTCCTATCACTGAAATGAAGCTCTTCCCACTTCCCTCTCTCCCCCTGTGTTTGTCATAGGAAAACATGGAGAAAGAATACAGGGATATGCCAAAGTGCATAGCAGCTTCTGGAACTTGGAATGCATAAAAATAGTAGATGGGAAATTGTAAGCAACATAAAGAGGAGCCTTCTGGATCAGTCCAAAGATCCATCTAGAACAGCATTCTGTTCTCACAATGGCCAACTAGAAGCCTGTAGGAACTGCATGAATCGGTATTCAGAAGCATGCTGCCTCTGACTGTGGAGCCACAACATTACAATCATGGCTAGTATTTTATTTTAAAGCCATCCATGTTGGCGACTACCCATACCTCTTGTGGGAGCGAATTACGTAACTGAACAATGTACCGTGTGAATAATTATTTCCTTTTGTCTCCCTCGACTCTTCCAACAAATCAGCTTCATTGGATCTCCCTGAGTTCTAGTATTATGGATCTGGGAGAGAGAAGAAACTCCTCAACCCTCTTTCTCTACTAAACAGGATAGTGGTTGCTTGCAATCCTCATGCATGACCTCCACTTCACCTTTGCACTATAGAGGCATGGTTGATATTCTCATTTGAAAGACAAAAAGCATCATAAATAGTATAAACAGATACAAATTAAATTTCCTCTAGAGAATTAGTTCCTCCAGCATCACTAAAGCCAGGAAGCATTAGGTTCGAATAGGCAGCAGTGACTGCCAGGAAACAGGGATTGACTGATTTTCTGCCGCATTACCTGGAAGGATTTGATTTCCTCATTATCAATCTGTTGAGGTAAATATATTATTCATCCATTAGCCTGTTTCTTCCATACAAAGGAACTTGCCTGCAAGGAAGATTCTTCTTCAGTGGCCTACATATGATCAAATACAAGCCATCTCACTTGCTTGGGAAGGACCATGGCTCGGTGCTAATGTACCTGCTTTGCATGCCAAAAAATTCCAGGGTCAATTTCTGTCATCTCCAGATCAGTCTGGGGTTGTCTGGCACCCTCTTTAACACCCTGGATAACTAATGTCAGTCCCTGTAAGCCAGGCATGGGGAACCTCTGGGCTCTTTAAAGGTAAAGGGACCCCTGACCGTTAGGTCCAGTCGCAGACGACTCGGGGGTTGCAGCGCTCATGTGGCCAGCATGACTAAGCTGCTTCTGGCGAACCAGAGCAGCGCACGGAAATGCCGTTTACCTTCCCGCCGGAGCGGTACCTATTTATCTACTTGCACTTTGACGTGCTTTCGAACTGCTAGGTTGGCAGGAGCAGGGACCAAGCAACGGGAGCTCACCCCGTCAAGGGGATTCAAACTGCCGACCTTCTGATCAGCAAGCCCTAGGCTCTGTGGTTTAGACCACAGTGCCACCTGCATCCCTTCTGGGCTCTTTAGGGGGGACTATTTAGGGAGGGACTATTTAGCTCAGCACAGCTCCCATGAGGCTGTTTCCACAAAGCTAGGCTCACTTGCCTCATCAAATGTGACATCAGGTGAGGGCCAAGTAGAGACATGGCTGCCGGTGCACAGCTGGCATCCTTAAAGTGTGTTCTTGATTGGGTATCAGCAAGGGAGGTTTGCTACCACTGCCAATCAGCAGACAGATGGTAAGAGCAAGTCACCCGGGATTGGCTGTGCTAAAGAATAATAGAATCATAGAATCATAGAATCATAGAGTTGGAAGAGACCACAAGGGCCATCGAGTCCAACCCCCTGCCAAGCAGGAAACACCATCAGAGCACTCCTGACATATGGTTGTCAAGCCTCTGCTTAAAGACCTCCAAAGAAGGAGACTCCACCACACTCCTTGGCAGCAAATTCCACTGTCGAACAGCTCTTACTGTCAGGAAGTTCTTCCTAATGTTTAGGTGGAATCTTCTTTCTTGTAGTTTGGATCCATTGCTCCGTGTCCGCTTCTCTGGAGCAGCAGAAAACAACCTTTCTCCCTCCTCTATGTGACATCCTTTTATATATTTGAACATGGCTATCATATCACCCCTTAACCTCCTCTTCTCCAGGCTAAACATGCCCAGCTCCCTTAGCCGTTCCTCATAAGGCATCGTTTAAATAAAGGTACTTCCATAGCTCAGCTGATCCTGGCAGAAAGCAGAGCTTGAAGTCAGTGACTGTCGGATGGTAGGAACGGACTTCAAGACTGCCGGGGTTAGCTGTGCTACTGAGTTGATTGACTGCATTTATATCCCTCCTTTTTCTCCAAGAGGCTAAAGGTGGTGTACATGGATCCCCTCTGTCCTCATTTAATCCCCACAACAACCCTGTTAGTCTCAAAGGCTGTGACTGGCCCAAGGTCAGCCAGTGAACTTCATAGCTGAGTCGGCATTTAGACATGCTCTCCCAGGTCCTAGACTGACACTCTAACCACCACACCACACTGTCAAGGAGCTCAACAGTGCAGCCACCCTCTACGGAAAGTTTCAAGCCTCATGTCAAGCCATGCTTGGCTTGGCTCGGTTTTTCCTTTGTAGTACAGGTTGCTACAAAGGAGAAATGGGTCTCCTTGTGCCCTGCTCACCTGTCAAAACAGCCCCCCAAAGGAGGAGAGTAAGAGGGAGCTGAATGAGTCAATTCTAGATGAGTCCATTCCTCCTCCTTCCACTGTTCTGGACTGGTCAACTCATCTTAAAGTGCTCTGACAAGATTCCGAAAATATTAACTACCCAACAAGCCTGGCTCAAGAACTGGCCTTAGCTGAGAAATCCTATAAGGCAAATATAACTGATATAACGACCCAGAGGCCACCTTCTTAGCTTGGAAAAAAACTTTCAAAGTCCACTGGTTACTTCCAAATGTACTCAAACAGAGGAGATGGTTATGTTCAGGACCAGTTCCACTTGATATGCACAGACCTCTCCGGCATGAAAAAATTTCTAATGATAACAAATGGGCTACTTCTGACTCTAGTGGAAAATTTTACACCTCAGGAAAGAGGCACAGAGCCAAATGACACTGGCCAAATGAAGAACCTACCCGAACCAGCAGATATGAATCACCCAGTAATCAGCAAGAAGTCACAAAAACAAAAACCAGAAGCAAAGAAAAAGCAAAGCAAAAATATAAAAATACTAAGGAAATCGAAGATAACCCATCATGCTTGCAAACAAAACAGCCCCTGAGTTTGAGGGGGGCCAGGATCTAGCCAGATCTACCCTGCTGTAGACAATACTGAGCAAGATGGACCAATGATCTGACTCAGACAGATTTTTTGGGGGGAGGCCCCCCCATAACCTAAGAAATTAATGAATGTCAGAATCTAGTTAATATTTTATATACTGAAGGGAAATTGCAGTCTGCAGCAGTTCTCCCAGGTGTAGCCCATGCAAACCAGCCTGACTGGACTGGTTGAATGTAGGCCATTATGAAACAAAAGTCAGGCAAATACACGTCAAAGAAAGTGTTTTGCATCTGGGCAAAATAGGGGTTGCTGAGGTGACAGGAAGGGGGCAGGATGTGCTGAGAGGAAAAATATGCCTGTCAGGTGGGATAGCAGGTGGATGGGAGGAGTTGCTTGGAGCAAGGGTTTGCTTGAAAGGAGGAGAAGAAAGGCCACAACCATATTGGCTGCTGGCTGAAGAGCTGGCAACCCAAAGACTGGAGAACATGTCTGGATGCTTTAGATTCAAGCTGGCTGTGAAGCCATGAGAGAGGCAGGGAGAAACCCTCTAGAGATGGCAATGCTGTAACTTCTGCACTCCCTCCACCTACACTCAGGTTGTATATATGTGAATAAACTTTAAGTCACTGAAGTCTCTGCTGCTCCTTCATTTCCACAAAAAAAAAAAAAAAAAACAAGGCCAAGACCCCTGGAATCTCATGCATTGCTTGGCTTGTAACAAACACTATGTTGCTTAATGTCAAATATGAAGATGATTCAATTTCTTTCCAAGAGAAATTATTGCTTGTCATAATATTAAAACTGCACTTTGTATGCAACAAAGACAAGACCTTCTTACACGTCGCCCTAAATAAACTTGATGGACTATGGAGAGATAAAGAGACAGATAGCTACCAAGTTAGCACAATGGACATGGTGCGTGGTTTTCACAGTGTTTACGTTCATAAATTCTTCCAAATCTAATTCTGAAGAAGGCCTGAAAAGAAGATAGTAAATATTAAAGCAGCTTGTTACTCTTCTCTAGGGGCCAAAATCATATAGCTTAAAAATGTTTTATTTATCAGACAATAATGCAAGATGTTATTTACTAGTATACGGGATGTACAATTTATGCAACAAAGCATGAACATTTAAAAACCTGTTCACGGTTTCCCTCAGTGTAATAATTAAAAAGACAGATGGAATCAGATGTATGAGGCGAGAGAACATCTAAAGAAGAGGCACAAGGGCAGCTTAGTTTGCTTTGAATGAATCTTCTTTATACACTGATGAGAGAGAAAGGGCATAGATCTATGCCAAGAGAAGGAGCTCCCCTGTGAGGAAAGGCTGAAGAATGTGGGATTTTTTAGATTAGAGAAAAGGGAACTAAGAGGCAACATGACAGAAGTCTATAAAAGTCTGCATGGCATAGAGAAAGTGGACAGCGAAAAGTTTCTCTCATAACACTAGAACTTGTGAAAAACATCAACAATAACAACAACAATAATAATAATTTTTAAAAAATTTTGCCCATCTGAGTGGGTTGCCCCAGCCACTCTGGGTGGCTCCCAACAGAATATTAAAACACAATAAAATATCAAACTTTTTTTAAAAATACCCATGAACTCTTGAAACTGAATGTTAGAAGATTCAGAACAGATAGAAAGAAGTACTTAATCATGCAGCAGATAGTTAAACTCTGAAACTTGCTCACACAGGTGGCCGTGATGGCCACCGACATGGAAGGCTTAGATGAATTACTGGAGGAAAAGACTATCAATGGCTGCTAGTCTTGGTGGCTAAATGCAACCTCCATACCAGTTCCTGGAGGACAACAGGGGGAGAGGGATGTTGTCCTCTTCTTCTGCTTGTGGGTTTTCCATAGTTGGTCACTGACGGATGCTGGACATGATGACTGTGTTCTATATCCACTGCTAAAGGCAATGTGCCCCTGAATGTGATTGCTGTGTCAAAATATGTCCAAAGTTTTTTTGTTTTTTTAAATACATATTTAAAGGCCTATTTGTATTTAAATTCAGTGGTACCTCGGGTTAAGTACTTAATTCGTTCCGGAGGTCCCTTCTTAACCTGAAACTGTTCTTAACCCGAAGCACCACTTTAGCTAATGGGGCCTCCTACTGCCGCCGCGCCACCGGAGCCCGATTTCTGTTCTTATCCTGAAGCAAAGTTCTTAACCTGAAGCACTATTTCTGGGTTAGCAGAGTGTGTAACCTGAAGCGTATGTAACCTGAAGCGTATGTAACCTGAGGTACCACTCTATGTATTTTTGAATATATTTTGGCACAAAATGGTATGATAATAAACACACATATAATTGATTTTATTTCATAAAATTTGTAACTGCTTTATTATAAAACAAACAAACCTCAAAGTGGTTTACAAAGCAGTTTCTCTCTCTCTCTCTCTCTCTCTCTCTCTCTCTCTCTCTCACACACACACACACACACACACATACCCCACAGACTGATGTGGAAACTGGGTAGTACAGATGTATTAGCACATGCAAAACTTACATGGACCTGATATAGACAGATCCATTAATCTACCCTTACTTATCAACACAACAATTTCAATATGCCATGCGCACTGACTCTTGGTCATGTGACTTGGCCCTTGGATATATTTGAAATCTGTCATAATAGAGACAACTTGTGGCAATGAATAAGAAAAGAAATGCAGACCTCATCCCAACATTTACCGTTCTTCTGAACGATTTTCAAACATCTGTGCCTAGTTGAAAGACTGAAATGCAGTTGTATATGACTGTCTAGATAAATACCCAAAGCTAAAAGCTGGCATGCTATAGGAGATCTGTCATGTATACTTAGGAGCTGTTATTTATTTATTTATTTAAGGAAACTACAGTGGTACTTCGGGTTACAAAAGCTTCAGGTTACAAACACTTCAGGTTACAAACTCTGCTAACCTGGAAGTAGTACCTCGGGTTGAGAACTTTGCCCCAGGATGAGAACAGAAATTGTGTGGTGGCGGCACGGCGGCAGTGGGAGGCCCCATTAGCGAAAGCGTGCCTCAAGTTAAGAACGGTTTCGGGTTAAGAACGGACCTCCAGAACGAATTAAGTTCGTAACCTGAGTTACCACCGTACAGCAAAGTGACTATTAAGCTGTGACACGGAGAAATGAGTACAGCATGACATCAGTCTGGACTTTCGTATCTACTCAGGAGTACCACTAGCAAGCTCATGAGACTGAAATTAAATCTTCTTCCCACCCCCGCCATTACCTTTGGCGAGAAAGACTGATTGATTGCTCATGATTGCCAGTTTTCTGGCATATCAGGAAATGAGAAGCGGACAGTTAAGAGCTGATTCATTTTAAAACAAATGATTTTATGAGCTATTTTGTCATGTTTGAAAGCATGTGCATGTTGCTCACATGAAGAGCCCAGAAGGGGTGTAACACAGTCACGAACGATGTGCTTTGCAAGTGAAAAGACCCATGTTCAGTCTGCAGCATTTTCAACGAATACATTGATATCGGATACCAAAGCTGGAAAAGACCTTTGCATGAGATCCTAGAAAGTTGCAGCAAACTAGAGCAGACCTTTTTTTTTTTCCTTTTTCTTTTTCTGCTTAGTGGACTAATGGTCAATATAAAGGAGCTTCTTATTCTCTGAAGCCATTGGGACAGGCATAGCCAATGTGATGCCTCCCAGTTCTTGTTGAACTCCAGATTCCAGCTGCTCCAGCAATCATGGCCAATGGCCAGGGATGATGGGAGTTCAAATCCAGAAATGACTTGAGGACACCAGTTTAGGTATTCCTGCATCCCTTTCCCACCCTGATCTGGCCACAGTGATCCATGTGATGGTCAACTCCAGGCTTAATTACTGTGATTCGCTCTACGCGGGGCTGCCCTTGAAGTTGTCCCAGAAACTCCAGCGGGTAAAGAATGCCACGGCGAGGCTCCTTACAGGGTCCTCGCCGTGGGACCACATTCATCCAGTGCTTTTCCAGCTGCACTGGCTCCCAGTGGAGTACAGGGTCAGGTTTAAGGTGCTGGTTTTGACCTTTAAAGCCCTTTGCGGCCTAGGACCCTCATACCTATGGGACCGCCTCTCCTGGTATGTCCCACGGAGGACTTTAAGGTCCATAAATAGCAACACTAGAGGTCCTGGGCCCTAAGGAAGTCAGATTAGCCTCAACCAGGGCCAGGGCCTTTTCAACACTGGCTCTAGCCTGGTGGAACGCTCTGTCTCATGAGACCAGGGCCCTGTGGGATCTGATTTCTTTCCGCAGGGCCTGTAAGACAAAGTTGTTCCGCCTGGCCTTTGGCTTGAATCAGCCTGATCCCCTCCCCCTATTTCCTTTTCCTTCTGTGATGGAACCCCTATTTGGGGACTTCCCTGGCTTTTTTCTGGCCCACGTAGGACCAGTCTGGATAGTTGGCCTTGGTGAAGATTCAATGTTTTCTCCCACCAAACAGTTTTTGATCTGGGCTTCCACTAAAATGAGGCTGCATTTTAAGTTGTATTTTAATCCTGTTTTTAAGTTGTATTTTAATTGTTTTTATACCTGATGTTAGCCGCCCTGAGCCTGATCTTGGCTAGGGAGGGCAGGGTGTAAATAAAATTTATTATTATTATTATTATTATTATTATTATTATTATTATTAGGACACCAGGCATTTCATTTGAACATGTTTTTGTTACAAATAGTCAGTTTTTAAGATTTACAAGTTGTAGTTGTACAAGATTTATTCCCAACCTCCGCTGCTACACTCTCACCAATAGCATCACCTACCTGCAACAGTTAAAACAGCAGATGAAGTCCAATATTAGTCATACTCAGAGTGGATCCATTGAAATGAATGGACTTACCCATTGATTTCAGTGGCTCTACTAAGAATATGACTGTTAGGTATCAACCAACCTATTTTATAAACTACTTTAAAGGGAAATGTAAAAAAGAGAAAATAAATATTTTGAAGAAGGTAGGTTTCCATTTGATTTATTAATTTCATTGTACATGCATTGTTAAAAAACAATTAAGCAAATATGATCATACCCTTTCCTATCTGAAATGTTTTAGCACAGTAACCCTGGATTTACTACAGCTGTCCTCATTTCCTTTCATGCCAAGTTAATCAGATTCAACAGCCATTCCTATAAAATATGCCACATAAGGATGTATAGCTTTTGTTTCTTTATTTCCATGAATATGTCTGCTACTCTACCCCATGGCTATCTATAGAAAATTCAGAGTGCCTCGGATATTCACTGAGTTTCCAAAAAAATAAATAAAAACCCTTCTGCATATGTGTACAATTTCCTCCAGCCTGACTCTGACAAAAGCTGTTTTTCCCTTTTCTCAATTGCTTGCACAAAAGTTTTCTCAATGCATGCAGACACTGGCTCTAGAAAGTTCAGCACTTATGCATTATGTAGGTATGTCAGTCTAGAGAAAACCCTTCATGGCAGAAATGAAAAAAAGTTGTGAAATCTGTTGTCAGCTCAACCTCTGCTGAAAAGAGTCTCTCACTCAAGCTTCTCACTTTCAGCCTTTGTAGTGAGATGACATGATACTGGGCACAACAATAAAGGATCTGCATACTCCAGGTATGTAAGTGTATCATGCTTCTAGTCATTGAATTGCTGCTGCAATGTGAAAATAGGAACGTTACATTCCTGGGAGCGTCACTCTGAAAGACACTGCTAAGATATCTTGGGAGGGACAGAAAAGCTAATATGCAATGAACATGGCTGTCAACTTTTCCCTTTTCTTGCGAGGAATATTATTCGGAATAAGGGAATTTCCCTTTAAAAAAGGGAAAAGTTGACAGCTATGGCAACGAAAGGTTTCTATTCTACAGTTTTTTTTGGGGGGGGGGCTACATCACCTTGGGAACCTAGTCAATGCCAAGAACACAAAACGAAATAGAAAATGAATGTCATCTATAGGGCTGATTAGCAATGCAACTGCATTGTACCATTTTGGACAGTATCTTGGCCTCAACTAAGTGTTTCCATTTGTTGACTTTTCCTGGATTTCTCATGATAGACAAATGAAATGACAGCTCAGTCATTTCTCCTCCTCGCTAGCTCCACTCCACCTGCGCTGGGCTAGCTATTAAATGAAATGAAGTGGGTTGGGTTGGTCAGAAGGTTCCAGAGAGGATGCCATTTTCTACCTCAGACTGTTGACAAAATGTGCATAGGAGCAGCTACTATTTTAGATTCCAGACTGCGGTGCTGAAAATGCCTGATGTTTAAGATTACGTACCCAAAGATGCAATGAGGTGTGCTTTTGCAACGTACACAGACACATAAGAGCATAAGAAGAGACTGCTGGATCAGACCAATGGCGACCTGTTCTCACAGTGGCCCACCAGATGCCTGTCAGAAACCTGTAAACAGGGGGCAAGCACAAGAGTACTCTTCCCTCTTGTGCCTTCCAGGAACTGGTATTCGGAAGTATTATTGTCTCCAGCTGTGGCAGCTGTGGACACACTCTTGCCATAATCCAATATAGAGTATAGCACACCAAAACCCATGGACTTCAGGTAGCATAAGCATGCTTAAATCTGTGCCGAGATTTGATGTCTGTGTATGCTCTTTTCTCTCTTATTCTTCATTCCTCCCCAAATCCATTTCCATTGGTAAGTCCTTTACCAGACTTAAACTCACTTGCTTAGTACACAATCACATGTGGGGTTGTTATAACATGTATTCAGTCACTCTACTGAAGTCCAAAATGACTCCTTAAACAGAAAGACCTGGAAATATGGACTAGGTAGGAGGAATTTTCATAAGATGGTCATGCAGCTGGTAGAAAAACTGGAACCAAAATGTTCTAAAAAGAGCTTCTTCTTGTTGTTCTTGTGTTGCTATGATATATATTTAAAATTAATACAGATTATAAATTCTAACGTTTCCCCTTGGTGATCATGTAACTTGAGTGAATGTTTGGTGCTGGATTTGATGAGTGTGCCCTCTGCAAATAGGGGCTGGCAAATCCGTAGATATCAGTTTCTGTCAATTTCTCTCTCTTTTCTAATCTTTGATTTAGATCTGCACATTACCACAGCACTTTGTGGGTTTTTAATTTATTTTTAAATCCTCATGAAAATTCACGAGCATTTTAGTGTGAATTTCCTAATATACACGTTCAGATGCAATTCTGCCAAGTATATTGCATTTTTTTGGTAAATTATATCCACTGTTATGTGCATTTTTATGCATTTCCCACCGCAGCATATGTATTTTTCCCGCAGATGGTTTGGCTGGAGAACTGCATTGCAGATTTTGAAGGATGACTGTGTTTCGGTTCATGTATTGTTTTAGAAAGTGTGAATTGGGCATCTGCAACTGAGTAGCAGAGAAAAAGGATCTGTCTCATTTGGTGCGTGAGTGTCAAGAAAGCTCTTACGCCACACCATTCTGTATTCCATTTACTCCTGAATGTAATGGGTGAAAGTCATTTTAGAAATACTTTAGAGTCATAAAATCTCACCGCTACTATTTATGATAACCTCATTCCTTGGTGATTGAGTTAACCATCCACAGCTCATGGCTCTAGGAGTGATGGAGAAAAACATCTACTGCTAGCGCATTTTGTATTGCTCCTGAAATTACAGAGGCTGTTATTTCTACAAATCAGAAAGCTGCAGTAAGGTGGTCAAACCAAATGTAGTCTGTGAAGGCTAGCATTTCATGCGATATATCTCATAGTCTTATATCCCTTCTGTCCTGCGATGAAAGGAAAGGACTTCTAGCCCTGATGAGTACTAATAACAGAGTGAACAATCAAGAGAGACCACAATTTCTGTCAGGACAAAATAATTGGAATTGTTCCGTACTTCACATGAAAGTCTATAAAATGATGATGAGTACATCCAGCTAATTAGAATAGTGATAAAATGCTGAGGCATACTGCGACTTGGGTGTATTATTATTATTATTATTCCACCCTATACCTGGAGTTCTCAGGTGTATATCTGTCAACGAAATCAAAACTATAAACGTAGGCCTAGGCTAGGGATATATGGGTCATTCTGTTTCCATTCTTGGTCAAGTTTGCATAAATTAGTTATGGACTGCACTGAGGGAGACTGCACTGAGGAGGAATGTTGGGGGCCACTGCCTGCCCCCCGATCCTGAATCTTCCCAAGAGTAGGAGGACAGTATAGAGTTAGAACAGTGGTTTGCGGAGGGGCATATTTCAGAAGGCAGAAGCTGGGAAATACTGGATGGGAAACAGCTAGCAGAAGAAACACTAGAAGAGAGAGGGTTAACAGATTCACAATCTCTGGACAGCATTCAACCCCGCTTCCCCAAAGACACGGAGAGCTCAGAGAGTGTTAGAACAGAAAGCACAGAGGGTACAAGCTCAGATTATAAAACGTAGGATTGATGCAGATTAATAGGGACGGGGGGGGGGGTAAGACTTAATTGGGAGCACCGCCATTCTAGAGAGACGCTTCCTTTTGTATATTTTGGGAAATATGTATATTAGGCAAAAGCGCAAAGAAAAATCTGTTTGCTGGGAGAAATTAACACTAAAGTGCAGGTGAATTTTCATTAGGACCTTTTAAAAAAATAATAAAGAAATTACAAACTGATATGTAAATGTGGAGGGCTGAATATAAGACTGGAAAAACGAGAAAACAAAATTGGTAGATTTGCCCATCCCAACTTATGTGTGATTTAATAGGGAACCTTAATATACATTTATTTTCAGATATCAATATAAGAAGAGCTGTGCAACTAATCTGTTTCATATGCATGGGTATCTTAAATTAAGACCCACTTTTCATCACTTTCAACTATCTGCCAAAATAATGACAAAATATTATGCTGATGTACTGCTCTGCATCCCATGATCTGAACAATACATAAGGAGATGCCCTTTGGGAATTTCAACTGCTTGTCACAAAAACCAGCAACCAAACTCTGCAGCTGGCAAACAGCGGTTAGGGATATTGATTAGATGGCAGACATCCCTTTTGCAGTTACTCCTAGAACTCTGCCAGTCTTGCTAATTCACTATGTGGATTGTGATGTTGTAGATCAATAGTACGAATTTGGGGTTCCATGAGATCAGGAAGCTCAAAAGCAAACTGGGGAGAAGCACTGCTCTCTCTGCATTGATATAAAAAGGTACCCCTGACAGTTAAGTCCAGTAGTGAAGTAGTTAAGTCCAGGGTTGCGGCGCTCATCTCACTTTACAGGCCGAGGGAGCCGGCGTTTGTCCACAGACAGTTTTTTCCAGGTCATGTGGCCAGCATGACTAAGCCGCTTCTGGTGCAACGGAACACTGACATCAGAGCAGTGCACAGAAACGCCACTTACCTTCCTGCTGGAGCGATACCTATTAATCTACTTGCACCTTTTTAAGAGTGCCTTTGAACTGCTAGGATGGCAGGAGCTGGGACAGAGCAATGGGAGCTCACCCTGTCGTGGGGATTTGAACCGTCAACCTTTTAATCGGCAAGCCCTAGGCTCAGTGGTTTAGACCACAGCGCCACCCACGTCCCCTGCATTGATATACCCAGTCTGTGAAATGTGGTTCCAGTTCCCTCCATAACAGGGCTGCTCTCTGGATCAGCACATCATTCCACATTCAGTGAGGGGGCTTAGATTCTCCAGCAGTGCAGGTCACATTGATCACATACTTCAGAGTGCTGATGTCATTATTCTCAAAACGTTGCCTACCTGACTGCAATTCAAAACATAGACGCACAGGCTACCTACTCGAGGAGCCCATTTACATCTCAGCAACCGAAACAAAGTGGTACCTACAGCAGTGCCGATGAAAGCTCTCTTGATTTAATTACTTTAAACAACATAAAAAAGAGAAAGTGCTCGAGAAAGTGCTGTATTATACATGCATTCTCTGCATATCTCCCCGAGTTCGCTCCATCCAAGTACTGCCTTTGGCTGACCTACACAGAAATATTTTACTCCCGTTGAGTGTGCAGAGACAGAAAAATAAGTAGGAATCTGGATATGCCTTTTTTTTTTTGCAACAATGAAAACTGTCAGCTAAAATCCAGCTGTAGATATTAAATTTGCATTTTTTTGCCTTTACTAGAGTTGAACTAAAGGGCAAAGAGAGCCCAGCATGATATCCCTCACCACAGCTGAGCTTGCAGAGGTGCCAGAAAGTGTGTGTACATGGGGAAGTATCATCCGGTGACTTATATACCCATGGAGCAAAATTGCTCTGGAAGTCACAGGGAGAAATAAATATGGAAAGTCACATTGCCATTTTCAGCTGCCACTTTCCCCTTCGCAGCGACACTCTAAATGTGATGCTGACATTGTTTGTAATAAGTTATGCTCGGAATGAGATATCTCCTTTCTCAAAACAACACAGGGTCAGCTGAGTAGCAGAATGATAAATATCTAGGCAGGTGGTTTTTTAAAAAAGTTATTTAGGGCAAAGTGCAGTGCTATTTTATTTGACACTCTGTTTGCTGGCTGGGTAAATGGTAAGGCTGAGTAATTTGTTGCTTCCTGTTGAAGGCACCAGTTTACCTCCTCATTAAACAGCCTTCCTGGCCTTAAATAGTGGCATTATGTAGCAAATGGAATTGGGGCAGTGGAAGGAAAGGAAGCACAGAAGGAAGCTGCAGTCATCAGCAAGTACCGTAATAAATGAATCACAAAGGAAGATAAATCTGCATGGTGGGGAGGGGTTAGGCAAAAGAACAGTGGTCTGTGAGCCACACGCATTCATACCATAGAGCAGAATTACCATATTTCCCTGTGTATAAGACTAAAAAATAATGTAAAAAATTAGGAGGTGTCTTATACATGGATATATCTCCCCCTCCATTTTCTTAAATCTGAGTCCCCAAATATAGGGGGTGTCTTATTCATGGGGACGTCTTATAGACGGAAAAATACGGTACTGCTTTCTTTATGCTGCACCAACAACATTTTTGGCAGAGACACTCGAAACATCAACCCTGCATGGATTTCCAATTCATTTTAGGATGCGTTGCAACATGTTGGTTTTACCTATACAAATTGGGAGATAGCTATCTGCTGGCTATGAAATTGTCCTTTTCCTAAGAAGCTGCATCAGAAGCCCATATCCAAGAGAGATTCAGAGACAAAGCCTTTTCAGTAGTGGCACCCCAAGGGAGGAGTGCTTTTCTCAGGCACACTTTGACGCTTTGTTGTCACTTTTGGCACCAGGAGGATGGGTTTATTCCCCAGGGCTTGCAAGTTTATTGTTCCTGTTTTTACTGCTAGTATGAATCTGTATAAACTTTTTATCATTGGGAGCTGCTATAGGCTTAGCCCATTTCTTAGCAACTCAAGCAGTGGCATCTCTCTGTCAAGTTCCTTGCTGCTCTTTACAGGTGTGTAGTTCAGAATTTTAATTAGTCAAACAAGCAAGGCAAGAGCTAGTTCACTAGCCTCCAACTCTCTGGCAGGCAAAAAAAAGGAGCAAGATTCACCACCGACCTCCCTAAGCCAGGCCTGGGCAGATTTATTTACTTAAATCATTACTACCTCACTCACAGCTAAAAATAGGCATCCAAAGGAGCTTCCAGATTAAGCTGTATTTGTAAAAACAAACAAACAAAAAGCCATTTGAGCGAGGACAATACTGCCTGCATTATTGCATGGGTGAATCTAGACATTCATGGACCATGCAATGAAGAGGCTGATGACATCACAACACATAGACTTGGTTACATGATGATGTCGTTCAAGGAAAGTGATGTCAGTTAAGATAGAGAACTATATTGTTGGCATCCGTCTGTCTTGAGAGACAATGGAGTGCACCTCCAGGGGTGGTCAAATAGCTGCATTAGCAGCACCAAAGTAACCTCCCTGGGGTAAAAGTCTGGGAAGTACATATTGAGATCCTGGGCTGCTCAGACCACAAGACCCCTCCTCTCAGCCTCACTGCATGGTTGAGAGAAGGAGGCATACAAGGTGCCATCCAACTGTCTTAGGGACTCCACTCTGGATTTGTGTAGTGTTTACTCCTTAGCCTTTTCTTCTCTGGAGATATACTGCAAGGCAGCAAAGGTTTAGGATCAGAACTTTCCTTCTCCTAGATGGGCTACTTTCTCAGGGTGACAAGCCCCATCTGCCCCTCACTTCCCTCTACAGCACAGGCAGAAACTGCCTTCCTGACCGTTGGACCCACTACTGGTCTCATCCACTCAACCCACCAGAATCTGTCTTCACATGCAGGGGAAGCCCCTAATACACTGAGAATTTGAGACCCGCGGGCTACCCTCAACTGGTTTAGCCAGCCAGCCGAAGCTATTCCCAGGGGGTGGCTGCTGTCACATGCTAACAGCTTCTAGGAGCTACAGGTGAGAGCTGAGTGCAGGGTTGGGACCAAAGGTGGACAAACTACCCTAGAAGGAGTATGACGTGTCCCACACCAGAGGTACTACCCCTCCTCTAACATTTCATACATCTCAGAGAGCACAGCTGGGCAATAGAACTCATCAGGCAAACTTGTTGCAAGCAATTCCTAACCACCACCAAAAGGGGGGGGGGGGCACTTTTCAATTCAACAGAAAATATTTGAGGGCAGGGGAATGATGACATTTAACTGCTGATTTGTACTTTTGTCAAATTCAAGTCTATTTGACACAGGGCAAGGAGCTCCTTCAAATGCCATCACAATTACCAGACTATTCCTCTCTAAGACTGGCTGGGGAACCTGTTGCGCAGCTAGCACCACATTCCTTTGTGCCGGGGGGTGTATTTTCTGATGAGGGCCATAGTTTCTTATAGGCGGGAGGCAGACAAGGGGGGAAAAAAAAGATAGTCAGAGCAATGGATGTGATGTTTACCTTTCTACAGCTTTCAAGCTATGCCAAGGACAGGGGTTTCCAGACAATCACTTACTCATCCAGGCAAGCAAGAGACAATATGATGGCTCAAGGGCACACTGCAACCAAGCAAAGGACCAGTGAGGGGTGTGGCCTGTGGAATGGAGAATGGGGTGTGGCCTAGTCATGAGGGCCTGATAGAGGCCGGAAGAGCCATATTTGGCCCTGTCAGCCTGAGGTTCCCCATCTGTGCACAGTTTAAAACATAGCATATGACAGCCGCATCATCAAACTGCAGGGAGAAGGTTTTTTGTTTGTTTGTTTTTTTAAAAAAGCTTCTCAAACCATGTCAATGAAGCACGAAAAACATGTTTCCTTTTCTGCACCATAAGGAAGGCAGTAGCTAGACTGGCCCAAAGTGTGATATTCCAAGCTCTGCAGTATCTCTCACTTTACATCTCCTTCAACATAGTGAAATAATCTGAATATGCTCCTCGTCCTTTCTTTTTTGATGGACACCATCTGGTGCTTTAAAACCATAAGACAGCCCTTTGATAGGAATTAAACAGACATTTTAAAAAGAGCATGGATTTTATTTTCATGTGGAGGATTTGAAAGGCAGCACTTCTGGGTAGCATCTTGCAAACTCTGAAGGAGATAGCATTGTCTGACTGACAAGGATGAGGAATGAGTAAAAACAATTACCCTGCTAGGTACCCACCACAAAAAGCTTTCTCCACTCCCCATTAATAAATATGACAAGGGTGAATTTATTTAGACTCATAGCCTGACCTATCTCAATAACTCAGCAAACAACAAATTTGAAAACAAGTGACATAATATTCATTGAATTAAACAGAATAATCCTGTGTATGATTCCCAGGACTAAAAAGCTACCATGGAAAAAGATGAATGGAGATAGATGGATAGATAAAATCTCTTTATTGCCTAGCACTATTGATGTGCATAGGGTTTGGCAGAATACTGGAGGTAGAAGCAATCACCATCTATTATTTGACCCAAGGGAGAAAACAGAGGAAGAGGCGAGAAAGCCAGGTATTTAGGGGAAAGATATGCAATAAAATCATGCAATCCTATACCCATCTTATACCCATTTACCTTAGCATCAACTCAATGAGACTTCTGAGTAGAAGTATACTTACACATAACTGGACAGAGTTGCAGCAAGAGCATAAAAAGAGCCTTGCAAGATCAAGGCAAACACCCATCTTGTCCAGCATCCTTTACGAAAGAACCATAAGTTCACTTTGTCATCAATAACAAAAGGTTATGTAGTGTGGAGTGTGGGGGTGGGAGCAGGGCTGTCTTAAGCATATGCGGTGCCGGGGTGCAAAGATCCGCCCAGTGCCCCCCCCCAGGTTGCCCAGGCCCAAGCGCGCAGGAGGGCAGAGCCGGCTGGCCGCCTCAGCATCTTGCTGGCTCAGTTGCCCCCGAACTCGCGGCTCAGAGCCTCCCACAGCAGAAGAGCCTGCTGCGGCGCTCCAACCGATGGGTGGGCTCTTCTCCGGACTCAACTCTTGGGCCCTGGACTCTCAGCATGGCACCCCGAGAGCCTGGTGCCTGGGTGCCCCACACCCCTAGCGCCTATGGGTAAGACGGCCCGGGGTGGGAGAGGGAAACAAGAAGGAAGAAGCCAGTGAATGGAGGCAGCATGCAGGACAGCAGAGTGGCCTGCCTCAGGCAGTGGAATATCTGGTTCTTCCCTGCCCTTTATCCCCCCCTGCCCCCGTTTTCTGTGTGGAGGAAATGCCCTACCACATAAATTACAATAAACATTTGTCCTTTCACAACACTCTACTGTGTTCACATTTACTTTTATTTACATTTCGTTATCTTTAATGCAACGAGCCACTAAGAGAGATTCTTGTGCTCATTTAACCTCTGTTTCCAAAGAGGGTGGAAGATAATCTGATTCCGCCCCACCCCACCCCCCGTAAAAATGGCTTTGCTTCCCCTGAACACACTCGTAGCTCCCAGGCTTACAAGGGCAATTCTTGTTCCTAATCGTTTTCCTCATTTGGACATTTGTGGTCCCCTAAAGGTATCCTGCAGATTTCTTGTGTTGTCACCAGATGACAAAACAGAAGGTGCCTGTTTGCTAGCAAAAGCCCCTTTCAGCATTCTTGGAGGAAACAGCAGGAACCTGAGTGTGTTTAAAAAAAATGCATACAAAGAATGCACAATCATCATGGCCTATAGATAAGCACTGGATTCAAGGGAGGGATAGAATAATTGTTTCTAGAGGGAGAGTTTTTGCTCATTTTTCTGCTGCATGATTAAAATGGTCTCGGGGCAAGGTCTGAAGACACACAAAGCAGCAACTGTGCTGAAACTAAGCAGGACTATTGTTGGTCAATAACTTCCTGTATTTTGCCTTGAGTTCTACCATTAGGAAAAAGATGTGATATAAATGGAATAAACTGACTGCAGCAGTGTTATGCTGCTGGACTTCATAGAACAGGGCTTTATCTCCTGATCCAGAGAGGGGCTTGCTTTCATTAGAAAAGGCAGTCTGTGTAAGGAATCCTGATGTGGACAGTTTGGAAATGGATGGGTGATTGATGGAATCTATCAGGCCCAGTCCTATCATTAGGCAGAGTGAGAAAACCACTTCAAGTGTCAAAAGCTGGGGGCAGCCTCTTTAGCAGTTTCTCCTAAGCCCTCTGGCTATATCTTTCCATTGTAGGGCAGTGCTGTGTGTATCCTGCTCCCTGTCTTGCACCCCCACAACTAGCCTGTTTTTATCCTCAGATGTCTTGTTGCCAGTACTGAATGAGGTTAGCTTCAGCTGCAGCCCAATAGGGCTGCCTAGGGAGATGCCTCAGGCAGCAAAATGTATTGGGCTAGCCCCTAAGATCCATGGTTCCATTGTTCCTCTGTTCTTCAATTTCTGATATGCTTTTCAGTCTCTCTCTCTCACACACACCTTTGCTAGGTTTCCAAAAGAAGGCATTGGTAACAGTTGTGGATAAGACTTAGCTCTGGGTCCATGGATGACACCGGAAACTGGCTCTCAAACAAATACACATTTTTCATTAGTGGATCTTCACAGATGGGGAACCTCAGTCGCAGGGGCTGAATGTGGCCATCCAAACCTCTCTCTCTGGACCTTAGAACTCTCCCTAGGTCAAATATCCTCTATCCCAGCCAAACCCTTAAAGCCTCTGCCCCCCCATCCCCAAGTGTTTTTGCCTGGCCAGAATGTCTCCTTGAATTTCGATGCCTCTTGCCTGTCTGGATGGTGGATACACGGGGTGTGTGTGTGGTTGGGTGGGTGCACGTGCACGTGCACAGAAACTAACCTACTGTGCACAGGTAATACTTTACCCATTTTTTACTTTACCCTTCCCACTGCCATGTGGCCATCAGAAGGAATCTCAAAAACCTCAAGCTGAGAAAGGTTCCCCATCCCTGTTCTTATGTCTTGCATACACAGTCAGGATCCCGTGTTCATTGTTTTAAGGTAGTCGTTATCCCAAGAGATCAACACTTGCCTACACGAATAAAGAACTCGGACAGAATTAGCAGAATCTCATTTGTTTACTGTCAAGTCCTTTATTGCCTCCCCCATTATCACCACCAAGGTTTTGTAGTAACACATACCTATTGATCAATCCATAAGAACATTTAGCAGAAGGAGCAGTATAAACACCGCCACCAATTATGTGTCAAATCAATTTTAACTAATGCAAATAAATAAGAAAATAGCTTTCTAATCACTTTGGTTGGCCAACAAAACCACTCAATTAACACACTCCAAATAAAACTTCTCGCTAATCAGATATGCTTTATAATGTGGCGTGAAGGTCAGCAAGTCCAGAGATGTGGTAATTCGAAGTGCTGTCAGAAATGCACAGAGAATAAACATGCATTATGCATTCAATCAACATTATGCCTTTCCGAGCAGAAAACTCATGTTTGACACTAGCAAAGAGTGTGCTGGTCTATGAGTGTCACAAAGCTCCTTCTTCACAGTCCTTCCCACCCATTCCTTTTCCTTTGACCTTCTCACTTTTGCAGTTTGCTTGAGCTCTGATCACTCTGCTTGCCTTTCCTGGTGCCAGTGGTTATTCTGCTTTGCAGGCAAGGTCTCCAGCTGCCCTTGGCGTACTGACTGCTTATTTCCAAGAAACTGAAGTCCTACCGCCTGCTTACCTCAAATACCTTTTTAATCAGCCTTCTTCGTCCCACAAAAGGACAGGAGGTGAAGGAGAAAAAGCACCCTGCAGTCTTACAGGTGTGAAGTAGGCAATGGCAGTGAGCATTTGCTTCTGAGAGGGGATCTGGAGGTTCTATGGGTCATTTCACACATTACATTTTTAGATGCATACATGAAATGCTCTGAAGGTGCATCTAGCAAGTAGGTAAAAAGGTAAAGGTAAAGGACCCCTGGATGATTAAGTCCAGTCAAAGACGACTATGGGGTTGTGGCACTCATCAGGCTTCAGGCTGAGGGAGCAGGCATTTGTCCACAGACAGCTTTCCTGGTCATGTGGCCAGCATGACTAAACCACTTCTGGCACAACAGAATACCGTGATGGAAACCAGATGGAAACCAGAGCGCACAGAAACGCCATTTACCTTCCCGCTGCAGCGGTGCCTATTTATCTACTTGCACTGGCATGCTTTCGAACTGCTAGGTTGGCACGAGCTGGGACAAGCAACGAGAGCTCACCCCATCATGGGGATTCAAGCTGCTGACCTTCTGGTTAGCAAGCCCAAGAGGCTCAGTGGTTCAGACCACAGCGCCACCCGAGCCCCTGTACTGGGCCCATTTGGTTCAACATTCACTCATCATGACGCAAATGCAATGAATAACAGAGGGCCAAATGGGTTTATTCTTCTTATTCCATGAGTCACTCATTCAGGGGAGGGCTTCCATTTCTCCAATGGCAGCAGCTGATTTGGTGGCCGGATTCTCTTATACAGCACAGGTGGGTAACCTCCCCAGACACATCAGGACCCTGGCCTTCTGTCATCTCCCTTGACCATGCTCCTCCCGCTAGGAATCCTTCCACCCCAAGGTCACACCCTGATAGAACCTGCTTAGTACCTTCTTGAGTTCTCTCCTACTGGAATGTGCCCTGAAACTCTTGTTGGCATGGATGAATGGAGAATATAAAGGAGCCTGCAACAGTTTGTAAAACTAGCCTGCTATAAAAGGTGCAACCCACATTTGTTGCTCCACCCACTTTTGCCTCTGGCCCCACCCATCACGGGCATGTGGTCCCCGGAATGTTGCTCAGAAAGGAAGGGAGGTCTTAAGACTGAAACAAGTTTCCCCTTCCCTGTTTTCTAGATTTCCTGTTTTAGTCCATTTCATTTTCCAAGAATGTCCAGATGTTGTGCCGTTCCAGTGCATTCCATGATAAAATAGCAGGAGCTGTCTTGTGTGTGTGTGTGTGTGTGGTGACAACTGGCATCTGGTACATTGTCGGAAAATAAAATGGCAGCAGCCAACAAGCAGCTGCTGTAGCTCACTGCTGCTGGAGGTGACAAAATAAAAGGGGAGGGGAGAGAAATCGGAAATAAAACAAGACAAAACAAAAACAAAACCCAGCCCAGAATGAGTATAATGAAATGAATATAATGGAAATGAACGAAGAACACAACAGACATAACCAAGTGTAGGGAGAAGCACAGAAGAGACATGAGGCGTTTCCCCCCCCCTTACACACCCCTATCAGACATGAGAAATGTTAATGTGAAGAAAAATTGTTTGCAAATATGTGCTTCACACAGGTACGCTCATCAGAAAGCTGTGATTGGCCACAACTCCCTATTGAGTGTGTGAGAAATGGCTCATCATTTAAAACTGAGATGTAATCCAGCGGTGATAAAATCGTGTGTGTGTGTGCATACATGTGGGAAGTGGGGAAACAAGGATCAAAGGACCATTTGGGGATATATTTAAAAGATGTCAGCACATTTCTGCTAGGCATTACTCAGAAGTAAGCCCCAGTGCACAAGGAATGCAATCCAATGAAACTTAAAAATAGATTAAAATTATCTATCATCTATCTATCTATCTATCATCTATCATCTATCATCTATCTCTATCTATCTATCTATCTATCTATCTATCTATATCTATCATCTATCATCATCATCTACGGTATCTATCATGTATCTATCTATATAAACAGGGCTTATTTCCATAAAAACGTAAGATGAGACTGCTGGAACAGGCCAATGTTCCATCTAGTTCAACATCCTGTTCTCCCAGTAGCTAGCCAGTTACCTGTCAGAAAACTACAAGCAGCATTCAATCCCAACAGCAATCTTGCCTCCTGAAGTTTCCAGCAACTGGTATTCAGAAGCACTCCAGTCTCCAATTGTGGAGACAAAGCATAGCCATCACAACCAGTAGCCATTGGTAGCCTTATTCTCCATGAATTTGTCTAACCCTCTTTTAAATACATCCAAGTTAGTAGCAATTACTGCCTCCTGCGGGACTGAGTTCCATAGTTTAAGTATGTGCTGCACAAAGATGTACTCTCTTTTATCTGCCCTGAATCTTCCAGCATTGAGCTTCTGTACTTCGGTGCTTTTTTTCCAGGGGCTACTCAAAGGTATGCAGTACCGGCACCTCTTGTTGTTGTTGTTGTTAAAAAGTGTGGCACTTACTGTAACAACTTTATGGTAAGTACTGGCACCTATTTTTCTAGGGGGGAAAACACTGGTTACTTCCTTCAGTTCTTCCTAAATGGCACCCTGAAGTTAAACACTGTCAATTCAATGGAAGAGTGTTAAGCACATGCTTAAATCAAATGGACCTAAAAGTGATTAACTTTGGCTGGAAAACACACACACACACACACACACACACACACACACACACACACACTCCTCTGCTCAAAGATGGGGCCTGATAAATACCAAAGAATACAAGGTGCCTTAATGGACATTTGGATCAGACTCTTACAGAGATATTCATTCCAAAAGCTTATTATCGGTTTGGCAAGTGAGCTTCTTGAGCCGTTGCAGGACTGTATCTTCCTTAATAATTACCAAATGAGGAGGGTTTTTTTCTTTCTTTCTCTCACTTCCCCAACCCCCTGCACCACAGTCACTTGCTGCAGATGGTCTGGATTAATGTGTCACCACTGATATCCATGTCTCACTTACAAACCTAAATCAAAGCATTAAAAAAAAAAAGATTTTGGAGGATCAGCTGTTGCTATGGCAACACATGCTATTTTGGTGCTGCAGAGAAATCAATACTCACTCACCCCCCCCACATGCGCACACACACACACTGTGTCTTTTTATCAGACAGAATTTCAATAATCATGGTAGAATATGATGGTCAAATGAATTTCCCGGAGAAACACTGCAGATGATCTATACAACTCTGCATATCAGATCCACACACACACGCCCAGCTGCAACAAATTCAGTTCTTCAGAGCATATTGTTCTGCAATGGTTGATTTATACAGGGTGAAGACAACAGGTAAAGCATTTACCTGTGCCAGCATTTTTGCTTATGCCTAGACATATTGAAATGCTCTTAGCATGTGCGCTGTCTCATTTGTGCATAAGAGAAATGGAGAACCACCAGCACAAAATGGAAAACCTCCAGGCAGCCCTTTCTACCTTGTCCTTGGAACTCTCCCCAGCAAAACACCCTCCTTTGCCACACCTCCTCTCCCCAGGACACACACCCTTCCCAGCCATGCTTTGCACCCTACTTGACTGTTTTTTTCCTGGCTGGAATAATTCCTTGAACTCTCATCATGCTTCTTGTTCGACTAATGACAGAGGAGGCTGTGCAAATCTGGGTAGAAATTTGCATAGAGTACAAAGGTGACATTTATTTGTCCATTTTTGCCTCTGGTCCTGCCTGCCACCAGCATGTGGCAAGCAACCACTGATTTATCATTATACACAGTGATAAACGTACTTCCCCAAAAGCAACACGGTATAGCATTTTGTTAAGATCAGCTGCCATGTCCTAGAATAGTGAGCTGATGGGTTGGGCAGTGCTTAGCCCATTGGACTTTGGCTGAAAAGACTTGAAGTTCAACTTGGGCTAGTCACTGTCTGAGCCTAGCCTATCTGACAGAGAGATCATGTGCCGGGCCTGACCTGTCCTTCAACTCCCCAAGGATACAACAATGGCAAATACTGCTCCAGCAGATGACACCATTGCTTCCTCTGGGAAACATGCTGGATCTGCACTCACCCATGATCCTTCTCTGCTACACCATTGGTTAGCATGCCAGCTATCCATGGCCTTGGTGGGTGCACTGCTGTCACATGAGCTCTGCATGTTAATGGTCCAGCACATGTGGAATTGCATATAAATTCACATAAGTGCACATGGAATCAGAGCCATTTTCACAGAATGAGGTGGTAGAGGAGTTCTTTGACTGTACCACTTCAGCGTATATAGGTGATGTGTTGCATTTCTGAGTCTTCTCTAACATAGAAAAACTTTCTGAAGTTGTAAAATTAACAGATCAGAGAGAAAACTTTAGAACAGGGATGTCCAACAGGTCAATCATGATCTACTAGTAGATCCCCGTGAGGTGATCTACTGGTAGATCTCTGTGAGGTTTAGGTAGATCACGGTCGATCTCTGGCTCCCTTTCCTTAGCATTGCTAAAACTGACTCCTGCCTTGCCCCCTTGGCCCACCCTCCATTGTTGTTTGATCTCTGGAAGGGAAGACTGAGCTTTCTCTGTGCTGCTGTTTTCATCCACAGTGATCTTTTTGTGAGAGACTTTACCCCTTTGTCCTTTGCCTTTAACAACCCCCCCCCCCCAGAAATGGAAGTCCCCCCCCAAAGCTTTTTTAACCCCTAAAAATGGGGGGCTTTTCTCCTCCCGAAAAAGGGGCTTTCCTTCCCAAAAAAAGCTCAACAACTTTGAACTGAACCACCCAAAATGGGGGTAGATCACTGCCAGTTTTTAATTCTGAAAGTAGATCGCAGTTGCTTGAGAGTTGGCCATCCCTGCTTTAGAAGAACCCTGTCCTTTGTGCTAGTTCAGACCCTTGAATAGATGGGTATGACATACTTGTTTTGTGCACCAAATTCCATATATATGTGTCCTTTGAGTCTCTGTGCAAAGCAGAAGCCAAGAATCTAATAGACAATCCTGTTAATCCTTTTACCTCCATAATGACACCAGCCCCAACTTTTTATCCGCCCATCAAGCAAAAATCTGTTTTTCCTTCCTGTTTTAATTTGTTGTTGTTTACGGTTATGCCTTTTGATTAAATCTCTGGGTTAATTTTAAAGGGTGTCACAATCAGCCCGGAAGCTATAATCCCTTTCGTAGTTCAATATCTTTATGAGGGTGAAAGGATGTTAAATGTGGCAGTTAAAATGCTAAGCTAAGTAATCAGTTCATTAGGAGGTGGTTCAATATGTTTGCTGTCTGTAGATATAGCTGTTAAAAGTGGACTCATATAAATCAGTGAGTAGTTTAGGGTATGAAGATGCTAAACTCTCCAAAAAGAGCAATTGGGGCACTGGTGGGAAATTTCAAGTCTGCAGTCCTTTTATGCATGTCTGCCTACCGTGAGATATATTTAATCAGCTGACAGTAAAAGTAAAAATAATAATTTATTATTTCTACCCCACCCTTCTGGCTGCAAACAAAACCCATAAATGCTGGGAATAAAATATGCAAAGTTCATGATCTATGTCTTTTCACTCTCAGCAAGAACCCAGATATATATATGAGCCCTTCATATAAATATGAAAATAAAGCATCAAAGCAAAGTGTTTGAGAACACTCTCTCTGTGTGTGCGTGTGTGCGAGCACACACACAAGTGCTTCTCCAGCAGTCTTTGACTCATTCTCTACTGTTGCCTGTGAGCATGGAATTCATTTAGTACAGGAAAGGTCAATCCATAAAAGCCTTCAGATGTTGCGGCGGTGGTCGGGCATCTCCAATGGTTTTGTTTGAGTAACAAAGATTTATGGGAGGAAGGAACAAGGGGAAAGCCAAATCAAATCTGAAAACTCAATAGCATGACTGAACTTAATAAACGAGTGTCAGAGAGGAAGGAGAACTTCATGAGATAGTGAGGAAGCAGGTGATAAGGTGACGGAACCAGAGCATCAATAAGCCAAGTGTCTCTTGAGGGAAGAAGGGGTAGCTATGTACACAATGTCTCCCTGGGGAAGGGCAATAGCTCAGTAGCAGAGCACATACCGTATTTTTCGCTCCATAGGTACTTGGAATGTAAAAGGTCCCAGGATCAATTCTCAGCACCTCCAGGAAGGGTTGGGAAAGACTCCTGCCTGGAAACCTGAAGAGCCACTTCCAGCCAGGGTTGACAATACTGAGCTGGATGGAATAATGGTCTGATTTGTTATAAAAGCAGCGTCTTATGTTCCTTGGAACACTTTAAGGAAATAGGTAGGATTGCATATCTACATATTCAGTTCACAGAATCATAGAATTGTAGAGTTGGAAGGGACCTCGTAGGGACATCTAGTCCAACCGCCTGCAATCTACCGCCTGACCTCTCTACCACTAGACAAGAAACAAATATCCATAAATGTTGCTTTCAGAAGCAAACAACAACAACACACACACATTTTTGCTGTTGCAGATAAGTGTCCCCATAAATCTATGTGTTCCTGATTTGGTCTAAAAAGAAGAAAAGACAAGAGTGACAAGTTGTTCTGCAACATATTGTGCAAATCACAATGGACCAGGTGGACATATAAAAGCTACCAAGTATTTGCTTTAAATGGGGAGCGTGATGAACACTAATTGGACTGAATTGATGTATAATAGCTGGACTGTCTGCTTTGAATTTTGGATCATGATGAGCACAGGGGAGCCATGCACAATTTAAGCAGGTCTGCCTTCCTTTTAATGGAAAACAATGTGGAATCCAGGAATCAGCATTCAAATTAATAGTTGATATAATTCTAACATTGATTAAAACTGGTATTTCTTCTTCTGTTGGAAAGTCCCAAAGATGCCATACCTCTTTTCAGTGGAACAAGGACATCCATGGAAACAAATTTAAGCCCATCCCTATCTGCTACATAAAGATCCCTCTGCACACAGAAAATGATATCATACCAGGGAGAAATTTCTTGCCCAGTCTGTTTTAGCTTAAGTTGGATTTAATTCTATGCCATTTTTCATCCAAAAAGATGTGGTTCACAATGGTCAAAAGAAAGCCAGTGTGGTTTAGCAGTTACTGTGTTGGATTAGGACCTGGGAGATCAGGGTTCAATCAGTCAGCCATCAAGCTCACTGGGTGTCCTTGGGGCAACCACAGTCTCTCAGTCTAGCCTACCTTACAAGATTGTTGCAAGGATAAAGAAGTGAGGAGAAGGGGACTAAGTGTAATGATTAAGTACAAATACAAAAAAGAAGAGTTTGGATTTGATATCCCGCTTTATCACTACCCGAAGGAGTCTCAAAGTGGGTAACATTCTCCTTTCCCTTCCTCCCCCACAACAAACACTCTGTGAGGTGAGTGGGGCTGAGAAACTTCAAAGAAGTGTGACTAGCCCTATGTCACCCAGCAGCTGCATATGGAGGAGCAGAGATGCGAACCCCGTTCACCAGATTATAAGTCAACCGCTCTTAACCACTACACCACACTGGGGAGAAGATCTGTCTTCTTTTGCTGGAGTTTCCTTAGTTGTATATAAGGACATAGGAAGCTGCTTTCTACTGAGTCAGACCATTGCTCCAGCTAGCTGAGCATTGTCTGCATGGACTGGCAGAAGCATTCCCCAGGATTTCAGACAGGGTTCTTTCCCACCCCTCCTTAGAGCTGCTGAGGATTGAACCCAGGACCTTCTGCATGCAAAGCAGATGCTCTACAACTGAACTACAGTCATTCCCTGACACTTCCAAATCACATGGAGGACTCTAACCACGTTCAGCTGGATGTTCTGAGATTTCCCATTCAGACATTCCTGCTCAGTGAGCAAAGATCTAGGGCTACAACTGGTGGGGATAGGGACACTGGATCCTGGGCAAGTAAACAGGTTTCCCTTTGCCTCCATGTGTTCTGGGAAAGGGTCTCAACAGGATCCCACTGTTTCCTGCCCTCTTCTTACTGAAGTCAGAGGAAAGGGATTCTAACTTAAAGAGTGATCAGACTTGCCATTCTTTGTTGAGTTTGTGGGCTTGTCGCTGACGCTATTTAATCATCGCTGCTCCAAACAATGTGAACCTTTTGGAATTCACCTGGTAAATTGTGCAACGCTGTACGTGGGCATTAAAAATTGCTTCCTGACCCCACGGATCTCCACAGGCAAGATTTTTATTACATTTAGCATGCCTAACTATAGTTGTTATTATTGGCCCTAACAGCACTTGTTACAGTTCAACAAATATGTCTTCATCAATTTCAGTTTGAGAAACAGGCTGCGTCTCCTTGAATAAGCGTGACCAAACACAATGCAGATTTAAAGTGATGGGGCCACTTCCTGACATGTCTGATGGATTCGGAGTTTAGCCTGTACAAAAATAATTCCTTGTTCGGCAGAGTATTACAAATAGTTAGCAACAGAAAACGATGCTGACTTGGTTGCTAATGTTTCCAATGAGTTGCCATCTGCACAATGGGGGCCGTTTCTGATCTGAAAGTTTCACTAAAGTACAAGGAGGGCGACGGTCACAGGCATCACTACATACTAAAAGGATCCATAACTAAGATATATACAAGGAAGAACAGTTCATTCAGTGGGATCCTATTATTTTTCTAGATCACTAAGAAATTGTATTTTTTTTTAACCAAAAGGACAGAATTCCACATACACATCCAGCCAGTTCAGAGCTGTTCAGTTCCCTTGTCTATTATGTCTGTCTCACTGAATATCTCATCCAGCTTTATTGTCCTGTCAGAGGAATCTTCATTTCCAGGTTTCCTCAACTTGTTTCCATGCTCCTTCCTCCTAGGTATGTGGAGGGGAGCTGATCTTCTACAACACTGGTGGCTAACCTATGGCTGTCCAGATGTTGGGTGCAGCTCCCACCAGCCACTTGCCAATATGGTCAGTGGTTAGGACTGAGGGCTGTTGGTGTCCAGCAAGACATGGACAGACACAGATTAGCCATCTCTGCTTCATCATGCCAGTACAGAGCCACAGGTATAATTTTGTGTTAGGGATGCTCAATGATTTTATTTAGTCAATATTTCCATGTGCTTTGTGGATTAATTTGCAGATCAAAACTACATTCTTCTTTGTTTTTCACATTCCTCTGAATTTTGTGATACAGTTCTCAGCTCTAAAAAGTCCCAAAAAGCATAGAAAATGAATATTTTCAAGGTGGGAGGGGAGGTTTAAAAAGCAGTGCAAATTTTACATTTGCAGATTGATGTGGAAATGTGACGGAATGGGCATGAACAAACACATGTGGAACTGACATAGAACAGAAGTTAACTAATCCAACAATTCATATATTGTATTTGCTTGAGGGAGAACCTGCTTCGAATCACTGAATGAATGCAAATGGTTGCCTTAAATAAGTCACTGCCTCTCGACTTAATCCATCTCAAAAGGATGTCATGAAGATGACATTGAAAAATGGCAAACAGTTTATACATTGGATAGTAATTTAGGAAGAGAAACTATTTACAAATTGGTTTTTTAAAATACAAATCTCATTCCTTACAGCAGTACATCCAGGGTCTCCCACTACTCTGAACAATACCCATCCAGTTTCTGCGCTTTTCTCCTTCTGGTGTATCTCTTATCATCCTCATTTAGAAGTCTAGCAGTGTGTGAATGTGGAACAAAGAAAGGCTAATATTATATAAGGTGAGCAAATGGAGGAGAGAGTTGACACTGAACTTTGCCTAGGGCAAAATGCTGATGTCCCATGCTGATGTCTGCAGATTCTATCTACCTAAGTCATACTCAGTGTAGACCCAAGTGTATGTGACTATCTTAAGTCCATTGATTCTGAGTATTACTTAGTTGTGGATACAAACCAGTATCTGCAGACTCAATTTAAAACAAAGTGTATGGCTTGTTTGTTTATTTGTTTGTTGTTTGGGGGAAACAAGTTTTTGTTGAACTTTTTCATAAAAACATAAACAGCAAATTAGTGCAAAATCACTGCATAGGTAGTGATGGAAACAGAACAACAACAGCATTCTGAATTTGTAGGTCTGCTGAAACTACTGAGTCAAACTAAAGGAGAGATGGGATGTCAGAGGTCAGAGTGCCTTTATCTTTGTTATTAGCATATATAATATATTGAAACCATGTATCAGAGAACTTGTATTTCTCCCCCGTCTTTCCGACAGCTCTATGCTAACTTCTCATTTGCAGTCAATTGGCAGGACCTGGCATACCAGAGAGGTTAGCAAGATCCATCTGGTGACATGCTATTTCTTATCTAGCAGTCACCAGTAGCTTCAGCTTCAGATCTCTGTAGACCAGAGGCTTATTAACCTCTTCCCTAAAAATAGATAGAAGAGCAAGCCGAGGGTCAGGAGTGAAGGGCGGCTGTACAATTTGACTAATACATGTAAAAATTAATGCCTGGTAAGCCCCTGTCTTAGGCCAAGTTCATCGTAAGTGAGATAGGCTGCCTTTCTTCTTATGTTCCTCTGTTAAAAACAGTGAGACAGATTGGTCCCAATATTGTTCCGTTGAGGTGAATAAAGGTATATCAAATATAATATGAATTTAGGACTGGATGCAATTACTATTTTACAGGCTTCCACTTCAAGGCTTTGCTTTCAAAGCTTTGCACCTGTGCCCTGTTCCATGTCATTGTGACAGAAGCACTTCTTGGCTGGCAGCTGTAAGCTTTCTAGAATGCTGATATATATATGTCCCATGTCCTAGGCCACCTGTGGTGTTTATTGACTGTAATGAAAATCCCCAGGACTTTGGGATGCTGTTCCATGACAGATCAAATTATGAGAATTTCTATGCCACCCCAAAGAAGTGACTATAAAAATAACTCAGTGCTAGTAAGGATTGAAAGTTTCACTGAGAAGCAAGAAACCTGTTTTGAAGCAAGATCCTGGAAAACAGAGAACCTTCAGCTTGAGGGCTTCATCCCTTGGTAGGGAATCATCTGAGGCCAGTTTTGGGCAGATCCAAAGGGGAAAGCGGATGGGACCAGAGGCAAAAGTAGGCCAAGTAACAGGTGTGATTTTTGCCTAGAGATGTGGGTGGCGCTGTGGTCTAAACCACTGAGCCTCTTGGGCTTGCTGATGGGAAGGCTGGCAGTTTGAATACGTGTGATGGTGGTGAGCTCCCGTTGCTCTGTCCCAGCTCCTAACAACCTAGCAGTTCGAAAGCACGCCAGTGCAAGTAGAGAAATAGGTACCACTGCAGCAGGAAGGTAAACAGTGTTTCCGTGCACTCTGGTTTCCATCACAGTGTTCCATTGCGGCAGAAGCTGTTTAGTCATGCTGGCCACCTGACTCGGAAAGCTGTCTGTTGACAAACAGCAGCTCCCTCAGCCTGAAAGCGAGATGAGCGCCACATCCCCATAATCGCTTCAGAGGCAGAGTTAGCTGCTCTGGCACCAGGAGTGGTGTGCACCCGGGGGGCAAGGCTAGCCACCCATGGGGGTGGGATGAACATCCCAGGGGGACAGGGAGAGCATCCCAGGGGGGTGGGGCGAGCAACCTGAGGGGGTGCGCCGTCTGTGGCAAGTGTCCCAGGTGGTGTGTCACCCATGGCGACAGTCTTGGGTGGTGCACCGTCTGCGGCATCCCAGGGAGGCGCTGCCCATGGGGAGCTTCCGGGGGGGCAGCACAGCAATGTCGCCCACCCCCAGGGATGACACCCGGGGCGGGCCACACCCACCTCGCTCCGCTTCTGAATCGCCTTTGACTGGACTTAACCGTCCAGGGGTCCTTTACCTTCAACTATGATTTTAGCCTACATTACAGCCATGCAAAACTCTGAGGCTTCTACACACCTCTCCATCCAGGCAACAGAGACATTATTGCTATGCAAGACCACATTTCAGCCAGGCTAAAGTTCTCAAGGAAAGGCACAGAGCAGAATCAGTGACCAGCACAGCCTTGGGAGAGTCTCAAGGGCCAGAGAGAGAGGTCTGGACCTGAGGATCCTACCCCTGCTGTAAATGGAAGGTATATTTTATTATTCCACATGCTCCCTCTTCTATGCCTTCCATTCCTCCTGAAGAAAACCCAGAGAGGAACTGAAGGCACTCAACATTGTGGCAAAACAGATTTTGCACGGTGCTCTCTACAAAAATAAAAAATAAAATCTGGAACAATGAAGAATCCATAATGGATTGGTTCTGCTTTTGAAAGAAAACCAGGCAACTGAGAGGTTCAAAAACCTCAGGTGAGGGGGATTTCAGAAGCATCCCTAGATTCCCTATTTTGTTAACGGCCACACTGTACTGATGAACCAGACCCAAATCAAGAAACCTAACTCAAAGACATGGAACTGGGAAAGGGTTGGGAATAGACTGCAACAGATACTTTCAGCATAATCTCCAATTAAGCAGCCGTATCTTGTTGGACTGTCAAATCCTGTCAGATCTCTTCAGCTAAGCAGGGTCAGACGGTGCCACTGACAGCTTAAGGAAGATGACCTCTAGAGAAAGCTCAAACCAGGTTGCTGGTGGCTCAGTAGGTGGCACTCCTCCCACATGAGACAGCTGTAAGCCTTTGATCTTACCATGTGTGATGGTTGGTTGGTTTCTAAGGTAGAGCTGAGGATTCTCCATTGTTCAGGGTTTTTGAGGAAGGCAGCATTTCATGAAGGAGAGTGTTCCATCAGGACAAGCATTTGGACTTGCCAAGCAGAACAATGTCCCCCCTCTCCCCCAACCTGTTCTAGGGGTTCTCCTGAGACCACCACCCCAGACAATTTCAGGGGGCCCCAAAGTGGGAGGAGAGGAGGGCAAGCCCACTGACAGGACTCGTTTGCTGAATCCCACCTTTCATTTTCAACTCTTGTTTAGAACACCATGCTGAAGAAAAGTCACAGAGGAACTGAATGGTTTGGAGCACAGAGTTCTAAACAAGAGTTGAAAATTAAGGGAGCAAAGCCTGTAGCCAGTTTCATACAGTGACCAACCAAATGCCTATGAGAAGCCTAGAAGGAGGTCATGAAGGCAACAACTTTCTCCTGCCATTGCTCCCCAGCACTGGTATTCAGGGGCATACAGCCTCCAGACATGGAGAAATGCCTCCATGTATCCTGAACACAGAAATTCATGTATCAGTGATGACCAAGAGGCTTTTGGTAGGTCTAGAGAACCAGAATGCTTCTTCTTCAGCAACAGTTTCAGGCCAATTCCTCAGGGCTCACTTGGCCACCTTTCCTGCAAGATAGGTAATTTATTTCTTCTATTTAGCTAGTTCTAGTTTCTACAGCTCTGTCTATTTCTTAAGAGGTCTATATAAGATTGCATGTTTCCCCAGCATTTCCCAGATGGCCCTTTATTTTTAAGGGATATGTCTTATTTTCTTTCCCTGATTTACATGGCACAATGAATGCCCTTTATTTTAGAGCACTACACTTCCACCTTGCTCATTTCTATTGCAACTCAGATCTGGCAAGCTTATTCCCCTCAATCACACCTGACCTCAATCAGCCGCTCTTGCTTCATCCAAGTGTGCTCCTGTAGAGAAAAGCAGTTTCACAGAGTGGTGATTAATTATCATCAGCTTAGTGAATGTGTGGGTGGCAGAAGAGATGTCATCTGGCCAAGAACAAGGCAGAAGAGGTCATTAACCTTTGAAGTGACAGCACGCCCTGTTCAAGCCATGAGACTTTAAGCACCATATTGCAACCATGATTTTGATAGTGAGACTGGACTTGGGCTTTAATCCATCCATCCCTGATAGAACATGCCTGACCTAATCACACCAGCACCACAATTGTGTTCAGATAGAACAAAGGGGAAGGGCCATTGCTCAGTGGTAGCACATTTACTTTGTATGCAAATGGTTCCATACATCACCCCCAACCTATCCAGGTAGGACTGGAAATGTCTGCAGTCTGGAACTATGAAGAGCCACTGCTGGTCAGTGTACTGAGCTAGTTGGTTCAATGGTCTGACTTGGTATAAGGCAGCCTCCTGTGTTCCTATGTTCCTAACAGATGAGTGGTTGATAGAGGTTGATCAAGAAGAACAGTTTGGATTTGATATCCTGCTTTATCACTACCCTAAGGAGTCTCAAAGCGGCTAACATTCTCTTTTCCCTTCCTCCCCCACAACAAACACTCTGTGAGGTGAGTGGGGCTGAGAGACTTCAGAGAAGTGTGACTAGCCCAAGGTCACCCAGCAGCTGCATGTGGAGGAGCGGGGAAGCAAACCTGGTTCACCAGGTCCACTGTTCTTAACAACTACACCACACTGGCTCTCAAGGTCTCAAAGGAAACACATCACTCAGAAATCGCAGCAGGTCTCCTCAGTTTTTACTCGTATAATCTATAATCATCTTCTTTCCAGAATCAATTGTTAAGAGTGATGATCTCATCGTTGATATTACTACTTCCATCTTGATACTACTATTTTCATAAGCTATTATGGCTGCCTCGTATGACCTCGTATGTTACTTTTGCTGCAGGATCACCACCTCTGTGACATGTTTTCCACTTCTCACCATGAAGCAAAATTCCGCACACAAATCCTGACCACCAGTGACATAGATGACCGATGAGGAAACTCACTGTGTATTGGGCTCATGTTGCGTCTTCTGTTTTGTGATATATACAGGAGGTGCATGCAGGAGGTGGTGAAATCATCCTGGTAATAATGATCCCAGTATTCAGAGGCATATTGTCTCTGACAGTGGAGGAAGAGTACAACCATCACAGCTGACAGCCATTGATAACTTTGACCTCCGTGAATTTGCCTAATTCTCCATCCTAGCTGGTGGCCATTGCTAACAACTTGTGGGAGTGGATTTCATAGTTTAACACAACACTGTAAATAAGTACTTTCTGTTTCCACCCTGACTTTCCTGAGATTTGTTTATGCAAGCTTCCCAGTCTTACAACCCAAGTCATGAGCAGTCTAGCTAGTCATGTATTCTAGCTCACCAAACACTTAATACCCCCCCCAAATGTTTTCCTGCCTGCCTAGCTGCATAGAAATGTAAGCAAGAGAACATATTGAGCACCTGGTAGGCTGAACTACATGACTAGCTGCTGTTTTGGTTGAAAGTCCTGGGAGAGAAAATGAAAACTAGTGTGAATTCCATCCATTCTCTGATGTTCTCAGCTATGAGAAAGCTTAATGTGCTCTGCAGCACATTATATATATCCTCATCATCCCCCTAGTGTTTACAATCTTCAGAACTTAATGGTAATTATGGATCTCTCACTAGGCTTTTTGACAGCCAAAGATCAAGTGAATCCCTGAATGGGGACCTCACCTTTGATTACTGCTGCAACAGTTATTCCCTTTGATCTGCCCTGGTCTAGTCTGTGGTCCGTGGAATAACAGCTTTGGAAGTGATGGTGGTGAGCGGATGCAGACATGTTGCGCCCTTGGAAGGCCCAGGCTGCCAGCTTGCAGCAGCTGCTGCTTCATTCATATTGCATGAAAGTTACAAGCAACATGAAACACTGAAATTAATCCTGATAGAGTCATGAATAAAATGTAAATATAATCTCTGGAAGGAAACATTGGTGATGGAGTCTCGGTGAGCCAAACGCAGGAGGACTAATTACGTGTCACCATGTACAGAAATTGCACCTGGGCCCATCTGTGTTGAGTACAACAAAATCCCTAACATGCATAGCTGGGACCACATCTTGAACCACACCTGGGATGGGTCTGATAGGGTGAGGGGTGGCTCAGATGACTGCACAGGAGGGTTTTTGAATACCTGAGAGGAGCAGGAGAGCTAGGCAATGGATACTGCAGAACATAGTCAAGAACAGCCTTCAAAAATATTGGTTACCCTCTAACCTATGGGGCAAGATTGGTGGAGGGTTCTTCAGCCAAAAACGTATCATGACACCACAACTGTCATTTGTTTGTGACATTGAATCATGATATATGGGCATGGACAGGGCTGAAGTACGCTCACAGCTTTTGCCTCATAACTCACAGAAAAACATCCAAAATATCTTTGGCCATCTCATAACAATAAGGTCAGCTCAAAACCCAGCACACACTGAAATTCTTAATAAATTCTAAAGTGCCCTGAGAATGAGGTAGAAAATAGCAATTTATTTTTGCAGAACAGAAAAACTGTTGAGAAATTGTGCCTATTTTAACAAAGCTCTACTACATTGAATTTAGGCAAGGACTTTGGCTTTATTCTACAGCCAATACAACTTGCAGAGGAAGAGTGAGTGTATCCACAGCCATGATTTTTAACCACAGGCACAATTATTTTCCCTGCGAGAGGTCCTTGGAGTATAAGCAGATTGGTATTAGCCTGAGGGGAAGCGTCACTTCATAGATCCAGCCTGCTGCAGGGTTAGAGTTGAAGAGGAGAGAGAAACTGCCTTCACTGTACAGCCCCCATTTTGTGGGACCTGCTGGATGCAACGGACCTTTGGGCAAATCCAACATGACTTGCCTTATGTTCTTAACACAAAATTGTAGAGGTGGTGGCAGGCATGCAGCCCATGAGCCTCCACTTGGCCATCCCAGTTTTAGAAGTTATCACTTGAAGATACGCATTTTTAAAAACAAATAAATGAATGACAATTTTATAGGAAAAGCCTGAGGCTTAAAAACTTGCTTTCCCGCCCCTCACCCATGGGGTGGGGGTGGGGGAATGGCAAGCGATTAGGTTTCTGACAGTCAAAGGAAGCCAACACATTTGACACATGAAAGGCATGTTTCATCATTCATAGCATGACCAAGGCCTTGCCAAACATTCAGAAATTCACCATCCATTCACAAACGGCAACACTTCCCGCCCACCAAGCTGATCAGGGGAAGGCAAAAAATTGCATTTTCCCCCCAGTGAAAACTACAAGTGGAATATTAAGTAAGCAGAATGCAAATTACCTGAAGTGGAATCATATATTATCCCCATCACACTATTTGCTGTACAAATTTAAAGCATGGCTTACAAGTGGCTTACTTAGAACAAAATTTTCCAAGTAATTAATATGATGACTGCACTAATATAAAATACTATTAAAAGGAAAGATTCTCCCTGTTGCCCCAGATACTCTCTCTTCCTCTCTCTCTCTCTCTCTCTCTCTCTCTCTCTCTCACACACACACACACACACACACACACACACATGCACGCCTTTGGGTTGCTTAAACAGTCAACACTTCTATGTAAAGCATTTCTGGAGATCAGCCTCAAATACATCTTTTAGCTATGAACTTCTGTTTTAGTATTGCATACCTTGGTCACAGCTGGTATATCAGGAGGCTACGGGATTTGTTTGATTCAAGCTCTTTTTAGCTCTGGCTTCTCCCAGGTCATATTGTTGCTAAAATTTGGGGAGATTTTCAGTTTGGCAGCAATCTTTGCTTCTTTATGGATGAAATGTTGAGCCAAGAGTGGGCAAAGTTCCCATCAGATGTGTCTACATTTACTAGAGCTGTACAGCAATCTATTCATTTCCCTCTCTGCACTGCAAGAATCGAACCTGGCTAATATGACAGTATTCGGCTGCTTTTAGAGATGACACAGTTGATTTCACTGCTAAATAGTAAAGGACTGTGCTTATCTTTTAGAGAACATCATCAGGCAGGTCAACTTCAGAATATTATCTGGAATGAAAGTTGGTTGCACATTATTACTGTGCATAGTCACACACACACACACACCCCAGTGGCTATGATCTGGGGAGCATGAGGTTGATCTGCCTTGGGTCAACATCATTACAGTGGTACCTTGGGTTACATACGCTTCAGGTTACAGACGCTTCAGGTTACAGACTCTGCTAACCCAGAATTAGTACCTAGGGTTAAGAACTTTGCTTCAGGATGAGAACAGAAATCATGCAGCGGCGGCGTGGTAGCAGCAGGAGGCCCCATTAGCTAAAGTGGTGCTTCAGGTTAAGAACAGTTTCAAGTTAAGTACGGACCTCTGGAATGAATTAAGTACTTAACCCGAGGTACCACCGTATTTCTGAATAAGTTTGGGGGTAGGGCTAATGTTTAATTAGGGTTTTAAAACTTCTCAGACTACAATTTATGAATTTGACCTGCCATATGTCTGGATCTGGTGGCTGATGCAACCACCCAGCATACATGCTCGGAAATGTTAGTGGGATTCAGGAAGATCAGGCCCATCATGGCATGTGCCAAAACCATGGAGCAGAATCACAAATTTGGGTATGTCACGCACATGCTAGATCTCTAACTCTAAGACCTGTTCTACTCCCCTTTTGGGGCAATTAAAATACAGTAAAACACAAGGGAGGGGGCTTTTAAATCGTACACCGGGGTAGGCAATCTGCTTCTATTGCAGATGCTTTGAATGTCCATCATCCCTGACCACTGACTACACTGACTAGGGCAGACAGGGGATGTAGCCCACAGAATAAGAACATAACAGCAGTCTGCTGGACCAGGCCAATGGACCATCTAGTCTAGCATCCTGCTCTCACAGTGGCCAACCAGATGCCTGTGATAAATCTGAAGCCATCTTTGTTGGTGGCCATCCCTGCCTGCTGTGAGAGTGAATTCCATAGTTTAACTGTTTGCTGCGTGAAGAAGTACCTTCTTCTATCTGTTCTGAATCTTCCAGCCTTCAGCTATGTTTAGCCTTCTTGAATCCTCTCTGTGTGTCAAAGCGTTAGAACCTTCCTTGCTATGGCAACCTGGCCAGTAAATCTGGACTTCTCCCATTAAGAAGATGCCATTTAGAAGGGGAATGTGGTCCCAGAACAGGACAGGTTAGTATATAACTAACCCTCTTTTAATACTCTCGGGTTGGTGGCCATCACTGGCTACACCTGTTGTACACACTTTCCTCTGAAGTCTGTATTTTTTACACATTTCATCCCCTAAAATCCTCATTCTGTATGTTTTTTAATGGATTCCCCTGATAATATAGATTTTGAATGCATCCCACCCCCAAGAATGCACCAGTATTTCACTTGGAGGTGTGTGCAGTCTTACTGATAGCTGTCCAGGACCAGTAAATTAGGTTGGTTCCTTTTCCCTTCCTACCAGAAATAGACAGACACACCAATCTCTGCCCCAAACTGAAAATTATAAGCTTCTCCCCAGCCTGAAAAGGGTACGCCACTCCTGCAAACCTCTCCTTTGGGTATACATCTCCTCAAACCATCAAACTTTCTTTGCATTACTATCATCCTTGTATGATTTTCTGTCAAATCAGGCTTTGCTTCTGATAAACAGAACTCCAGTCTATGAAAGCTTTTACCACAATTTATCTGTTAATCGTTATGGTGCTACGAGGCTCTTTGTTGTTCTTACCGTGTGTTTCCTTTTCTACCTGTGAAAATGTGAGCAAGTCGAAATATATCCCATTTCCCCCACTGTATGGCCCAGGTGCAATGACCCATCGTGCCTTTGACCTGGTATAATGTGGACAGAAATCAACATTGTACTTTGCTTGCCACATTCTGTGCCTCTCATCTAAAAGAAAAAGAAAAAAGAACTCTTCCAGCCGAGAAAATGGAGCAAAGCTGAAGGACAAGTCATAAAGTCATTGAAATGGAAAATTAGAAAGCAATATAAATAGGCTCTTCAGAGAAAAATAGGTGTTCCCTGCTACAGTAAGCATGAATAAACAATACAAGCTGGTGTCAATATGGAAAATGCACTTGCTAGAAAGGTTCTTGTTAACTTTTTCTTGCAAAGAGTTCACTGGGAGGAAGTTGCTGGCAGGCAATTCATTAACCTTACTAGCTTCCTCCAACATTATCACACCTCAAAAAGTGGCTGTAAATCTAGCAACTTTTTCAGACTTGCTTGGCACCCGCTCTTTGGCAAGGAATATCCAGTGCCAGCAAGGTCCAGGGATTTTAGCTGGAAGGGTAGAACATACATAGCAATCAATCCCAAAGGAAATTGATCATAGAATCATAGAACTATAGGATTGGAAGGTATTCCCAACACTCATCTAGTCGAATCCCTTGCAATGCAGGAACCACAGCTAAAGAATCCCCGATTCAACCTCTCTTGAAAAACCTCCACTGATGGAGAGTCTACCATCTTCTGGGGTGATCCATTCCACTGTCAAGCAGCTCTTACCATCAGAAAGTTCTTCCCAATGTTTAGTTGGAATCTCCTCCCTTATAATTTGGATCCATTGTTTCAGGTCCTACCCTCTGGAGCAGCAGAAAACAAGTTTGCTCCCTCTTCCATGTGACAGCCCTTCAGACACTTGAAGATGGCTATCATATTACCTTTCAGTCTTCTCCTCTCCTGGCTGGATATACTTAACTATCTCTGTTGTTCACACGGCTTGGTTTCCAGGTCCCTGGTCATCTTGGTCATCTTCTTCTGTGCACTTTGCAGCTTTTCAATAATTTTCTTAAATTGTTCCTGGAACTGGACACAGTACGCCAGGTAGGGTCTAACCAAGGCAGAACATAGTGAAACAATTACTTCCCTTGACCTGGACACTAATAATAATAATAATAATAATAATAATAATAATAATAATAATAATTTATTTATACCCCACCCATCTGGCTGGGCTTCCCCAGCCAGTCTGGGCAGCTTCCAACAAAATAATAAAATGCAGTAACGCGTCAAACATTAAAAGCTTCCCTAAACAGGGCTGCTTTCAGATGTCTTCTAAAAGTCTGGTAGTTGTTCTTCTCTTTGACATCTGGTGGGAGGGCATTCCACAGGGTGGGTGCCACTACTGAGAAGGCCCTCTGCCTTGTTCCTTGTAATGTGACTTCTCGCAGTGAGGGAACCGCCAGAAGGCCCTCGGTGCTGGACCTCAGTGTCTGGGTAGAACGATGGGGGTGGAGATGCTCCTTCAGATATGCTGGACCGAGGCCATTTAGGGCTTTAAAGGTCAGCACCAACATTTTGAATTGTGCTCAGAAACATACTGGGATTGACTCATGTTAAGCTTGTAGTCCACCAAGACTCCGAAATCCTTTTCACATGTACTGCTGTCAAGCCAGGTGCCCCCTGGTGAACATGATGACAGCCATTTTTTGGTCATTTCATTTATTCCCCCTTAATCATAAACCACATTGCCTATTGCTAATGTGCTGTCCTTTAGTTACTGATGGTATACAGCTCCCATCATCCCTGACCCTCAGCCATGCTGCCTGGGGCAGATAGCAGTTATAGTCCAACAACATCTGGAAGGTACCACATCAGCTACCGCTACTACCAAGATCTAGAGCTGCAGAGCAGCTAAGACTTTTGCGCACCAGGAAGTCTCAGGTTCCCCACTAGGTCATGATGCAGAAAGGTGCAATCTCTCGACAGACCTTCATCTGCAATCTGGGGATTGGGAAACAAATGCTAGATTGTTTTACGAGTGAAATGCTGAGGTACGTAGTAAAAAGGTAAAGGACCCCTGGACGGTTAAGTCCAGTCAAAGGCGACTATTTCCGAGCACAATTCAAAGTGTTGGTGCTGACCTTTAAAGCCCTAAACGGCCTTGGTCCTGTATACCTGAAGGAGCGTCTCCACCCCTATCGTTCAGCCTGGACACTGAGATCCAGCACCAAGGGCCTTCTGGCGGTTCCCTCATTGTGAGAAGTGAGGTCACAGGGAACCAGACAGAGGACCTTCTTGGTAGTGGCACCCACCCTGTGGAACACCCTCCCTTCAGATGTGAAGGAAATAAGCAGCTATCCTATCTTTAAAAGACATCTGAAGGCAGCCCTGTTCAGGGAAGTTTTTAATATTTAACGCTGTATTGTTTTTAACACTTGATTGGGAGCCGCCCAGAGTGGCTGGGGAAACTCAGCCAGATGGGTGGGGTATAAATAATATATTATTATTATTATTATTATTATTATTATTATTATTATTATTATTGGGTTGCGGCCCTCATCTCGCTTTTCAGGCCAAGAGAGCTGGCACTTGTCCACAGTCAGCTTTCTGAGTCATGTGGCCAGCATGACTAAACCACTTCTGGCACAGGGGGACACCGTGCCGAGTGCCAGAGTGCACAGAAGCGCAGTTTACCTTCCCGCTACAGTGGTAATTACTGCTGAGGTAACGCGAAGGAAGCACTAGGAACACTGAAAAAGGGCTACATATCAATATTATTGGAGATGGGGGGGGTGTTGAGCAAATGAGCTAAACAATTAAATAAATAATTGAATACAGAACTAAATAGCTGCACATAAATGAAACCATTAGTCCATGTCAAGTGTCCTCTAAGGCTACAATCAGAAGACATCCTCAGTTGTACAGTCTGAGATACTTCACCTGACAGCAAAATAACTGTAATTCTCCAACAGTTAAGGAGCACTTGAAAAAAAAAGATTTTTCTTTTTGGGGGGGTAGGGGAGCAACATCAGAGGGGGTTGTAAGAAGGGGTTGTAAAAACTGAGATTTAAACAAGAAAAATAATTTTCTGAGGGTGGAAAAAAACACATTTTCAAAAAAAGGAATTTTGGCTCAGTCCTGTACAGAACTGTTCCTTATCTCCAGCACTTTGATTGGTTTGTCTTCCTATGGATGAGGCCTATCCTTTCATTTCCTAGATTGTTTTATAGCTTGATAGGCTTTGAGAGACTGTAAGCTCTTTAAACGCAAGGATCATGTCTTATTCTACATTTTCTAAAGGTAAATTTAGAGCATTATGTAAATATTTAATACTAATCCCAGCATTATCTCCACCCACCACTCCTGGTATTCAGGCCAATTTCTTCCCTTTGATCAGTGTCATTACTTGCATTGCGTTTTCAAGGATCTCGTTAATAATTTGATTCCTGTTTTGACATCTACACCAAAACCTTATCTGAAAGATGGCATTTCTTAATGAATGCATCCACCCTTGGTTTGAAAAGGATCCTCCAGCATGCCAGAATTAGATGGCTTCAGGGTATAAAACACAGTATACGCTATAGATGCTCTGTGCATGGTATTGCAGGATTGTTCACCATGAGTATTCTGGCAATTGCCAGTGAAATATTTACTTATAGGGAGATGGGACCAGTGCTGACCCAACACAGTTTGCTGCCTGAATCAGAACCAAAATTGTATTCCCTTTCCTTGCTAAGAACAGTAAATTGCATTAGTCTTGCTCAGGTACCACTTGTTGTATCTCCCACATACATGCATGGTGACATCTGAGGCTGGGTCACCAGGGCCAGGCCTGATCATCAGCATCAATAATATTTAAGTAAAGGTAAAGGGACCCCTGACCATTAGGTCCAGTCGTGGCCGACTTTGGGGTTGCGGCGCTCATCTTGCTTTATTGGCCGAGGGAGCCGGTGTACAGCTTCCGGGTCATGTGGCCACCATGACTAAGCCGCTTCTGGTAAACCAGAGCAGCGCACAGAAACGCCGTTTACCTTCCTGCTGGAGCGGTACCTATTTATCTACTTGCACTTTGACGTGCTTTCGAACTGCTAGGTTGGCAGGAGCAGGGACCGAGCAGCGGGAGCTCACCCCGTTGTGGGGATTCGAACCGCCGACCTTCCGATCGGCAAGCCCTAGGCTCTGTGGTTTGTACCCACAGCGCCACCTGTGTCCCTAAGAATATTTATATGCCGCTTAATATGTAAAAACCCGAAGCAATTTGCATAAAACACAGTAGGATAATTAAAAAGGAAAAATGTATATCCAACATTTAAAAGCAAAAAATATGAAGAAATAAATCAGGAAAAGCAGGGAAGCCATCAATAAAACATTCTGCTAAATAAATGATACAACAGAACAATCAGATGAATTATTATGAACCCAGGAATGCCTGCTTAAATAGGTGGTTCTTCAGCAGGTGCTTAAAGGTTCACCCTGGGCTAATCCACACTTAGTCCTACTGCTTTTCCATGAGGAAACCCACAATTTAGCACTGAATCAGAGCAAACGGCAATCAGGATTTTCACGAATTGCTATTCTGATTTATCACTTAAGACTGGGTTTTCTTGGGGGAAGCAGTGGGGCAAAGGCCAAACTGCTCAGACCAGTGCCTAGAAAACACATGCTTCCTAGGCACGGGGCAAGAGAAAGTGTGGGCAAGCCCAATGAACAGCACATGGAAGGGTATTTGACCATTGATCATATTGACTGGGGCAGATCTAAGTCTAACAATAGCAATAGTGCTACAGGTTCCCCATCCCTGGTTTAAAAGATAAAACCAGCAAGAAGATTTTGGGGGCTCACAGACAAGGCATTCCCTGTGGAACCTCATAACCTGGTGAGCATATAATTCTCTGCCTGATTACAACAGACGTCTCACTTTATGCTATTATATGGCTGCACTTTCTCTGAAATGTTGTATTCCAGAGATATGAATGAAATCCCTATGATTCATTATTCTATGATTCCAGGGAAGCTTGTTGCTTGTAGTAGCAGGTATGCTTTGCCTTATGGATTTATGTAATTTGTGTTCAATGTGGATCTTACATTTTTTTGTATTAAACCAAATGGGCAAATATTACTTTAACCAACTGCTGACGTCACCTCTGGCTGAACTGCCTCACTCTCTCCCATATTGGAGCAACTCTCTAATGTATTCAAATGTATTCAAAAGATAAGTTGAAATTCCCTGGCAGAACATCTTGGATATACAGGGGGAAATGATAGCAGTCTGTGGGAGAGGGTCTCTTCCCCTCAGATCTGACTTTTAAAAGGGTCAGCATGATACAATGCTAGAGGTGTGAATTGTACCAAATGAGGAATGACCATTCTGGAGCCTATGCAGATGAAAATAAGAAAATCTTCTGGGGGGGGGGTGTGCCATTTTCAGAAGAACCTAAACATTCCAAGATCAATATTGGGGGCATACTAGTATAAATTTGTCTAGAAGAAGCATTTATCTAGTATCCATTTTGTATCTATCTAATTGCTCCCGTGTGCCAAGGAAGCTACAGTGGTACTTCAGGTTACATACACTTCAGGTTACAGACACTTCAGGTTACAGACTCCGCTAACCCAGAAACAGTACCTTGGGTTAAGAACTTTGCTTCAGGATGAGAACAGAAATCACGCGGCGGTGGCATGGCAGCAGCAGGAGGCCCCTTTAGCTAAAGTGGTGCTTCAGGTTAAGAACAGTTTTAAGAACGGACCTCTGGAACAAATTAAGTACTTAACCAGAGGTAACACTGTATTTCGGGCAGTCAGTAGAAAGGCGAGAACTTAGGTGGGTTAAGAAGGTTAGCACAGAGATACACGCCTATAATCAAAGAGAAGAAAAGTGCTACGATGGAGAGGTATCAGTGGATTTAACTTATTGCACCTTACTGTGGTTATTGAAATTGGTAATAAATATCATATATGACCATGTAACATGATTGACCTAAAAATATGCCCATGTCCTCTATATAGTCAGGATACTGAAATCAGACTCATACGAGTTTCATAAGAACATAAAATGAGCCTGCTGGATCAGGCCAATGACCCAACTAGTCCAGTGTTCTCACAGTGGCCAACTAGATGCCTATGGGAAGCATGCAAGCAGAACCTGAGCACAACAGGACTCCTCTATTCCTGCGGTTTCCAGCAACTGGTATTCCGAAGCATTCTCATTCTGAAGCTTTGTTATCAGCATAGCTTTTATTTTTCACTGCACACAAAGAAGGAAGTGTACCTCCTTACTTCTAGGTCACAACCGAATGGCAAAAGTCAATGGGAAGAAGTTTCAGGGAAGGCGTTTTTGTCGAAGCATCCAGACAAAAGTTGTAACATGGTAACAGCTGTTCAGCTGTGGAGCAGAGTAACTCACAAAGAGGTGGGGTTTCCTTGGCTGGAAGCATTGAAGCAGAAATTGGATGGGATGCCATCAGAGATGCTACAGTTGCATTTTGCATGGCAGATCCTGCTTTGAAGACCTCTAGGGTACCATGAGAGTCAATGTAGTGCAGTAATTAGAGTTCTGGACTATGATCTGGGACAGTGCGGTTCAACCACGAAGCTCAGTGGGTGACCACGAAGCTGTCACTGCCTCTCAACCCAACCTACCAACCAGAGTTGCTGTTAGGATAAAATCAGTAGAGGCAGAACCATGTAGATCACCTTGAACTCCTTGGAGGAAAGGTGTGGTATAAATGTAATAAAATAAATGAAAAGTAGATTAGATAGAGGAGAGCACAAAATATGGTCTGAAGCTCAACATCAAAAAAACAAAGATCATGGCCACTGGGCTCATCACCTCCTGGCAAATAGAAGGGGAAGAAATGAAGGCAGTGAGAGATTTTACTTTCTTGGGCTCCATGATCACTGCAGATGGTGGCATCAGTCATGAAATTAAAAGATGCCTGCTTCTTGGGAGAAAAGCAATGACAAACCTAGACAGCATCTTAAAAAGTAGAGACATCACCTTGCCAACAAAGGTCCGTATGGTTAAAGCTATGGTTTTCCCAGTAGTGATGTAAGGAAATGAGAGCTGGATTATAAAGAAGGCTGATCGCTGAAAAATTGATGCTTTTGAATTATGGTGCTGGATGAGACTCTTGAGAGTCCCATGGACTGTAAGAAGATCAAACCTATCCATTCTGAAGGAAATCAGCCCTGAGTGCTCACTGGAAGGACAGATCGTGAAGTTGAGGCTCCAATACTTTGGCCACCTCATGAGAAGAGAAGACTCCCTGGAAAAGACCCTGATGTCAGGAAAGATGGAGGGCACAAGGAGAAGGGGACGGCAGAGGACGAGATGGTTGGACAATGTTCTCGAAGGTATCAGCATGAATTTGACCAAACTGCAGGAGGCAGTGGAAGGTGGGAGTACCTGACTGGGTTTGGTCCATGGGGTCCAACAACAGATTAGATAAATAGATAGAAAGATAGATAGATGATAGATAGATATAGATGATAGAAAAATAGGAAATTATTTGTTACTATAATGATCTTGCCCCTTTGCTTGCTCTTTCGATTTACTGAAACTATTATGGGTCTAGTTGGCAGGATGTCTTCAAAAATAGAAATAGATGCTCTCTGGCTTTATATCTCACCTACTCATGGCAAGAGAGGAGACTGTTAATAGGCTACATGAATGTTGAGAAGGAGAAAACTCTTAGAGGATTCTGCACTGTGAATGAATAGCTGCGACCCAGGGATTGGTCTCTAGGAAGGCAGAATCCTCATCATCAACTTGCTATTTTCCTTTGGTGAGAAGAAAAGGCTGGAGGAATAGAAAGCATAGCTTCAGATGATAATGAGAAGTGCAGATTGTAAGACAGAGCATGAGGTCAAGCTTTAGGCTGTAATGAAAAGAAGCAATTTTCTCTTTCTCATTACATCCTTTTCATGAAAAGGGGGCTTTATTTTTCATTCCTGGGCTGAGAATTCTATTCTTTCTTCTCTTGAATGACTTTGCTCCACACACTTTACTCCCTTACCAAAAATGGGGTAAAGCTTGACTCCCAAGTGATTCCATGGACCATAATTTTGCCCTCCAGCATCTTGACATTTACACGCCTGAACTGGTTTTGGACTGGATACACAAAAGGCGAAAAGATAGCATAACCCAGCCATTCATCTTACCCTCTCCCTAAACAGAGAAAGCAGGGCAGAGAGACAATTTTCTCCCAGCTGCATCTCCTGTTACCTATATCAGTGAATAGCCAAGATGTTTTTCATGCTAATAAGAAAACCTTATATTTGCTATATTTGTAAAAGCCTTTGACTGTGTCAACCACAGCAAACTATGGCAAGTTCTTAAAGAAATGGGAGTGCCTGATCACTTCATCTGTCTCCAGATAAACCTCTATGTGGGACAAGAAGCTACAGTTAGAACTGGGTATGGGAGAACTGATTGGTTCAAAATTGGGAAAGGAGTACGACATGGCTGTACATTGCCTCCCTGCTTATTTAACTTATATGCAGAATTCATCATGTGAAAGGCTGGGCTGGATGAATCCCAAGCTGGAATTAAGATTGCCGGAAGAAATATCAGCAACCTCAGATATGCAGATGACACAACCTTGATGGCAGAAAGTGAGGAGGAATTAAAGAACCTTTTAATGAGGGTGAAAGAGGAGAGCACAAAATATGGTCTGAAGCTCAACATCAAAAAAACGAAGATCATGGCTACTGGGCTCATCACCTCCTGGCAAATAGAAGGGGAAGAAATGGAGGCAGTGAGAGATTTTACCTTCTTAGACTCCATGATCACTGCAGATGGTGACAGTAGTCATGAAATTAAAAAGATGCCTTTAAATTAAATTGATGCTTTTGAATTATGGTGCTGGATGAGACTCTTGAGAGTCCCATGGACTGCAAGAAGATCAAACCTCTCCATTCTTAAGAAAATTAGCCCTGAGTGCTCACTGGAAGGACAGATCCTGAAGCTGAGGCTCCAATACTTTGGCCACCTCATGAGAAGAGAAGACTCCCTGGAAAAGACTCTGATGCTGGGAAAGATTGAGGGCACAAGGAGAAGGGGACGACAGAGAAGGAGATGGTTGGACAGTGTTCTCAAAGCTACTAACATGAGTTTGACCAAACTGCGGGAGGCAGTGGAAGACAGGAGTGCCTGGCGTGCTCTGGTCCAAGGGGTCACGAAGAGTTGGACACGACTAAACGACTAAACAACAACAAATATTTGCTGTGGTAAATAAGTACTGAATATTAAACAAAAACAACAAGGAGTTAATCTGTAGGACGATCAGTCTATAACAACTTCCACCAGTCTCAGACAGCATAATATCTGGAAGTTTGGGGAGACAAAAGGTATAACACAGGTTACAGAATCATAGAACTGTAGAGTTGGAAGGGACCCAAAGTGTCATCTAGTTCTCCTTTCGTTGTTGTTGACATCTCTCTGTTTCGGGAGACAATACAGGAGTGTCTGGAAGCGGTTGGAGGATGGATGGCGGCTAACAGATTGAGGTTGAATCCTGACAAGACAGAAGTACTGTTTTTGGGGGACAGGAGGCGGGCAGGTGTGGAGGATTCCCTGGTCCTGAATGGGGTAACTGTGCCCCTGAAGGACCAGGTGCGCAGCCTGGGAGTCATTTTGGACTCACAGCTGTCCATGGAGGCACAGGTCAAATCTGTATCCAGGGCAGCTGTTTACCAGCTCCATCTGGTACGTAGGCTGAGACCCTATCTGCCTGCAGACTGTCTCGCCAGAGTGGTACATGCTCTGGTTATCTCCCGCTTGGACTACTGCAATGTGCTCTACGTGGGGCTACCTTTGAAGGTGACTCAGAAACGACAACTAATCCAGAATGCGGCAGCTAGACTCGTGACTGGGAGCGGCCGCCGAGACCATATAACACCGGTCTTGAAAGACCTACATTGGCTCCCAGTACGTTTCCGAGCACAATTCAAAGTGTTGGTGCTGACCTTTAAAGCCCTAAACAGCCTCGGTCCAGTATATCTGAAGGAGCGTCTCCTTCCCCATCGTTCTGCCCGGACACTGAGGTCCAGCTCCGAGGGCCTTCTGGCGGTTCCCTCACTGCGAGAGGCCAAGTTACAGGGAACCAGGCAGAGGGCCTTCTCGGTAGTGGCACCCGCCCTGTGGAACGCCCTCCCATCAGATGTCAAAGCGATAAACATCTACCTGACATTCAGAAGACATCTGAAGGCAGCCCTGTTCAGGGAAGTTTTTAATATGTGACATTTTAGTGTATCTTTCATCTTTGTTGGAAGCCGCTCAGAGTGGCTGGGGAAACCCAGCCAGATGGGCGGGGTACAAATAATAAATTATTATTATTATAGGAGTACACCTTCAGGGGTGAAGTAAAACCATTGGAGAGTTACATTGCCTGCTGTTGAAGCAGAGACTGATACAGGAGAGACATGTTTTGTTGCAGCTGAGGCAGATGAAATCATCTGTATACGCTGCTGCATATGCACCATGGAGTTTCTTCTTTCTATGTTCCTCCCAGTGGTCATTCCTCCTCTGGTCACTGCTGTGGATACACTACTTGTCTGTTTCCAGGCACTGTGGTTGTCTGCAATAATAGGAGCCAACCCCTAGGAGGCCTTTGCCCCCCCATAAAACATATGAAGGTGTTCCCCCCCCAGTTGATGGGCATTGCCATTCAGATGGTGTGTGTGCTCCACATTATTTGATCAATAATGTGGGGCAGGGCTTATCTGCCCCCCATATTATATTCAAGCACCCCTGTCTGCAAGGGATTCCCACACAATGGGGTTGATGTTGCCAGCCTTCATGTCTTGTTTGCAGACATCTTTTAAACACAGAATTTGTCTGCCAATGGGCCTAGTGCCTGAAGCCAGATCCCCATACATCCTTGGGGATTCTGCCATCTTCCATTCTGTGGACATGACTAAGCTAGCACAGACATTGCTGAGACAGGCATCTGAACAAGCTGGGAATGTGGGTATGGGAGAGCACATCTTTGTTTGAGACTCTGTCCTGCCATGTGATGCCCAAAATATTCCTGCTGCTTCCAACCCCCTAAAAAGTAGGAATATCAACTAAAGCATTCATGAACACCCAACCTCTGCTTCAAAACCTTCGAAGAAGCAAAGTCCTCCACCTTCTGAGGGAGTCCATCCCACTGTTGAACAGCTCTTACTTTCATAATGTTCTTCCTTATATTTAGTCAGAATCACTTTTCTTGTAACTTGAATCCATTGGTTTGGGTTCTAGTCTCCAAGCTTGAAAACAAGCTTGCTCCATCTTCCATGCAACAGCCTTTTAGATATTTGAAGATGACGATCATATCACCTCTCGGTCTCCTCTTCTCTAGGCTAAACATACCCAACTCCTACAACTGTTCCACATATGTTAGAGTTCAGTAAGGGTCCAAACAATAGATGGATCAATGTCCTGATTCAGAATAAGGCATTGTTTCCTATGATGGCATTTTTATTCTTCCATTTTTAGATATCTACCCAGCATTTTTATTTTACTTTACTGCTTTCAAATTGGGCATGATGGATAACACACAGTCTGGTCTCTGCACCTAAAACTCTTTGCAAAGAACAGATCCTGTCCACCAATCTCATTACACCAGAGTAGCTCTATTAAAGTCAATGGCCTTTACACCTTCATTTATCAACAAGATGGAGTCAGGACTGGTGTGTATGTGTTTCTGTGTGCCAAAAGAAACAAAGAAAGAGAGAGAGAAAGAGAGAGAGAGAGAGAGAGAGAGAGAGAGAGAGAGAGAGAGAGAGAGAGAGACAGAAAGAAAGAAAGAAAGAAAGAAAGAAAGAAAGAAAGAAAGAAAGAAAGAAAGAAACAAACTCTGGAGAGAAGCATATTTGAGACCGATGGTTGATCTAAGAATCCCTCGGGGGAATTTATTCTGAATCACACGCATTATCCAAGAAAGAAAGGAAACAGCTGCATAATACTATTGCAGCATTTTAATGCCATCTGCTTTGACTGAATCCCTGTATCTGCTTTGACTGAATTCCTGTAGCAAAAGCCTGGCTGCTGGTGGGCCCATCCATTCCCGCAGCTTCGGCCTCTTCAAGGTTCCTTCTGCAGGTTGAAAGAATAAATCCCTGTCATGCTCATCTACAGCATAGCATTAGGCCACTGGCCATCTGTTGTTTATTTGCAAGGTTATCTTATCTCTGCTGAGCCTCTGCATCCTGGCACACAGGAGAACTCAGCCACATTGGTTTTCAATCCTTCTCTATAACAGGACATTAAAATTGACTCGTTCAATCGGATCAGGCCAGGTAAAGCCTAGGGGTGGGGAAATGAACCTGAATTGTGTTTACTAATTGTTTTTCTTTAAAAAATGTATCATCTGCCAGAGATGTCATTCTACTCAAATTATAAAACAGAAATAAAACATAACAAAGTGCAACATTGTTTTTTACATACTTGTAGCCATGGATGTTTTAATGTGAAAGGAAGGGGATGCGACTTTTCATAGTGCTGAATGCCCTCCTGGAGTCTGTCTCCTGGTTTGTACAAGGCATGTGTGAAGCACCAGCAATCTCAGAGCTGCAGGATGATGAAAAGGGGGAAGTAACAACAGCAACAGCCCTCTCTCCTTCCATTAACAGAAGCCATCACTGAATCAAAGGGCAAAGAGCAGTGCTGTCTGACCCAACCTTCTTTATTGGTTTGCCAATTCACTGCACCCAGAGTGACTTCAAAGTATGAACTAGTAAAAGCACAATTGTCTAGAGATTCTGCTCCCCCCCCCCTTTTGAAGACTGTTGCATGGCTTGACCTGCATTTATAACATTGCTATTATTACTGTGCACTGATTTACTATATTTATTACAGAAAGCAGTAAGGCAAAAATGTTGTTAGGACACACTGCTTTTTGGTAATTTGCCGTGATGATCTGAATTTTGCAATGTAGGTCTCCAGCCAAACGATGCATTCAAATATGCACGTGCTAGAGTAAAGTGTGCATATAAATGCATGCATTCATGAAAATTACATACAAAAGTGAATTATTCTAGGAGAATTGCTTCAAAAAATGTGTATATTAGGGAAATTCCCCCCTTTAAAAAATATGTATACTGTAGTAGGTGAAATTCACAAAAAATGCTGGTGGATTTTCATTAGAGGTTTCGCAAGCTGATGTGGAAATTTGGAGAGCTGGGAAAAAAATGAAACTGAGGAAAACTGAAATTGACATATTCACTCATCTCTGCCTCCAATACACTTTATGCTGTTTCTGTATTAACCTGTCATTTTTCTTTTAAATTGGACGAAGAAACACACATATTTAAATACTTATTTTATATACCATTTTATATGGTATATAAATAGATATCACATTTTTCCATGCTCCCATTTATAAATATATTTGTCCTAAAATATATGTTTTGTAACACATTTTGCTACATTTCTGGAACAGAAAAATGTAGCACAAATTTCAGAAGTGTGCAACATTCAAAGAAGACGTATGTTTTGATCTGCACATTATTCTGGGATCTGGTCATCCTGAAGTGAAGACATTCTGCCTATACATGCCTTTATCTATGTTTGTGTTCACATAGGCCTAGAGTAGACTGGCTGACTGATATCCAGGCACCAAAGAAAAGCCCCTTGCAAGATCTCAGCTCTAAGTCAATTAAGATACACTTTGCAAATCCTGGACTTCTGGATTGCTTAGATCTTGACTAGCTCTGCCAGCAAACTAACCAGAATTTACAAACAGCAACATAACAAATATTTAAATCTACTGTGAATCTGAATAGCTATATGAAGCATCTGCAAGTTACATTTTTGGAACAGATTTCTGAATAGGATCAAGCACTAGACTGTATATGCTGATTTTTGTATTTTGGTAAAAGGAAAAGTAGATATGGTAAAATAAAAAGGAGAATTCCCTGGATGCCTAGATCCAGGTTGGGGGGCAAGTACTCTTTGGTGAGAGAGTCCCAGCAGAGATTAAAGATCACAAAACATGCAGCAAAGTAAACTTTGGAAATATAGACTGTTAGACACTAATATATCCCCTTATAAGTTTACTTACAAACTTCAAAAACCAGGTTCATCTGGTTTTCTATACAGCAGCAAGAAACGACAGGCAGTATAACTTAAGTTCCAAAATGGTAAATGTTTCTAAATTATTTGTATAGAAACACAAAGGTGGTCTAAATTTGTAGCATCCCTCTTAGACCTCCTTACTAGTAGGGTTCACATGATAGAAGTAAGAGAACAAAGAATTTGGTAAACCTTTCAGCTTTCTCTATTATCTTAACCCATTCATGCATTAATGAGACATAAGCAAGTTGGTTATAAGGCTGATTTATCCCACAGTATATCCCTTGGTTCTTTCCTCTTTATGCATGTAGGAGAGGTGGAATTAAAGTCAAACAAGATAGAAGGTCAAACACGGTAGTGATTTCAGGATCCAGTGATAAACTTCAATATCACTTTTTTTGCATTTTAAAAGGCAACGTATCTGAAGAAGTGTGCATGCACACAAAAGCTCATACCAATAACAAACTTAGTTGGTCTCTAAGGCGCTACTGGAAGGAATTTTTTTATTTTGTTAATATAACTGTTTCAGATGTCATGTATGAGGAGGCTGCCATTGCATGGGAAGAGATATTTATCTATTATTGCATGGGAAGAGATTATCTATCTATTATTAAGCAGAGACAGACCATTCTTTGGCCTGGCCTAGCTTTCTCCACACTCATGTCCCCTCCAGATATTCTGGACTACAACTCCCTCCAGCCCCAGGTTGAGAAAAGCTGGTGTAGGGCAAAAGTCGTGGAGACTTTTAAGGGTGTCAGGTAGAGATCATTGGACACTGTCCTACCTGAACATCTTTTAACTAGAGATACTGGCCTTGTTGCATGAGCTTGGTCACTGATCTATGGCCTCTTCCTCAAATCTCAGAGGGTGTAGTTCTTTGTGGAAACTGGCAAGACTTTTGAGTGAAGGTGTGCAAAGAACTGTGTTGTCAGGCAAGGCTTTCCCCTGCACACCCCCAATCCAGCCCAGCTTGTTCAAACAGTTTCAGCCCTAGCTCTTGCTGCCTCCCACATTCACTCAATCCAGCCTCAAGAAAACTGCAGTAATAATATGTGCACATTAATATGCCTGCGAAGTGGGAGAGGGAGATAAAAAGTTGCCTTCTTTCCTGTGGTCTTGATAACCCTCTGAATGGTACGGCTTTACTTTTCAAAGGGAGCAGCTGTATCACCCTCGCCTTACTGGGCTTTCGCCGCTCCGTGCCACATCGTCGGCGGATAATAAGGGCTGTCTGTTTTCATTTGCTCTCAACAGGGGATCAAAGGAGCCAGAGGCAGCTCTGACACCTTGCCAAGAGGGAGTGGGGAAGTGCTTGGCTCATGCTGGAGCTTAGCATTTGCAAGGCATGCTGGGACGCAAATGTCATTATGCTGAGATTCCCCCTCACACACACAAAAAAAATAAAATAAAAAAAATTGCTTCCTCATATTCATACCCATATCCCAGCCCTTAATATAGCTGATCTGGGTGACAGTGACAAATGGACACCTAAATACATGCCATCAGGCTTTGAACCTGCAGGAGAAGGAAGAATTGTGAAAGAATCGCCCCCAACCACCACCTTCATGCCACCCCTTCATCACTGCAATGATGGGACAAGAAAGCAACAACTCCCTCACTTTTATGTATCAAGAGAAAGTGCTTTCTAAAAGGGTACTTTAAAGTGCGCCGGCTGCACAGCAGCGCATGGTAGGTCAAGGTTATTTTTAACTGTAGCTGGAAATAAGCAGCCAAGGATTTTGCCTTATTTGCTCTGCGATTGTACCCAGGAAAGGTTAATAATGAATCCATAAAAGTAAGTGTCCAGGGAATTTAGAGAACTTGAGAAGAAATAAATCAAACAGTTTCCATCGCCGTGTGTTATTGTTTTTTGATCCGCTAAAGAACAAATGGCCCAAAAAACCCTGGTTTGTATTTAAAAGCAAACAGTGCCAAAAAGAAAAAAGGAAAGAAAAAAGAAAATGGGGCAGGTAGATATAGGTGGTGTACCATGGTGAGCTGACTGGAGGGAATAATAGCTGTGCATCTGCATAATCAATATTCAGGAACCTTACATTCAGGAAAAGAAAAAAAGTAATCTTATATGACATGCACGTCCAACTCCCAAGAGACTGTGATCTACTCCCAGTATAAAAAAACTGGAAGTGATCTAGCCTTTGTCATTGGAGGGAGGAGGAGCTTGCGTGGATTGGGTTGCCCAGAGTTGTTGAGCTTTTTGGGCAGAGGGTGGCGAAAACATTCCTTGCCCACTTCATTTAATCCTGTGATCGACCAGGAACACCCCAGGAATCTACCTGTCAATTGCGGCCGACTGGTTGAACATGTCTATTCTGTGAGATGTAGACAAGCCATCCTTTCCCCCACTTCATGAACTCAATATATGTACCGTATTTTTCGCTCTATAAGACGCACCAGACCATAAGATGCACCTAGTTTTTGGAGGAGGAAAACAAGAAAAAAAAATCTGAATCTCAGAAGCCAGAACAACAAGAGGGATAGCTGCACAGTGATCCCTCTTACTGTTCTGGCTTCTGGGATAGCTGCGCAGCCTGCATTTGCTCCATAAGACGCACACACATTTCCCCTTACTTTTTAGGAGGGGAAAAGTGAGTCTTATAGAGCAAAAAATACGGTAGGTAGAGAAGAAAACAGTGTGAGTGTGTACACACATAAGGATGGGTATGTGACATAAGCAGTTCTATTTTTCCAGAAAAAGCGGTGCCAGAACTCACCATGAACACCTCCCATGTTCTCTTATAATGGCAATGGCACCCACCTGAGAGGTGCTGGAACTGAGTTCTGATGAGCTCAGGCTGGAAAAATAAAGCCCTGTATAAGAATAGCCCTCTGGGTCAGGTCAATGGCCCATCTGTTCCAGCATCCTGTTCTCATAGCAGCCAACCGGATGCTTGTGGGAAACTCCTCAAGCAGGATCCAAGCACAAGAGAGCTAACTCCTCCTGTGGTTTCCAGCAACTGGTTTTCAGAAGCATTGCTGTCTCCAACGGTGGTGGCAGAACATAGTAGCCACTGATGGCTGCCTCCTCCATGAATGGGTACTGATGGTTTCTTAAAAGACGGGGGGGGGGGGGGGAATTAGCCGATCCCAAAACCATAAATTTCCACATGCCAGTTTATATGCTTGGATGCGAATTGAGGTTGACTTTTAGAGCAAAAGCCATAATGTAAGGAAACACTTTTGAAAGAAACAAGGTAGCAGTACCAAAGGTTCATATGTAATTTGCATCTTTCTCAAATTCCTTTTCACCACTTCCTTCCAAAACTTTTGGATTTCTGGGTGCTTCCACGACAAATGCATCCTATCTAGATTCTCACATCCAGATTTTCAACAACAAGATGACAGATCCCCCTGCCCAATCACTAAGCTGTCAAATACCACATTGATATTTGAAATGATTTTTTTGTACCATTTACAGAGGGGGCAATCTCTATCTGATATTACAATAATATTTCCACACTTCCACATTTATAACCTTATTCAAATCTATGTTCCATTTGTTACAATAATCATCTCATTGCTTACTGGTCACTTCCAACAACATCTAACATAAAGTTATAACTTTTCCTTTATTCTGCTCATTTATTAATGCCTAACCTTGTTTTGTTATGCAACTTATTTCCTCTCCATCTGCTATGCCCCCAATGCATTATACTGATATCTCAGCCTTCTATTACAAGTCCTTTTTTCAATCACATCATATTGTATTACTGCATTATTTCTATTCATCCCTTCAATTTTGCTAAATTTAATTATCTCCCTTTCCTTATTAATGAGGCTCATAATAACACATAAAATGCTTTGTACAGTGAAGGTTCTGGTCTCAATTCATTCTTATTATCCCATAGTCTCAGAAGTGACCACTAAGAAGAACACCCTATTTTCTTTTATTCAGGATGTCATTGATTGCAGTTACACTGTGTCAGAATTTGTGTTAAAATTAAGAAACATTATAACTAAACCAACGACCCATGTTAGAAAGACACTGTTTCACTGCTAGCATTCTTATATTAAGCAATGGCAGTGTACACTGCACTACACAATAACATTGTGTGCTAACAAGATTAGGAATGATTAAATATAGCCTAGTGCTCTTTTTATTTTTATTGGAGAAGGATTAGAAAATGAACAATCTATGAATCATAAAATTTAACCCTGGCATTTGGAAAAGGTCATAAAAGACCAATACAACACCCAAATCTCATGTTGTAGACTTAAGTGGTTATTAACTGTTGGTGACAATATGAGAATCCACTGACTTCCATACAGGACTGAGTTATATTTAACAAGAAAAGAGATCAATATGCATACCAGGTGCCACTACAATGTGTATGATAAGTGATCTTTTTAAGATTTATTTAGGTTTGCTGTAGATGTGTAGAAAAAGAAGGGGGCATGAAGTTCATGGTCTGTGGAACCAAAGCAGGTCTTTCTCTGTTGTGGCACCCAGGTTCTGGAACTCCCTTGGCTTAGAAGAATGCATGGCTCCAATCTCAATGGGATTTTGCTTCATGATGAAAGCCTACCTATATTCTCTTGTTTTGGAGGTCATATTTATTTTATTGCTTACTATTGTTTTATTATTGACGTTTCAACTGATTTTTTATCATTTCTTTTATATTGTTTTGTTCCTCATTTTAGAACTTTTGATGTTTCTGAGTCATCTTCAAGGGCAGTCCCTGTCAGGGAACTGCCATCGGAACTAGAGGAGGAGGCGAGGCCCCACAACGATGCTGGAGAGGGGCCAAGCAGGGAGAGAGGCAAGTCTCCTGTTGGGGAAGAAAATCAGCGCTACACCAGGGATAGAGGGGGGCCAATGGGGGAAGCAGAAAGCAGGCTCCGGGACTCTTCACTGGACACCAGCGGGGAGAGCACAGGTCCTCCGCTACCCACGCCCTCCCTGGGCAGAAGACTTCCGCGCAGGGAGAGTAGGAGGAGACTGGGCGTCCAACAACTTTTATGTTGGAAAAGGTTTAAGAAACGCCCACTGACGGATTCTGCCAGCGACTGAACAGCCACGGAGTGGATGGCTGTCCAGCGAGAAATGGTTTAACCAGCCAACCTAGCCCAGAGCGGCGGCTATTTACGCACAAGCAACCCCTAAAGCCATTACAGTCCTGCAGAGAGTGCATTGCAGTAATCCAGTCTGCAAGGGGTTTTCTGTTGTGCTGTTATTAGCCCCGCTTCCACAAACATATTTAAAAGGACATAGAATGGTTAAAGTGAAACATTTTTGCCTGGCACCTGAATATATGTAATGAAAGCACCAGGCTAGCCTCCCTGGGGAGAGCATTCAACAAACAGGAAGCCACCACATTAAAAACAACAACAACAACAATTTTCATGTTGCCACCCCCTGGACCTCTCATGGAGGGGGCACAGAAAGAAGGATCTCAGATGGAAATTGCATTGCAAAGTATGAGCACACCATTGAGCTACTGCCCCTTTTAAAAATAATGCAGTTTTGGCTGGCCCAAGTCCTTGTTCATCCATGATCAAACCTGACTGGGAAAGGATGAAGCCTTATACTATCTAAATCCTCCTTTTGCACCCATGAATGCTAGTCTCTCTGCACCATGTGTCTATAATCATATCACAAAAGAGCCTTGGCTATGCGTAGGCTCCTGCTGAAAAATTAGTTGGTTTAAAATTGCAAGAACATTTCTTACTTGCGCAGTTAATAGTAGTTATCAAGAGCACCACTAATGTGCTGTCAATGGGCACACCAATCTCAACTCATCAGCCTTCATCAACAACATCTATTGAGACACTTCCCATTTCCACAACTTTCTCATTTTCAGAATGGACTCTACTGCATTTCCGGCACAGAATGTGGCTTTCTTTTGCTCACATTGCCAAAGCGAAAATATTTGCAGAGGTTCAACATTTGAAGAACTGTCCAAATTCCCCATGCTATTCCCAGAGTGGTTTAACAACCAATTCCTCTTCCCAGGGAAGTCTAGGGACTGATGAGAATATGAGTCTCCTAATCAGCTTAACAAACTAGAATTTCCATGATTCCTTGGAGGAAGTCCTGACTGTTTAAACTGATGTGATACTGCTTTAAATGTATAGTGTGGATTTGCTCTTGGTATAAGGCAGCTTTCTATGTTCCTGCTTATTAAAATGAAGTAACGGTTTGTGTCGGCATGGGCCTAAACAGAGAAAACATAAACCTTTCTTCCCTAGAAATTACTGCAAGGACTTTCCATGGAGCAATAGTGACCTTCTTATCTGAGAATACCCCTGATTAAAACTCCAAACACTTTCTAATCCACTCCCTCGGGGCCATTATCTTCTATGGAGACGAGCGCCCATAAATATTTCTAATATGGAATGAAAAGTAATGCAATGAGATTGCCTGAAACCCCAAAGTAAAATAAAGTAAAATAAAATAAAACATTCTTTTGCTCTTTCGCCTCTAATATCACATCCAGCTTTCCTTTTCCCATGTAGTGTCAGTGAAATAATTAAAATGCTCCAGGCTGTTTCTAAGCTTTTCCTAGAGACGCTTTGAGGGAAAATTCAGATGCTGAAGCAAACATGAACCCAAAGGTCTGGTTTCTTGCTGACGTACTGGAACTGATCGGTCCAAGTAAAACCACAATACACACAGTTCGGGGGGGGGGAGGGGCGTGCTCCAGGCCTCAAAGCTAATGCAGAAAGGTCTTGTCCCAGAAGAAATGGGCTTTGTTACATGCATACAAGAGGAAGAAAGGTTTTGCTATTTGCGGCTTGTACACAAAATTCTCTCTCTCTCTCTCTCTCTCTCTCTCTCTCTTCTGGTGCTTGCTTTGGTAACATATTGAACTGGAGTAAGTATAGAACCTTTGTGCAATCACCAGGTGCTTGTCATGACCTCTCATGGGATTGTGTGTGTGTGTGTTTGGCTGTAATAATACTAGTCATAGAGATGACAAATCTGTCAATTTCAGTTAATTTCAGTATTGCATTTTTCCAAACCTAACTTCAGTATTCCACATTTCCACACTAGTTTGCATTTTTTAGAGGGAGGAGGGGGAAAATACTCAGAACTATTCCCACTCTTAATATTATATCAGTATAGAAAGGTTTGGGGACAAACGTACAACTTCATTTCCAGTGGGAACATGGGAATGAATCCTGTAACTTTTCATACTGCAAGTGTTCCGGGGTTGTTGTTTGTCCCACTTTTAAGAACATAAGAACATGAGTTGTGATTTGGTTGTTGGTTTTCACTGGGCCTTCAACCCATGGTTCCCCTTTGTGTGTTGTTCTGTGAAGTTTCCCAAATGATAATTGCCTAGAGGGCTACTCTTGCACTATAGTCCAACAAAACTTTAAAGTTTATAAAATTATGTGTGGCATGGAGAAAGCCTGTGGGAAGCCTACAAACAGGACCTGAGTTCAAGAACACTCTGCCCACCTTTGGTTTCCAGAAACTGGTCTGCAGAGGCCTACTGCTTCAGACAGTGGAGGTAGAACACAGCCAACAGCCTTATCCTTCATGTATATGTTTAATCCTCTTCTAAAGTCATAAAAGTTGGTGGTGATCACTGTTTTATACGGGAACAAATTCCATGGTTTAACTAAGCCCTGCATGAAGATATATTTTCTCATATCTATCCTGAACCTTCCAATGTTCAGCTTTACCAAATATCCACAAACTCCAGGATTATAAGAGAGGAAGAAAAGCTTTTCTTTATCTACTTTCTCCACGCTACACATAATTATATAAACTTATAAAAGTTTTGTTGGACTGTAGTGCAAGAGTGCCCCTCTAGGCAATTATCATGCAGCAACATTTGGAAAACTTCACAGAACAACTCAGAAAAGGGAATCATCATCATCATCATCAAACCTTTATTGGCATCATTTACAAACATTCAGAATAAATAGGCCAGTGCGATCTCGTCACCATTTCAACATTACAATCATTTGCCAAAGGGAAGAAGAGGCGAGCAATCTATTTCATCTCTGTGGGTCTCCAGCAAGGGCAGGATCCTGTAGCGTACTTTGGCAACAAAAAAATCAAATAGAGGAACTTCGTACTGTCTTGGTGAGCTCCTGGTCTCTCTCCTGTAATAAGAAGTGTATAACCTCTGTCTCTGGTTTCCATGTTGTAATACATAGATGGTCTAAAAATTGTTGGCAGAGATCATCATACATTTTACATTTAAGGGCCATGTGAGCTAGAGTTTCCACCAGGTGAGAATCAATTTTTTTAAAAGACACCAGTCTGTTGCAGCCCTGAGAGAGAGAGTCCTTGGCCCAGTGTCACCATCAAACTAGCCTCTTCTCTGAAGCACTCTCCAGGAAAGCAAAAACCCACCCCCATCCCCACCCACATGAACGCAAGTGCTGCTTTATATTTCTTTTTGCATTTCTGTGTCTCGAAAAGCAAATTGGTGAGAGGTGTGGTGGAAGGAGAAAATCATACATTTAAAACCAATCAAAGCGGAAAGTAAACACGAAACATCGCTTTGCAGCTGCAGCCCTGAAATTATATTTATGAGATAACTGGAATGCCATGGAGAGGCAAAGTTTCCATATGCACTGAGTGAATCAAGCTATCATCTCCAGATTGCTATCATAGTAAAAAATGGAAAGGGTTGCATCTTCATTCCTAATGCACTTCTGCCATTGTCTCCATTTTATCTTGAGGGCCTCTTCATACCCAAATATCGTCTAGTTGTTCCAACACTATATTATTTAACAGACTGGTTTGTTTCTGCTTGCAGCAGGAGGGACGGAAGAGAGAAGATGAAAGACAGGGGAGAAGAGTGCCTCTTTCCAGTCACATAATGATCCAAAATTATGGGGATTTTTTCCTACTCATGATTCACATAGTCAGTGTTGTACTCTGTGAATAATACCCTTGGATTGGAAACTCTGTAAACAGAAGTTACTGTTAGTAGAAAGATCCTGCATTGAGGTTGCACTAAAGAACCTCCAAGATCTTTACCGACTTGCTGATACTAAATACAGGGAGGTTTAAGCCCTATTAAACTTAGCGAGTTTGGGCCCCATCTGCAGTATACATTTAAAGCAGCATCATACCAATTTAAATAATAGTGGCTTCCCCCAAAGAATCCTGTAATTCATTTTTAAGAGGGGTTTTTAAGAGACCCTTATTCTTCTTGCAAAGCTACAATTCCCAGAGTTCCCTAGAAAAAAGGACTGACTGTTCAGGAATTGTAGCTCTGTGAGGGTCTCTCATAACTCTTAATAAATTGCAATGTGCGGGATTCTTTGTGGGGAGTCATGATACTGCTTTAAATGTATTGTGCTGATGGAGCATGTAAAAAAACTGGCTAAGTGGTTCCAAAGTTCAATCCCTGGCATCTCCAGCTAGGGCTGGGACAGACGCCTGGTCTGAAACCCTGGAGAATTTCTGCCAGTTAGTTTAGGCATTATAGAGCTTGATGGATCAATAATCTCACTCACTATAAGGCAGCTTCCCATGTCCTTAATCATGCAGTTGCTTTTCTTGTTCAATGGAACGCAGGCATGCCTAATCATCTGTGGCTTCTCCCCATTGTGTTTTAACATTTGGCTGGTACACCGTGAACCGAAAGGTGAACTGCTATATTAACACCTGAGTTTGGGGAAGCTTCCCAAAGCACAGCATCTTGTGCAAATTTATTAGAGATAAGCATTCTACTCTACAGCCTACACAGGAGTTTTGCAATACGTGCAGAAACTCTGAGATGGTTCCATCACATTTTACTTGAGGTAGAGGATAGGTCCATTTCCAAGTCACACTTCAGGCACATCTGTTGTGTGGCCCACTCCAGGCCCCTGACCTGGGCTATCATGCCAGGCCTAATGTAAGACTGCAGAAATAAGAGCTTGATCCTCTGCCGTTCTGTTCTCAGCGGTTCATTTCCAATTAATCTGGTGTCAGCATAAAACCAGCTCTCTCACTCTGCTTAGGGGGAATTTCTGCTGCTTATAAATGCTGCTTCTAAATGAATGCAAGAAATCAGGTTCCGCGAAATGTAGGTTCCACGCCGCCAGAGGGGAGACAAGTGGGTGAGCAGGCTTCAGGGACCCTGGGGAAGCAGAATGCAGCAATGGGTAGCCTGATTGTTGAAAGCAACCTGCAATCTTTAAGTAAGATCTCCCTAAATTCTACGAGAAGCAGCACAATCCCATTCTGTGAAGCTTGGGTTTTTGCAAGCTGGGGTTATGCTGCTTCTCTTGGAATTTGGGAAGATCTTGGTTTAAGATTTCATTATGATGAAAGTGCCTTCACTAATCTGCAGTAAGCCTGATGCTGTTTGAGAGGAAGTGAAAATACAGGAAGAGAGGGGGTGGATGGCACTGAATTGATCTGGCTGGCACTAATACCTGGCTACTATCAAGGCAGTCATGACGAGAGCCAGGGAGAAGGCAAGGCAAATCCAGGCAAATGAGTATGTGGTGAGGTGATGGCATTTAAAGGCAAGCCTACTTCATCCACGGTCTTCAAAATGAAATGAACCCATCATTTTCACATTTTACAATGCCATTCTCCAGTCAAGTAATGTATGTAAAAATGCATATTCTAGGGTAATAACATATATTAATGAAAATAACATAAAATGCATTGCTGTGCAAATTGCTTCACAAAAACAGGGCACATTAGGTAAAATTGTAGACAAGCATTGTGCATACACAACTTCTGATCCCCACCCTCCTCTTTCAAACCTCTAGAGAGGGGAAGAAATGGGGTGTGCTGTAGCAAAGTAAAAAAAACCAAAAACCCACACAATCCATGTGGATCATGTGGTGCGATGCCTGTACCATCACCATTGCCTCCAAGTTTGTGTAAATCTCTAGTATAGTGGTGGGGTGCCTACATCACATGTAGAAGGCCCCTGGCTGATTTTCCAGCATCTCCCATAGGGCTGGGAGAGACCACTGTTTGAAATGGTGAACCACTGCTAGTCGGTGTAGACCAGGCTTTCTCAACCTTGGGTCCCCAGTCCGTCTTGAGCTACCATAATCCCTGACCACTGTCCATGATGGCTAGGAATAATGGGAGTTGTGGTCAAACAACATCTAAGAACCCAAGGTTGAGAAAGGTTGGTGTAGACATTATTGGAGTATATGCATCAGTGGTCTGACTTGGTACAGGACAGCTGCCTATGTTACCAATCCTTGTCATGTGGACCCCTATAGATCAAGAAGAGAACATTTGAAGGGACTTGGCATTTGTGACAGTCATGCGTTGCCATCATGCCAAAGATCATCCAATGGCGGCACCCAAGAGGCTTGATTGATTCCTCTGCCTGCTGCCCTTCAGTACTTTATAAAGGAGATAGCTTCGCATAGCAGCACAAAAGCAAAAAAAGAATTGTTTGCCTAGCTATAGTGTCTTCCTGCACACTTCCACCTCTGCTTTTGGTTGCTTACAACTTGGCAGAAGAACGATGCATTCAAATGAGCTTCTAGTGATTCTCAGCGTGGCTTGGGTGTTCGGTTCAGATAAACTCCAGAAAGGTCAGATGATTATCAAAAGCTAATCCAGCACCTTTGGCTAAGAAATCCTTGGGGTGAGCCTGCTGATATGATGCTAGCAGGCTTCCTGCTCAGGAATACATCTGAAATTTCCTGCGTGTGGAATTTCTTAGAGGCGTTTGATTCTTTTATACACAGCTGTTATCAGGCTGTCCAGATGCTCCCGAATTTAAAACAGACTCTGAACATAAAGATTCCTTCCTGTGTTTCAACACCCAGCTCACCCTTGTGAGCTCATGCCTATTTTGTAGACTTAGGGGTTCATCATCTGTACAGCTGAAGTGTTTCATACTGTCTACGGCCTCTAGACTGCACTGTCAATCATCTATCTATGATGAGGAGAAGGTGGAGAGAGATTACCTGGGGAAAAGGTAATTGGATAAGATCTGAGCAGCTGGACTCAGGACAGCATTTATTTCGGTCAGTATAAGGCCTCAGTGGCATAGGAAGGGGGTGCAGTGGGTGCAGGCTGCCCTGGGTGTCATCACTGAGGGGGGTGACAAAATGGGGGGGGGGAAGTGTTTTTAAAATAAGAAATTCCCATCGTGGAAAAATGTTTTTAAGTGCTTATGCAGCACTTAACCAGAAAATAACACTTGCAACATATATTATTTTCCCTTCTTTTAATAATTTCAATGTGTGGGGGGGGGGTGACAAGATTTTTTTCGCACCGGGTACCACCTAACCTTGCTACACCACTGTAAGGCCTTAGTCAATAACAAATAAAATTGTTCTAGTACAGGGAGCAACAGAAGTAGGAGCAGTTTCCTCTGCTGCCCCTGAAATAAAACTTATCTACCTCTGGATGAATTCAAAGGGGAAGAACTGCAGGTTGCAAACAATGCTATTGGTGCAACACTGACAAATGGTGGAAACACACATGTAGAACAAAATTAACATCATGCCTTAGAAGGGAAGAAGGGAAGCGAAGAGGAGGGAAATTTAGAGGAAGCTGGATGAACTTTATTACTTGTTGACATAAGGCTATCTATCGAAGTTTTAAATACTGCTTTTCCTTAATTTAATCCTACAAATCAAGGAAAGATGGAAATTAAAGATAGGGAAAGCTTGCTGTGATTTATGCACTGCTTAAAAGCTAGGGAATAAGTATATATTTTGAATAATATTAATCCTTTCTTACAGACTAAAAAAGTATATTATTAGAAATTTAAAATTTATATGATTCGTATGATTCATGCTACTGTAAGAACTGACAATTTTCTTTTACTTACAACTCTGCCTCTGTAATTTTATTTTGCACTATAATAAAAATCCAGAAGTTTTTTTAAAAAAAAGAGGCAAAGGGGAATAGTTGTACACATTCAGGTTTTTATTCTCTCTCTTTTTAGTAGCAATAGTTTAGACTAGGCTTTCTAAGTACCTTTAATCTTATGTTGTCACACATGTGCTTCTAATGGCTGGGCCAGAGCGCAATCACCACGCCATAAGAACAGAGATTTGTTGAAGAGTGCAACACAGCACACAGGCAGGCCATAACTATGGGGTGAATTGCAAACTGGTTGGATGATGAACCCCCACCATTGCACCAAGTAGTCTAGTCAACAAAATACAAATGCTATAAGCCTGTGGGATAGCTCAATCAGTAGAGCACAAGACTCTTAATCTCAAGGTTGTGGGATTGAGTTCCACGTTGGGCAAAAAAAGATTTCTGCATTGCAGAGGGTTGGCCTAGATGATCCTTGTGGTCTCTTCCAACTCTTCAACTCTATGAACACCCCCTATTTCCAGTTGATGGAGCAATATAGTCATACCTTAGATCCTGAATGCCCTGGAACTCGGATATTTTGGCTCCCGAATGCCACAAACCCGGAAGTGATTGTTCTGGTTTGCGAACATTCTTTTAGAACCTGAATGTCCGAGGGGGCTTCAGTGACTTTTGATTGGCTGCAGGAGCTTCCTGCATCCAATCAGAAGCCACAGTTTGGTTTTCAAACATTTTGGAAGTCGAACGGACTTCCAGAACAGATTCTGTTTGACTGTTATGTGATTTCTCCATTAAATGTCCACAGATAGAGGGCACACAAACAAATCTGACCTTTGAGGATTTTTGTTCCTAAGCAAGGTGTGGCCTTGAAAGCACAGACAATCAGGGCTTCCATGTGTTGTATGGATCAGGCCTAACAGAGGCTCTTACCTCAAGAGCAGTCTTTGCTAACCTGCTGCCCTCCAGGTATTTTGCACTACAACTCCCATCAGCCCCAGCCAGCCCATGGTGGTAGTTGTTCAAAACATTGGCAAGGGAAGGGGGCACCAGCTTGGAGAAGGCAGCCCAAGACCATTCATGGGGCAGCAGGGGGACTTTCACCATTAGAGGCAGTGAATCTAGAAACCACATGAGGTGAGAGTGCTTGCAGCTTGCAGGCTTCCCATAGGATCTGGTTGGTCACTGTGAGAACAGAATGGTGGATGAGATGGGCCTCTTCTTATGTAGAATAGGCTTGATCTACATCATGTTGCCAGTCTCCCATAAAGCCAGATAAGCATCCACTTCTTTAGTTTGTAGTTTTCTATGAAAGTCTCTAGCAGGTGCCAGGAATGGTTTGGGTGCTGGGCAGCTCTGGAACCTGCTGCAGATTAAGTTGAAAATCTACTGTTAATTCCTCCTGGCTTGAATAGCAGATTCCAGCTTTTGAGAAATCCTCAAGCTTCCCTTAACAAATTCAGTATCTCCCACCCGTTCACTATTTTCAGGGCATCTACTCTCAAATGTTAGAGGAAAAAATCTCTCATGGGGGCTACTGGCATTGCAACTCACATTTATATACGTATTTGTTTACTTGGAATAAGCCGTTTAAATAAGCAATCTCACTCGTTTGATTAAAGGTTTTCTGACTTTAAATCCCAAAACATCTGTGAAGTTATAAACTTCCCATATTTAGCACTGGATTCATCTGAAAAGCTGGTCCAGGTCAGAAGGACCTTCTGGGTGCCAGCTGTTCTCTGATCTCAGTCATTTCTCAGCATCAGATTACAAAGTGTGTATAATAGGAAGGATGGAAGTAGAGTGGAGAAGCTGCAGCCCTGTGCTCCTTGTTATGCTCAAAATTCCATCATACGAGAAACGTTAAATTATTGCTAAGTAAAAACTTGAGAAAAAGATGTCCTCACTCTCTACCTGTGGACCTCCATCTGTTGCTGAACTCCAACTTCCATTAGAACCCATCTAGTATGGTTGATGCTCAGGGATGATGGTCGTTAAGAGTACAACTGCTAGAGGACCACAGGTTCCTTACTCTGTCTATAATCCCACCTTGAAGGATGAGCAACAAAAGTATCAGAAAGTTCAAACCAACAATTCCCCGGATTTATGCATGTGTGGATCCCAAGTAATGAGATGAACTGGGGTGATTTTGCCTCCCAAACAGTTAAATGTTCGAGCTTTCGTTTGTTTTCCTTTTATTTTCTGAGAAATGAAACCAACCTGTCTGGGGAAATGCCCAGAGCCTGAGCAGGAAGCCAGTTTGGTGTAGTGGCTAGAGTGTTGAACTAGGGCCTGGGAGACCAGGGTTCGAATCCCCATTCAGCCATGTAGGTCACTGGGTGACCTTGGCTCAGTCACTCCCCCTCAGCCTAACCTACCTCATAGGGTTGTTGTAAGGATAAAACGCAGAGGGGGAGTACCATTTATATGACTTTGAGCTCCTTGGAGGAAAAGGCGGCATATAAATGCAATATAATCATGGTAACCATAAGCATAATATGACTTAGCATAAGACAGCTTCCTATATTCTGCTTAGAGTGGCAACATTTTAGAGCTCTAAGGGACCTCAGAGGTCATCAACCCATGGTTCAGTGCAGGATCTGTACTGCACAATGGAGCTGCAGTATCCCAGACAGATGGCCATCCAGCCTCACTTAAATGCCTCACACAAGTAGAGCTGATCACCTCCCAAAGCTGTGTGCTAGGAAGTTCTTCTTTGTCTGTTTCCATTTTAGTGGTAATTTTATTCACCGGATTTTTGCTTTTAGCATATTCTTTAGCCATCCTTAGCACTAGGAAATGGGATAATGTGGGGGAAAGCATGCAAACTGGACTGTCAGGTTTCCATGAATCAAATGGGCAGGGAGAGTGGGGATGAGCTGGCCATCCTTTCCGTTGCTTCCCCTCCGCTGTGCTGTCCACATGTCAGAGTGGGGGGAAATTGTAAAAGGGGGACTTCTGATTCCCCATTACGGGGAGAGCCTGGAGTGCAGTTGACTTGATAAAGCACATTCCATGAAAATGCAGTGTGAAATCCGGAATAAAACTTGAATTTCCAAGCAACTCACTTTTCATTGTTTAAAGCTATTTCCCAGTCCTCAGGGTTGGACATGATTCATGTGAAAACTGTGCCCTTTACAAAGGGCAAAGTTCCTGTGTTCTATAGCATTTCCTGCCCTTCTTCCTTGGCATTTTGTCACTGAGCTTTGCCTAGGCACTCCACTTATCTCTTACCTATGCCCGTGCATTTTCCTTCCATCACCCTGGCACCTCCTGAAAATGCCACGCTTGGCAGAATCACCGGACATTTAAATGCAGCACACTGAAAGAAAATTGGTCTAAATGGCATTGATTTACATAATTCAGCCTGAATGCAGAGATTGCTGTTCGTGCGCAGTTTAGATATCTTTAAAGAAAGCCTCTGGAGTATGATTGACCAATAACTTCACAATAGCTATTGATGAACATGAATAGCAATGCCTGCATGACTCTGCATATTCGCCTCTGCCTCAGGTCCCTCAATTTTTCCCAGTGACAAAGTTATATTTATGTTAAAATACATACATATAAAGTGCCAAAAAGCATATACTTGTAAAATGAAGCATTCTGGGAGATTTTTTGAAGCTTCTTCCGAAGCCTCTAATGTTAGCTGTTGCTAGGGGACTAGAAGTAGTGTTAGGATTCTCTGTTGATTGCTCCGGCATGATACATTCAGTATTCGCTAACACATGGCAGCTCTAATGAAACTGCCACATTGATTTTCAATCCTCAAGGCAGGATCCTTTAATTTATTCCATGTGTCATGGAGGATAAGGCTATCAATGGCTATTAGCCACAATGGCTATGTTCCAGTGCCGGATGCAATATGCTTCTCAGTTCCCAATTGCTGGAATCACAAGTGAGGATAGTGGTGCTGCATTCAGGTCCTACTTACAGGCTTCCTATAGGCATCTGGTTGGCCACTGAGAACAGGATGCTGCACTAGGTGGTCCTTTGATCTGATTCAGGATCCCCCCCTATGTTCTTACACCCATCTGCTGCTGGTCTCACGTAATTCAATATTTTCTTCTCCTTCTTGAATCAACACATGTCTTTAGGACTGTGCCAGGGACTGGACTGAGGGGGACGAGACTGAGGAGGAATGGTGAAGACTGCCCCCCTTCCTCCTGAACTTTTCAGAGAAGAGGAAGGCAGTATTGAATTACAGCAGTGGTTTGAAGAAGGTCACAGCTCAGAGGTAGGTAAACAGAAGAGTTGGGAGGTGTTGGGAGAAGAGAAGGGGGAGACAGAGGCAGAGCAGCCAGCTGACACGTTATCACTGGAGAGCATTTCTGATCCCCTTTGCCAAAAACCTGGAGTGCATTGAAAGTGGAAGAGCAAAGGACTCAGACAATTATCCCCTGGCAACCACCATAAGGGGAAGTGCTGTTGTTAAGGGCGGGGGGGAGAGAGAGCTTAGTTGGACCAACGCCATTAACCTAAGAGGCTGCGTGCAGAGGCCTCTCTCTGTGAATATTGAATAAAGACTCAGTAAGAGCTTCCTTGTCTACTTCCTTGTCTGTCTGCCATGAGAGGGGGGAGGACCAGAATTCACTGAAACCACTCGTATATCCAATGCATGGAGTAGGAGCTGCCGTACCTCTTAGCCTCCCTGGCCCTAAGCTGATCCATGCATTCAGTGCAACATTTGAAATATGCTCAGGCTCTCCATGCAGTAATGAAGTCTTGTGTGCCCGGAGTTTCTGTTCACGTGGAGAGCGTAAACAGAATGTGCTTCGATAACCATCAATCCATCCATCCATCCAACAATAAAGCATTCTCCTCCTGTTTCTTTAAAAGGAATAAAAAAATTGCAGATTGATGCAGGAACAGGATGGAACAAATTTATGGATGAACACATGCAAAATGGACATGGGCCAGAAACAAACTGATCTATGCATCTCTAAGCATTAATGACCTTGTGTGATGTTTCTCCTGCAAGAGATCAGGCACTCATGTGCTCAGACACATGTCATGACCACTTCATGTGAGAGCATGCCTGCATGGCAGATACACTATTTTGTTCCCCATGCAAAAATGTGCAACAGTTCAAGCAATTTTTGAATAACAACAACAACAACAACAACAACAACAACAGCAACAACAACAACAACAGTCAACATTCATCATGACTCAGGCCTGTGGTGGGTTCTGACTCTGGCACCTAGTTCAGCTGAAATTTGGCTTATGCACCTTTCCCAAGTTCTCAGCTGGTAAGCAGATTTGATCTTGCCAGTTGCTGCTCCTTCTCAGTGACAGTGAAGCTGCCCATGAGGAAGCAGCAACTCACAGGATCAAATCCTTGCTTCTCATGAAGGAACAGCACCTCACAGTATCAAATCCCCCTGCTTTCCAGCTCATGAGATGGAAGATTAGATTCTGCAGGGTGCTGGTTTCCGTTCCCTTATGTGAGCAGCATAGGAGCCAACTCCTTGGGGCCTGCAATAAAATATTTGATGGGGTGGGGGCAAAGTTGATGAGCATTGCCATTCAAATGGTGCCTTGTGATTGGTGCAGGGTGGAATTTACCTGCCCCTCCTATTTTATTCAAGTTGGCACCCCTGGTGAGCCATTTCCTTGTGTGCAGGGGAGCTGCTTGCAAAGGAAGCAGCACCCTGCAGGATCAAACCCACCTTCTCTCAGTCCAGTGATCCTTTCCCCCTCTTTTGCTCTGCAAGCAGTGTGGGATGTTTACACAGTCACGAACACACACTCAATCTACATCCTATTGGCTAATCTAATGGTGCTGCCATCCAGACAAAGCAAAACAAAAATAAAACCCCACAAGGCAGCAAAAAGAACTCTCTGATGTGGTCCTTCAAATAGCAACAGCGCCATTGTGAATAGTTCTACAGGCACAAGACTCTCCACCTTTGGAATTACACCTGCAGATCTCCTCTTTGGTCTATATGAGCGTCTTCTCCAAGCTCCTGCTCCCAAGAACACCAGTGGGAGCTTCCAGGTATAGAACAGCCATCCCATACATTCAAAGTATCAGCTGCATGTAAACAAACAAAAAACCACCATTGCTAGATCTGGCTGATCAATGGATTTATATTTTTTTATGCAGCACCATTAGATGCAGAGTCAAATTCTTGCACAGACATGATTATCCTGCAGTTTTATAATGCTAAGGAGGACAAGCCATTTTATTTTCAGAGAAGAAATATTGATTGTTGGGGGGGGCGGGGGAGTGGGGTGGAGAAATGTTCTCCTCGTGTTACTCAGTTGGTCTGATTGACTGATGTATATTTTATACAAAGGGTACTGCAGAAGCAACAAATGAGTGTATCCTCCCAAGACATTTCTGCACCTGATATATGCTCACAAGGCCATTCAGTTTCAAACATTAAGCAAGGTTTAATCATGCAGGCCTGCTCTCTGCCCTTGATTCTGGAACAAGGGCATCTAAAATCTCATGCACACTATAAAATACGGAGGTGAAATCAAGCTGGAAATGTATTTACATGAGAAGGATTGCATCATACTAAGGTATCCTGATTTCAGCTTTAAAAGCCAGTGCGAGCACAGCTTCCCACTGCATTTATCAAAAGTGGGAAAGGTTCTGGTGGCACTGTTCCTGCACTGCACTTTACACAACTGTCCCAGCATAGTAGTGATGCCTCTGAAACTTTCTCATCTGAATGCCTGAATTCTGGAATTCCAAATCACATGGTTTGTTTTCAAAGTGGCATTTTGTAGAGAGCACTGAGAAAGAACAGCTCTTAGTTCCTCTATTCCCTTTGTGTCCTCCCCACTTTCTACATTTCTAAGAGGCATGGATGCACCGACAAGCCTCAGAGAAAGGCAACTGAAGTGATTGCAGGCATGCTTCTACCAACATTTTTTATGACATTTTACTAGTGTTCAGGAGCGTATGTGTGAAACACTGCACAAAATGTACATTGAGAGAATCCTATGTACAATTCTATCAAGATTGCCTCCCGCCCCGCCCCCTTTTCTGGCATTCTATCACAACGAATCAGTAACAGCATAGAACTGAATGCTCCAAAAAAAGGTCAGAGGAAAACATGGGAGAATTTTTAAGTTCAGTATAAAAACAACTGAGAGCGCCTATTCCCCTCTCCAGGCTACAGGGGCTTATATTAGGCTTGCCAGCTACTGACAACCACAGGTGCTCTTGTATTTGTGAAAGGCCTAGAGTTATTGCCAAAAGTCGTTTAGCTAATGGATGAAATCTAGCAATTTGTGGTGGATCTGGGATGAAGCCCAGTTCCTTGGTCATGCCCAGTTAGGGGTGGCTGAATCTGTCAGGTTGCGGTTTGTCGCAGCTTCTCATTCTCCAACCTTAAGTTCAGTTCTCCACAAATCTACATCAGTTTGCAAAAGAACAGATAAAAAAGTGAGCCCTCGTGAAAATTCATCAGCATTGTTGTGCTAATTTCTCCTAATGGACACATTTTCCCTTAGCAGTTTCCCCTAATATAAACACTCTTGCAAGGCAATTTCCCATACATCCTAAGAACATAAAAAGAGTTCTACTGGATGAGGCCAACAGCCCACCTAGTCCAGCATCCAGTTCTCACAATGGCCACCCAGATGCCAGTGGGAAACCAGCAAGCAGGATTCAAGCATAAGAGCACTCTCTTCTTCTGTGGTTTCCAGCATCTAGGATTCGAAAGCACTACTGTCTACCACTGTAGAAGCAGAACATGGAAAGCTGTCTAATCCATGAATCTGACCAATTCTCTTTTGACCCATCTAGCTTGGGGGCCAACAGTGCCTCCTATATGAGCGAGTTTCATAGTTCAACTATATTACATTTTTGTATTTTCTTTTTTACTTTTCACTAAAATATTGGGCATAAAGAATGGAGTAGAGTACTTGGTTGATGACTTTTCCAGATTGAAAACAAAAGTAGAATCATTTTTGTTGTATGATGTTTGGCAGGTTTCGTATCCCTCCATTTCCCCTCCTGCAAATGGCAAAGTCTTCCTTTGCAGAATAACTTCTGTACTTATCTTTCTGAACTTTGGTAGGCTTCATCCCCGCAGATGGGGCAAGCAAGATTGATATGTGCATCCATTTCTTACAGAAAAAAAGTTGAGATAATAATAATAATAATAATAATAATAATAATAATAATAATAATAAAGCCTCCCTGCACAAAAGCCTCTGGTTAGATTTCCCAGAAATTTGGCAGGTTTAATCCACTCCAGACGGGCTCCTTTGCCTGCAAATCTCATCCATTTATATGAAAGGGGGGGAGTTATTGTCATTTTTAGATTCCACATTATAGTAAGCGGGGGCAAACTAGAGCTTCCCATTTGGAAGACCAAATTCAGAACTGAATAACAAACTGAATGGTAACAACACAGAGCTGTTCTGAAACAGATCAGGTTGCTTCCAAACAGTACAGATATATAAAGCAAATCTTATCATTGCTGCAAATATTGCCATTATTCACTAAGCACAGAGGTAGCCAGTGTGGTGCTCTGCATATGTCGCTAACCAATTGGCTTATTTAAAGCCTGATTACAGTGGAAAATGGATGAGAGGGACCACATGAACTATTAGGGTTTTTTTTTTTGGGGGGGGAGCCTTTTATTGTAGCCAATAGTAGCAAAGGGGGTGTTTTCACTTGGGATAATGATCAATCAACTCTTACCTCCCCATGCCCCAAAATGCCCCATCTTCACAACTGGAAGTCTTCTATTGACTACAAAAGGAGACTAACCCCCCCCCCCCCTGCAAAGCCTAATGGTTGTAGGGAGAGGTGATCTTGGATATTGTCACTTGTGTGGGGTTACCACTTGCTTCCCAAGCTCTCCAGAAAGATCCTCCCCCTTCCCCACATTTGACTTGGGGGGGGGAATGCAAACCCTTCCCCCTCCCACCTGAACCTAGTTGCAAATACCTTTGTGTGTGTGTGGGGGAGGAGAATTCAGTGTCACACTACTACAAACATTCTGTAGTGCAAGCAGTCCCTCTCCCCCCCCAACATAGTCTGAAGCAATTTGAGGGGGTGCAGGGGGTTCATGGTACCCATGACAATTTCTCCAGTTTGCAAATATGCCCATGCACACCCCCAAAAGTTGGCAATCTGACATAAGCTTTCAGATTCAAAAAGGGCAATCCTAGCTTTGCCAATGTACATACACAAGGGTGATTGGGAAGGAAGATGAAGAGTAGTGAGTCAGAGGCAAATGTTATATTTAGAAAGTTGAGTGTTCTCATGAAGATTCACCATTCATTGTCCTGCTCCACACTTTGATGCAGTTAAGTGCCATTGAAAATCAATGGCACTTACTTTCACCTTACGGAACATAAGAGCATTAGAATAGCCCTGCTACGTCAAGCCACAGACCCATCCAGTTCAGCTTCGTGTTCTCACAGTGGCCAAACAGTTGCTGTTGAGAAACCCACAAGCAGGACATGGGTCTTATAGCAGGTCACAGTATTTGTCCACATATCCCGTTATTCCCCACTCCAGCTGGTAGCATTTATCCAGAGCCTTAGGCTTCAAACCAGAGGTGGGAAACCTATGGTTTTGCAGATGTTGCTGGTCATCCTTGACCATTGGTCAGGTTGGCTGGGGCTGAGGAGAGTTGAAGTGGCATAGGAGTGTGCTGTGAGGCAGACGTCTTTCACATCACTTGCTGCCAGATCCCTGGGAGATACTAGGGGCTAAGCTTGGGGCTTCTGAAGACCACAGGTATGTTCCACCACTAGGTGGAGAGTTCCAATGAAAACAGAAACAGGAATGGAGATTGCTGGTGTTTGCTCATTTGTTCCAAGTCCAGAATGGAAATCAACCCAGCAGATACAATAAGCATTTCTTGCTTTCACTTTGCATACGACACCTAACGGATTACTCCCCTCCCCCATTTGCATTGAATTGAACAGGGTGGGTTAGTGTAATGACAATATAAATTACATAATGTATGCAATTTACTCTGTAAGGCACATAATTTCAGCAAAGCAGACCGCAAGTTGAATAATGGGGTTTGGGGCAGGAGATGAACTGCAGTGGAATGGAAACAGAGCTGCATGGAATGAATGAAGGACTAAAAGAGAAAGAATGCCTTCTTACTTCCCTAGCTAACATTGAGCCATGTTCCTCCAGAAGGTATAAATTAGAAAACAATGCTCATTCCTCTTCCAGTTTCCATATAAGAAATCCTTCCTCTCTTACAACCAGGACATTTTATTTTTATTTTTTAAAGCCTAAGCCTTCCTGGGTCTTCTTCTAACTTCCAGTACATTGAATGAGCTGTGAATAAAAACATATAAAGCACTCCGAGCTATGTTTGGGTGAATGTGAAGTTAACAGCAATCACTGTTTTGCACATAATCTGTGTCTGCATGCCTGAGGGGTGGACTCTGTTCTCCAGTGCACAAAGGTAGAGAAGTAACTCAAGCTACTGGGGCAGGGGCACTGCACAGGAGAAATAACACATTATATAAGCAACACTGAAAAAAACTAAGCCCCTGACAGCATGGTGTTATTAATTTGTGTTCCCCCACCCCCACCGCTAAATTGCTGGGGGAAACAGAATTTTAATGTGTAAAACCCCATTTGCATCCCTTTCTAGAGTTCAAACTAACGAAGGTTTTCCTTTGAAAGGCTAGCAGGCCTTTCCAGGTACAATTGAGGGTCTTTAATATCAGTTAGATGAAAATAATTAGGAAGTATTAAAAGGCCTATGAGGATTTTACACCAATTTAATGTCCAATGTCTGGAACTCTGTAGCGAGCAATGCACTGTCTATACAAGGAGAGAGGCCTGTGTAGGCTCTGTGCAAATTTTAACAACACTGAAGCTTCTTTTTTATTGGTATTTATTGCCCAAGGAGCAGATTTCACAGCTAGATTTCCATCTTCAACAGTGCTGCATTTATTGGGCATATTGGTTGCAGCAGCAGAAATATATGACTGGGTTGGAACGGAGCTGAAAGAACCAGTCTGTTGATTTACATCACTTAACAGCCCTCCAACAATGGGCAGATATGCCTGGATATAGCGGGAGGTGACAATGGCAAGAAGGAATTTGTTTTAAATCAGGGAACTTAAAAACCTGCCAGCAGAACATCACTGTAAAATTCTGGAGGATTTATATTTTGAATGACTCCCAAAGCCCATCTTTCCACACCAGTGGGTTGTATTTACTAGCCTCTATTTTGTGTTTCAGGTTCCAAACAAACAGTCCACAAAGGTTCCTCTCTTGGCAAATAAATCTCCTGAAGGAAAGCAAGGCATCTTTCACGGAAGAACCTAACATATATTTACATTGCTATTTTCTGGTAACTCACGAGTGTGAACTACAGTTGTTTGGGGTCCCTCTTCCCTGCTAGTTTGAATGACTTAGTACTCTGCCGAGCAAATGAATCAAATTATTGTCCTCTGTGGTTATCTCTATTGCCTAAAAGGAAAATGTGCTGAGTTTGTCAAAGCTATTCCATTCTGACATTGACAACAGAGGGGGGGGGGGGACACACGTTGCACAAAATCAGCAATTTGATGAGCATTCCAGGGCTTGTGCAAGGACTTCCCCATTCATTGTTAGTTGAGGATGCAACTCCACACATTCCTAAGGTGAGCTTGTTGAATGAGGCCAGTGGCCCATCTAGTCCAACCACAGTGGTCAACCAGATGTTTATGGGAAGCCTGCAAGCAGGACCCAAGTGGAAGAGCACTCTCCCCTCCTATGGTTTCCAGCTACTAGTATCCAGAGTTTGGTTATGGGGTTTGGTTATCACAGATCATAGAACTGTACTGTTGGAAGGGACCATGAGGGTCATAAAGTCCAACCGTCTGCAATGCAGGAATCTTTTGCACAATGTGGGGCTTGAACCCAGGACCCTAAGATCAAGAGCCTCATGTTTTACCAACTGAGCGCAATGCCTCTGGAAGTGAAGGTAGAACATAGCAATTGTGACTAGCAGCCATCCATCCCTTTTCCAGTCTGAGGGCAACCTTCCTTTGTGATAACTTCCAAGCACCACATGCCAGTATTCCTGCATTGCAGGGGCCTGCAATATATGACCCTTGGGGCTCCCCCCCCAAGCTGGAACTTGTCAGAACTCAATTCCAACACCTCTCAGGTGGGTACCATTGCCATTCTAGGAGAACGGGGGAGGTGTTCATGGCCAGTTATGGAACCACTTTCTCTAGAAAAATAGCACTGCATCCAATTCTATCTTTCTATGATTCTATGTGGACCAGTCTGGAAGCAAAACAATGGCGAATCAATGAATGTGAATTTTAACTTTGTACAGTAGGCTCATTCCTACACACACCACTCTCTCTCCTCCATCCAGCAAAGACTCGTGATCAGACTTCAACGGCCCTTTTCAGCCAGGCAAATCAATTGGCTTGGGGTGGGCAAAGTTGTCCCAGTGAGAGGCATAGCCTAGGGAAACTCATAAGGGCCAGAGAGGGGGGGGCCAAGGGCCACATTCACTACCCAGGCCTGAGGTTCCCTGGCTCTGCTTTAATGCACACAGAACTGCTTTCCCTACTAGAGCAAATCAAGCTCCTTGCATATACATGGATGCCATGCGTGGATCACAGTGAATACGGGGCTCTAAACTAAGCCCTTGAAACTTCTTGGTAAGTTTATACATTTTCCATTTAAATAAATGAAAGATAAATAAATAAATATCCGGTGGCAAGGAAAAGAACATATAAATACTTAAGGGAGCTCTTTACTAACCGTGGCTGACAGGAGATAAGAGGCATGATCTTTAATTGGCACCAGCCTAAGCAGATTAGCAACTGGATCTTAGCATGCAGAGCATTGCACATGGTTGACTCCTACACATTTCAACGTACATTTTGCTTATATTGTGGATTACTTTAACACATTTCACAAGCAAATCTTGGCTGATGGTTGTGCCAGGCAATGTAATTGCACCCCTTTACCATGCATTAGTGTGCTTTGTAATAATGTACAGGAGAGCCCTGATGTGGTGCTGAAAACGCTTCTGTAGAGAATCTGCCCGATTAATGCCACCCATTAATAATGCAGCAGATCCACTCCCGCTAACTGCCTCCAATTAAATATAGTGCACACAATTCACGGTACACCAAATTACACACATTTCTACAATTTACCACAGATTATCTAGTGGGGAACTTGTGTGAGGGAAAACTTAATGACATAGAGTCTCAGACTAGAGTTGATCAAAGAAACAAGAAAAGTTTTATCAAACAAAAGGAAGTTTATGAAACAAAGTGGGTAAAGAAATGCGTTCTTTCAGGTAGAAGTTAACTTGTTTACTTTAACTAACTCTAAAATGTCTCAGGCTTAAACAAAATATTATAGGCACAACTCTTTTTAAACTTCAGCTACTAAAAATCAGTTGGTACGCTGCAGGTAGATAAATATTCAGGTTTCCAGAGTAGATGGTAAAGTGCTCAACTCAGTTTCTGTCACTTTGATATTGCAATTCAATACTCTCAACACCATACTGCTTCCTTCACAGTTTAATACTTTAGTTCATGAGCGAGGGACACTTTTCCTCAGTTACCCACTCTCATAACAATCCCACACCTGAGGTATTATAAATGGTTTAACCAGTGCTTTTTTCTGGGGGTATGCAGGGGTATGCATACCCCTAAACATATCGTGAATCTAAGTTTGGCCTCAATATGAGTAGGAAAATGAGAGTACTCCTAAACATTTTTTAAAGAAAAAAAAGCACTGGGTATAACAGAACTAGGGGATCACCTCACCCCTTGTACTGGGTTGGGAGTCTTCAGTGCCTAGAAAAACTCTCCCCTCTTAGTTATACTGACACCCAAGTAGCCTGTATTCCCACAAGATCTACCTCTACTGGCTCAGACACAGCCCTCCCAGGAGATTCCTGTCTGTATACCTTTCCCAGAGCCTCAACCTGGTCTCCTCATCCAAGCTGCAAGACTCTGTCCTCTCACTATGGATAGTCTCCTCCAGTGCTTCCCCCTCCCCCCAAAAATGTTTAGGGGTACTCTCATTTTGACTCAAGAAAATCACCATTTTATAGTTCAGATCGGGGAAAATAAATACAGTAAATGGACCAAAGTACAAAGATTCAGAAAACGTTTAGGGGTATGCGTACCCCTGCTCCCCCCAGAAAAAAAACAACCCACTGGTCTCTTCAGTGTGTATGTTTAACTTAACTCAGAACCAGTTCTCCCTATCTCACTCCCTATCTCCCAACCTGAAACCTGTCAAACACCTCAAATCAAATCCTATCCCTCTTCTCAAATCCAGCCCTATCTCTCATCATAAATCCAGCCCTATCTAACATTCTCCCCTCAGAAACTGCTCCTTTTATTATTCCCCCCAAAGCACTGTTCTTCCCTCCTCTGTGGCTATCTGACTCTGTAGCCAACCAGAGAGAGGCTCCAGCACTCTGGTGGAATTCCAGGGGGACTGCATCACCAGACTCTGGTCTGGCTCTGCTGTCCGTCACAGCTTCTAAAGCAGCAAGATGGTCAAAATGCAGGAAATGACATTACAAATTGAGCTGTTGTGTGCATTACAATTCCTGGAACACAGCAGTGGCTCAGCGGAGGAAATATGGAAGGAAAAGATCAAGGACAAAATAGGGAAAGAGATGCATTGCATGACAATTTGAAGGCTGGCCTGGCCAAGCAGTTGACCCAATACAGAGCCTCAGGTGTAAAGGGTCTGTGAGATTTATAATGAACAGGAATGGAACAAGTAAAGGAGTCAGTACTGACCCAGTCCTGGTAAACATTTTTCTTCTATAGGAGACAGTAGAGTAATGGTCAGGGGTTGTGCAGGGAGTCAAACATCTATTACTATTTCTGCAGATGTCTTTCTGCATGCTGGAGCTGCCCAGTCAGCATGAAAGGGGAGCTTTTTAATCACTGGTTTCTTCAAAGCAAATCATTTGGGAGCACTAAATAACCTGAGAATGGTGGAAAAGGTCTGTTACATACAGCTCTGTTACATACAGTGGAACTTCATGGAAAACACAATTTGAGTCACTCTGAAAGAAGATATTGGAGCATGCCAAATCATTTCCCCAGATATGTGCACAGGGAATAGTAAAGGTAAAGATAAAGGGGTAAAGGGACCCCTGACCATTAGGTCCAGTCGTGATCGACTCTGGGGTTGCGGCGCTCATCTCGCTTTATTGGCTGAGGGAGCCGGTGTGCAGCTTCCGGGTCATGTGGCCAGCATGACTAAGCCGCTTCTGGCGAACCAGAGCAGTGCACAGAAACACCGTTTACCTTCCCACCGGAGTGGTACCTATTTATCTACTTGCACTTTGACGTGCTTTCGAACTGCTAGGTGGGCAGGAGCAGGGACCGAGCAACGGGAGCTCACCCCGTTGCGGGGATTCGAACCTCTGACCTTCTGATCGGCAAAGATTGGCAAGTCCTAGGCTCTGTGGTTTAACCCCCAGCGCCACCCGCGTCCACAGGGAATAGTAGATCTTGCTAAAAGGCAACACAGGGAGATCTGCATTAACCACTGCAAGGCATCCCTGATTGTAATTATTGAGTCATCATTTTTGGCTGTTTTCCATGCAAGGGAACAGCAACATGCAGATGACAATCAAGCACAAAAGCCTTTGCAGTTTTTCCTCTCTGCTGGGGCCATATTCTGAAGACTGTGACAGTTCATAGAATTACTGAGCAAGGACAGGTTTATTTACCAAATCTTTTTGACCAAATGTTGCAGGAGATGTATGGCTGATCTCAATCCTTACCTGTTTACCCAATAACATTTGGTCAACAGCAGCTAACAAATTAGGGGCAGCCTGGGAAATATTGAGTTCAATGGTGTTACATTATGCTTTTCTTTTGGTGCAAGTAGATAAATAGGTACCACTGTGGGGAGAAGGTAAACAGTGTTTCCGTGCACTCTAGCACTCGTCACGGTGTCCCGTTGCACCAGAAGTGGTTTAGTCATGCTGGCTGAATGACCTGGAAAGCTTTTTGCGGACAAATGGCAGCTCCCTCAGCCTGAAGCGAGATGAGCGCCACACCCCATAGTTGCCTTTGACTGGATTTAACCATCCAGGGACTGGGCAGAGGAGGAATAGTGAGACTGCCTCCCGTTCCTAATCCTTCCAGGGAGGAAGAGGAAGATAGTATAGATTTACAACACTGGTTTGAGAGAGGTTACAACTCACAGGTAGATGAGGGGAAAAGTTGGGAAATCATGGGAGAGCCAGAGCAACATCTGGCTGATATATTGTCATTAGAAAGCAATCCCTACTCTCAATCTCCCAGAACCTGGTGAGCCTTAAAAGCAGGAGAGCAAAGCGCTCAAAGACATAGAACCCATAGCACCCATAGAAGTGACGAAGGAGGAAATGGGAGAGACGGAGGGTGGTGATTCACTCGGGACAATGCCATTATCCAAGCGGTTGGGATCTATAGCCTCTCTCTGTAAAGATTGAAATAAAAAAGGACTGGAAAAAAGGACTTTTCCTTGTCTTTATACTTTCCTGGGCAACCAGCCAGGAGCTGCTGACGGCATCCTGACACCAGGAGTCCTTTACCTTGACCACTGGGGCTATGGGATTGGCTGGGAAGAGACCTTTCCCAGCCATGGTGCCCGGAGCAACTGAGACAATGGGTTGGGGCCATATTCCTGATCTCCTGACAGTGCTGCTGTTTCTGTTTCCTGAGATGGACAGGAGTGGTGGGGTAGGACAGGGTCGTGGCAAGGTCAGGCTGATGCAGATGCACCAGCAGCAGCCAGCCCTGCATACCTTATGCTACTCTCTTGCCCTCGAGTGTCATGGAGGTTGCTATTCCACCCCCAGTGTTTCAACTATCAGTCCAATCAGCATGTCATGCTTGGAGGGAGCTTCTTCCAGCCCTCAAAGGAATCCCATGCTGTTACATTCATGCATGTTTACTTTAGCATATGTTTGTGGTTTTGCTTCTGTTTTGCAAATTTCAGACACAGCAAGGCTGAATCGCCTTCCCTTAGGAAAGCAACGAGGGAGGCTAATAGATGCTGGGGAGAGAGGGAGGGCTAACAGCTGCCCGTTGAGCTTCTGTATTGTGAGGAACATAAAAATGTAATGGTATTTTCATTATGAAAATGGCATCTCCAGCAATATCCAGCCATTTGCAAAGCATTATGTCTTTCAACCTTCTTGCTTGGAGGGACAGCTAACCCCATTCGCAATAATGAACGCAAGTACACTGCTTACATGCTGATTTCACCAGCAGCAGCACCTCCAATGCATGAATGGCAGCAGCATGTGCCTTTCAAGGCGAAGCATGTTTTATTAAACTTTTTTTCTTTTTTTAAGTCTCTGGGAGGAGAAAGTCACTTCAAGCACTTCAGGGTTCCAGTCTTCCTGCTTCCTGCACACTTAAGGTGCAGGTAATTCACAGGGGCTAACCTGTGCCCTCCAGAAGGTGTTGGACCACATTTCCCATCATTGCTGCTCATTGGCCACCCCTACAAAACTCTAAAAATAATAAAACAATTTCTATGGATTTACTATTACTATTCCACAAACGACTGGCTCATACCAGGCATGGGCTCAGTTGAAAAGCAGATTCTGTTGGAACAAAGTGATGCGCTCCAAGTGATCTGTACAAGGTCCCAAAAATAATTTTCTGACCGTCCTTGTTTGTAGGCCGAATCCTGTAACTTCCTCTGCAATTGTTCTCTGAGATCTGGACCACAGTTTGGATTCTGGTTGCCCTGCATGTTTCTGCTCAACTAACCTGCTTAGAAATGCCCCCCTAAACAATCAACCTCCCTTGAGCTCTCCTTCCTTGAGACACAGAATTTATAATACAAGCCTATATATGGCTGCTTAAAAATAAGCCTCACTGAATTCAATAAGACTTATTCCCAAACATGTGCATATAGCTCTGCAGACACATCATGTTCAATATGAAGGTTAGATCAAAGAGCAGGGTAGTAATTATAAAAAAATTCTGTGGTGATAAGCTCAAAATCACTTTTTTAAAAAGAAAATTTCATCCTTACATAGATGCAACAGAAAGTATGCATTATTCAATTTGGGAATAAAGAAATCATGACTGTTTTCTTGTATTCCTTCTCCAGCTCAGTTAACAAGAAGTCACACATGGGAGGCAGTTACTCCCTCCCACAGTTTCTCAATAATGCCATCTGACAACAGATCCAAACACATCCCACCAACGTTTATCACTCCCAAGTGCTTTCTCTGATGTGGTGGTAAATGCTGCAACGTTCCTTGTATAGGCAGACTGAACCTTTCATTGATCTAAAATGTAATCAATGCCTATTGGGGCAAGAGAGGTGGGGGAGGAATCATAGGTCCCGTTGCTCTGAAAGGGGTTCCTGCAATCGCGATACGCAAGACCAAGAGAAACAAAGGCCCAAGGCTGAGATGAGAATTTACCTCGGAATTTGTAGTGAACATTCCTTGAGGATAAACTCTAGCTGCCTGGGGAGAGGATCATTCCTTTTACTTCTAAAGAGCCATAATAAAATCTCCTCGGCTCATAGAGTTTTATAGAATCTTTATGGAAAGCATGTAGACCTCGCACTGAGCAATGCTGGAAGCTGATGTTGTAATACAGGATGGGAGACCTTCCTTCTAAAATATAGCACTTTGGGCAAGTGTCAGGTAAAGGTCTTATTGGACATCCCAAAATCCATTCTGATTCAAGTATCAGGGAGGAATCTTGGCCAAGCTGTATTCTTTAGAGATGGACTTGGAAAGGAGAGAATTAGCCCCTGGATGCTACACATATCAGCTTAGTTATCTCGCTCAATCAAGTCCAAAAGAAAAAGACTTCGAACGAGTGGTGCGTATCTTTGCTTTCAAGATGCCCGCCTTGTTTTGATCCCAAATAAGTTTTGGGATTGCCAGCATCTTATGTCCTACCCCAAAGTCAAAATCAATGGCAGCAGATTGGGGAAAGAGCTATGAAAATACTGGGATCTCCCACTGGTCAGTGCTTTTTGCTGGACTCCAGAATAAACCAAATTTGATCTCCCAGAACTCCAGAGTAGGTTACAAATGGACTTCAGTGATGGAGTGTTCGTGGATGGGTTTTTGGGGTGTGTTATAAGGGCTAGAGTGGCTTGAAGATAGGTCTGAGACCATTTTCACAAAGGTCTTCTAGAGGACATCATCATCATCGTATGTCACACATCTGACTGGGTGGCTTCCAATAGAATATTAAAAACATGATAAAACATCCTTCTACCAGGAGTCTGATAAAGCCATAAACTTGAAAATATGCCAAGGGTAATGAAATACATAATGCAAACAGGACATGGGTGCAGGTTATGATTGGGTGGTCTTTCGTTAGCAAGTCAATGGCAGTGGTGTCCTCATAGTCAGCCTTTCTCAACCTGTGGGTCGCCAGATGTTGTTGAACTACAACTCCCATCACCCCTAGCTAGCAAGGCCAGAGCTCAGGGATGATGGGAGTTGTAGTCTAACAACATCTGGGGACCCACAGGTTGAGAACTGCTGTCATAGGTCGATCACTAGCTGTGATGGCTAAATGGGGGTTATCCAGCAGTACTTGTTGTTGGAGAACTATTGACATCAGACCCATCTCATGGGACAATGAGAAGCAATTGACTGGTCTGGAAAGGCTTTTTTTTGGTCTGAACCAGCAGGGTTTGTCTCGTGTTCTTGCCCATTTTAAAAACAATGATTTTAAAATGCTATGCAATTGGATATATAAATCTGATCTTTGAACAAATTCTTATTTTATCCATCCTTTGCAATCAGTTAATGACTATTATCCCATTTTACATTTGAGTATTTATTTAATCAGAATACTTATATTCTGATTTATAGCACCAAGTCATTCTCACAGTGGCTTACAAAGGCATCATACAATACATTCGCATTCAAGTGTAGCTTGAGGAATGGAAGTAATGTGGTGTCCATGGGATACAAGGATTATTTGGGTAGCATTTCCTGTCCTCTTCCTTGGTCTTCCTTTGTGCCACTAGGCAACAAGCTCCCTGAGTACCTCCGGAGCTGGAGAGTGGGACTGAGCAGCTAGAACTTGTTCCACCCATGATGGAGTCAAGCCTTAGAACTGAGAATGAGTTACTTGTACCAGGAGAAAATGTCCCACTTCGACCATGCCTTTGGCTGATTGACATCCGATGCATTTTAAAAGCACGATTTTGGATTTGGTCTGGTCTTTTTTTTATTATGCATTTTGTTCTTTTCATATTGTAATTTGTGAGATCTATGGATGTAGGGCAGTATACAAATTTAATAATAATAATAATAATAATAATAATAATAATAATAATAATAATGCTGTCTGAGCATAGATTCCAATGCAAGTCTCACATACTAGTCACCAAATTACCCTAGATGAACTCAAAAATTTGATCTAGAAACCCAGGTTTTTTGCACACATCCAGAAATACATGACTTCTAGATGTTCCAGAAAGCTGTGACAGACAAGGTACTGAAGCATTTTTGCTGCAGAGAGTGATGTATTATTCCCTCTCATGTATTTCAGGCATAAGCCCCAGAGCAGAGGTGAATAAAAGATCATAGACATTAGAAGTAAGAGAAATCCAGTCCTGCTGCTCAGGACCAACTTTCTGCTCGACAAGAAGGTACTCCCTAGTAAACATATCGTATCTTAAGACCAGTCTTGTCTATGTCTACTCAGAAGTAAGTCTCATTGAGTTCATTGGGTCATGTTATAATAAGGGCTGCTTTCTTAAAGACGTTGAGCAGCCAAGGTTTATACTGTATTCATTTGAAAATGGGTTCAGGAGAGTTTCTAAAATTCTAAGGGTGGAATTCAACCTCACACTATTGCAAATGTTCTGTCTGTGCAAGCATATCAGCTTGCAAGATGGAATGAGTGCTGTCCTGGGGATTCTCCTGACCACCACCCTGAGCCAATTTCACAGGGTGCGGGGGGGGGGTTACACAGGGAGATGAGGAGGAGACAAGCCCCACTGCTTCTGCTGATGGGGTTCATTAGGTGAATCCCACCCTGGGAATCAACTTTGAGGTACTTTTTCTAAAAATATTAAGGTTATTTCTCCTTCCCTCCCACAGAATGTTGATTTACCTTTGTTCCTTCAAAAGAATGGGACAACTGAAAACATGTAATGTTGGAAAAGATGAACCGGAAGCAACAAAAGGGATTCACAAGTGCTGATTTTGCAGATAATAATAATAATAATAATAATAATAATAATAATAATAATAATGTATTTATTTATTTATTTATTTATTTATTTGTTTGTTTATACCCTGCCCATCTGCCTGGGTTTCCCCAGCCACTCTGGGTGGCTCCCAACAGAGTATTGAAAACATGATAAAACATCAAACATTGAAAACTTCCCTAAGCAGGGAGATCACGCAAGTAGAATAGACACCCACCCATCCGACTCCGGAAAGTCACCCTGCCTTTTAAAGGCTCACCATTGGCTCAAAGATGCTGAAATTCCTGCCCCTCCCCACCATATGTCCTTATTGTGGCATCATAAAGCAAAATTGCACCTGACCAATAGGAAAAGAAATGACCTAGTGAGAAGCTTGGGGTATGACTAGCTGAGCTGTAATCTACAAACCTTTAGGATGGCAGGTGACAGGGTGGGGAAGATGAAATTGCTGGTGGTAGCCAGTCTGCTTCCTTGCTTCCCACCTTTCTCCTCAGAGGTTGAAGCTGCCTTTTAGGACCGATGCCTACAAACACTTGTGTGTCCCACACCCAAACCACTAGCAGCTATGTTTGCAATAATAATAATAATAATAATAATAATAATAATAATAATAATAATAATAATAATATTTTATTTGTATCCCACCCTCCCCGGCCAAAGCTGGGCTCAGAGAGGCTAACAACAAGTAAAAATAGCACAGTGTACATAAAACCACACAATTAACTAAAATATTCTAAAATCAATTCAGAATCAAATTAATGGCAACCATTGGGTTAGAGTTCTATGAGGATTACAGAAGGAGAGAGGGGGTCAGACTGTGCCTTGGCCAAAGGCCTGGCGGAACAGTTCCATCTTGCAGGCCCTGTGGAAAGATGTCAAGTCCCGCAGGGCCCTAGTCTCTTGCGACAGAGCGTTCCACCAGATCGGGGCCATGGCTGAAAAAGCCCTGGCTCTGGTTGAGGCCAGCCTAACCTCCCTGTGGCCCAGGATCTCCAAGATGTTTTTATTTGAAGACCGTAAGGTCCTCCGTGGGACATACCAGGAGAGGCGGTCCCATAGGTATGAGAGTCCTAGACCGTATAGGGCTTTAAAGGTTAAAACCAGCACCTTAAACCTGATCCTGTACTCCACCGGGAGCCAGTGCAGCTGGTATAGTACCTGGTGAATGTGACCCCGCGGCGAGGACTCCATAAGGAGTCTCGCCGTGGCATTCTGTACTCGCTGGAGTTCGTGGGTCAGTCTCAAGGGCAGTGCCACGTAGAGTGAGTTCCAATAATCAAGCCTAGTGGTGACTGTCGCATGGATCACAGTGGGTAGGTCGGGGCGAGAGAGGTAAGGCAAATGGTTAGCAAGGCAGCCCAAGTGAGCTGCCTTGGTGCTTTACAAATATTACAGAAAATGGCTCCTTTTGGGGGCGAAATCTCCTCCACAACTTTGCCTCCTTAGTTCAAATCTCGCTTTAAAATATCTATCAGAGAATTCTCTGCCGTCACCAGTCAGCTATTTTCCTGATGCAGAGATGGCCTGATCCTTTAATCTGCCCGACTTTTCAATATGAAAAGTCTCATCAGCAAAGCTCATTTATTGAATGTCTTCCTCTGTTTCCCACCTCTAAAAAGGGTTGGGGGGTGGGGAGAGATAATCCCAGCCAGTTTTGCTCCTGAGATTTTTCTCATTCTTTTCTCCCACTAAAATAATAACTGCTCATATTCGGTTTGTACCTTTCACCTTGCAAAAAATAAATATAATATCCTTGAATGCTTTATGTGCTCTGAAGCATAATGTAGCAGTGGCAGCCACAATCTAGAAAGTCACTGTGTTAATCAGCCTCTGGACTGCTGAAACCAACAGAAAGCACTTCAGGGGTGACACACAGGGGAAAGTGTTAAAAATTGGCTTGTAGTTTTCCTTAAATGGGCTAGTTCAAATGTTAGGCTGAGTCGCTTTTTCTGTTTTGATAGTCATCTATTCACATGAGCATCAGAAGTGAGCCAGGAGTGAGTCAACATTGGGTAAAGGATGGGCTTAAACTGGGATGACATGGTTTCAAGTTCCCACTCAGTCATGAAGTGTGACTATGGACATCAGTGGCCATCCCTCAGCCTACCCACAGAGTTGTTGGGAAGACAAAACTTACTAGATATCCATGCACCAATCCCCTTTTCTTTCTCCTCCTTACCTCACACAATTGTTGGGATAACTCCCAATCACTTTACTCTGTGCCCCATGCAATGTGTGAACTACCTCTAAAAAGGTAAAGGTAAAGGACCCCTGGACGGTTAAGCCAAGTCAAAGGCGACTATGGGGTTGTGGCACTCATCTTTCTTTCAGGCCGAGGGAGCCAGCATTTGTCCACAGACAGATGGGACGTGGGTGGTGCTATGGTCCAAACCTCTGAGCCTCTTGGGCTTGCCAATCAGAAGGTCAGCAATTCGAATCCCCGCAACAGGGTGAGCCCCCGTTGCTCTGTCTCAGCTTCTGCCAACCTAGCAGCGCAAGTAGATAAATAGGTACCACTGTGGCAGGAAAGTAAACGGCGATTCCATGCACTCTGGTTTTCATAATGGTGTTCCGTTGTGCCAGAAGCGGTTTAGTCATGCTGGCCACATGGCCTCTAAAATCTATTGCACACAATACAAACATGCTGCTTTTTATACACTTACATATGAAAGAATCCTGGCAACTGTTCTTGTGCAAAGCAGTTTTCATGAAAGTTTGGGTACCTTGAACTACGCTAATGCTAACTACCCTTTGAACTACACTAAATGATTTCATAACAAGAAATCATTTTTTATTTTATTTTATTTGAACAGATAGATCTGTGGAAGCAGAGGATGCTGCTTCCATATGAATATTTTACTATGCAGCATTTCCTGCATACAGTTACATTTTAAGCAGCGGTTATGCTGTGCTGATATTTGCATATATAAATTGGGTCTCAGAGTTATAGGACTGTAAGCTAGAAAGAGTTTCACTGTCAAAGTCAAGGATAAGGATACAATTGTCTGCAAATACAGGGACCACCAGCTTTTTTTTAACCTTCCTGGTAATATGAAGTAAGTCTATGCAAAGGAACAGGGCTTTCAGTCATTTTGTGTTTGGGTGTTGGTTATAAAATGGTAGCTTTTTGCTTTCAATGATCTCCTATGCAGAAGGGTCAAAAGTTTGCAAGAAAGTTCCAAGTACAAGGGGGCACTTTACTCAGGAAGTTTTGTACAATGAGACGCTGTGCACAGGAAAGCCAAATACTCTACCTAGGAAAATGAAAATTAAGAAGAAATGGGAACCTACTCCTTCTGATGGGCTAAAACTTGGGAGAGGGGATGAGAAAGTTGCAATTAAGTCAAGTTAAAAAAAACAGGCTGTCAGAAAGGCTGTGGAGTTAGAAACTTGAAGAGATGAAGTTTAAGAGATGCAAAAGAACTCAGATGCTTTAAAGTGTTAGGGCTTATCCTCCCTTCCTCTTGTGCCACTGCTTTCTCCAGAGGAAAATCAACTGCAGCAAAGGGAAATCAGGCTTTCTGCAGATTGCTGTTTGTTCCAATTTAGAGCTAAAGGGTGGGTTTTCCTGTTGAATGGTTTCTTTAAATGTAAAGGTTCATCATTGTTCCACCCGATGTGTATGTCTTTAAGGGGCCAGAGCAAGGGCCAGAGCAAAATAACGAGACCCAGCTTTACAGCTGTGAAACATAGCAGGTGCTGCTGAGTTGTACTGATTAAGCTGTGTCAGCAATTGGGTGTAGTATATAAGGAGCAGCACCTAGCTCTCCCATTACCCTGGGGGATGGGTTGGTGGTTGGGTCTGGTTTGGTTGTTAATGTATTTAGTGTAAAAGGAGTTTTTGTTTTTCTTACTAAAACCTTGTTTAAGTTATTTTTGAGTCCTTTTTTTAAAATGCATGGTCTCCCCAGCAAGCTCTCTGCAGCGCTACCATACTGCAAACAGCCAACATTTCCCTGGGAACAGAGCCAAGCAAGGAGAAAACCACTTGGACCTGTGTGTAGGAAGAAGGGGTCAAGTGGGAAAACACTTGTTCCCATGCTTCCTAGGCAAGGGACAGGTAGAATTGTAGACGAGCTCTCAGAAAGCACAGCTGGGCACTGTAGGAGGAAACAACCAGGAGCAGAGGCAGAGCAACCCAGGGGCGGGGCAATGGGGGCGGGGTGAGTGTCCCAGGGGGCAGGGTGAGCGTCCCAGGGGAGCGTTGCCCATGGGGAGTGTCCCAGAGGGTGAGATGCCCATGGGGGGTGGAGCGAACCACCCATGGCGGGCTGCTTCCTGGGCAGGGGGAAGGGAGCAGTGCTCCTTTGCCAGCAGTCTTCCTCCCTTCCCTCTTCCTTTTGATAGCTTGGGGAGGCTCCCCCCCCCAGGAAGCAGCCTGGGAGTGAGGGCAACGGCGAGCTGCCTTCCCGCAACTCTGAAGTCTCCCCCGAGCTGTCAAAACGAAGGGGGAGGGGCTAAGGCTGCTGGAAAGGCGGCGCAGCTCTGCCCCTTCCCCCGACGGCTCAGGGTAGACTTGGGAATCATGGGTGGGTTGCACGCCGAATATCACCCCCCTCAGTGATGACACCTAGGGCAGACCTCCTCCTCCCCCCTTCTTCCACCCCTGACCAGGAGATGATCATGGAATGACTCCGAAGCAGAACTGAGTAATGCAAATTGATAAAAATTGGCTTGGTTGAGGAAGCAGTCTAGGACAGATATAGCTGGATACATTTATCTATGTGTGTTTTTTTTTAAAATGCTCTTATGCGTAACTACTCAAACTGTAAAATTAGCTTTATTCTATATATAAATCATTTACTGAAATAAAGAAAAAAACAACACTACTGGGACCCATGGCAACTATCTTGAAGTATAAACCTAATTTGCTTTAGAAACATTTGGTCTGAGGTCTGGTTATTCACTCCATGGCTAAATGCCACACGACGCTACCCAGTATCAAGAATATATAGTGCTAGTTAAAGCTAAGAGCTTAAAGGGCTGTTTTGGCAGCTAAAGAAAAATAGGCATCTGCTTGGTGGCAGGAGTGAAGCTAACTTGAAGGACAGGTTGGTTTCGCTGGTTATTTGCCTCTCTGCCCTTTCATGGTGCAGGCTACAAGCTGTGTTCTCACAGTCTCCCTCTCAGACAGGTTAAAAATCACCACACGCACACACATACTTTCTCTATCTGGATTGAAGTGGACAGAAGAAGCGGAATATGCTAGTTCCTGTCAACAATGTGAGCCTTCAGACCAGGCTGCCTTGCTTCCCACTGCAGGGGCTACAAATCCTCCGGCCTCAAATTAAGCTCTTCACGGATGAGTGACACCTGTCACTTCCTGACAGACAGGATCACTGAACAAATAGCATCTCTCTGCTTGACTAGTATAAGGCAGACACAGCTTTGGTCCGTTCTGCAGGGTGGAGGGACCTTTCTGTTAATAAGGGCACGAGCTACTTTTGTGAGCTCTGCGCAGAAAAGGCAAAACGGCATGATGAACAGAAAGGAATCCCGCCTTGGCTATGTCAAGGTGATGAGCAAAGAATATCTGCTTTGTTCCCGAAGTTCTCTCTGATTTCAAGGGGATTTCCCCCCCTCCTCTTATTGTTTTTCCTTAAAGGGATTTTACAAGGGGTTACATGTCAGTTTGAATTTTGTGTTGGCAGCGGATGTTGGGGAGAGAGCTGTGTTAGATTGGCAGCTCGAGAGATTTAAATCCTCTGGTTATGCCCACAACAGGGAAAGCACAAACACAAATCAGGAACGGGGTGAAAGACCACTCAAACTTTTCAGTGGGTGCCATTTCAGCCTGGCGTTCCCCTGCCCTCCACGATCTGATGGGGGAAAGCCCTTGGGCTTCTTCCCAGGCAGCAAAAGATGTCCCTGGGCCAAGCTTGCTGCCCAGGAGGCAGGACCTGCATGCTCACTCAATTGGCAAATTGTGAGAGGCATGGGGGCAGGCCACTCCTAGTGGAAGACCCATGGTTTGCACTACAGCCACTTCCTTGTCAGATCTCCCACCTCCCCTCCCTATTTCGCTGACATGTTGCTATGCTGGACCTTGCTATGGAATAGTTGGTCGCCATATTCAGGGCCAGGTTGGAATTTTCACAGTTGGCAAACTGATTCCAGCCACCTATTTTTTGCCACTCTCATAGCAATTGTCACAACTCTGGCACTTTAGGCATTTGGTCAGCGTAGAATTGGATGGGGGGAGAGAGAGAGAGAGAGAGAGAGAGAGAGAGAGAGAGAGAGAGAGTGTTTTCAGAGTCATTATTCATCAATATTCAGATACAGATACGGGAATATGTCTATATCTTCAGCAGGTTACTTCCACACATTTCTATCTCTAATTCTCTTTTGCTTCTACACTTTAAAAACCCTCCCTAAAACACATATTTAAATGTGTATTTTAAATTGTATTTAGATACATATTTAAATGTGTGTTTTAATACATATTTAAACATGTATTTTTAAATTTTAATGACCTGTGTAAGTTTTCTATCCAAACAAATGTTTTCTCTCAGTCTTTGTCTTTAAATGCATATTCTGATACAGTTAAACTGCTATGAGTGACAGCACTGCATTTGAAACTGCAAAATTTGGTGGATCACCAAATTCTAATCTGCACATTAGTCCACAAGATGTGGGTGAAGCCAAAGATCTCACTCCCAGTGCAAGGTTTGCAGAGAGAGTGACCCACTGAATATGTTAAATCCCTATTCCTTTAATTATGAAATATCACAGAGTGGTACAGTGGCTAGATGGGGGCTCATCAGGTTTTGGGGGCTCATTGGCACATTTGGAAACCTGGCTTTTTATGTTCCTGTGCAATAAGACCAAATGACACAAGAAGTCAAACTCCCTTTTTTCATTTGGAACTGCAACCTGAATAACTGATCTTAAATTCGCAGGGTTCTTTTTTAAGAGAGAAAAAAAATCACTGGATATTATATCCAATGATGCCTAGGATGGGATGGGATGGGTTGGGAGGTCTGTAATGGTTCTGCTGATTTGATTAACCATGCCAGATTATGATGTAATACAATGTAATACAATGTAGGTGTCATTATTCTGCTTGTTGTCATAATCAGATGGAGAAATGCATTTGCCCTTTACAGTGAGCTCATTTTGAAATGCATAGGCACGACTGATGACTTGTCTCTGTGCTCTGCCAGAAGCCATGCAATATAGACAATCATAGCAAAAACAACCCCATTAAAAATAAGTGCAGCCATCTGTCAACTCTCAGGGGGGTGGGAAGGTAGGTGAAAGTCTGCACGTCTCCTTTACTTCTGCAAGGTACCAATAATGTTTCATCCATGCCAAATTAAATACAAATTACGATAAGACCAACCTCATAATTTCTCTTTTTAAAAAATCTATACATGTGCTCCTGCACACAAACACATATATGTAATCAAATCCAATTATACACATTAATTACGTTTGGTTTGGCTTTTTAAAAAAACACTTTCGTATGTCAGAAGGTGTAAAGCCAAAAGATATACCTGTGGCTGGGCTATATAACTTCTAAGGAAAGATGAGTGCTCATATTTTTATTTAATTACTCATGTATTTATTCAGTTTATAAGACCAACCTTGATCAAAATGATTCCAGGGTGAATTGCCCCCAATAGGACAATAAAATAATTGAATACTAAGTATAACACAAGAACTAAAATTTAACAAAGTACTGTTGTATCTCGGAATTCGAACGGAATCCATTCCGGAAGTCTGGTTGACTTCCAAAATGTTCAGAAACCGATGCGTCGCTTCCAATTGGCTGGAGGAAGCTCCTGCAGCCAGTTGGAAGCTGCAGAACCCATGTCAGACGTTCAGGTTCCAAAGAACGTTCACAAACCAGAACACTCACTTCCGGATTTGCGGCGTTCGGGAGCCAAAATGTTTGACTCACAAGTTTTCAGGATCAAAGGTACCACTATACGAACAAAGAGCAAGTAATACAATCAATAGTGACAGGTATATTTGCTCCCTCCTTGTCAGTGGCACCACTCGGTGCTTCCGGTGACTGGATCTAGGGGAGTGAAACCCCATCCAGAAAATCAGGAGGAACTTTTGGATGGCAAGAGTTGTTCCATGGAAGAATGGACTCCCTCCGAAGGTGGTGGACTCACCTTTCTTGAGGTTTTTAAGCAGAGGTTGGATGGTTTTCTGTCATACACAATCTAGTTGAGATTCCTACATTGCAGCAAGTTGCACTAGATGACCCTTGCGGTCCCTTCTAATTCTATGATTGTATGATTACAGGTGGCGTCTCTTTCGCATGGGGGTTCTGTTCTCAGCTCTCACACATGTCAGTGGAGCACTTATAAGCACACCCTGCCCCGTCACACCTTGTTCTGCCCCACCCCTATTTCACCCCATTCTGCACCCATTCTGCCTTCTCCTGGGTCCAAAAGGATCCGCACGTCAGTGGTTGTACATCCATTGAACGCGCCTAAAACGATCGCTGCCTGTGCTTTCCACAGATAGTAAATAGAACTGAGCAGGAAAATGTGCTTAATCGCCCGCCTAATTATATATGTCCTTTTTTTTCCAGGAAAGAAAATGAATTTAAGTATTTGTGTTCAGTGAAAAGAAAGGGAAGCATTCAAAGTACATTGATTGATTGACTGATTAGTCACAACTAGAGGCTTGGGTTTACTAGAAAGAGATTCAAAATGAGCGACAAGCCATGTTCATCTCCCATCCGAACCTTTTCTTTTTTGCCTTTCATTTGTAAAAATAAACCCGTTTTAGGACTTATCAAGCTGGAACAGCAAGGTATCATTGGCAAACAGAACACAGGTTGCCAAAGCTAGGATTGAAACTGAATGATCTGTGTTCTTTAAAAATCTGTATTTTAAGAAATAATAATGAACAAAACTTTGGGATTTCTTTCTAGGGACATTGTATTAGGGCGGGGGTAGATAAGGTTCCCAATAAGTCCATGTCATTCCTTCCTTCCCACCCCCCTTCACTGTACAAAGTCCATGGGTGGCATGCCATGCCAACACATTCTATTACTCTCAGCAGTATTTGGATTCCAATTGGAAGTCATGCTTTCTAGCTTGTCCAGGTGAATACTGCCTGGGAAATGTGGGGAAGATTAAAAAATGACTCTTGGATCACATCATGGATACTTTTTAAAAAATAATAAATTGGGGGCTGTTGTTTTGGATGGAATACACCCATTAAAAGCAGAAACAGGATGGAATGGGCTTCATTGTGAGCAAATGCGGAATGGACACAAACTGGGCTTATCCTGATGTGCCCACCCCTAACTAATACAGAACTCTTACTTTTTTAAAAAAACTTGTGTATGCACATCTCAAGTTATTTTGCAATCTCTTACAGTGCATTTTCACAAGGCAACTTCTTCTGCATGTGAGAAGCCCAGACCATCTCTAAATAGGCACTTGTATTGACAATGTCATGTATGACTAGCAGCAGTTAGGGAGATGCTGGCTCTGCTTTCTCCTCCTGCTGCAGTCACAGGAAATACTATGTGCTCTATCAATGACTGTCTGTACTTCCTGTGGAAGGATTGTGACTTGAAGGGGGGGGAGCACGCAATCTAACTCTATAGCTCTCCTTGCCAGTGCTATTTTTCTAGAAAAAGAGGTGCTTAAACTCACCATGAATGCCTCCCTTTTTTGTCTTATAATGGCAATGGAACCCATCTGAAAGGTGTCAGAACTAGGCTTGCCATAGATCAGGAAAATTCCTGACATGTCCTTGCTTTGGGGTGTAAAAATGGCATTGGGGGAATTTTGCCAAATCAGCAAAATGTTAAGGAAAACCTGGATGTATGGCAACACGATTGAAAATGCAGCAAAAACAGCTCCAAAAGTTTAAACTCACTGTTTTAACAACAATTTGGGGTTGCTTTGCGGGTGTCGGGAATTTTACTTTTTTTGAAATATGGCAACCCGAGTCGGAACTAAGTTCCGGAGAGTTCTGGATGAAAAAAAGAGAGCTCCGCTCCCTGCCCATGGGAAATTGTGCATGCGCGCGTACACACACACACACACACACACACACACACTGTTGTGATGGAGGTATCATGCAGATGCAAACTGTTCTGCAGTCCTCCCGAGGAAAGGTTTCGTGGCATCTCTATTTATTATTGCTAATGGGAATATCCATCAGAGAAAGCAAATTTAGCTTGCAAAGCAAACTACTCTGAACTGCTCTATTACGTTTCAGTGCTCCCTGCAATGCAGCAGATAAGGATCAAATCTTCCAGGAGAGGAAGAAGAGTGTGGCGCACATTTCCATTTAGACTGAGCAGCAGCAGCTGAAGACACTGACCCGGCTATTGGTGCTGTGGGTGACATCTAGCAGACTTCTTTACTGGAGAGATCTAATGTTTCTGCTGAGCAGAAGGCTAAAGGAGATATACATAAGGATGTCTGTTTGTGTTTCCCTAGTTAAAAAATAATATTCATCATTTCTATTTCTCACCTAACTTCCTTGCTGGTTGAAATAAAATACACCCTGGAGTTTAAACCATACTCATTCATTTTAGATGACTCTGGAAATGGGGTGGGGAGGGTGGCCTTGCAGAAATGATTCAGAAGTAAGCCCTTGAAGTTGGACAATCTCCAGCATACCTCTTTGAGTCTGTACAATTCTTTTATCTTTTCCAAGAGAAGCCCTTTCAGTTCACAGTGAATGACACCTTTGCACATACCAATCACACACTCTTGACATTTCTCTGATGAAAATAAGGATGTCCTAAGGAAAAACAGGACATTCTGGGATCAAATCAGAAACTGGGAGGGCTTCTGTAAATCTGGGACTGTCTCTGGAAAATAGGGACACTTGGAGGGTCTGACCAAACATGTGTGCAGCCTTATTTCTTGGATGAAAGTGGACTGAGGTCTGGGGGCAGGGGGGATAGATCAGATTGTACCCAGCCAAATCAGGCTTACTTAAGTCCATTAATTCAGTGTGTCTGCTAGGAGTATGACTAGCATGGATATCACACGTAAAGCAAAGTGAATCACACTAAAACACCACACTGTATCTGGAGTAATCCTGTGTGCTTCTGTGGTGGGACGGAGGTAAATGGTAGAGAACATGGTTTGCTGCCATTCTCATGTAGCACTGGGAAAAGACACTTATATAAAACCCTAGAAGCCCACTGACACTCAGTACTGGGCCAGATGGACCAGTACATACGCGCCCACCCCCCAAGTGTCTCTATTTCCCAGGCACAGTCCTGGAATTACGGCTTCTGATTTGATCCTGGAATGTCCCTTTTTCTCCCGCCAGTGCCGCCGTTGCCAAGTTCAGGGAGGAGGAGGAGGAGGAGGAGCTGGCACTTGTCCTGAGCAGCAGTGGCAGAGAAGCAAGAGAGGCTACTGTCACCAAGGCCCAGCCCTGGCTCTGAGGTGCAGACAGATGGCAGGGCTGCCCTGGGTGGGAAGAAAGGGGGAGCAGCGCAGATCAAAGTGGAGCGAAGCGCAAGGAGCCTTGCTTTTTTAAAAAAAATGTGTTGTGCATCTGCATCTAATCTTGTCCCTTTCTCAAATTTCATGGTGTGTGTTTTTCTTTTTGTAAATCTATCAAAGAATAAAATAAAATCAGGTCTAAGGGGTTTTCTCAGAACAGTGGAGGGTGTGTGCACTGTGTCCCATTGGTGCAGTTGTGGTGGCACTTGTCCTGATGTGGGGGCAAAATGGGAGGTCGAGGAGGATCAATTCTGGGGAAGTGAGAAAAATCCCTATTTTCATCTGAGGAATGTTGGAGGGTATGTCAGTAGTCCCACATGCTATATACGGCAGCTTTCTATGTTCCATGTCCATCTAAACCAGAACTGACTAATGTAGTCAGCATAAGGGAAGCAAAGACGCTTAATAATCATTTCACGGAAAACAGAATCTCTGTAGAATCAGAGAATTGTAGAGTTGGAAGGAATCCTGAGGATCATCTGGTCCAACCTGCTGCAATGCAGGAATACAGTCATACCTTGGGTTACAAACGCTGCGGGTTGTGCATTTTTGGGTTAAGGACCGCGCCGAATCCGGAAGCACCGGAATGGGTTACTTCTGGGTTTCAGTGCTCGTGCATGTGCAGAAGCACAAAATAACTTCGTGCGCATGAGCAGAAGTGCCAAATCATGTCACACGTGTACGCAGACGTTGCGCTTCAGGCTGCGAACGCTGCAGGTTGCGAACGTGCCTCCCACACGGATCACGTTCGCAACCAGAGGTATGACTGTATGCTGTCCCATACAGTGGTACCTCGGGTTACATACGCTTCAGGTTACATATGCTTCAGGTTACACACTCTGCTAACCCAGAAATAGTGCTTCAGTTAAGAACTTTGCTTCAGGATAAGAACAGAAATCGGGCTCTGCCGGCACGGCGGCAGCGGGAGGCCCCATTAGCTAAAGTGGTGCTTCAGGTTAAGAACAGTTTCAGGTTAAGAACAGACCTCCGGAACGAATTAAGTACTTAACCCGAGGTACCATTGTACAGGGATCGAACCTGCAACATTGATGTTATTCCTATCAAGTTCCTAATAGGTTTCATGTTATCTTACGTTTTGTTGCACTGACATTGAAGCTATTAAGAAACTTGTAATTATATATATTTACAAAATTGAATTAAAATTATAATAGCCTGTAAATTATTTACTGTTTATGCATATGTGTATATATAACAAAGCATATCATTATATTATTTTTTCTCTACCACTGCAATTTTGATTTTATAATAACAATAATAATACTCATATCTTACATGCCGCAAAATGCACACATATGCAGGCATCTCCTTCAGCGGCCTACACAAAGTTATTTACTTCCAACACAACCACCCGCAACTAAAGGGACCTTTCTTTATAATTGAAAAGTTTGCTGCCTTTAAAAAGCAGTAGGGAAGGAAAACAAGCTGTTAGCTCTCCATTTATCGGGCCAGAGTATGTCATAATGCAGCATTCAAATCATGGTGCTGAAAAACCCTTTTAAAGGCAGGAAAGATGAGAGGCAAGGAGAGAAAAGGGCTTGTGAGCACTCATGGAAATCAATAATACTTTCCATTTATATAAATGATATTTTAGCTTTCATCTTGCAGAGACGTGAAGCATGTTAAGGAGTGTTAATACAGAGATCCACGTACATACACTGAGAAATGGATCTGGCAGCTTGTCATCCAGAAGAGGATGAACTGTGTTGTCCTCTTCTGAATGAAATCTAACCCACCCAGCTGGGTCTGGCAGGCATTGCAGAGGGTCAATTTTACCTTTACACCAGTGGTTGAAAACCATGGCTTTCACCCTAATTTCATGTGGCCCTTAGCCTTAAAAAAAGAAGAAGCAAGCAAGCACTCTGCAGGTTTGTATGGCAGGAGGTGTTCCTTCAGGTAACCTGGTTCCCAAGTTGTTAAGGGCTTTGTAAGTCAATAAAGGTAAAGGTAAAAGGACCCCTGACCATTAGGTCCAGTCGTGACCGACTCTGGGGTTGCGGCGCTCATCTCGCTTTATTGGCCGAGGGAGCCAGCGTACAGCTTCCGGGTCATGTCGCCAGCATGACTAAGCCGCTTCTGGCGAACCAGAGCAGTGCACGGAAAGGCCGTTTACCTTCCCGCCGGAGCGGTACCTATTTATCTACTTGCACTTTGACGTGCTTTCGAACTGCTAGGTTGGCAGGAGCAGGGACCAAGGAACGGGAGCTCACCCCGTCGCGAGGATTCGAACCGCCGACCTTCTGATCGGCAAGTCCCAGGCTCTGTGCTTTAACCCACAGTGCCACCCACGTCATACCAGGCCATAATCATGGCAGCTGTTGTATTAAGAACAGTGCCACCTGCTTAGGGTTGGTCATTCCACTCAGCAACCCAGGACACTATATTATGTAACTAGTGCAGCTTTCAGACCAACTTTAATGGCAGCCCCGCCTAGAGAACATTGCAGTAGTCCAGCCTTGAGATTGCCAATGCATGGGTTGCCGTGACCAGCCTAGCCCTGTTCAGTAACAGTCATAGCTACAACACTACCCAACTCCTGCAGCCCCTTGGGTAACAAACAGAGATCAAGGAGCACCCCCGGACAGCACATTCGCAACCCCATCAAGAACAGGCAGATCACCTAATCCTGATAAGATGGAGTCCTTGTGAATAGGTGGGACTTCTCTGTCATCTCAAGATTCAGCTTCAGGCCATTGGTCCCCAATAAGTAATCATGATAAGCCTTTTGAATGAAGCAATTGCAACATGAGCATGATAGGTTTTAACCACACCAGCAAGGCTTCTTGTTTCAGGCTACCCTGACCTATTTAAAATGCATAAAGCAGAGCTAATGAATCCCTCGTAAGACACTCCACTCTAACTATGTTCAGACATTCAATTGCGTACAAATGAACATAGGTTGAGGGTTGGCTGGGGGCATGACTTATGGGTCTGCTACATAGGAGCCAACTCCTAGGGGCCATGGGGTCTTTGCCCCTCTCCAATAAAATATTTGAGGAGCTGGGATTCCCCATAGTTGATGGGCATTGCCAGCGCTTATTTTCTAGAAAAAAAGGTGTCAGTAGTCATCATGAAGTTGTAACAGTAAGTGACACACTGTTTAACAAAAAAAGAGAGGTGCTGGTACTGTGTGCCCCTGAGTACTCCCTGAAAACAAGCACTGGGCATTCCCATTCAAATGATGTGTGTGCACCGCATCATGTGATTGGTAATGTGGGGCTGGGCTTACCTGCCCCCCAATATTTTATTCAATTTGGCACCCCTGGTTCACCACTGAACCCCATGCATTGAAGCAAGTGGACAGACAAACCACTTTCCAGAATATATAGTAGATAATATGGTGTGGTAAGGGACGCAGGTGGCTCTTGCCAATTGGAAGGTTGGCAGTTTGAATCCCCATGACAGGGTAAGCTCCCGTTGTTCGGTCCCAGCTCCTGCCCACCTAGCAGTTCAAAAGCACGTCAAGTGCAAGTAGATAAATAGGTATCACTCTGGCGGGAAGGTAAACAGCGTTTCCGTGCACTGCTCTTGTTCACCAGAAGCAGCTTAGTCATGCTGGCCACATAACCCAGAAGCTGTCTGCGGACAAACGCTGGCTCCCTTGGCCTATAGAGCGAGATGAGCGCGCAACCCCAGAGTCGTCCGCAACTGGACGTAACGGTCAGTTACCTTTTAATATGGTGTGGTGTGCGATAAAAGAATGAGACAAGTTCCTAGAGTTCTGCTTGAACACAAGCAGAAATGAATTCAGAAGGATACCATAGGAATGGAGGTGCATTAATATTACCATGATGACAAAAGGAGTCTCATAAAAGCCCTCCAGAGAGCAGAAGTCCTTATGAAATGATAAATCAGTCCTCATAAACGAAAGCGTTTACATTTGCAGAGCAGCTTCACAGATTGCTTAGCATCATAATTCGAGTATTTTTTTTTTTTTAAATATTTTTTTACTGCTAGTTTACTTTACTGCTCTGCTGTAAATCCAACTTCGACAATCTTGAAAGGATTTTCTGGAAACATCAGATTCCAGGGCAAGTTTACCTGTGCCCCTCAAGCTGCCTGAGTTATGTCTCAATTGTCTCTCATATTAAGCCAAATTGGTAGCCCTTTACTCAGTGGCTGATTTTACAAAGCTTTATGAGACCATGGCCATGATTTCAATAAATACCAATTAGTTACTACGAATCCATTCATTGACTCAGGATCAGACACATTCTAACAGGTGATGCAATCAAATGTCTTCTCCCTGATATTTAAGGAAATCAAAAGGAATGAGTTTTAGGCATTGGAATAAAAACAATATTTGGCATTACAAACAATTTGCCCCAGGCGCTACGCCTCAATTATTGCATGGTTTCTGCATTTTCTTCTGTGGGGAAAAGAAGGGAAGATCCAAGCAGCATGAAATAATTCATAATAGCCAGCTCTTGTCAAAGACACGGATAATATGCAGTTTACATCAAGACTGCCAGAATGCAATGATGTGCTAAGATACAGTCTCTTTCATCTTAGGCAAATCAGTTCTAAGGAAAAGCCCTTAAGAGTTATCTGTGAAGGATGGGGGCAAGCCAAGGATCCAACCTGAGATGGGGGCAGAGTGGCGGACTTGACCTTGCATGTCAAAATGTGTCTCTGGCGAGCCAAGACAAAGCTAGAGGGATCAACCACTGTCACTGTTAAAGGCGATATGCCTTTAAATCCCATTTGCTAGGAATCATAGGTGGAGAGGTTGCTGGCGGGCTCAGGTTCTGCTTGAAGGCTTCCCATAGGGTTTCTGGCTGGCCCCTGTGAGAACAGAGGCTGGGCTAGATAGGCCTTTGGCCTGGTCCAGCAGCCTATTCAATCTGACTCAGTGGGGCAAAGCTTAACACACTCCTATGTTTATGCTGTTGACTGCCTTTCAGGAGAGGGATCCTAGGTTCCTGTCCTGTTGTTTGACTTCCCATGATCACGTGGTTTGCCACTGTGAGAACAGAATGCTGGGCTCAATAGGCTTTGGGCGACTTTCACAACAAACGTTTAAAGCACTATGATACCATTTAAAATGTCTTTCCCCCAAAAAAAGAATTTTTTGAAAAGTTGTAGTTTGTTAAGGGGACACATACTCCTTTCCCAGAGCCACAGCTCCCAAATTGGTTCAAAAACAAATCCCTCTTCATAAGAAACTCTGGGAATTGTAGCTCTGTGAGGGGAACAGGGTACCTCCAAACAACTCCCAGCACCTTTAGCAAACTACAGCTCCCAGAATTCTTCAGGGGAAGCCATGACTGAATTACAGAGCTTTAACTTTATGGTGTGAATGTGGCCTTGGTCTGATCCTTCAGGGCTTTCCTTAAATTCTGGGGGTTGGGTAAGAATGTCTATAGAAAAAGCCATTCAGCTATGGAAGCTGTTGGACTATCCCTACCCAACAACACACAACTGGGAACCTAATCACATAGAGAAGAGGCAGATGGCTAAGCTATCAAATGCAAGCTGACTCACTGGGTTAATCAATTAGATACTAATCCATTTCTGGATCTCAGGCAGAGAGGGAATTCTAAGGAACAATGGCATTATAACACACACACAACACAATTCTGGATGGTGAAATCTGAACAATATGTTGGAATTTAACCGGTGTGTTTAATGTTAAGCAAAATAGTTCAGTTCTGAGCCAAAGCTAGGATCTTCAACACCTCATCTTTGTACTGGTTGCTGGTTCTTCAGAAGATCACTTTCAGAAAGTCTCAAAAGAAGCTGTCTTTCTGGCTGCCAATGGGACGTGGAACTGCCTTGGTTCCTTGTGGACATTCCCCCACTGTCAGGCACAAGGCCCAGAAATAGAAAAAGAAACCGCAGAACTGAACCAAAGGACCAGACTGGTGAGAAAAACACCTAAGGCAGAAGTTCATTTCAGAATTGTGGGTCACCCAAAGAACTCTGCTGGATAAGGAGATGTCCAGACTGCACCCAATGTTTTGTCCAAAGGTAGCACTCCAAAAAGCAGCTAAAGGATAACACAAGGGAAAACAAACGTAAGAAAATGTGTAAAAGTGGCCAGAAGTCAGAGTTCCACAATCATTGTTGTGAGGGGCATATACTATATATATATATATACCACAAATCTCCTGGATAGGTTTGCTAGTCATCCCCTCATCCTAAGGAACCCCAGGAATTGTAGTTTAGTGCTAGATATCTTCATAAACATCAATTTCTAGGATTCTCTAGTGTCAATTTCCTTTGTGGCCCCTGCCCACTGTTTCTAATACACACACACACACACACACACACACACACACAAACACACAACAGGAAAAGATAGGGAAGCATATATTCACTCCTCCGCCCTCACGAAACTTTGGATAAGGCAGTTTAACCACATATGTGTTCCATCCCTCTTTCACACACATCCTTCAGGTGTCCCCTTTAGAAATTTATATTTTGATTGAAAATGTGTTTTCACTTATGGATGGTATACAACAAAACAGTTTTGCTAGCACAGACATTTGGGGCTGTGCAATGGAACTCCCCCTCCCTCTGCTCTTCCCACATGCCCCCATGCAACCCATAGATCTGGAGCCTTGCTGAGAACTGATTTAGGGGGTCTGTTGGGGGAGGGGTGCAGTAAGAGGAGAGGGAGGGGAAGTTCTGTTGCCCAGTCCTAAATGTTTGTGCTACCACAACGGTTTTCTTGGATTCCTTTAAACATGTATTGAAATGTGAATGTTTGTGAAGATTTTGGAAAAAAATCCCGATTGATGCCGATTTGGGACAGAAATGTCGGAATTCATGCAAACAGGTCACATGGAACAGAAATAGATTATTTGTCCATGCCTAATTAGAACACACACACACACACATACACAATGTGTGTTCATACATGCATGTATATGCACACACAGTGCTGAGGTTTTGCTTTCACTTCACAAAGACGCTTTCCAAGCACAGTCTTGCAGGGAACATTAATCGGCACACAGTCTACAGAAACAAGCCCATTTTGTAGTACATTATCATCCTATCTTAACTTTTCATATATAGTGTATACCGCCAAGAGAGAATCAATGTACTACATTGAACACCTGCGCCACTGTGGGGAAAAGACAGATTGTTCCCAGAGCTTAAAAGAACAAGCACTACCAGTGCCGCAGCCGCTGCTGCTACTACAGAGTAATCAACACTGGGGGAAGCTAAAGGTAGGAATGCACACTGACTTGATCAACTGCTACAGCTGCTGTAAAGTAGATTTGGACACAGTGCTACAGATTATTTCAAGGTACGGATGGGTGGATCTGCCTATTTCCCTTCCACATCACTTTCACATGTGTTCAGTTGTAAATCTGCCCCGTACCATGTTTGAATAATCTGTCCCCAGCCAACAAACCACCCATAACTAAGGTGACCCTGCCCCCTGCTTGCCCCTCCCTCATAGCTGTCAACTTTTCCCTTTTCTTGCAAGGAATCCTATTCGGAATAAGGGAATTTCCCTTTAAAAAAGGGAAAAGTTGACAGCTATGCCCTCCATAAGACATACTACTTGCTGAATTTTCTGCCCATTGAAGAACTTTTACTCCCCTGTCCATGCCTTCTTCTCCCCTCCTTTTTTTTTTTTTTTTTTACATTCCCCCTTGCTCACCCATATGGTAATATCTTGGATCCTCCTCCTCTCACACATTGTAGCTGCTAATTACCCTTTTCACCTCCTGCCCAATCAATAATCCACCATCCTCTCCTATTTGGCAGCCCTCCACCTTGAACCCTCACTTTCATCTTCATCCTCTTTTTCTTCCCGCCTCCTCCCTCCTTTTCTCCATTCCCTCTTGCACACGCAAACCGCTTCACTTCCATACCTCCTCTCTCATGTTCTGCAGTCCTTTTTGCTTGAACACACCATTTTCACTCCTCCTTGCGCAGGGACTGCTGCCATTTCCGTGCCTCCTCTCCTCCCTGTTCTGTAGCCCTCCTACTTCTGCAGATGTTGGGCGGGAATACCAAACAATTCACGTCTGCGCAATACCTTCATGAGGCCTTCCACCTGCACAATAGGACTTCCACCTTTGTCCTCCCCCTGTTTCCCCAACATCCCTGGATTTGGCCAAAGAAGCCAATCTATGAAGAGGACCAAAACAAATTTCCTACTCAGCCCCTTGATAGTAATTGGGTAATGGTCGGAAACTGTAGATGGCAGTTGAGAAACTGAAGAGAGAAGGATGCTGGTGGAACCATGCCTGATATCCCACACTGACTCCTCCCTTAAAATGGCATATTTACCAGCTGACAACCCAGAAGTGGCTTTTTGCCCTTCTTCAAGTCTTGCTGTAAATGCACCCTACCTGGACTTGCTAAGGTTGGGTGGCATAAATTCCATATTAGGTGTACAGTGGTACCTCGGGTTAAGTATTTAATTCGTTCCGGAGGTCCATACTTAACCGGAAACTGTTCTTAACCTGAAGCACCACTTTAACTAATGGGGCTTCCTGCTGCTGCCATGCCGCTGGAGCACAATTTCTGTTCTCATCCTGAAGCAAAGTTTTTAACCCGAGGTACTATTTCTGGGTTAGCGGAGGCTGTAACCTGAAGTGTATGTAACCTGAAGCGTATGTAACCCAAGGTACCACTGTATAAACATAACTTAGCTGGATTTCTTTTCTTTTCTTACATATCCCTGACATTAGCAATATCTAGAAAATGTCGTTTTGTTTTATTCCAATTATATAACTTACTCATTTTTAAACTCAGTTTAAAATAGACATTTTTGAGCTAACTTTTCAGAAACTTCTAGATTTTTGACATATCTCTTGTAAATTGGAATAGGGCTTCAGAGGAGAAGCAGATGATCTTGCAATCTGCATGACATGTCCTGAGGGGGTGTGCTGTACAGATGGAAACCCCGCAAGCCTTAATATTGCTTCCCAAACTGAGAACAATTAGCCTTTCTCATTCTGCCTTTCTCAAATTCTCATGGGATTTTTCAGCCAAAGAAGGTCTCTTAAAGAGAGATATTAACAAGGCAATTATTACTCTATCTAAAGGATAAAAATAAAATGATTACATCTCTGACTTATAAATAAATCTAATATGTATTTAAGAAAGTATATTAGTTATGCGATTAGACCAGGGTTTCCCAAACTTGGGTCGCCAGCTGTTTTTGAACTACAATTCCCATCATGCCTGGCCACTGGTCCTGCTAGCTATGGATGATGGGAGTTGTAGTCCAAAAACAAGTTTCCCAAGTTTGGGAAACCCTGAATTTTGTTGGGCCCTCACAAAGGCTGGCTTCTTGTGCATTAGGTGTCACTTTGCTGTGTTCAGGTGAAGCTCTTCAGGATATTTGCAAACCAGCTGTGAAAAGGTACAACAGCTTTTCTAATGAGCCAGGCCCAGCACAATGGGTGCCCACTTGTCCCCATGCTTCTTCAGTACACTTGTTTGCTGTTAGGAGAGAATCCACCTCCACCTCAAAGGCTTACTTTGCTCAAATGTGCTTTGAGTGTGACAGATATTGATTGCACAGCTTCCGCTTTGCTCCCAGAACTGGGACTTTTGAAAAGCGAAAATAAAAACAGTCAAACGTGGCAATGGAACAGGTGCTGAATCAGACAACTGCACAGTTATAGAATGAGCACCAAGGCATGACGCCCATCAATATATGAACAATATATAAACATATGTGAAATCTAAGGCAATGAATATAAAGGCAATAGAGGCTGGATTTAGCATGTGTTAAAAATTAAAAACACAAGCAAATTTCCAGATGTGGAAGAAACAGTTTATGGAAGCAAGGTTTGTTCTGCCTCTGATAACGGAGAAACAACATAGCTTATAGACAGACACACAAACACACCTGTAACATCTTTACTCCTTTATACCTCTCCCACACATTCACAGAGCCAGTGAGGGTCCCCGGGGGGGATGCAAAACCAAATGGCTGTGCTTTCAAGCCTCCTAATAATTCACGACAGGCAACGATGGACAGAAACAGCCAAACAATAAAAGTCAGATGAATTCAACTCGCTGGATTCACTTATTACAAAATGGGACTGTTAATATCCATTTAATGAAGGAAGCTATCATTCTGAGAACAGGTCATTCTCCTAAGCGGATGGCATCAGCTGAGCTGATGGAATGGGGTGATTTGGCTTATGGGGAGCGGGGGGCTGAGACTCTGAAAATTATAGCATCAGTTTAAAATACAAATGGCAGTTAATACCCTTCTTGCATCACAGGTATAACTGAGGGAATAGCATCACCTCATTACCAGAGGCCACTCCAGAAGCCTTGGAAATATTCTTTCAAGAGGCCTTCATTGTACCTGAAGAACTCTGAAACCAACATTCAATTTAGGGCCAAATTCAATTATTTCCTTCTTCATATTCTCCAAGTCAAACAAACTTTTGCAACTAGAAGTAATTAAGGCAGAATGGGGGGAAATGGTGGCTGGAATAGTATCAATTTCAAAAGAAATATTGAAGAACAAAGGGTGACAGTAACCCCAACATTAAGTTAGTTTGGCCCCATCTGCACTATAGATTTAAATCTTACCACTTTACACAGTCAGGGCTCACGTCGAAGTGGAACCACGCTATTAGCCCAACCACCCCCACTGCCCAGTATTCTTCTTGAAGCAGCCATGTGCTGCATACAGTTGTCTGCAGAGAAATTCCCAATCATATGTAGCCCCTCCATGGACATAGATGCTCATGCTCTGGAATTTTATTTTATTTTTTGCAAATGACCTCACACAATGCATGCATGTTGCAAGAGGACCCAAGGGTGGAGAGTGGGTCTAAAAATGTGGCTCCAATCTGCTTTCAACAGAGATATGCCCTATGCTTAGGTAATGCATGGCCAGAACAATATTTATTCATGAATCCACCCATCCTTTCCACATCCCATTTGGCTGGTAGCACATAATCCTTTTAAAAGAAAAAGAGAAAAATACATTGCTGCTTATGGCATACATGCAAACACAGACAGACTTTTTTGTTTTGGTTCAGCTGCCATCTCTGGCCAAAGTGGGATTTTATGTTTTTGTAGTTTTACAAAACCAAGGGAAAAAAATATTTTTAACACAGCTCAGAACACAGCATGAGCTACAATGTTTCAATCATATCATATTTAACAACAGCAACAGCAACAAGCTATTATTACACATGTAAGACTCATAAATTGATGACTGCAGTATCAAATGATGGTTCGCATGTGTAAATGGAACAGAACAGATACAACACCACAGGCATATATCACTTCATACAGAATACTTTTCAGTGGAGTCTGTTCACATAGACAGTAGTTCATCATCAGAAAAGAAGTCAAGCAATTGCATATATATATATATATATATATACACACACACAGTGGTACCTCGGGTTAAGTACTTAATTCGTTCCGGAGGTCCGATCTTAACCTGAAACTGTTCTTAATCTGAAGCACCACTTTAGTTAATGGGACCTCCTGCTGCTGCTGCACCACCAGAGCACGATTTCTGTTCTCATCCTGAAGCAAAGTTCTTAACCCGAGGTACTATTTCTGGGTTAGCGGAGTCTGTAACCTGAAGCGTATGTAACCCGAGGTACCACTGTATGCATGAATTAGCTACAGGTCAACTCTTTGCGCTCAACCTCCTGCTTTGATTATGCAATTAAATAAACCCTTGCAATTGCAATTGCAGCAGCCCACCCTGAATATTGATTTAGTTCTCAACCTTTGTAGATGACAGCAGTAGAAAAAGCAGTCAACGTTCTGCCTAAGACTTTTCTCTAATGGTTCTTCCATGACACAGTGCCCTTCTCATTTTTAAAAGGACTCTGCCTTGCACAAGCAAGGTCCATGTAAAACTATGCATTAACTTCCCTGCTTTATTTCTTTATTTTGATGTTATTTGTCTTTTGTCTGAAAGTCCTCAAACTGCTGCAATAACATAAGCTGTGGGTCCAGCTCCCCACTAAAAGCATCTGTGCTCCATGGGTCCACCTTTCTCTTTTTTCAACTCAGTACAGTGGTACCTTGGGTTAGGAACTTAATTCGTTCTGGAGGTCCATTCTTAACCTGAAACTGTTCTTAACCTGAAGCATCACTTTAGCTAATGGGGCCTCCTGCTGCTGCTGCACCGCCGGAGCACGATTTCTGTTCTCATCCTGAAGCAAAGTTCTTAACCCAAGGTACTTTTTCTGGGTTAGCGGAATCTGTAACCTGAAGCATATGTAACCTGAAGCATCTTTAACCTGAGGTACTACTGCACTTTGCACAAGCACTTGCTAACTTTCCAGAAAGCTGAATCAAGATCTAAATGCCACATTCAGGGTGTGATCCTGGCATTCTCAGGATGTGAAACAACAGCCCCCAAATACACTGGCCCTCCCTGCCAGCTTCCAAACTCACTTGGGTTACCACCAGGAACCATTCCCACTCATGCTCCCTGTGCTGGGATCACAATATGTAAGTGCTGAAGCACATCTGCTTGAGGGTTTAATATACTGTGTAATTGGAAAGAGAAATCCAGACCACAAAAGAGAGAAAAGATACAGCTCAGTTTTATTAACCCAACCACACATTTCAACCACAACGGAAGATAGCTATTCAACAACAATAGCTCTCTGCTTGTGGGTTCAGTTAACACCTTCAGAAAAGGGGACGAGCCAGTCTCTTGAATTTTCAGATGGAAGTGAGATATCCTTTTCTGGTCAGTCCAGGGCAAGACTTCACTGATGGAATGGGCAGATGATATTGGAACCTCCTTAATCAGGGACTTTTGGGGCTCATCCATACTGTTGGTCAATGCGGATAGGAAGCTTCCTCTACCTCCATTAATTCTCAGATGGCTGTAGTGTTGTGAGTTTGTGAGGTGGGGGGACAAGTTTCTTGGTAATGGCCCCCTAAGTATGGGTTGTTAAGGTAACAAAGGAAGTGGCTCTGTGCCAGAGGAAATATGGGTGGGTCCTCTACCCTCAACTGTCTGGTAGTCAGAAAGACTTACCTAAGCAGAGTTGAGATGTGTGAGCTAGAAGCCAGAAGCAGGCAGTAGGCTGGTGAGCTGAGAGACAGAGCCTGATTTCTGTTGGGATCCCAAGTTGTGGCCATGGGACAAGCTAACCCTATTGGTATGTTCATGCTTTCAACCCTGCCATTGTAGGCTCAGGTAGTATATATATGTAAATAAATCATATACCATAAAGACACCAGAGTCTCTGCTGTCCTTTAATCCAAGGAAACTAAACCCTGGGTAAGCGCCTCGAACCCCTGGAATCCCACACCGCTTAGAGATTGGGGTGGCGTGCAACACTATGATACTTTCTTCCAAATCACTGCCTTTCCACATGTTCCTCTCTCTTGGTCCTTATTTTCTCATACTCTCTCCTTTTTGGTGTATCCCTGGTATGAGAAAATCTGGACTGAAGGACTGGAAGTGTGTGAGAGCAGTGGGCACAGAATGCTAAGTAACTGTGGGAGGAGGAATGGAAAATATGGAGGACAGAAGTGCAACGGAGTGTCTGAAAACTTGAACAGAATAATCCATTTAACAACAACAACAACAACAACAATAATAATTTATTACTTATACCCTGCCCATCTGGCTGGGTTTCCCCAGCCATTCTGGGCGGCTTCCAACAGGAGATTAAAAATAAATTAACACATCAGTCATTAAAAAAACTTCCCTAAAGAGGGCTGCCTTCAGATGTCTTCTAAATGTCAGATAGTTGTTTATTCCTTTGACATCTGATGAGAGGGCATTCCACAGGGTGGGAGCCACTACCGAGAAGGCCCTCTGCCTGGTTCCCTGTAACTTTGCTTCTTGCAGTGAGGGATTCACCAGAAGGCCCTCAAGCTGGACCTCAGTGTCTGGGCTGAACGATGGGGGTGGAGATGCTCCTTCAGGTATACTGGGCCGAGGCTGTTTAGGGCTTTAAAGGTCAGCACCAACACTTTGAATTGTGCTTGGAAATGTACTGGGAGCCAATGTAGGTCTTTCAACATTTTGTTGTGCAGCACACAACAGGACATAGGAAGCACACTGCTGATCAGACCAGTAATCTAGACTGCTGATCTAGACCAGCATTCTCTTCTCACAGCAGCCAACCAGAGGCCCGTGGGAAGCCCACAAGCAGGACTTGACCACAACCACACTCTCCCCTCCTGTGGTTTCTAGCAACTAGTATTCAGAAGGGTACTGTCTCCAACAGTGGAGACAGCCATCAGGGTTAGAACTTGTTTACTGTGTTCTATCACAGAAATCTTCCCCTCATGAACAGCAATGCAAGGATCAGAAAGAGGGCAATGAGGGTAAGAGCATCATGGGAATATAGTTCTTCATCCGTTTCACCTGATGCACACTTCTTAGGAATGTGTTCCTTAGTATGAGAGTCACCATCAGGCTCTCTAATAAGTATGCATGTTGTGTCATGGAATTCTACTCAATATTGATCTAGAGCAGAACTCTGACATATAGTTAGCAGAATAAAAACTTAAATATGTTGCAGGAGTCCCAAAAAAATAGACCAGAGGCATTTGTATTTCATCCAGCAGAGCTTTACTGCTACTGAAGGCAAATGAGCATAATGGTCACAAATCCAATACATTCAGAACTGGCACTGTCCATAAGAAATCCAATTGCAGCAGACGTAACTTAAACTTACAATAACTTATAATAAGTCTAAACCTTAACACTAAGCATACACTGTACAGAACAGCACACCAGAAGGACTGTACTTAGGTATCCAGAGTTATTAGGTTACAACTCCATGACCACTGACCATGCTGGTTGGGAGTTGGAGTCTAACAACATCTGGAGGGTTGCATATTCCCCATCCCTGGTATATCTGATGTGGAATCCTTGCATGATTAACATCCCGGAAGGGTGGCATAGGAATTAGAATCATAGAGTTGAAAGTGACCCCAAGAATCATTAGCCAACCCCCCGGCGATGCAGAATATGCAGAAACCTTGATGCTATCAGCACCACACTTCCCAAAATATTTCTTTGCATAAAACCATCAGTAATCCAGCACTGAAGATATAAAAATAACGAGGAACAAAAATCTAGATTTTTTTTAAAAAATAATAATTAAACAATAAAATCCAAGACAGAATGAAGTAAGGTCTGTCAAGCTACCTACTCACACATTCCCTCCTTTCCCGAAGATTCTCCCCTTTGATTTTCCCCGACTACTTTTAAAATCTCCAGTAATGGCACCTCCTTAGGGAGACCTACTCCCACATCCTCATAAATCTCACTGTCAGGGATATTTTTTCCCCTGACATTCCGCCTCAAGCTTCTGTTTACTTGAAAAACCAAGGGATGAAAACAACAGAGAAACACTCATCTGAAACCTCAGCAGAATTGTCTTCGAACAGAACTGCGTCTTCCCAATTTTCTGGGAGGCATCAGCACTTCTTTAAATAGCCCTATTAAGATGAGAATTGGCAGAGACTGTTCTTTGGGGCAGGATGTATGTGTATGCATGTATGTTTGGGTGGGTGAGGTGGGGGCAGGCGAGGAGAGGAAGAAAATGTAAAGGCGGCCCTGATCTTGGAGAACACAATAGATGCAGTTGCAACAAAGTGCCCTAAGGCAGGTAAGTCAGCAGGGCCAGTAAACAGGATCAAGGTCAGGACATAACCATCAGTACTCTGTCTAGAGCATAATGCAGACTTCCCTCCGGGCATCATTTATTCCAAAGAACATTGTCGGCCGGACAAGGCCACAAACACAAGGTAAGGAATTCCCTGTTGACTTTGGGATCACACATAGAATGACCTGGTGGTTTCTTTCTCTCTGTGTAAGTTTTGTTCAATGGACAAATAACATCTCAAAAGCCATCTGGGGAGAGTGGGGAGAGGAAATGTCAGTTAATATTACAGTAAGCAAAGTTTAAGGAAGAAATTGAATCCACGGCAATGCGCCAGAGCTACTTTCATGTCATGGGTGAAAATGTTCTGTCTCCAAAGGAATGGGCTGGTGCACACATTACAAAAGGTTATTTGATGCATCACCACTGCTCATAATGGAATACAAAAGCTGTGAATGAAGCTTTGGTTGGATGCAGCAAGAGGTTTACTACAGCATTTTTGGGAACCATGGCAGCTGAAATATGTGGCTTTGGCATCTTGGTCATTGCCACTAGGAAGTTGTGGCTATATCTTCCGAACATTGGATTTATACTCTGTACAAATGCACCTTCAGAATTTGGTGGGATACACTGTGTGGAGTTTTCTAGAATAAGAACAACCATTCTTAACTGAGTGTAATTTTCTCTGACTCACATGCAATGGGCAGTATTTAACTGCTGGGTCCCATCACCACAAGGATTTCTGCTTGTGAAGTGGGACTCCCCCCTTCTCCCCACATACATTAGTCAAAACTGCATGTTTATTATGAGAAATTTGCAATAAATGCTGATGAATTTTCAAGAGGATTAAAAAAAAAAGGAAGCTGCACATGAAACAGAGAACTGGAATTGATAGCTCCTTCCACCCTTACCTGCAAGTAAGTAGAAATCAATGAAACTTCCTTCTGAGTGGACATGTATAGCATTGCTAGCATACCAGGGAGAGGAGTTAAGAAAACCAAACGTGGGCAAATAGGTTTAATTATCAAATAATAACTTGAGGAGCTGCAGAACATCCCATGCAGTCAAGATTTAACCAATGTAACCAAATCAAATTAAATCTATGCAAGTGTTCATTAACAGATGCTGGTAATTTCTACCCCCATCACCTGGGCAAGTTAACAGCCACATACTGGCTGTATGTTTCTTAAGACTCCTCCCTCCCCATTGTGTGGACCTTGGGTGTAAGAGCGTGACAGGCAAATGGCGGCTCCATTGGCCAATGTTCACCTCAATGTATCTGTTAGGCCAAAGGACATCCCACCCCACCCCCAGCACCCTCAGGCCATGCTTGGCAACAGTGACTAAGGGATGCCTATAATTCAACACTGCCTCAGGTGCAGTGTTGGGATGCCTATAATTCAACACTGCCTCATTCCTTCTGAGATCTTCTCACCTGCTTGGACTGCATGCCAATTAGCCAAATTGAAGGAACACCACTTCAACAGACAAACACCAGCTGACAGTGTGGAGCAGGCAAAAAAAGAAAAGACCCAGAACCAATAAGGGTCATCCCAAAAATTCCTACTCAGCCTCTTGAATACTGATGAATAGCTCACACTACAAAAGGGAAGGAGGCAGGGTGCCAAAGAAAGAAGATGGGCGTATGGGAGGGGGGAGTAGGCTTAAATAGCCCATCACCACCCCACCCTCAGGCCATAACATTCTCGCCTCTCCTCTTCTTCCAGTGGAGGAGGGTTGTAGCAAATTTGTCCCTGTCCCATAAAGGCATTGTCCTATGAATCAAAACAGATCTTCCTGGTCATGGACCTATAGGACTTAGTATAAAATACCCATAATGACTTTATACATTCTTAGCTCTGTCCTCCCAAGTATTTAAATAATATAATGAATGAGTGAAAGGGTTCTAAGGACTCACAAATCACATACCTTTGTTAATAGCATGAAAAGTAAGCATTGTATGTTTTATTGTCCCCTCTTCACAATGTTTCTCTGTTTGCTTGCGCATGTGAACTGTAAAGATTACGTACGAAGATTTAGAGTAATGTTGTAGCCTCCTTAAATCCAGAACTCATGTTCTGCAACTTTATAAGTCAACAGCAAATCATGTAATGCAGCTCACTACTAGATTATTAGGAATTGCTGGGTTTTGGATTGAGCAGATTGCAATCTGGAACACTACAACTGAGATTTTCGGGCTATTTTCATAAGAAATGCTTTCATAGGAAATCATCATCTCTGTGTTCTTTCTGAGAACTTGCTCTTTGACTATGTTCCCAAGACCAAGGGTGGTTCTGCTATGAAACTAATGAAGCTTAAACTTCCGAGCCCCTAATCCCAGAGGGGTCCCAGAAGTGAATTCAGTCCACATTGCTTTAAAATTTTGAGTCTACTAGACCCAATTCGAATCACATGACTCAAAAACTAGAAGGCATTGGAAGAGTTTATTCACACCAGAGACTTTGACATGTGAGATAATCCAGAACAAAATCAAAATCTGAGATGTAGTAGTTATTTTTCTTTTTTTAAAAAAATGTGGTGATCTGTCATGGAACAACCCACTTAAAGAAGATAACAGTGGTTACCCAGACCTTGTTACTGGTTGCAAAGGCACCCCCATAGCAGTTCAAGCTTCATGGCCCCCAAAACATAGGTCTACCACTGCCCATGAGCACAATAATCTTGACATTTCAGCATGCAGAAAGTGGGTTGTTTGTATCACAGAGATGCAATGTATATAAATTCCTTTAAATAGCTGTGCATCCTTTAAGATATATATAGTTGAGGGGGTACAAAGCAGCAATGAGGCATAACTGTAGAACCAGTAAGACAATTATGAATGCCATTAAGCCAAAACTTTAAAAGCCATGGTCCTGAAACCACTGAAATCAGAAATAGCATATATGGAATTGACAGTCATTTGGCTTGGAACATCCACCTGCCTCTGTGCTGATTTGCATAACCATCCACATATATTATAGGTCCCGTGCTTTCTGAATTATACTGGTCATGCAGTCGCCATGTGCGACATCCAAAGCCACATACAGAATTTTGTGTACACTGATTTAAGGACATCACTGCATAGTCAAAGCCTCTGTCTGCACAGCATCAGCTTTCACATGGCCACCTCTCCACCTGGCAATGGTAGCCAGAAGTCATCAGCTGTCATAGTCTTTGTGCCTGGAGGTCACGGGCTACTGTGCTTTGAAGATATGAAGCCCAGAGGATGTTTCCTAATAAGCACTGCTGGAGAAAAAAAAAAGTGCCCTGAATAATTTCTCCACACAGGCACTGCATTTCCTTCATCTAATGCCTCTTATTTAGCAGTCTTCCAATCACCCCTTAAGGTAGAGTTTTCATCCGATGTCACTTTCAAGTAGCAGCTGTGTTTCCAAGCTGCCAAAGCTGCAGCTGCGGTGAAAATGCCAAAGGGAGTGCAATGTAAAAGGCCAAAATGAAAACATGATCCCTGACAGGCTAACAAGCTGATTATAATGTTCTTGACTTATACCACTCCTACTTAATCCAGGCAGATGCTTCATTTGTCCAAAACCTATAAACTTATTTCCAATCTCATTAGCATCAGTTGAAAAGAGAGGGGGGGAGAGGGAGAGGGTTAGAAGAAATGAAGGCTGACAAGTTTTCTGGTTACTTTTGGTCAGCTTAATTGTTGTGCTATTATTGTCTAAAGGGACTGTGCACATTGTTTATAATTTTACAATGGAGAGCAATTAATTTCTGGCAGACGGGAGGTGTGTGTGCAAACGGACATGTATATGCATTTGATAACAAGGTTTTGAGTTGAAATCATTTTGCCCAGTGGGGTAGGGGCGTAAAAAAAGGAAGGAAGGAAGGAAGGAAGGAAGGAAGGAAGGAAGGAAGGAAGGAAGGAAGGAAAAAGACTGCTGTATTTTTGTTTTTGTCCTTGTGGACCCATGCACAATGCGGCACCTCGTAGGCTGAAGTATGAAGGGATGACAGGCATAACAAACTTAGCACAACAACATTATGGGATTGAAATTGGCCACAACTTTATTGTTTACAGATATAGATGGCTTTGGCTTAGGCACTGGATGTGTATCCTGTATCAGCATTCTGGCAGAAGGCTGAGTTTAAGACAGGGTCGTGCCTGGGTTATGGGCCACCTCAAGACCACAAGTGGAAGTTCTACGGTCCATCTGCCCCCATCTTGGTTTCAGGACAGAACTTACACTCTGACGCCTTTCCCAGGGTACCCTGAGATATCATTCCTGCTCGCAGCTGGGGTGCTGCCCCATGTTACCCTGAACCTGCAAATAGTCAAAGGATTCCCCTGCTGAAATCTATGACAGTTGCTATGAGGAAGGCAAGAACAGGCCCAATAGGTTTGTGAGCCCCAAATACAGTGACCATTTTTGAACCACAGCAAGGTCTTCATAACAAGGTGCCTAGAGAGCAGCATAATGGGTTGGCAGGAAGGCTGCTCTTCAGCCAACTGCCCAGATGATCCCCAGCACGGTCAACTTTTATCCTCCAGGGGTGGACCGGAGTGAAGACTTCTTCTAAATTTCTGGCATGCTATCCCAACTCTGCCTGCGTCCAGCCGAGGACAATTCCAATGGCCGGTTGCAAGGTAAAGGGAGTCCCCCCCCCCTCCGCCAGATCACAACTGCCATTCCAGATCACAATTGCTGCCAACCATGATAAGTGACACTTCTCTGTTTTAAAAGGTCGGGAAGTGTCCTAAGCTTCGGATTTTGTTTTTCTTTACTGAAAGTGAGAAACCGTAGTATAGGTTTGGATCTAATAATTCCATGAATTGTTTTCTGCTTATGAAAAGGACACTCCTAGCTGCTACGAATGGAAAGAAGGGCAATTTGAATCCATCCCCCTTTCTCCTTCAGCCCTCTAAGCAGCTGGCTAAAGCTCTGCTCTGGTGTGCAAGGGGACCCATCAGAGTAAGAAGTTGTGCTGTAGAAGGGAGGAGAAATGAATGAAAATTGTCCATCTTTCTGGACTGAAGGCCCTTCCATTCCCAGAAGGGCACCTTTGGATTCAACTTATTTTTATTTTATTAATTTAGAAAATTATTTATAGGCTGTCTTCTTGGACACAGCCACACGTAAAGCTTACATCTCATAAAACACAACAGAATTCAAACACTAAAAGTTTATATAGCAGCAGTACAGCAAGTTTATTTTTTTTTTTAAGGGATAATAAAATTAGATAAAGCAGCAAAATAAATCCCAGCAATAGGGGAGCACTGTCCCAGGAATGAAGAGTTTTTCCTAGCCTGAGGACTGCATTCCTTCTTACCCAACCCTTTGAGGGTCACATGGGCATGGATAGAACAAATGTGAATGGCCATCCAAACATTTTTACACAGTGTACACACATGCACAACCAGCTCCTAGGGGCCAAGCGACTTTCAGCCCCCAATGTTGTTGTTTTTTAGAGGACCAGAACACCCCTTCAGAGGGTGTTCAACTCAGCCCCCTAGCTCCTCACATCCTGCGCATGATATTAGGATGTCATGTCAGGGTCCCTCAATCATCTTGAGAAGCTGTCGCCTCTGCACATAAAGTACACACAACACACATGTGGCCTCCTCTTCACTACTGCTCTGTTGTTTAGGAAGGGAGCTGGCCATAGTGACATGTTTAAATCTCTCCTCCCTGCTGTCTCTCTCATCCTCAGCTAACACAGCTGAGCAGCAGGGAGCAGACTCCAGATGCTGTGAGGCATCAGAGCCTAGTGTAGCCCTTGCCTTTTCTGATGGTTTTTGGTCTCCTCCAGTGCTTGCAATGTTCCAACCACCTCCCCTTTCAGCTGCCAGTCAAGGTGGGAGTCCAAGAAGACGGAACATCTGCAGTCCTCTTTGAGATGGCCCACAACCAAATGGGGCCCACACACTGCTAGCCCCCTGCCCAAAATCCATAGAAAAGAGATCAATAGCTTTCACCTTTTCCATTCCTTTTGAATTGCTTATTAAGACAGCTTCCCTAAATTTCTTTCCCCCATTCTTTCTTACACTTAATTTGGAAGTACAAAATACAGAAGAAAACATCCACAAATTTGCCCTGTAAGGGATTAGTTGCATATAAGTAAATAAGGAATCATAAATTACCCGTTTATATTGAATCGACCAAATAAAAAAGCCATGAAAGTAACAGCAGCAGCAAATAGCTAGCATCCCCCAAGGAAATAAGTTCACATAGAATCTTGAAAATCACACGAAGCTCCAGGTATTTGGTTTATTTGAGGAAGACCTCTGCGTAGAAATCACAAAGCAGAAAAAGGGTTACAGCCCCTTCAGTTTACAGTTTGAAAACTATTTAAAGAGATCACATTCAGCTTTCCTAAATTTATTACTATGCTGTGCTATATTTAAATAAGTAGGTAGAGAAATAACAATCAAGTCCTAAGGATTTGCATCAATCTTTTCGTTTGCAGTGCTATTGTAACATCTCTTCTACATGCCCTGAGGATGTTTTTAATTTATATACCACTTAATTGCCAAAGTGGCTTCTAAGTGGTTTACAAGTATAAAACCAATTACAAAAAAATATACACACCTAATTAAAATACACAATAAAACAATTCCACCAAAACACTGAAATAAACATCCATCATTAAAATGTGTATTAAAACAAGCTCATTAAAACAGCACAGCAATTATAACCATTAAAACAGCAGTCAAAGCATGTTTGTGTTTTGTAATATTAATGTCGGTATAGAAACTGCTAGTACAAACATGCCTGAGTTACACAAGGTGACTCCCCACCCCCCATTTCCACACAGAAACGCACACATACTATTGCGCCACCAATAATCACAAAGGAGGTAACATCTGAATTAAACAGCTCCTCATCCCCCCCATAATGTCAGTGAGTAGTAGCTCTAGCAGTTAAGTAAGCGAGACATAATAGCTCTGGCAAAACACTTGTGCCAAAAGGTCCTAGATTCAAACCCTAGCATTTCCAGTTTAAAGGGTCAGATATCAGATTATGCCAAATTATAGGGGGTGGGGACAGATGAGGAGGGAAGTGACAGGGAGAAGGCTGGGGGGAATAGGAAGCTGTAAGAAGAGCCTGCTAGATCAGGCAAGTGACCCATCTAGTCCAGCATCCTATTCTCACAGTGGTCAATCAGATACCTAAGGGAAACCTGCAAGCAAGACCTGACAACAACAGCACCCTCCTTCCTTATGATTCCTAGCTACTGATTTTCAGAGTGATGCTGCCTCCAACAGAGAAGGTAGAACACAGTCCCACTGATAGACATATATTCTATGCTACTGTAATAGAAAAGCAGCAACATCATCAGAGACATGGTTTCAAAGGGACCATCCAACAAGAGGAGATGGTAGGAGAAAACAAGACAATTGCTTACTCCTGGACATCAAATTATTGTGGTTTGCATCTTAAGACAGGCGTAGGAGGGAGAAGCTAGAAGCAATAATTGTTCACAGACCAGAATGAGCTTTTTAGTCTCAGCTGCTTAATGTTTTCAGCAATGCCTCCACAGTCTTTTGTCTGACTCTGTTTTCCACATCCTTTATCCTTCACACCTGACCTTTTCTCTTACATTTATAGTAACCCCATTAAGTCTTTCTATTTACCATGAACCAACTAACAGGAAAATCAGTTTTTTTGAGGGGAAATAGAAACTCAATCTAACACATTTCCCCCTCTATCAGGTTATGTGCTTATTCCACCCTGAATCCTAGGAAAAAAGCACAGGACTTGGATCAACGTTTACAAAAAACAAGTATTGGAGCAATTCATAACTTGATCTTTAAGGTGTTGAAATATGCTTTATTGTGTGGGCAGATTATTCTAAAACAAAATAGAACTATCAACAGAACAATGGAAGTTGCTGCAACATGTGATGTGGATGAGTTGGAAAATGTATGCAACATGGGTTGTCTTTTTTAAAGTATTGTATGTAGCCTTAATATGAAGTTCAAGAAAGAAAATCCACATATGAAGAACACAAAATTTACAATTTTTAAATCTTTATGTGAGTGTGAAGGTGCTAGGGTGCTACAGTTGAACACAAGCAAATATGCATTAGGGTAAAAGAACTGGAAAATGGTAAATGTCAATTTGATAGTATTAAGAGGATATCACATGCAAGCCGTAGGAAGTGATATTAGGATTCCAATCAATGCTGTTTAAACCTCAGGTGGAGAATTTGTGTCATTTCATTTGAAGAATGGTGGAAATAAATGAGAAATGGGTTTGGGGAATAGCAATAAAGGTGACAAATGGTACAGAATATGAAACATATGAAGAAAGCCCTTTTCTTCCACTTTGTCGGCTGCTCATGTAAAGTGGGCCACAGATGCCTAACAAAAACTGCTTAGCGATTATGTGGTAACGGAAAACAGCTCATTTCTCTTCCTCACCTCCCCCCCCCCCAGGTGATTTGTCATACAGAGGTGCTACACTATTGCTCAGCTCAAGGGGGGGGGGCATCAAGGGGGAGGGGCTACTGCTGAGAGGAAGCCAGGCTGAAGGAGGAATTCAGTTGGGGAAAGAGTTAGCAGCCAGAAGTGGTTCTGTTTAGCCAGTTGCAGCCTCCGGGAGCTTGTGACTAGGACTTGTAAACAGGGGTGCTTGTGAGGGCATTTAGCAGGGGATGTTGAGGGGGGAGCATAGACTGGTGTGCATAGGATCCAGAGACATAGGTAGTGAGAGAGTTGCTGCAGTGACCTGCAATACCTGTGTCATGTCGTCTCCCTCCCTGAAAACGTGCAAAGCTACACCCACAGCAAGCTGTTGCCTTGCTGGAAGAGAAGATGCAGTGACTTGAGGCCCCCTATCTGTACAGTGGTACCTCGGGTTAAGAACTTAATTTGTTCTGGAGGTCCGTTCTTAACCTCAACTGTTCTTAACCTGAAGCACCACTTTAGCTAATGGGGGCCTCCTGCTGCCGCGGCGCCACTACGTGATTTCTGTTCTCATCCTGAAGCAAAGTTCTTAACCTGAGGTACTGGGTTAGCAGAGTCTGTATCCTGAAGCGTATGTAACCAGAAGCATCTGTAACCCAAGGTACCACTGTACTTTGAACTGTTGGGCAAGATGAGGAATTTCTCACTAGAACAGAGTGGACTGTCCTGGAACAGCGATGCTGGGGTGGGAGGGTCCTAGGGAGGAAGAAGATTGCCCATTGCAATCTTCCCACAAACCCCTGGAGGAATGGGTGGTAAACAACAACAACAACAACAACCTCAGGCGCTGGGCCAGAGGAGAAAGGAAAGCAGTTGCAGACCTCTGGACACAGCAAGGTGGCTATGGAAAGTACAGTGTACAGCAGGATTTATACCACTCCCAGAGGAGGTATGTTGGTGGCAGGGAAGCATCAAGTAGTCTGTGCATGCTTCAGACCCTCCAAGTGTCCCTATTTTCCAGTGATGTCCCTGATTTAGAGAAGCTGTCCCGGTTTCTGATTTGATCCCACTTTTCCTTAGGATGTCCCTATTTTCATTGGAGAAATGTTGGAGGGTATGGAGTTATCCAACCCCCAAGCCGTCCGAAGGCAGTCCTGTATAGGGAAGTTTAAAAATAATTTAAAAAAAAAATTAATGATTTATTATGTTGTAAAGTTCCCAGAGTGGCTGGGGCAACCCAATAAGATGTGTGGGGTATAAATAGTAAAGCAATCATTTTGGAATGGGATGTCCCTATTTTCATCAGAGAAATGTTGGAGGGTATGTGCCTTACATCTGATGAGTGGCTTTTTCATGTGGCAAGCGCTGTCACTATAAAGGCCCTCTTCCAGGTGGTTACAATAATAATAATGCTAATACTAATTTTATTATTTATACCCCAGCCACTCTGTGTGGCTTCCAGCAAAATATAAAAACATAATAAAATGTCAAACATTAAAAAACTTCCTAATTCAGGGCTGCCTTCGGATGTATTCTAAAAGTTCTTTATCTCCTTGACATTTGATGGGATGAAATTCCACAGGGAGGGCGCCACTACCAAGAAGGCCCTCTGCCTGGTTCCCTATAACCTATACATTCATTCTGCCCTATGAATTTGTTTTATATTTAATAAATCTATGATCTTATAAGTACTCCACACTTGCCCAAGAACAAATGCTTTCGTTGTTTCCCACACTGGAGTATTATTATTTTTTAATGACAATTTAAGGTTGAATTAGGACGTGGGTGGCGCTGTGGTCTAAACCACTGAGCCTAGAGCTTGCCGATCAGAAGGTTGGCGGTTCAAATCCCCGCGATGGGGTGAGCTCCCATTGTTCGGTCCCAGCTCCTGCCCACCTAGCAGTTTGAAAGCACGTCAAAGTGCAAGTGGATAAATAGGTACTGCTCTGGCGGGAAGGTAAACGGCATTTCCGTGCGCTGCTCTGGTTCGCCAGAAGCGGCTTTGTCATGCTGGCCACATGACCCGGAAGCTGTACGCCGGCTCCCTCGGCCAATAAAGCGAGATGAACACTGCAACCGCAGAGTCGTACATGACTGGACCTAATGGTCAGAGGTCCTTTACCTTTACCTTTAAGATTGAACTTATGACAATGCAGTACTAAAGCCTAGTTATGGGATGGCAGGGCTTGTCGCTGAAAGCCCAAGTGGCCGCAGTGACTAGGAGTACCTTTCACCAGCTTCAGCAATGTGTTGCACAATGTCAGTGTGTTATGAAGTAGTTTGGCGATATGGGATGGGCCACAGGTTGGTGTTAGAGCACATGGTTTGCATGCAAAACGTCTTGGGTTCAATCCACAGCATCTCCAGGTAAGGCTATGAAAAAGTACCATCTGCAGCCCTGGAAAACCACAATGAATCAGTGTAGATAATATTGAGCTTGATGGAAAAATGGTCCGACTCAGTATGAGACAGCTCCTTGTTTTTCTGTACTGTATATCTTGACATTTTAATAAGCAACAACCACTGTTTGTTGGTAGGGTAGAGAGTATGACAAGCTTCCAGGCTGATATTATTCAGTCTAACAAAGGAATGCCTGTGGATCCTAAGTTCCATGGTAAAAGATCCACAGCCATGGTGCAAGGATCCTGATCTGGTTGTGAGAATCAGCCACCAAAAACATCTGTGCAGATTCAGCACTAACAACTGGATCTCATATATCTGCACTCAAAGCTGGGAATCAAATGAGGTGTACAAGCAGGTTTTTTAGAATGAGAAGAGGAAGGAGCCGAGCCAAGGATCATTGCCAGCAACTACATCTGCCAAAAAGGTGAGCAGTTGGCCGGGCTGAGTAATTGGCTAGTATTTAAAGAGTCTTCTGGGCCACACTCCAGATCCAGTACAATCCATAATTCTCCATCACTGATGTTCTCCCAGCACTTGTTATTTATTTATTGAATGTGTGGTATTAAATGTGTATACCACCCTGCTTCCATAGATCTCAGGGCAGATCACAACATAAAAATACAAGTGTCAGGCTTGAGGAATCCTCCCCTCCCCCCTGATGGCACCAAGAAGCAGGGAGGAAACAAGAAAGTTCTTACTTATGATTTATTTCAGTCATCACAGTGAAAGGCAAAGAAATCCAGTCATTCCTCAACGATGGCGTTGCTCGCACTGAGCTCCGCCCCCTTCTCTTCTAACAACAACACCTGCTTCTACAGCCTCTGTCCGTGGACAACTGCCTCTGTGCCCTTTGTTCTTGCACCCTTAATGAACGTCATGTTTTGGGAGAAGGGGGGTCGGTTGTGCTGTCCAGTGATGTGTCACCTAGCTGCTCTTCCTCCCCATCTCCTTCTCCTAACACCTCATAACTCTGCTGTTCACCTGTCTCTGAGCTCTTATCTTCCTCAAAGCGCTGCTGTAATTCGAGACTGCCTTCCTCCTCTCTGGAAACTACAGAAGGCGGGGGGGGGGATCTCCACCACTCCTCCTCCTCTTCAGTCCAGTCCCTGACACCAAGACACAAACACAAAGTACATAATAAAAACAAGAGCTCTCCTTCCGTGGAGGTTTTTAAGCAGAGGTTGGATGGCCATCTGTCATGGGTGCTTTAGCTCTAAGGTTCTATGATTCTAAGAACAAACCATCCCTTTTCCCCACCCCTCCCACAAACTCATTTAAAAGGGTAAATTATTTTAATCACCCGAGTTTCTCCCTCTTGACTTGCTTCTTATGGGCAGGCCCAAGGCTGCATCTCGTCCAGCTGTACTCCTTACACCTAGTTCCAGATACAGCAGATTTGTTGAGTTTCGGGGGGAGGGGGTTCAAAGGAATGGAAAAGGGTCCCTTTCCATTCACAGCTCTTTCTTCATCCACTGTCTCCTCCTCCTCCTCCTCCAGCCACTTTTCAATCCAGATGTCTCTGGGCTAAAATTGCCACTGTCCCTTATTATTGGCTATGCAGGCCAGGGCTGATGAAAGATCAGTCCCACAACATCTGGAAAATGACAGGTTTCCCATCCAGGGGTTGCAGGCTCTGCTTCCGCTGTAAAATCATAAGTAGCAGCACAAAAACAGACAGCAAGGCACCAGAGAGATCATTTATCTCATTTCTACTCATGTGAAGCTAACAACAACAAAACCAACACCAGTAGCTAGTGGTGTTATTTTCTTGCTCCAAAATCTTTATCACCTGATAAGACTATTGTTTCTTCAATCAGAACATGGCAGAATGTAGCTTTGGATTCCATTCTGCAGGCACAAGAGCTCAGCAACTTGTTCTTGGTTGCCAGGGCTATTGATTTCCTGCAAAAAGTGTTTTTCCTTTTAATGCTGCAGGCCATGACCCTCCAAGTACATACACCTGCAAATCTACACTTGAGCCAGAACACCAACCTGGAGGATAATGTGGTGCCCTAACTTGGATTTTTCTCTGGGCAAGCAATTTGTATTTAGGCAAAAGAAGCAACTTGAGGCTTGGCCTGTTTTGCTTTTCTCTCCAGCAGATCAATGCAAACACGATTTAGATGTAATGGTATTTATAGCTAATATTTATAGAAGACCTTATAATCGCTGGAGATAGAGGAGAGCAATATGTATTTTGATTGATACAGGCAAAACGCCCACTGCAGTCTCGCAGCTCTGTGCCATATGGTATTAAGAAAGCAATTAAAATTGCTGCCTCTAAATAACCGAAGCTAATATTAGAGTTGGCGAAATCTATTAAAAACCCCGGTTCAGTATAATAGAAAGGTGCAGACAAATAAGATAGCTATCATAGAAGAGATTGTTAAGACTCTTGACATCCAGTCTTAGTTCTTCTAAACAAGGCACTATTAGTAAAAGTAAAGGACCCCTGGACAGTTAAGTCCAATCAAAGGCTACTATGGGGTTGCGGTGCTCATCTCGCTTTCAGGCCAAGGGAGTCAGCGTTTGTCCACAGACAGCTTTCCGGGTCATGTGGCCAGCATGACTGAACCGCTTCTGGCGCAATGAGTGCCAGAGCACACGAAAACGCTGTTTACCTTCCTGCTGCAGTGGTACCTATTTATCTACATGCACTGTCATGCTTTCAAACTGCCAGGTTGGCAGGAGCTGGGACAGAGCAACAGGAGCTCACCCCATCACGGGGATTTGAACCGCCGACCTTCTGATTGGCAAGCCCAAGAGCCTCAGTGGTTTAGATCATAGCACCACCCGCGTCCCTCGAGGTACTATTAAAAGAAGAACACAAAAAGAGCTTGCTGTTGGACCAGACTATCTAGTCTCATATCGTGTTCTTACAGTGGTCAACCAGATGCCTATGGGAAGCCTGCAAGCAGGACATGAGCACGATAGCATTGAAATTGCCAGCGAACAATATTCAGATACATAATGCCTCTGACAGCAGAGGTAGCTAGTAGCATATTGGTTTGGGAGGTGCAAATTAAATTCAAACTGTATGAATTTCTACCCCATCTCTACTTCAGGGTGCTGTGTGTTGATGCCAGTACTGTCTACTCATAAACCAGATGCATATGTACACAATCTCATCATCAGCTCATTGTACCAGTTATAACCAGCAAATAGTTCTGAAAGGGTCACATTTATTATTTCTATGTGGCTGTGTTGCTGGTGTCCTCAGGGGATGTTTCTTTTGTTCCTGCTAAAAATCAACCAGTGATTCATCCAAATAAAAATGACAAACCTCCTTTGCATTGAAAGGGAGGGGAAAGTATTAATAGGTGCTGTAATCATTCCATTCATTGATTTGAAGTGGTGAAGGGGAATGAAAGGGGAAGAGAAATAAAAGAGAACCTGTAAAGGACATGGATACCTTTGCCAATAAGAGTTAGGTGAAGCAATTAGTGCCTTCCTTGCATGTGAGCTTCACAAACAGCTGGGATAAAGCAAAACCAACAACAGATTCTGGAATAAAATAAGTCACAGCCATGTCAAAGAGTTAACATGGGCACATGCATGGCACATGAGTTTTTCTCATTAGACTACCACGTCTAAATGTGCTTGGGGATTCATGCATTTAAATGTGACCAATGTTAAAGCCTCCATGTACAGGTATAGATAGCATATTAAACTTAATGCATACAAGGGTCATGATCAGAGTGCAGAAATGAATCCATTTTTATCGTAATCAGGACTATCTTTTACCTAAATAACTGAAAACCAGGGGTTTTTTTTACAGTACTGTAAAATGACAGCAGGTGCTCTGGGAAGCTGAACTGGGGAATAGCTTGTCAATGTGCATTTCATGTGAAGTGACATCAAACTTCCTTGCCTATGGGCAACTTCAGACATTGCAGAAAGGGGCAGGAGGCATAGTGAGGAAGTGGAAATGACTGACACTTCCTTGTGTCAGACTTCTGCAGTGTCTAAGGCAGGAACTCACACGCACAGTTCTCCCGCAGAGAATGGTGAAAAAAGTAGGCTCCTATAAGCAGTGTCAGCTTGGATAAAATTGGGGGTGGTGGAGGTAAGTCCCGCCCCCATAACTGATCACAAGATCTGGTGCATACACACTGTTTGAATGGTAATGTCCATCAACTTTGGGGGAACCCGTCCCCCTCAAATATTTTATGAGGAGGGGCTGAGGGGACCTTGGTCCCTAGGAGTTGGCTCCCATGACTCCCATGAGAAGGAACTCATAATAGAAGTTTGTGAAAATTTGGACATTAACAAACAAATGATTTTTCACAACTGGGGTTCAGATGTGTGTCCATCAACCATGCCTTCTCCTTTTGACACATGTGGATAGCCTTTGTATATAATATATATAAAAAGTCTTCTAACATTGTGTGGGGCAATCATGTTGAGGAGGTCTATGTACACATGTTGGAATGTACCTCAGGCTGCTTCACACACTGACTAAATACACTTAAGTTGTGGGTAGGGGTGACCATGTGTCAATGGTGGCAGGGATAGCCTGTGCAACACCATGGCCCACCCTCACACATTTTTTTCCAGTGTGATATCGTAATGTCCCTACAGTGAGAGATATCTACACCCCCCCCGCTACTTTAGAATTGGGTATCCCATTGTAAACATTTTGAAATCCTCTTGATTCTAGCTGAGCTCACAACCAAATCAATGTCCAATTCCAGAAACATACTTCTACCTGGGTTATAGAAAACCTGCAGTCCTTAGACATGACTACAAAGGCAAAGGTAAGTCTGAACCTTAAGAACTAGGAATCAGTGCTGTACTGTGATTAAAACGCCCCCACCAATATACAGTAAATATCAGGAAGCAGTAGCCTATTTCCTTTACATGTGAGATTGCTTTCACAAAATGCCAGCCACCAGTTGTTGTTTTGAAGACCTAGCAAATCCAATAGCATTTGTGTAATTTATTTTTGTCAATTCAGCCTGAGTCATTTCTTTGTTACATAGACACCTGCTCATTTTTCCCCTTGCTTTTTTTTTTTTTTAGCACACCAAATGTTATACTTTCTGAGGATCACATTTATAGATTTCAGGCCAATGCCAATGGGTAGCCTGGATGAGAGGGCTACAGCCTTCTCTGGGTGATTCTGTAGGAGAGCAAATCTTTTAATATTCCTTGCATTCTAGTCTCTCTGATGAGGGCAACCCATTTGTCCAGGCTCGTTCATCTATTATTAGGAACCATCAGTGGACATGGAGCCTCTACAGTCCATGATTCCTTGACTGAGTTACAACCACATCTCTTTGTCACCTGCTGCCTACAGGAGCCCTGGAGCTTCTGGGAAATGGCACCCTGAAAACTGACAACTGCTTCACCCCAGTTGCCCCAGCCACTCTGGGTGGCTTCCAACAAACATAAAAGCATAATAAAACATCAAACATTAAAAACTTCCCTACTCAGGGCTGCCTTTAGAGATGTTTTAAAAGTTGCATATAAAAGTTGCTTCCTGGAGTCCTCCTGGCTTTGGGAAGGTGGCTAGGGTGTTCTTGGACCCCATCAGAGCATCACATCTCCTTCCCCAATTCCAGAAAGTGCTTGCCCAGCTTAGAGAAGGAGACGTGAGCCCATGTCCCAGAAGTACGACCCTGTAGTGAAAATAGGCATGCACTGTCAGGTGCTGAGAGTACAGAGAAAGGTACAGTGTTGCAGCAAGTTATTTAATTATCATGCATCATGTGATAACTATATACCAAGATCTTAATGAAGTTCTAGTAAAACATGTAATTGTTTTTCCTGGCCCCGAGGAAATTTTACACCCAAGGGCAACTGCTCAGAGGACTGGCATCATATTTTTTTTCCTTCCTAGGAAACAAAGCACTGATACAAATATTAAAAAGCCCCATGCATTGTACGCTTTCCTCAAAGGGGAATTGCCCCAGCTCCTCAATCATTTTGATAGCCTATTTCCACACCTCTTCCATTGGAACAGTATCATTTTTTCAATGCAGAAATCAGAAATGTACACAGTATTCCAAGTGTGGCCGCACTATAGATTTTGTGCAAAGCCATTGCAATGTTGGCAGTTTCATTTTACCTCCATTTCCTTATGATCCCATGAGGGCAGATATTTGGCTTAGTCCAGGTCACCATTTGAGCCTGACTGACAATATTATAGTGTTTCTGACAATATTTCAGCCGTGTCTTGTCCTATAAGTAGTGTTCTCCTAGCTGGTGGAAAGCATGAAGGAAACCAGTTCCTTAATAACCTTATTTTGAGGGCTTTGGTTTTATTTCTGAGGGTCAGTAGCAAACTGAGTGGTGGGGCTGAGGCATGTACTTGACCTGACAGATGAGTCCCTGCTTCTTACTGGGAGGGGGGCAAGGTTGCTGGGGTGGTGATGCAGTTGAATAGGCATGCCAGATTGGCTCTGCTGTTGGATTTCCACCATGCCAGCTTTGCTTCTGCTTTCCCCTTTCCTCTCCTGCTAAGCAGGAACATCTCACCTGCTGGGAGGTCAGAGCCTCCACCTCACCCTACCTTTTGCCATTGCTAAGGGTGGAAGACATTCAGTTGAAGGGGGTGGAGAAAACAAATGCAGAGGGAAGTGTGATATATAAGATATAACCAGTGCTTTTTTCCTAGAAAAATAAGTGCCGGTATTCACCATGGATGAGTGGCTGTGGTCTAAACCACTGAGCCTCTTGGGCTTGCCAATCTGAAGGTCGGTGGTTTGAATCCCCATGACGGGGTGAGCTCCCATTGCTCTGTCCCAGCTCCTGCCAACCTAGCAGTTCGAAAGCATGACAGTGTATGTAGATAAATAGGTACCACTGCAGTGGGAAGGTAAACAGTGTTTCCGTGCACTCTGGTTTCCATCACGGTGTTCCATTGTGCCAGAAGTGGTTTAGTCATGCTGGCCACATGACCCATAAAGCTGTCTGTGGACAAACAACAGCTCCCTCAGCCTGAAAATGAGATGAGCGCCGCAACCTCATAGTCGCCTTTGACGGGACTTAACCATCTAGGGGTCCTTTACCTTTTTTAAAACCTACTCACCATGTATGTGTCACACTTGTTAACCAAAAAGAAGAAAAGAAAAAAGAGGTGCCGGTACTGCAAACCCTTGAATAGCCCCTGAAAAAAGCACTGGATATAACAATATCCCTATCTTTTGTGCTTGTGTTCATTGCCAATTTTGTTCAGTGTAATAAGGACATCTTATGGAGCTGTTTCAGTTAGCAAGCTGATTGAATATCTGTCACACCACAGAGAATGTGCAGCACACTCACACACTGTTGCTACCTGCTAAAGTTGTTTTTCAACATCACACGTACAGGGGAACAAAACACCAGAAGAACATCTTGTTGTTTTCAAGTGTTGTAGTGTATCTGTCTGGTGCAGGTGATGTGAGCAAGGTAACAGAGTAAAGCATCTTTATATGACTCAGATGAGAAAGCTGTGTCTCATCTGAGGGCAGAATTTAAACTTCAGAGGCCTGCAAGCCTACAAGAACTTCCCGCAAAACTTGCGATGGGGTGGTGTTCAACTTTGACTATAATCAACTCCAGAACCACTATTTGTGGCAGAAGTTGGACCGTTTCCAGAGCAGGCTTTCTTTAAAGGACAGGTAGATCATTATTTCCCCACACATCCCATTTTATAGGTGGTATGTGGTGGGAGTGAGGGGTGCACACTTACGGCAACACCACAGTAATAGACTTAGCAATGTGGTAATTTCTAAGCTGGCAGTATACAACCTGACAGTATAAATATGCACATGAATAACAGGAGGAAGGATCAAAGCATTGGCTGAAAAAATATATGAAGCTGATAGATGGGGTCATCTGGAGACTGGGGCTGAGCTGTCACCAGCATGCTGGTGACCCCCAGATCCATTTCCCCTTTTCATCCGAGTCAAGTGAAGCCAGTGCTTTTTCTAGGAAAAAAAGAGGTGCCAGAACTCACTGTGAATGCCTTCCTTGTTCTGTTATAATGGCAATGGTGCCCACCTAAGAGGTGCTGGAACTGAGTTCTGGTGAGTTCCAGCTGGGGGAAAAAAAACCTGAGAGAAGCTATGGAAATGCTGAAATGGTGTCTGAAACTAGGGCTGGGTTGTGGCAGCTCATGGTTGATGAAACTGAAGCTCAATTATGACAAGATGGAGATGTGATAGTTCTTGGATCTAAGGATATGGTGCACAGCTGTATGTGTGAAGGCTCCATCACTGCAGTTGGTCACACTGTTTGCATGGAGGTTGGGGCCCCCACATCCACATTGAGTAACACAGCAACACTAACACCTGAAGAGGGCTCTTCCAATAGATGTAAGCAGAAGACTCTATAGGTTATGCTTGTGCTGTGTTGATATGAACTATGTTGCACAGATATGCCTGATCAGGAAGTCAGAGATACAGCAGGAGAGATACACCTGCCTAATTCCATCTTGAGCTTTTCCTCCCAGTGGACTATTGGTACAAGCTGTGACAAGTGAAAAGCTAGATGTCCACCTGTATTTCTCCCATCTTCTTGATGGACTAGATGCAAAGTCAAGCTCCTTGTAAACCTCACTTTCGCAGAGAGAATCCAGCGCTGATCTTTGTAGTCTCTATTGTAGCACATATAATTGCACCAGAAACTGAGGTTACAGTGAAGTTCCACAGCACCACCAGCATCCTTATAATCTAGAATGTGTCATTTCCAGCCCTAAGAGAAATGCCATTTTCAACCCTAATAGAAATGTCTTTTCCTTCACTTACGTAACTAATGAGACCAGAGGAAGAACCTTAACCACTTTCAACATATGTTTTCTGTCTGTCTTTTGAAGCATTATAATGCCAAGTGAAAAAGAAAGAAACAACTTGCTATTCATTTACTCTTAGTTGACCTCCTCCTTAATCCACCTTGTTTTACTTCTGAGCACCAGAGGCTGGCATGGACTGAGATGCACTAGTCCAGCCTCTTATCTTGCATCCAACCAGAATCTAAGCCCTGGGATTTGTTGGCTATTCCAGGACCTGTCTCCTTATCTTACCCAGTTTAACACAACCTTTCTGACATCACAACACCTGCCAGTAGGATTAGAGGCCAGCTCTTTGTAAAATACCTACCCCAGCTGGCCTTTCAACACCTTTATATTAATCCAAATCCTTCAATCTCTACCACTGCTAAATTCAGAATCACAGTTCCTATTTAACAGAGAGTTGCCACAGCAAATGAAGCAACACTACAGAGGTACATAGTGCTCACGGAAGGGCCTTAGTTCAGTGGTAGGGAATCTGTTTTGCAGGCAAAAGCTCCCAAATTTAACCTCCAGCATTCCCAGGTAAGGTAGGGAACATCCCCAGTCAGGTAACGTGGAGAGTCACTGCCAGTCTCTGTAGATAAACCAGAGCTGGATGGACCAGTGAGACAGCTTTCCATGGGTATTCTGTGGAGGTGTAACATTCTAAGGTAGGTTCAGAGATGAGATGCACTGGAGTAAGAAACATTCCCTACCCCTACCCCCAAAAAAATCTAAAATGAAATGCATTTGGATACCTTCATCAGCCAGAAGGAAACAGATAGAAGCCAGGAAGCTTTTCAGGAAAACCTTCCAGGAGCCACATGCATTTAGAAGTTGTGGCATTTACAGCAGAGGTGGAGAACCTAAGAAACAGAGGATGAATGTGGCTCTCAAGGCTTCTCTCTCTGGTCCTCAGAACTCTCCTTGAGCCACTGGCCCTGCCAGTGTTGTTTTTTCCTGGCTTGACTGTGTCATTGTACTCTGGTAATGTCTCTGACTTATCAGGATGGAGGATAGAGAGGGTTGGGTGTGTAAACAAGCCTCCTGTACAAAGGCAAAATTTACATTTGTTGCCAGCTCTCTTTTGCCTCTGGCTCTTCCCACCGCTGTCGTGAAGCCCTCAAAAGATTGCTATGAATGGATTACGGCTCTCAGGCTGCCAAAGGTTCCTCACCCCTTATTTCAAGCCATAGGAAGTGACCACTCTTTTGCACAGGGCGGATCTACAGAGATGTCAAAGACTTTATTTCACTGCAGCAAAGGAAATCAAACAAATGTAGGACAGGCAGATAAGGCCACAGAATTATTGTTATTAAAACTCCTCCCAAATCTCCCTCCGGAATAAAACTAACAAGAAAGTGGGGGGGGAGCAGGGGGGAGAAAACAAATCAAAGAAGAAATTTAGCAGCCTCATCTCTAAATGGCATGTTTTCAGTATCCCATACAGCATCTTTGTGGGCTGTTTAGTGACATGTTTACATCTGCTTCTGCCATGCAGGGCATTGGCAGCCTTCCAAGTTGAAGGTAATTCAGGTTATTATACTCTGAAGTAAAAAAAAAAAAACCAGTGACAACCCCCCCTCCTTTCCAATCTGGAGATGGGGTGGGATCAAGAGCAACAGCTGGGACGATGGTAAGAGCTTTGTAGTACTATTGCAAATGGGATTACACACACACACACACACACACACACACACACACCCCATTGCTACAACATGCCTTAAAGTGATTGTAACAAAATATTTTAGATGCAGATTATAAAAAGCATAGAGCACCCACTTCATTTGTATCAGATCTCCCATTACAAAATTGTACAAAAAGAATCCAATGCCAGTACAAAGCTCTTCTTTCCAGATAGACCACCCGTAATTTAACACTTGGAGCCTAAATCCATCGATTTGGCTGGTTGCTCTGCATCAAGATGCAGTTCCTCGCCTCTGTAATTCATAGCTAGGGGTGGAAGGGAAATCCATTTTAAGTGGGCTATACATGGATTTGGGGTGGTTGTAGCCTGATCAAATTTTGCTAGATCAAAATGACCCTTGTGTCAAGTGTCCATTTGTGTTCACTCGAGCATTTTTTAAAAGCCCGGCTAAATATATGCAAAATGATACAAAATGAAATACATATCTTATGCACATAATATGTATGAAAGAGTCAAGCTGCATATGGGACTGCACTTCTGGCACAAAATTCCACATGTATATAAATATATGCATCTTTTTTATATAGGTAAATGCATTGTGGTATCTGTTTATACGCTTGTTACTCTAGGAAACTAGGAGTGTAAATGCATATAATATTCTTACAGTATTATACATGTAATAGTGCATGTAATGGGGAAGGATTGTTCATATTTTTAGCCGAATGGGGACACTGAGATGAAGGTGCAAGACTAGAATTAGGGGGGGAACCAGTGTGAATAAGCTTGATATCAAGATTTTCAGAAAGTGTCATCCCTCTTCCCAGCTAGGTGTATGTCTATTATTTACTACTTTCTGTCCTAGTTTCCCAGGCCTTTTCCCTTCTCGGCCCATCCCCTTTATGGTCTTCTCTCATTCTCTTCCTCTGGAACACTTTCTCCACCAATTCTCCTTCACCAACACCCTGTTATTACTATCCATTCTTACTTATGCCTGAATATCCTCATATTATGAGCAGCTCACCCAATGGCAGCATGACATCCTTGAAGTCAGTACAGCTCATCCAACAGGGACCATTCTGCTGATCTTGCCTCTCTGTGACATCACAGCAGGTCATCCCAATGCTGCCACCAAGCATCATCATCAATACTATGAACTGCCTGGATTGTTTAATTGGTTGGAGCATGGTGCTGATAACACCAAGGTTGCAGGTTCAATCCTGGTAAGGGACAGCTGCATAATCCTGCATTGCAGAGAATTAGACTAGATGAGCCTCAGGTCCCTTCCAATTACACAATTCTCTGTGTGTATTACAATGCAGAGAATGGGGCAATTTAACCACTGCTAACATTCCCTGGGGATTGTCACCAAATGCACAATACAGGACTTTGGGGGTTAAATCATCACAACTTTTATTTACCTGACCCATCAAGAATCTTCCCTAAATGCAACTATAAGCTGAATATACAAATAGGACTAAACCCCCACTGTTTCCTCATACTGGGTCCAAGCTCGGCACCAGATGCTTGATGAAAGCTTTCACTGACAGCTCATCTTAAAGCTGAGCAGAGGACACCTGTTTACTTCACCTCACCTCTGCTGGTCAATGTTTCAAAAAATAAAACCTCCAATCAATTGCACCAATCAATGCCCAACAAGCCAGTCAACAAGTGGAGGTAGGCTGTCTAAGTAGCCTCCTCCCAAAAGCTGATTCCAGGTGTTCACCAGCCATCACTACCTGCCGTTTAGTTGTGGTGGTAAATTGTCAGAATAGCCGAATCAGAAAATGTTGCACCCACATTCTTAAGGAGAAGTGTCGAATAGGTGTGTTGGGGGGCGGGAATGTGTTCCAATGTTCAATCATGGGGCATCCCCAAATATTTTACTCAGCCCATGAAAATGCCACTAGCTTCACCCCATGGGAGAGAGGAATGCCACACTGAAACCAGAGGTTGCTTGGAAAATGCCAGCAGTCTTTCAAGGGGGCCACCAAGGTTTACTCCAAATGACCACAGTTGGCCAGCATCCTCTCACTCCTGCCAGGGGAAGTCTCACAATCTCTTCTCTAGATAAGGCATGTGGTAAATTTGTCCCTGTCTAATGGTTGTACCCAGGGCTCCTGAGACACATCACACATTGGGGGGGGCCTCACCAGGGAACAAGGGGTGAGTGGAGATTTACATCAGGAACAAGGGGGTGGGAATGGGAGCCTGTTCTTTTAAGAAATGGTGGGAAATCTGGAGAAAGCAAAACAGCAGGTGCCTCAAGGGTCCAAGCCCAATCTTATGCATGTTCAGTCGGCAGTAGGTTTCCCTGGGTTCAGTTCTGCTTGCATTCAAAGACATAGCTTGAAAGATGGGAGTCATTCTTGGGTGCCCTTGGGGGCAGATGATTTGCACCCTTTTCAGCTGCAATGGTAAAGATTGACATCAAAATTTTGTTCAATGTTTGCCAGCAACAGCTCAAGCCATTTTTCTGCCTGAGGCAAAGGACTGGATGGCGCATTCCCCATTCTGTACACCAAATCCGACTAGCCTGATAGTTGGATCCTACTTGATTAGTGGTGATGGAACAGTGTCTCCACCTCACTTGAGGGCAGGAAGCCAGCTTAAAGGCTGCAGGGCAGACCACACAGCACACATTTCTAGCCCATTTCTACCCCTCAGAATTTGCTGTCTGAGGCAGCTGCCTCATTCTGCCTCATAGAAGGGCCAGTCCTGATTGTGACAGCAACACGACCAAGCAACATTCTGTGAATAAGGAACTTTTTCTCAGTCAGGTGATGATCAGTTTTGCTACCATGAATAAACTCAGTATTAGTTGTACGTATTCACTGGAAGGCTTTTTATTCCCATAATACTAATAAAATTGTAACAGAATCAAAATAGCCTGAAATTAATTAAATTATCCTTAAGAGCTTTTTGCATCCTCTTCAACAACATTTATGAGCTATGCCATCATTTTAGTGGCATGATATAATGGAGTGTGTGTGTGAGAGAGAGGGTGGGGGAGAGAGAGGGAGAGAGAGATTGGTACATGGTTTTGGTATATTTTTATTTTTTGTTCTATAAGGAAAGGCTGGACATTCACTCTAGAGGTGATTCCTTATATTGAAGTGGAGAATTACCAGCCTGCAGGCCAACCTTGGAAGATGCCAGCAGGCCAGGGGGAATAGTTCGGCCCACAAGGGGATTTTCCCCAAACCATACCCACCCACGCAGCAGCTGACATCCCCAGTGATGTCAGCTGATGGGCAGGAGTACAAGGTTAAATCATGCATTGGCTGCATGCCCTGCTGCCAGCAGGGAACAGGATCGCACAGCCAAGGCAGTAGGATTTAATCTCCACTCATCGGCTGATGAGTGGGGATTAAAGTACTTCTCAAAAACGCTGTTTGAAGCAGATTGTGTGCTTCTTCTGCAGTCAGTCGGGTGGCAGTGGCAGGCTGCTGATAGGAGCTGCTTCAAATAGCACTTTTGGGGAGTAATGTAAGGCAGCCCCCATTTCAGCTGAAATGGGAGTGCTGGGGGTTGCTTCAAAGCACTTCTCAAAAACTGTGCAGCTGATCCCACTCCTTTTCATTTAACAGATTGCAGAAGCCCTTAAAACAGCCCCATACTCATGTCTCAGGCTGATATGGGATCATGAGGGCTGTTTTAAAGCCTTTGCAAGCCTCCCAACACTCCCCTTTCAGAGCTCTGAGACCAGGACTTTAAAGTGGGGAGAGATCTGCAAAGCTCTGCATTTGACAGGTGGGCAGCCAAACCCACCCGTCAATCATGTGGTGTCATACTGATGTGATGTGATTGACAGGTAGGTGGGCCTGTCCACCTGCCAAGTTTGGCCCATGAGGCTGATCATGATAAGGATTGGGCCTTGGGAGCCAAAAAGTTTCCCCACCCGGTGTATCTTCCTTAGATAGCCTCTCCAATCACATTTCTACTTATTAATGTTTGCCATGTTCCATTACTATCATCTGGAGACTTTAACAAATTGACATAGTTTTTAATAAGCCCTTAGAGTTTGATGATATAAACATGCTCTCATAATCTGAGTTCCCAGTAGTCTCTTAAGCACTAGGGGGGGAAATGATCTAATTTGTAAGCGCAAGAAGAAAGCTATCCATTGTTTGCTTATATGGGTCATTCTGTGGTATCCCTGTTGCATTCAGAGGATGCCAGTATAACACACTAGACACAGAAAAAAAGATGCAATGAACTTCAATGAACAGGTTATCACTTCCCTCATCTGCCACAGCTTTCCCTACTTTCCACACTTTCATCTGTGTTTTACAGTAATTAACCACTAGTACAAGTAACTCCCATGTAAACATGTTCTAGGTCTGGATTGTGGGTGCTGAAAATCCAGATACTTCTTTAGATCTTTCAGTAACCATAGAACCAACCAGAGATCTCTGGCTCATGAAGGTATAGCTTTCAAGCTGCCAGAAACACACACGTTCCAAATTGTTTGGTATAATCTATGCTAGTTATATGCTTACAATCACACTGCATCATGGTATTGTAGTCTTAAAGATGGGCACTAATTAATAGAGGAAAAAGTTGCATTATAAGATTTATGGTGAAAGGACTAACATCTGGCAAATATACAAACATCATAAGGATATGAAATGATTATTGATGTAAATGCACATACACAAGCACACTTCCTTCCTAAACCAGTGAATTTGTCTCAAGAACAGCCAATATTCGTATGGTTACTACAATTGTACAAGCAGGTTATGAATATGGTAGTCCTGAAATATTCTCTCTCTCTTTTTGCTTTTTTGTGATTTATTGGCCACAAACCTAGTTTCACGGTTCTTTTAATACAAGACAAGTCTAGTTTCATGGCTCCTAGCTCAATTTTAATTGGTTCTAGAATGATACAAAACTTTCCTGGTTGTAGTTAAAGCTGTACTTGACAACCTTTCAATTTGGCACCTGATAGATGATTTGATTGTTTATTTATATGCCTCTTCAAACTAGTGTATCTAAGGGGTGTAAAATACAAGTAAAATATAAGTTAGGTTGAACCACAATTCACAAATACTAGTTTGGGAAGAGGGGAAGCGTTAAGCTCAGAGCCCTATGAGTCTCCAACAAAGTGGTTCTGAGTTAGGAATCTTTACCCAGAAGTCTCTTGTTTATGACTGGATGAAGGGAAAGCAGAGCTTGGTTTCTGTCTTTGCAAGTATTGCTGAGAGGTTTTGGGTGAAGTACAGAGACAGGAGCATAGAGGAGTCTCGCCTTTCTTTCCTCCAAAGTGTTCCCCTCTCTTCTGAAGAGGAAAAAGTGCTCAAAAGCATTATTTTTCACTCCAGTCTGTTGGCTAGAAGCTCAGAGAGAGGAGGAAATGCCACCTGCATCTAACAAAGCTTCGCCCCAGCCCACTTCCACACATGACAGTGCCCTGTGCCCAGGAAAATAGCAATATCCCTACTCCAGAACAAGCATCTCTATACATGCACGCCCAAAGCAGACATGACTGCCACATTTCAAGCACCAGTCGATGGATTGAGGGCTGTGGTGAAAGAGACAGAGTGAGATGACTTGCAAAGGACTGTCAGAGAGCTGTCAGCTCCTATCCCACCATGCAGAAAGGGACCCACAGAGGCTGCCATAGAAATGCTAAGTGGGCTGTTTACATTTTCCGAAGAGTAGGGGGAGGAGGAGGAGAGAAGGCAAAACTAAGTGATTATATTCCACATCTCAATATAAACAAGTGTTGTTAAATGGCAGCAGCAACAGTGGAGAGGAAGCAGGCAGGCTGAGAGGAAGAGGAGCAGAACCAGGGCTCACAGTGAACCGTGGTTTTATTACAGTCTGCAGTGATGAAACTGCCTAGGCGAGATCCTGGAAACAAGGCACTCCACCTACAATGTTAATCAGCCAGAAATAAGAGCTGGGTCCTGAATGTTATTTATTTCATCACAGTCACATTGCAGAGAAGACGGTCTCAAAATGCACACCATGCTGCAGAAGGTGCCAGTTCCCAAAGGTTATGAAGGTATATTTGGACAGAGTCCACCCCCCACCCCAAAAAAGCACCGCCTCTTTTTCAGTAAATCATACACCCTAAAGGGGCTTTGCAGCCACCCTCACTCTGTTTTGACAAGAGGATGCAAACCACATAGATTGGGCATGTGCCAACTGCAAGCTAACTCTACTCAGGGTAAGAACCAAAGTGGGGATAAATGGGAAGCATCGTAGGAAAAAGCAATGTCCAACCACGCTGTCTTTCTCCATTTCCTCAAATCAGTGATGGTTCCGGCACACACAACCATTTCCATAACAGGATCAACAATTGCTGCCCAGTGACAACTGAGGTGTCATAGCTTCTCCACATCCATGAAACCTGGAGGAACGAATTGGGGCCAGATCTTTGACTTCCTAGTGATTGCTACTGTGTATCTGAGAACATGCATGTTTACTCAGCAGTACATATGCTTAGAAGCACATTAGGGAAAAGCTCCTCTTCCAAGATTGTCCGTCTTTCCTCCTGTCTCTGCATACAATGGTGGTGTTACTCGCAAAAGAGTATGGAAGGAAGCCCCCCCACATCTTTGATCGTCGCTTAGCATCTCCAGGAAATAGAAACAAATCACTAGGTGTGCCACACACAACATAGAGTCCTGCTACATGATCTCATTTCCTTTTTCTGTAGGTGTAAATGCATAGTGGCTGCCCATTTATCAATGGGCAAGGGGTTTAGAAAGTTCACAGTGGAGCCTCCCCAGCAATTTTCTGCTGGAGGATCTCTTGAATCTCCTTTCTTCTTAATCTTACTTTGGTTCTAGAACACCAGTTTAATATATTTAGGGAATGTGAGTGTCAAAGAAAGTGATCAAGAGAGAATGCCCACTTTGATCTGTCATACTACATGCAAATGCCACCAATTCCACATCAACTGCCCAGCTCTTTCAGGGAACTGTAAACATCTGATGACGCTGGAGTGACATGATATGGCATAATCAAGGTGGGTCTCCATTCCTTATTTGCCCACCTTTCAATAGCTCTACTTGCTTAATCCCATTGGGACCCTCTTTTCCTTACCTATTCCTTTACATTATCAGGAATCTCTGTAAGACAAAGCAGGATTTCACCTGATCTCAGGTGTTCCCTTCCAGTCCTGCTGCCTCTCCTGGTCTCCTGCCACATATCTCCAGTTTCTATTTCTTTCTATGACATCTCCAAAGATCCTCTGTCCTTGAACTGTATGCTTTCAGGCAGAACAGAGTTTTATCTGCATAGCAAAGTTCTTCCTTAGCTTTAGAGGGTTTTTATTTTTATTTTTAAATCCCTAGATGGTTTCCACATATTTCTCCTTCCTTCTTTTCCCATAATGCTTGTCCTAATAGAATATTGTAATTTCTCCTGCTCCCCCTTTCCAAACCCTTTTTTGATCTTTGATCTACTCCAGCATAAATTATTTTAGATTTCTAGCAGCAGTTTTTTTTTCCAAGGGAGACACACACCATGCAATTCCTTTGAACTCCTTTTCCCCCCTTATTAAATGCAAAGCAAAAACAAGACTCATTTCCCTCCGCAAGATCTCTGTTACCAAAGGTCTTAGAAACATACAAATAAAGTTATGCATTTCCCCACAAATGCCCTTCAAACCCACCTCAAATGCTCTCTAAGACATTAAAGAAAAGGTTATGTTATATATACAATGAGAGTTTGATAGGAAACACCCCGGCTCTTACCTTTGATGAATCACATTTATCCCTGGTTTGGAAATATAATCTCCGGAAGGTACTTAGTTCTTCTTGCTATGCCATGCATCCTTGCCCCCCCACTTCTTCTTTAAATGAAAATATAATGATATTTTTTTAAATCCTCAGTCGATCACCAGTTATGCAAAATATATTTATAGGAAGAAACCTTGGCAGATGGACCCTGATTCAGCGAGGTCCAAATGACTGAATCCTTCAGACTTCTTAGTAATATCCACAGCACCCAAAAAAACCGAGAGAAAACAGCAGAAGACGTGTGTGTGTGTGTGTGTGTGTGTGTGTGTGTGTGTCAGACAGAGAAGGAATAAACTTGCTCTCCCCCCCCCCTTTCTTTTCCCAAAGACAATTTTGAACGACTAAGCAGCCCTGCAGGCATATGGCTCCAAACGCATCCCAGGGTACCACACGCATGTGAGCATTGCAAGTCTCCAAGTTCACCTTAGCAGAGCTTCTCTGTGTATATATGTGTATGCATGTGAGAACAGAAAAGGAGGGGGGATATCCACCCCTGTGCACACAAACACACAGAGAGACAGAGATGGATGGAGGGTGGGGGAAGAGAAGGGACGGGGGAAGAAAAACCCAGCAGACTCACTGGAGTGATCTCACGAAGTGCTCTAGATGGCAGAGCCGGCAAGGCTTGTAAGACAAGCGGTGCAGAAGAGGGAAGCGGGGAGGGGGGGGGACAGAGAGGAGAAGGGGGGGAAAGGATCCACCCTCGCAAGCAGCTTGAGAAATTCTTCTTACCTCTCCCGATGCCGCGCCGTAAAGAAAGTAGGCTCTGCAGCAAATGCATCCATCTAGGCGCCCATCTCCAACAACAAACCTCGTTCAATACTTTCCAAAGAAAAGCGCGGGGGGGACCAGTCCCTTCCCCCAGGGGAAAAAAAGCCGATTAAAAGCAAAAAAAAAAAAAAAAAAGTAGGCGGAGAGGCTTGGGAAGCGGCAGAGGCGGCGGGGTAAGGGTAAGACTTATGGGGACGAGGCACCCGAAACCAAATAGTCCCAAACTCTCCGGCAGGCTCGCTGGGCGACCGTGGCGCTGCGCCGCTTTGGATAAGCCATTGCGTAACCAGGGACCCCTAAGCTGGAGAGACGCTGCCCGGCATGCTTAAATCCTCGGCAGCCTCGGTGAACATTTGTCAGCAGAAAGCATGTCAGGGCTCTGCGCGGAGAAGGAGGGAGGGGCGGGGAGGCGAGAGGAAAGCGCTGCCGCCTTTCGCTCGTGGGTGCTGAAAAGCATTGCTGCTGCTGCTTGCTGCTGCTGCTGCTGCTAGGAAGGCGTGTGGAAGCAACTGTGCAAGGCGCGCACACGCCCCCAAAAAATGCAAGGGGGAAGAGGGGTAAACTCTATCGGTGATACAGCTTCCCCTCCATTCACACTGCTCTAATGCTAAAAAGATGTTCTTGCAGACTTGCTATTTTAGGAACTTCGCTGCCAGGAGATGGGGTGTGGGAGTAGGGTGGGCAGGGACATGATTCGGAGAGGAAGCTTGAGGGGGCTGGTTTCTGGCTCCCTCCGTGGCTTAGGAAAGTCTGCAGTAAATAGCTAGATGGTTGGGCTGACCATGGAAATCCCGCTCAGAGGAGACCTGCTGAAAAGAAATGTACAGGACTAACTCAGGTTCAAGTCAATTCGATGGCTCTGCTGACAGCACAACTTGCTTGCTTGTTTATTTATTGAATTTGCACCCCATCTTTTCATCCAAGGAGCTCAAAGTGGCATGCATGGCTCTCCCCCTTCCTCATTCAATCCTAACAACATCCCTGTGAGGTAGGTTAGTCCGAGAGGCAGCAACTGGCCCAAGGTCATCCAGTGAGCTTTATGGCCAAGTGGAGAATTGAACTGTTGCATACCACTCCAGTATGAGGAGTGTGAGATTCCAGGGGTTTAGACCCAGGGATCTTTCGAAATGATGCACAGTGGAGACTGCAGTGTCTTTATGATATATAGCTGATTTACACACACGCACACACGCACGCACGCAACCTGAGCCTACGATGGAGGCATACACAGCATACACCCCAAGAGGGTCCCATATCTCCCATTGCTGCAGCCTCCGATTCAAACAGGCAGCCCACATTGTGTTCTTCCCACTCCCACCCCCCAGGCTTGCTGTGTTTAACAGACACCTGTTGACCACATCACAGCCAAATGAAATCCTAAATTTTCCTCCTAATACAATTGTTTTCTAACTAATGCACTCAAAGCTCGGGGTGGGGGGCGGGGAGAGAGCTGGTTCCTTCCCATTTGCTGGCTGGCACAGAGCCTTTGTTAATGGCCCAAATTTCAGGTGATCTTTTGAACACAGGGAGCTGAGAGTCTGATTTCCAGTTTAATTCTCCAAGCATTGATTAAATTCTGACTAGATCCAAGAATCATCAGTGTCTTGCACCCACAAACCCTGGCATAGGTGCCAACTCCCTGGGACCTCGGGTGCCCGAGCACCCACAACATTCCCCATGAAGGGGCCAGGCACCCACAAATTTCAGTGCCAGGGCCAAGCTGGCACTCCTGAACCCTGGCACCCACAAACTTGTAACAGAACCATAGTATCCCAGGTCCTAGTCTGATGCTCTAACCACTACACCACACTGGCTTTCACACTGACTTAGTTGGGTATAACCTAACCCAAAGCAGAATAAAGGTAAAGGGACCCCTGACCATTAGGTCCAGTCACGGACGACTCTGGGGTTGCAGCGCTCATCTCGCTTTATTGGCCGAGGGAGCCGGCGTACAGCTTCCAGGTCATGTGGCCAGCATGAGTAAGCCGCTTCTGGCAAACCAGAGCAGTGCACGGAAACGCCCTTTACCTTCCCGCCGGTGCGGTACCTATTTATCTACTTGCACTTTGACGTGCTTTCGATCTGTTAGGTTGGCAGGAGCAGGGACCAAGCAACGGGAGCTCATCCCGTCGTGGGGATTTGAACTGCTGACCTTCTGATTGGCAAGTCCTAGGCTCTGTGGTTTAACCCACAGCGCCACCCCCGCGTCCCAAAGCAGAATACCCACCCCTACATACAAATGTACCTGCATGGAGGGAGATGGAGGGAGTGGGAGAAGGGGAAAACTGATTGAGATATTGGTGAACAGTAGTATTGGGGAGGGGAAAGTGATCAAGGCTCTCTGCTGAATGATTATTCTCACTCATCAAGATTTCTCTTTCTTCTTATATGGCTCTGTTTTGCATATGAATCTTGAGGGATGCCAAACATTTGTTTACAAGGGAACCGGATTATGCCTTTAGAGCTGATGGTGGGGGAGGGGGGCTATATATCCTGCTATACAAAGAGGCTTGGAATTGCCAAGATGAAGTCCTATTGTACCCTTCCACTGGCATAAGGCTATCAATGGCTACTACCCATGATGGCTGGTCTCTGCCACTAGGTCAGCAATGCTGGAAGCCTAAGGAGAGGAGAGTGCTTTTGTGCTCAGCTCCTGCTTGCAGGTTTCCTCTTGGCATCTGGTTGGCCACTGTGAGAACAAGAGGCTGGACTAGATGTGCCTGATCCAGCACTAATAAAGCTAAAGATTGTTTTGACTTAGAGGACCAACACAGATGTTTGAATAACCACAACATTTTCTCACACTGGATTAAAGGAATTGGGGTCAGTTTATACAATGGATTTGGTAGGAACCTCCGGGTGCCATCCAGATGTGTTGCCATAGAAACATCTAGCTAGTGATGCATCTAGAAGGAGAGGGGAGACACCCCCCTCACCTGGCTGGACCATACATTATCCTAGCTGGAGAAGTACAATAGTCAAGTCGCTAGTCTGGGCTTGTGGCATCTGGAGCTGGGAAGACAGAAGTTTCACTTGCTCTCCATGTTGCAACTAAAGCTATGGCTTTGGAGAGGGCCTCCCTGGAAACCTAATGGAGGAAAAGAAGGAGATCAATCTGTAACTAACTGTGAACAATCAATTGAAATTGAAGTAACCCACTATCTTAGGACCACAGTTTCCAGTGATCTTCAGTCCAAAGAAACCTAAACCAAGGTTGGCTCTGGCATGAGGTCTCTGTGACAGTATAACCATGATAAACCCAGGTTTGTTTCCTGGTAATCTGTGAAATGGCATTTAGAAACCTTAATTTATCCATGACTTACCAAAAGCCTACCAGCCATGAGCAGATGGAATTGGCTTTCCCTTGATGATACCTCAGAAACTTGAACCAAACTACAAAGCAAGCATTTCTACCCTCCTGCCTGGTTTCTTGAAGTAAAGAGACACTGCAATGCAGGCTGCGGGGGATCAATGGTCCATAAAAATGGATCCTAAATAATAATGATAATGTGGATAGCTTTAGAAAAACGTATCACATTGATTCCAACACACACTTATTTAAGTTATTTTTACCCAACCTTCCTCTCTCTCTCTCTCAAGAATGAAAAGGCTGTTGATCAGCAACAATCTCTGCCTTAAATCCTGGAAAGTTGTTGCCAATCAGTGTCAGCAATACAGAGCTGGTCTGATTTGGTAGCTTCCTATGTTCCCCAAGAGGATTAAGAATATAAGGACGAAATAGAAGCTCTGCTGGAACAGACCAAAGGTTCATCTAGTCCAGTATCCTGTTCTCACAGTGACCAACTAGATGACTATTGGAAGCCAGCAAGCAAGATATGAGCAGAACTGTTCTCTACATGTTGATGTTCTTTAGCAGTTGGGTTTTAGCGGCATACCATCTCCAGTTGTGGAAGTAGTTTGCACATCAATCATGACTAATAGCCATTGATAGTCTTATCTCCCATTAATGTGTCTAATCCTCCTTTAAAGCTGTCCAGGTTGGTGGCAATCACTATATCTTGTTGTAGGAAGTTCCAGAGTTTAACTATTTGATGTGTGAGCAAGTATTTCCTCTTGTCTCTCTTGAATCTTGCAACATTCAGCCTCACTAGATAACCTTGAGTTTTTGTATTCTACACAAGAGAAAAAAGCTTTCTTTAGACACTTTCTTCACAACACAACACTTATATTACGTTCCCTCTTATAAACTACACTTCTACATGTCTTATAAACTTCTGGTTCATAAACTTATAAGCTAAGAAGGCAGACATGTAGCATTCTTTTTTAGGGTGTGTGTTCCATCCCATTGATCATTTTCTGAACCTTTTCTGGATCTACATTGCCCTTTTTCGAGGTGTGGTGACCAGATCTGTACACAGTATTCAAAGTGCAGTCACACCATAGAGCTGCGTGATGGTATTGTGACATTGACAGTTTTATATCCAGCCCTTTCCCAGAGTTCCGTTGCATGGAATTCACCTTTTTTGCAGCTACTGCACATATTCATTGAGCTGTCCACCATGACCTCAATATTTCTTTCCCATTCAGTAACCCTCAGTGCAGACCCCAATAGTGTATGTGTGCAATTAGTGAAATAATAATAATAATAATAATAATAATAATAATAATAATAATATGCCCACTGGTGGAGGAAGAGGGGGACGGGAGGAATGCACCGCCCCCGGCAGCGCAATCCCTTTGGGGTTCCATTGCGGCTGTCCCTCCAAGCATGCTGGGGGCCCCGTCCATGCAGGCGGCGCACCACACCCCCAGAATGTGACCATGCCCCTGTGGGCAGCATGCCACGCCCCCAGGATGCATGCCACACCCCTTTGGGCAGCGCACCCCCCCAAGACGTGAACCGCACCCCTTTGGGCGGCACGCCCCACCCCTGCGATGCATGCCAGCCCCTCCCCCACCTGCTCTCCACCCCCGGTACCGGAGCATGAAGCTCCACCACTGAATATGCCTCAAGGTGCAGTGTTTCATATGCTTACATTGAATCACTTTTGCACTTTGGGATAGATCCTTTTGGATCTCCTTATAATCCATTGTTTTTAATACTCTATATCACTTTGTCAAACTTTGTCATCGGCAAACTTGGCCACCTTACTATGCATCCCTTACTCCAGATCATTCAGACACAGCTTAAAAAGCATTGGTCCTAGTACAGAGCCTTGGTAGACTCCACTTGTTACATCCCCCTCCCCCATTGCATCAATTTATTCCTACTCTCTCCCTTTTCATTGACTAGCTATTGCTCTAGAAGAGGACTTGTCCTCTTTTCAGATGACTGCTGAACTTGCTCAGGAGTTTGGGTTAGGTATTTTTCAACAGCTTTTTGAAAGTCCGAGCACAGAATGTCACTTGGATCAACTCTGTCCAGACACTGTTTAAAGAACACCCACCCAAGCAATTGAAACGTAATAATAATAGCATTTCACAGCAGCAGCTGGGAAGAACACAAAACCATTTAAAAGAGTTGTTTCAAAAGTATCCAAAGCAATCAAAAGTCTGGAAAAATGATACATTTTAACCAAGTACCTAAAAGTAAAAATAGGTACAGTGGTACTTCTAGTTGCGAACTTAATCCGTTTCAGGGTGCCGTTCGAGCACTTCTGTGCATGCACAAAGCGTGCAGATTGTTTTTGCGCATGTGCGCGTGGCGAACCTAGAAGTAAACACTTCCTGGTTTGCATGTTCATGAGCTGAAAGTCCATAACAAGAGTGGAACACAACTAGAGGTACCACTGTAGTAGCCATCCACTTCATTTCAGAAGGTGGAGAAAACATGAACCAGAGATGTTTGATGATGAGCTTGCACCTGAGAAGGCTCATTTGGGACCAGACCACCCTTCAAAATTCCAGTCCTAGGCCATTTGAGCTACTCACATAGCCATACACTCACAAAATGTAGCAAGCCATAATATTTCTCTCCAGGCAAATGCCATCTTTCTTGTTGGGAAGACAGCATTGCTATCAACACTCAAGGAAGGATGAACAAGGAGATCTCAGAACAGCTAAAGAAACCGAGATACTCCAACAGTTGCTTGGACAATTTAATTTGCTGCAAATGTCACTCACCTTGACAAATGTGTAGATAACATGTGCCAAAGCCTTTGCTATTGCACTGTGCACTGACAGCACAATTTGCTGCTGATGTCCAGAGACCCTGCGATTCTGCTTTATGATTTCTGCTTTCCACATGCTAAAAGATATAGAGCGGAGTTGATCTGCATGGACTTGAAGAAGATGCCTAATCATTGGTTGACAATCAACTTCATTTATTGAAGAAGTCCTCAGAACAACCAATCGATGGCAGTGTTGATGTAAGGAACTGTCGAGACTACTGTAAAATAAAGCCACAAGCATTTATGTACATCACATTCATTTAAGCATCTTTTTCTGCATCTCTCAGACCATGGACAAATAATGATTCTTCCTTTTTTGTTCCTCTGCAATACAGGGGTGGGGAATGGGACCAGGCCTGCAGGCCAGATCCTTGTCTACCCACTTCCCCCATGTACCAAGTCAGAAAGGTGGGTGGAGCTGCCCATCTGTCAATCACCCAACAACACAATAACATCAAAAAAAGTTGCACAGCACTCTGATAATCAGAAGCCATGATAATCAGCTGGTTTCTGTCACTTGCATAGCACTGTGCAGAGGGCTGCTGATCAGTATAGTGCCTACAAACCCCATTTTGGTCCAGTCACAGCTGTACCTGCTCCACCCCTGATACCATGAATGACATCAGGTATAGGGCAGGTATGCATGGTTTGGCCATAATCCCCCCCTTCCCGTAAGACAGCTGACAGCTGCAATTAGAGGCCTCCCACAGTTCTAATGCATAGGTATTTACATCCATTCTTCCAGAATGAATGATATTGCAGTCTATGAATAATCAAGAGTGAAAATGAATGCAGCACCATCTACCTAGAAAAGTCAACCACTGAACTTCCCCACCGCACCTCCTTTCAAGTGTAATGAATGCAACTGGCACTTTAATGAAGGTAATCAACAGTGTAAACCACATCCCTTTCCCTCTCTTGGCAGGCACTCTTTCAAAAGAATGGGAGAGATACAGACAGACAGTGCTTTCCTATGGTAGCTGTGGTGCTCATCATAAGAAAGTGTACTGCTTTTTCTACTCCTTCATCATTTCAAGAATATGGACACACACAAAGAGAGACTATGCATTCTAGAGCATTTGAAGAAATGGAGGTCTCTGTGTGTTGTCCAACTCTTTGCCCTGCCCTCACTTTTGCTGAAGCCAAGTTACAGGTAACCAGGCAGTGGGCCTTCTCGGTAGTGGCACCCGCCCTGTGGAATGCCCTCTGAAGACATCTGAAGGCAGCCGTGTTTAGGGAAGCTTTTAATATTTTGTTGGAAGCTGCCCAGAGTGGCTGAGAAAACCCAGCCAGATGGGTGGGGTATAAATAATAAATTATTGCTGTTACTGTTATTGTTATTGTTACTAACCATTTCAAATTTCCCAACCAAGAGGCAACATAGGTGTGCATATGGAATGACAGCTGAAACAATGCGGTTTGTGGAAGAAGACCATTGGGGATTGGCAGCCAGATACATTTTGTGAAAAACAATTATGTTAAGTCTAACCACAGAATCCCCCTGCTGCCACCACCACCACCAAAAAACAAGGCTGCATCTTCAGTAGTTCAACAGGTGACATTTTTTCATTGTTTCATCTCAGTCCCTGGCGTATTTTTCACCTGTTGACTACCTGGTCAAGGCATAGGACTAGGCAAATCTACTGCACAAGAAATGATGCAAGAGTTCATAAGATGTACCTGCTAAATCAGGCCAGTGGTCAATTTGGTCCAGCATGCTGTTCTCACAGTGGCCAACCAGATGCCTATGGGAAGCCTGATAACTGGACTTGAATGCAACAGCACTCTCCCTACCTGAAATTCCCAGCAATCTGGTATTCAGAGGCATAATGCTTTTGACAGTGGAGGTAGAATATGGCTAGTAGCTATTGTCAACTTTATCCTCCGTTAATTTGTCCAATCCTCTTTTAAAGCAATCCAAGTTGGTGGCCACCACTGCCTCTGATGGGAGCAAGTTCCATAGTTTAACTGTGCAGTGTATCTGGCGAAAACACATTGATAAAATGCATTCTGATCAAATAATTTCCTTGGATTAACAATGTGGCTTGTCAGAGGCAGATTTAGGGGAATGCAGCCAGTTCAGTCTCACTGGCATGGAGCTTTGGGGAAGCCATAGGGGATGCCACAACTATGATTTACAATGGAGCACAAGAGGTGTGGGTGGGTGGCGGGTGTTGAATTGTGGTGTTGCACAGGGCGCCACTGTATTTTGAGACCCCAGGGTCTGCCACTGGGCTTGTGTGGGATCCCCCCCCCCCGAAGTATAGCTCTATTACTATTGCTTTCACTTCCTACAAGCCTATGCAACAGGCATAAAAGGACCCATTTAGCAGCCTTTGCACTGCTTGCAAAACTATTAACAGCTTATTAAAATGACAGTCTTTCAACAGTCTATAGAATCTTAAATAGAAAGGCTACTGGAAATGATACCACAAGCACTTCCATGGCTTCATTCAAAGTGCAGCAAGAATTAATTAAATCACTAACAAACGGTTACAATGTTTCACCACTTTGTTAGGAAACACCCCAGTGAAAAGGAACATTAAAAAAAATGGGTCCTGAAGGGTTGCATTAGGAAACTCCTACAGCAGGCCAGCATGATTTTGTGACCTATCAAGGTGTGGTAGCACAGATCACCCAAGGTGATAATATTGATTACCTAAGGAGTTCAACCTTTGCACATTTTCATGGCTACCTATTGGGAAGTTGTTTCGGGAAGACGATTGGAAATGTCTTCATTAGCGCTCGTGTCTCCAACAAGAACACTGTTTTCAACTTGGCTCACTTGGCTTCTAAGTCCAAGGATGACTGTTGGTATTCTGTAACCAAAGACTGCCTTCACTTTCTCCACTAACATCAGGGATCCTTCATCTTTGCTGGCAGCGTGCAGCTCCTCCCATTCCACCCATCCTTCTGTTTCTAGCTGTATTACGCTGAATGGCTCTCACAATTTGTGAAGCAGCTGTTCAGAGCCACAGCACTTAAGCCCTGAATGCCAGTCAAGAGAAAACCTTTCATCCTCCCCTGTTTTAATAACAAGTGCCCTTATCACATAGCCAATGCTGTTCCAGAATAATGGGGTCCAGCTTTTAATATCTCAGTATTGGAGCATCCTGTGCAAAGACCCTGGAAATTCTTTAAAAAAAGAAGAAGCTGTTTTCGGTGTCAGCACCTTGGGTTAATTATCTGCTTCCTTTCCGTCCCCTTGTCCTCCTTTAGAAAGCTTATTGAGAAGAGGTTGGAGGTTCTGCTGACACATTTTGCTGGCTTCCACCCTTAATCTCTCGCACAAGTGCTGACAATACGAGGAAGATCACTCTGCTCCCCAGAGCACAGGGCTGAAGAAGGCTGATTGCCTCGCCTGTATTTTCTTTATAAAACTTTAAATATTCATAGCACTGTCAAATTAAATGAGATTCTTACACTGTCATTCTATTGCAGCTCATTGAGTCTTCTTTTCCACAGGTACCTGTCCTGCTGCTCTGTGAAATGTCTCTGGGTATTTCACGTTTATCTAACATTACTCCTTGCCAGCTCATTTATCAAGCAAACCAAGAATTAATAAAAGATAGAAAAGGCTGCTGTTTCTTTGCAGATTGTCCATGGGATTGTCCACAAGTATGCAGAGCAGGGGAATGTAGAAAGGTAAATACCAGAAGCCCCTCCAGCCATCCTTTCTTCTTGTGCTTTCATGATTATTTGTGCTCCTGATGGCATAATGGTGGTTATACACAGTCCCGCTTTCAATACTGTTGACACCAGGGCCGGATTTAGGTTTGATGAGGCCCTAAGCATATAAAGGGGCCCTTTATATGGCCAGCTGTCCTTTGTCAACAACAAATTGTCACTGTTTTTTGTGCTGAATATATGCTATATGGTAATTTATGGACCTAATAGGTATCTAAAGCCATTTGCACATAACAAAATATGTATTTTATCAAAATAATTGTTGAACTCAAATACAATTAAGAAGAAGTATATTTTCGGGAGGCCCCACTTGGGGCCCTAAGTTATAGCCTGTTTAGCTTATACATAAATCCGGCACTGGTTGGCACCTGCAAATGTTTTGGGTGGATAGCTCAGTCGGTAGAGCATGAAACATCTCAGGGCAAAAAATTCCTGCATTGCAAGGGGTTGGATTGGATGACCCCCGGACCCCAACTCTAAATTTCTGTGACTCCATGGACATACTACTTCATTTCCAGCTGGTGCATGTCAGCTTTCTGCTGAAACCCTGTGATTTTTCATACTAAAAATGTTCTGGGCTTGTTATCTTGTTGTTGCTCTACAGTGCAAGAAGACCCCTCCAGATGACAATAATGCCATAACGTTAGGGTCAGCAGCACTAAACAACTAATAAAGTAGAATGGTGTGTGTATGTTCCAGTATAAATTCACCACCAATGCACCATTATTGCACCACCATCATCACAACTAGTTTCTGTATCACCTTCTAAGCCACAGCTTCAAGGCAATTTGTGTTGGGAAACACCGAGGCTGGTGCCTCTCCCCCAACACAGTGCCACCCAGGATGATTTATCACTCCTGTGTCCTGTCGCACTGATGTGACCCATATCCAAGGACATGAGCACATGACACTAGCAGAGTCCAAACAGAAGCTGAGCCTTGAGGTGTGACATCTATTCCCAACAATTTGCACATAAGATAATTAAAAACAGTTAAAAGCACAAAAACAACAAATGCATTGAAAACTACACTAAAGCCCTAAAAAGTGGACACTCATGGTAAAGACATTTATCAAGCCCATTGGAACAAAAATGTCTTAAACTGTTTCCAGAAAGTGCAGATAGGGAGCACCTGCCATATCATGACACAGATGCTATTCCACAGAACAGGAACAGCCACAGTTCTGCGGAAGAGGCTTCTGAGATCTTTTTAGCTTGCTGGAGAAAGTCTCCCACAGACAGCTGTGATCTAGTGGGTGCATAAGGGAGTCTCTCAAGCAACTGGGTCCTGAACTGTATAGCAGCTTATATGTTATGAACTTGTACCAATTGCAGACTGGAAGCCAGTGCAAATCCCACAAGCAAGGTGTGATATGCTTGTGTTAGTGGCCTGCAGTCATCCAACCATTAAATTACATTGCATCAATGAAATATTGCAGAATACACTTGAAAAACAAAAACAAAAATCACCTAACAGGGTGGATTCAATACCACCAACTAAATTTAGTGTTTAAAACAGATAACTAAAAATGTTTTGCAAAGGAAGTATCAATATTGGAAAGAGAATTAATACAAAATAAGATAAAAGTAATATCTAGGATGTATGGAACCTTACTAGAATGGGAGGTGAAAGACGAACAAGTAAAGGAAGTGATGGTGAAATGGACAATAGATATAGGTAAACCTATTCAATTAGCAGCATGGGAAAAATTGCGAAAAGAGAATTGGAGATTCACGGCATGTGAGGAAATAAAAGAAAATTATTTAAAGATGTTTTACAGATAGTAAACTATCTAAAATGTATAGAACAAAATCAAAAATGTGTTGGTGGGGCAAACAAGTGGAGGGCACACTGCTGCATATGTGGTGGACTTGCGATAAAATTAGGAGTTTTGGGGATATGGTTTATGAAGAGCTGAAGAAAATATTCAAATGAACCTTTAAAAAAACCAGAAGCCTTTCTATTGGGACTATTAGAGTCAAATATCGCAAGGGAAAATAAGAGTATATTTCTTTATGCGACAGCTGCAGCAAGAATTCTAATTGCCAAAAATTGGAAAAATGAGACAATCCCAACAAAAAAAAAGAGTGGCAAGATAAGGTATTTGAGTATTTAGAACTGGCTACATTGACAGATGCAAGTAGAGATCAATCCAAACAAAAATTTCAAAAAGAATGGGGGAAATATAGTGAGTATCTGAAAAAGCAGTGCCCTAAAATTAATACCTGGACTTGTCTTGACTAATTTCCACAAAACAAATTAAGGTGTAAGAATGTAACATAAAGAGAAAAATAGAGAAGAGGAATTGAGAAAGAAACAGTTGATTAAGTATACAACCAGACCCGCACTGAGGATGAAGGAAGTCAAATAGAAATGAATAAGAACTGAATTAGGGATGTATCAGTAACATCTGCTTTGCATTTGTAGTTGTAGTATCATTTTGTTAGTTTGTTTTGTGAGTGTTCTCTCTGTTGGTGTCGGTATAATAAATCAATAAAATAAAACAAAAACAAAAAACAAAACAAAAACAAAACACCAGTCTGGAGGCGACCCTAGTCAATAATCATAAGCAGCTAATTATTATAAGACTAATAAAACCAAGTTGTTTTTTCTTTTGATATTAAGGGCCAGTCTAGAATGACATTGTATATAGTTGTATGTATTCCCCCCCCCTTTCTTTTTTAAGAACCAAAAGTAGCTGGGGAGATTGTGAGTAAATAAGGCAAATGGAAGAGAAAGGGACTGCTTTAATCCATTTGACTTTATTTATTAAAAAATGTATACCCCGTTTTTTAAGGAACTTCCTCCACATGGCAGCTTATCATCTCCAATCAAAATGAACTCCACCTGACAATAAAATATTAAAAGACTAAGCACAGTACAACAAAAGAATAATTCAGTAAAGCCCAGAAATATAATATATAATATATAAAACATAAAAAGACCATATAACCCTATTAAAATATAACAACATAAAAAGTCTTCTGCTGGATCAGGCCATTAGTCCATTTGGTCCAGCATCCTGTAGGCAGGCAGGACCTGGATGCAATCTCAAACTGGGATAGCTAAGTAGGTAGAGCCTGAGACTCTTAATCTCAGAGTTGTGGGTTCAAGACCCATGTTGGGCAAAATATTCCTGCATTTCATGTTCTTGGTCCAGATGGCCCCATGGGCCTTTCCAACTCTACAGTTCTATGATTCTATGACTTGATGCAACAGTGCTCACCCCAATTACAGTTCCCAGCAAATGGTATTCAGAGGCATATTGCCTCCCACACTTAGGGGTATGACACACTGTGGCTGGTAGCCATTGATAGCCACTGACTGAAAACCAAGAAGCATTACAAGCTGCAGCAAGAAAGATTAATTCAGGAAGGTTTGAGAGAAAAGAATTTTTAAAATGAATGTCAAACGCTTAGCAATATTGGGCCTTCAAAGGGAAGAGGATTCTGGAGAATTAGTGCCACAACACAAGAAGCTAAAATGCTTGAGTCACAGCATACTTAACCACAAGGACCTGAGACATTATAAACAGATCTTCATCCACAGAGCAGGGTGTCCAGGGAGGGATGTAGGGGGAAAGTAGTATCTTGGATATTTTGTCATTCAGAATGGCCCCACTTTTTGTCTCTCCTTCAAGAGTAGAAGGCAGCTGAGTGGGGTCAAAGTGGGGAAGGACCATGGTTCCTTGGTACAGCATCTCGTCTGCTTTCCTGGTTCAGTCTTCAGCATCTTCATTTAGGGCTGGGAGACAACTCCACTTGGACACCCACTGTCAGTCAGTGTAGGACATTGCTGAGCTAAATGAACCACTGGTCTGACTCTGTAAAAGGCAGCTCCTATGTTCCTATGAAATGCCTGAATGGCACACTAACATAGCCAGGTGAAAAATAGAACAGGCTCAGGACTGGCTCTACCATTAGGCAGAGTGAGGCAGCTGCCAAAGGTACTGATGCTGGTAAGTGAGGAGTGTCCAGAAGTGTTGTAAGACAAACCTGTGTGTGCACCACTTGGCGTGCCCTATGTCCCCTAAACTAGGCTGCTGCCATCAGATGCAGCGGAGGATGTTGCTCCATCTACAGTGTTGAAGTTAGATTCAGCTCCCAACTGGGTCAGCAGCTCTGTGTGGAAGGCAGAGAGTGATGTCTTATCCTTTGTCTCAGGTGGCAAAATATCTTAGGACAGCAAGGATGAAGGCGCCTGTCATGAAAGCTATACCTCTTGAAATTCCCTCTTCTACACATCCATTTATCCTACAGGACTCCCGTGGGCATGTCCACATTGAGAGGAATTCCATGTGAGCTCAAGGAGCAACAAAGTGCTCCAGTTTCAGAGCTAATTTCAGCAGAAGTCAGGAGGACTGGAATGCAGGACAGAAAAAGAACAATACTCAGTTCAGGAGACATAGAAAACTATGAATTTTATCATCTCTGGTAGGAAATGGTTCTTTGGAGCACTGTTCAAGTAGCAATGCTCCAAATCATTTTCATCCCTACCCAAATCACAGTTTGGTTTCTACATTTTCTTAATTTTCTTAGCAGGCCGCTTTTCAGAGTAACTGCAGTACACAACAGATTAGAAAATGATAGACTGAAAGCAACATTTTTTTTCTTCTTCCCATATTCATATTTCCTCCCATCTGGGGTAATCCGAGCTTATGTATACTGAATGAATTAGTTATGATGTGGAAGCCTTGGGGAAGAGCTGGTATTTGTTGCTTACAACAAACATTTAATGAAAGTACAAGACACCTTTCTCACATTTGATGAACTGGGGAAAAATTATTAGTTGAGTGCATGAACACTAGGCAGTAGATTCAGTTTACACCTCTACTAACTGATGTATTTGGCCCCAATACATATACAAATGGAATCACAAGAGATTCCTTAACACACACACACACACACACGACTCAGCTACACAGCTGCAAATAAAACTAAGTGTGTTTTAAGTGCAATATACAATGTTATATTAGATGGTGATGGTTGCAGGTAGGTAGCCGTGTTGGTCTGCCGTAGTCAAAACAAAATAAAAAAATTCCTTCCAGTAGCACCTTAGAAACCAACTAAGTTTGTAATTGGTATGAGCTTTCATGTGCATGTATCTGAAGAAGTGTGCATGCACACGAAAGCTCATACCAATAACAAACTTAGTTGGTCTCTAAGGTGCTACTGGAAGAAATATTTTTATTTTGTTTAGATGGTGATGGTGAGCCTTATGGAAAATTCAATGTATTTTTTTTAAAAAAAATGCTTTAAAAAAGCATTTTCATAACATTTTGTATGTGTGTAGATTCCACCAAAGAGAGAACACATTTGTTTTAGAGTTCTTATAAATAAGTGAAATGTCCATTGTTTTCCATGGTTGGGTTGTGTGAAGGGAGAGTTTGCGCATTGCAAGAACTCCTGAAGGATATCTAACTGCAAGGTCTGGGCTGCCCTATAGCACAGATGGGTTATTTTAAGGGTCCATCCACACTTCTGCTTGTCCTGTACCTAGAAAGCATGGGTATGAGCGGTTTTCTGCTTCTTCTGCACTTTCTAGGCATGACATGGATCCATGTGGTTTTGCCTTTGCTCCATCACTTTCCCCTAGGAAAACTTGAGCGTTAGTGCTGAATCAGAACAAACAGCAATCTGTGGAAAAACCAATTGTTCCCATTCATTCCTAAAGTTCAAGTTTTCTTAGGGGAGAGTGGTGGGGGAAACAGAGGTGTGAATAAGCCCTTATCCTCACTGCAGCATTATCCCTAAACAAGGACACAATTCTCCCCCTAAAATACACTGCTTTGTATGCTCTCTAAAGCATTTCCCCTAAAATACATAGTTCTGAATGTGTGGTTTCTTGAATCAAAACTGCAGCATAAAATTTGGAGAAGTGAATTATGCAGTCAGCAGCTGTGCTCCAATCTGCTTTTTAGTTCAGAACTCACTAAGTAGATTGGTTCAGTTGTGGATCAAAATGTGGGCCAAGCAATTTTTCCCTCTACTGCTTGCCTAGGCAGCAGGCCACTTCTGCCAGAACCCTTGCAGCTGTATTCTGGAGCAATTGTAGCTTCCTGGTTGCCTTCAAGTGCAACACAATAAATGAAGTTTTGAAACAAGGTAGGAGCAGGACTCAATGTTTGACTGCAGTCACAGGATCCCTCACCATATACAGTGGTACCTTGGTTCTCAAATGCTTTGGTTCTCAAACTCCGAAAACCCAGAGGTAAATGTTCCGGTTTCTGAACATTTTTCAGAAGCCGAACGTCCGATGCGGCTGTCAGCTATTGTTTCCAGAGCACCTGCACCAATCAGAAGCTGTGCCTTGGTTTTTGAACATTTCAGAAGTCAAATGGACTTCCGGAACTGATTAAGTTTGATGCTTTTGCTTTTGCTATTTATTTTGTGTTTTTGTTTTTGAGGCTTTTTCAATTAATTTGTTTTTGTGCCTGTGTGGAACCCAGTTCAGCTACTGATTGATTGATTGATTGATTGTGTGACTGCAGAAATGGATAAAAGCCCCCCATCCAAACAATGATTATCATCAGTGCAGGTAAGAAGAAAAAAAATAATTTTAATTTTTATCATCTACAATACTGTCTTATTTATTTTATAGTACAGTACATTTAGTCTTGCTTTATGGATCAATGGTCTCATTAGATAGTAAAATTCATGTTAAATTGCTCTTTTAGGGGTTGTTTTTAAAAGTCTGGAATGGATTAATTTGTTTTGCATTACTTTCTATGGGAAAGTGTGCCTTGGTTTTGGAACGCTTTGGTTTTGGAACAGACTTCCGGAACGGATTAAGTTTGAGAACCAAGGTACCACTGTACTTGCCTTCAACATATGAAGATGGAATATATGTGTGGAGAGGTGATTTTCAGGGTAGAAGCAGAGGCAAGGAGGTGCTTAATTTTCCTCCACCCACCAATTTTTATTCTGTGGTTCCTTTCCCAGTTGCTTTTCTCACTTGGAGTTGGTTGGGATAAGGAGTCATGAAGAAGGACTAGGACTGCAGGGGAAATACGGTGGGTGGGAAAGGGTTAGGGATTCTTCCCACACCCTACAAATATCCTGTTATTCATGCTGATGGTGAAAATGGGGTTGGGGATCTTGTTTATTGCTAAACATTTAACTTCGTCTCTTAGCTTCCCTTAAAAAAAACCCAACTAAATAAATGCTGCTCTCCATAAATGACTTTACATATTCCTCCCGTGTGTTGTCTTTCCTCCTCCATTCCCTTTGTTAGTATAATTTATATACTCGGTTTACTGATGCAAGATTTACAGTTACAAGTGGAGGAGCACTATGGTTGGGTTTTATTTCCTATGTTACTGACTGATTTATGATGTGAGTTCATTCTTGTACAGCTGCAATTAAAACTCAGTAAAATATGAAGAACCAAAATATCAGTGACAAAAAAGGGAGGGGGGCATCATGGTGCCATTGAATAAAATAGGCATTCCTTCTTTCATGAATGCAAAAATCAGCATTGTGTAACACTTGTACAACTTCAATGTCTTTGAGCTTTCTGGATAATAAGTATCTAATAGGGACCTTTTGCTTGAGGATTCAAGATAATGGAACAGCCTCTCAATAGAGGTTTATCTGGCCCCTTCATTGCCTGCTGTTAAATGTGTGTTGAAAACTGATTTTTTTTTTAACCCCCAAGCAGTCTCAGCTAGTGTCACCTGTCAAAGCCAGCTAGGGGCCCACAGCCAGTCTGCAAACCTTCCCCCTCCTGGCTCTGCAGGATACTTAATTTTGTTATTGCTAAGCATAACTGTTCAGAAAGGCACAATATAAATGTCAGAGTCATAAATATATATAAACCTCACCAGGACTAAACCCCTGGTGCTGCTGTGGTCCGTTACCTGTGGCTGAACCCTGTTTGATTCCCTGTAACATCAGACCAGACAGCCTTCCTTCATTTCCTGATCTCCCATGCACTAAAGTGGCATGGGGTTGCGGGAGTCGTCTCCTGCTCCTGGAAAAGAGCAGCCTGCCAGCATGTACTGCTTTGGGGATCTGCATTGTATATGCTGCTATTCCTAGATATCATGTATCCATGACACAGGTTCTTTTGAACACTGGACAACACAGTCTGATCTGACACTGACCAGACACATCCCAGACACCTCAATGCACCACAGTTCCACCATGTATATATTTTATTCATGAAATTTTAATCTTACAACAGAGATTCAGTTCAATATCAAATACAGTTTGGGAACTGTTGCTCAAACTGCAGAAGAGCTGGAATCGACTTGATGGGTGAACATGTTGTATCAACACTTCTTCCACTTGGACAGACCTTTTTTTTCTGCCACAACTCACTGGAACTCAGTTCGGGCACCTCTCAGGGGGTGCCATTGCCATTTTAAGAGAATGAGGGAGGTGTTCATGGTGAGTCCTGGCACCCCTTTTTCTAGAAAAAATAGCACTACACTTGGCCTTAGATGTTTGCACCTTAGTTTCTCATTTTTTTTGCTCTTTACATTGTGCATGCAGTTGATCATATTGGTTTCTCAGTATTACTCCCCACCCTGCAGCTGCCTGTGAATCAGCCATTCAGATGCCCATTACTGATCATTATGTCACATTCACTGTCAGTGACAGGGAGAACAGAAGTACAGCAGGACAGCATGACAAAGAAACCATACAGCTACTAAAAATGTAAATGCTAATGTGTTATGTTGTGGCTCTTCTTTGATTCCCCGGAGTTAACAAAGAAATGGATTGTATCTAACCTCAGTTCTACTCTCTGAGTGGACCAATTGGAATTAATGGACCTCAGATGATGATGATGATGATGATGATGATGATATCACCCTTCATCTGAAGATCACAGGGTGGTTTACATTAATTTAAAGGGGTCTACTTTGTGTGGATCTAACATTGGGTAGAACCCAAGGTATTTATGAAGATGCTAAAGTAAATGGATCCCCCCCCCCGAATTCAACACCAGTAAACCCATTTCTTGGAGATAGAACCATAAAGCTGTCTCAGTGGAATATGAGAATATCTACCAAGAAGCTTGATGCTCATTTGGGTTCCGTGTTTCTTCCAATTTCAATATTGCATATCTATGCAGACACAAGAGAGGGTTTTAAGGATTCTCATAAAACCCGTGTTTCTTGTGATCACACATGTCATATCTAAACAGATCACATTCCAGTGATAGACTTATATTGCCTATAAGAGTCACAATTAACTCCCCTTAATACTGCCTTCAATCCACAATTATATCCCTATTTAAAATCCATAGAATCATAGACTTAGAGAGTTAGAATGGACCCTGAGGGTCATCTAGTCCAAACTCCTGCAATGCAGGAATCTCAACTAAAATATCCATAACAGGTGGCCATTCAAGCTCTGCTTAGAAACCTCCAATGAAGGAGAACCCATCCCCTTTCTGAGGGAGTCTGTTGTACTGTGAAACAGTTCTTACCACCAGAAAGGAGAAAACAAGCTTGTTCCATGTGGCAATCCAGATATATGAAGAAGGTCATCATATGTCCTCTCAGTCTCCTTTTATCCAGGCTAAACATACCCAACTCCCTCAACCATTCATCATAAGGCTTAGTTTCCAGACCCTTGATAATCTTGGTCACCATCCTCTGCCCACATTCCAGCTTGTCAATATCCTTCTTAAATGGTGGTGCTTGAAACTGGATACAGTATTCCAGGTGTGGTCTAACCAAGGCAGAATAGAGTGGTATTAATACTTCCTCTGATCTGGACACTATACTTCTGTTGATGCAGAAAAGAATAGCATTAGCTTTTCTTTTCTTTTAACTGCTGCATCACACAGTTGACTCCTGTTAAGCTTGCAGTCCTTTGCATATGTACTATGAGGAAGCCAGGTGTCTGTCTCCCCCCCCCCATCTTATATTTGTGCAGCTGCCTAAGTGTGGTGCATTACATTTATCCCTGCTGAAATTCATTCTGCTAGTTTAGGCCCAGTTGTCCAATCTGTTAAGGACATCTTGAATCCTGATTATGATTACCTACCACTCCCGGTTTGATTTCTTCTGCAAATTAGATGAGCATCCCCTCAATTCCTTCATCCAAGTTGTTTATAAAGACATTGAACAACAACAGGCCCAGGACAGAAGCCTGCAGCACTCCATTTGTCACTTTCCCCCCAGGTTGACAAGGAACCATTTGATGATGAAAATGAACATATTTACATATGCATCTTTAAACATATTTTCTGTCAAATAATGCTTTCTGTATGTATTCACTTGCAAAGCAAAGATTGTTAAATATAATTTGAGGTTTAGTTTTTATATATATATGAACATACAGGAACTGCCAGTGCTAGTCGATATCTAAAGTCTAGCCCGTGTATTAGCCCAGGAGATCAGATCACATAAGTGCATATCAGAATTTGCAAAGATTGAATTCCTCAAGCATCCCTTTTTAAAATGTGGCTGAGGCTGGAGAGAGCTGCCTGCATGGATCAGCTCTCTGATTATTCCACAATCCTGGCTCAGCATTCTTAATACTAACCTAAAGCTCACAGAGATTTACAAACTGACAGACCCTGGGTGAATTTCAGACTTTGCAAATGGGAATTTTTCTGCTCATTGCAATATATGCATTTCAACAACATAGTCAGTAAACATATACACTGGTGCCCCTTTCCCTTCCATTCAACAGGCTAGCTTTCTTCTGCTGCAGTTCTGAGAGTGTCCAGTTAACTAGGAATCAGATTTACTTCTTTCTGCACACGGAGGGTAATCTTCCTTAAGAACAGTTCATTATAAAGCTAATTCAGCCAAAGATGTAGAACCATTGCAGGGTGAGGGGTGTGTGTGTGTGGAAACCAACTGTTTCCCAGTGTTACAGCTACACAGAAAAGTTGCTTGTTATTTTTATTTTATTTTAATGCATTTCTAAACAGCTTTATATTTTAAAATCTGTAAGGTTTATACAAAACACAACATAAAAATAATAAAAGACTCCCATAAAAACAGAGAAACAACATAAAAACCAGTAAAAGCATTAGAAAAAAAACAGGAATTTAGTGACAACAGGGTTTAATCTTATAGGTCAGGGGAAGTCTGGGCAAAAAGATATGTATTTGCAAGTCATCTGGCAAATGATGGATGACGTTTCATGCATCTCATTGTTTATAAACCACTCAGAAGATGTTGATTCCATGCACAGGGGGAAGTACATAAGCCAATTCTTCTTCAATGCCCCCTAGTCCTTCCTCTTCCCCATCTATTGGATTTCCCTTAAAGCTTGGAATCTAAGGAGTTCGCTTTTTCTTATAATATGCGTAGCTTTTCTTTATTCCTACATTGCAGGGGGTTGGACTAGATTACTCTTGTGGTCCTTTACAACTCTACAATTCTATGATCCTATGACTTATAGTCCAGTGCTGTCCTCCATTTCACAATGCCAGGATCAGCATCACAGCATCACACCTTGCACCAGATGCACTTCCAGAACTTCCTGAGGGCGTCTTGTTTATTCTTGTGCTGTAACCTGGCTCATATTTTTCCACTGTACCTAGCAGCAGATTTTAGTTTTTAAGTGAGCAGCTCTTTGGCAAATATGTGATTCATGGAATGAACCTACATTGCACATGCCACATGCCCAATATAATCACAATGATCCATTTGGTACACCATTTTGCTAGCACTTGTTGTTCCCTAGCCTGACTTGAGGCATCTTTGCTGAAAAAGCAGCTGTAATCTAGAAAGGAAGGGTCGCAGAACAGCCGTATCAAGTTTGATGAAGGTGAGGCAAGGTAGGCTATACAGCAGAGCTTTCCAAACTGTGTGTCGCGACACATTAGTGTGTTGGCTACAGTGTGTGGATGAGTCACGCAAACACTCCCCCCACTTTAACCTCTGGTTTGCTCGTGAAACTGAATTACTGTGTCACAAAATGATGCAAGTCTAAAGCGTGTGTCATTAACATTAAAAGTTTGGAAAGCTCTGCTATACAGGTTCACAATTGGCAAGGCAAATCACATTCTGTCAGGACCCTGGACAGCTCACTGTGGCAAGTGCTGGTTAGAACTGAACTCTCCAAAGGAAAGCTGTAAAGACATAAGAGGTTGCTGCTGGATCAGGCACATCATTCATCTAGTCCAGCAGAGAATCATAGAATTGGAAGAGACCATGAGGGTCATCTCGTCCAACCCTCTGCAATGCAGGAATCTTTTGCCCAGTGTGGGGCTCAGCACCATAGCCCTAAGTTTAAGAGTCTCATGCTCTACCAACTGAGTTGTTCTCACAGTGCTCAACCAGATGCCTGCAAGCAGGACCTGAGTCCAAGAGTACTCTCACCTTCTGCAGCTTCCAGCAGCTGGTATTCATAAGGCTTGCTGCCTCTGACCCTGAAAGCTGAGCAGAGGCATGCTGAAGCCTGGCTGGTCAGGATGTGAAAAAAGAACAGAGTCTTATAGCACAATTCTATCCACATCTACTAAAGAAGTGAGTCCCATTGAGTTCAATGAGTTTCACTCCCATATAAGTGTGTAGCTTTAGGATGTAATCCTAATCTCACTTACCTCAAACTAAGCCCTGCTGATTTCAACAGGATGTACTTCTGAGCAATGGTTAGGATTGCTCTGTTTATGATTCAGATGCAGGTGCGAATATATGTATATATTTTAGAGAATAATTTCTCTTTAGCCCACATTTTATGGTGAAATAACCAATTTTGCACCTCCAAGACATACATACATATATATATATATACTAGATATTTAACATCTCAAAATTTTATGATACAGTTCTAAGCTCAAAATGTACAAAAATGTGTAAATATATGCACATCTATTAGAATAAAATACGTTTTGAAATGTGTACTCTGAAATTTGTGATAAAATATGCATTTAAATACAGATTTATATGGGATGAAAAGCAATTTGACATGGACTGAAATAGACTGATCCATCCTTGGTCTCTCTCTCTCTCTCTCTCTCTCTCTCTCTCTCTCTGTGTGTGTGTGTGTGTGTGTGTATCACCCCTCACAAATGCACACCACTGAATACACATGCAAAAACTGGCTTCCACAGTACTGATAATACAGTGGTACCTTGGGTTACAGACGCTTCAGGTTACAGATGCTTCAGGTTACAGACTCCGCTAACGCAGAAATAGTACCTTGGGTTAAGAACTTTGCTTCAGGATGAGAACAGAAATCATGCGGCAGCGGGAGGCCCCATTAGCTAAAGTGGTGCTTCAGGTTAAGAACAGTTTCAGGTTAAGAACGGACCTCCAGAACGAATTAAGTTCTTAACCCGAGGTACCACTGTATTGAACAAAAATGCACAGGGTGGAATTTAAATTAAAAGCCAGATTTTTCTCTGTTGAAACCTGCTGCTTTAGACTGGAAGGGCAGAGCAAATATCCTCTGAGGCATTACCTACATGCCTGAATGAAACTGCTCAGGTCAGATACACAATGAACATTGTAATGATCAAATGGATAACAAATATTTCAACTTGCTTTCAACTTCCTATGCATTCTCTTCATTAGCTGGGTTAGCTAGGCGGGTGAAGAATGAGCCCTGGCTGGGAAGCAATTACAGTGGAATTGAGGTCAATGATGACCAGTAAAAGGATCATTTGTTGAGAAAGAATCATGCAAATTGGATGAAGGGGAGGGGGAACCATGACGGCCAAAAAGCTTGCTACAATTGAAATTCTGTCTCCGTAAGTCTTGCCCTCCATTTGATGCTACCTTGTACCAGCACCTGGAGATTCCACTCCAGAAGGCTGTGTCATCAACCAGTACAAATGGATGTGTGTGGATGTTTGCCTTCTCTTTATTGTTCCCTAAGCTCTGCCAGCCTTGGGAATTATGACTGAGGCTTGGACAAGGAAATTGAAGAAGAGGAATATGGTTTGATTTGTTATATACACACATTATAGGCGCAATGCATTTGTGACCCCTAAGAAACAATCTTCACTTCTCTTTTTTCTGACTCCGTTTCCATATTAAATCGATTGAGTTCCATGTTCTTGTCAAAGATCTTTCCTTCGAAGAGTATTATTTCAAATAGCTCACATAGAAGTGGGGGGGGGGGACGGGAGGCAATCAGGATGAAAATAAGATTCCCCCTCCCCTTAGTGTTGATTTGGCTGCTTTTTAAATTAGAAAAGGGTCCCAATAGGGGCAGAAGGAATATGTTTGTATAATTGAGGTGGCATGCTCAGAATGTTGAAGTCAGGGAAAACTCTGCAGACATCCAGCTATTAAAAAGATTTCTGATTAAGAAGCTAGCAAAAACATTTAGTGGAAGCAAGGATTTATGCTTAGGATTTGCCTTTGAAGGAGCCATCTCTCTTCCATGATGCCCTTTCGATACCTTATATATCACCCTTCCAACAAGGAGTTCATGGTGGTGAATAAGCCCCAGCTCCATTTCGACCCTCACAGCAACCCCATGAGTAGGCTACTATGTTTTTGTCAGGGACGCGGGTGGCATTGTGGTATAAACCACTGAGCTTCTTGGGCTTGCTGATCAGAAGGTTGGCGGTTCGAATCCGCATTATGGAGTGAGCTTCCATTGCTCTGTCCCAGTTCCTGCCAGCCTAGCAGTTTGAAAGCATGCCAGTGTGAGTAGATAAATAGGTACCGCTGCAGCAGGAAGGTAAATGGCATTTCTATGTGCTCTGGTTTCCGTCATGGTGTTCCATTGCACCAGAAGTGGTTTAGTCATGCTGGCCACATGACCCAGAAAGCTATCTGTGGACAAACGCCGGCTCCCTTGGCCTGAAAGTGAGATGAGCGCCACATCCCCATAGTCACCTTTGACTGGACTTAACTGTCCAGGGGTCCTTTACCTTTACCTTTTATTATATTTCTGCTTCACAGAGGACAGCCATCGAATTGAAGGGCTACCAGACAACGGCTATCAGAATAGAGCCCTCTATTTGAAGAACTGTTGACTGCAAGTCCACTTTAAAGATAAAGAACCATAACCAGGGAGTCGGGGGTGGGGGCTTGAAGTTTACACCTGGACAGCAGAATGAGACCCTCTCAGTCATATTTATTTCAACTATGTATATACTGCTTAACACTGTAGCCTCTTAATGATATGCAAAAAGTTTACAAAATGTAAGTTTTCTGGCTAATGTGTGATATGTTTTATTCTTTGTTCAGTTTCAATAATTATTTCTGAATCTTCATTATCCATATCTATATATCTCTATCTCTATTTGTATGTATAATCTTTTATTCTATTTTCTGGAGATGGAGCCCTCCCTCCCTAACTCCCTTTATTTATTTATTTATTTATTTATTTATTTAAATATATTTATACCCCACGTTTCTCCTGTTAGGATTCAAGATGGCTTAAAACATTTTAAAAACAACATTATAAATTACAAAGACATAAAAAAACAAACTAGTCAAAAGCAATAATTACAATGCATAAAATCAGCAAATGCAAACTTTTTGGCCTGCCAGTAACCCAGTGAACTCCATTGTCTGCACCTTAATTGTATAAGGCTTGTCTGAATAAGAAGGTCTTACGTTCCATAAGCCTCCGGTGGCCTCCTTCCAAAGAAAGCTAAATCCAGGTAAGTGCTGTGCCCTGAAACGTCTCACAGCTTGCAGAAGTGGGGCAAGTGTAACTGTGACAGAAGCCAAAGCCTCACTTCTCTAAGATGAATCTAAGATGGCATTACGAAACACATGGGATCAATTCTAATGAAAGGTGCCTCTTAAAGTACCATCTAGTCCACATTTTGAGATTGGTTGAAGAGTCCCAGTTAGCAATTCCATCATTAACAGATGTCTGTTGGACTGGCATATGTACATAAAAATGCATAAAGTAGTTAAAAAACCCCACACTCACATAAATGTATTCTTTCAGGGGAAATTGATTTGCAAATACAGTGGTACCCTGGTTTTTGAACGTAATCTGTTCCAGAAGACGGTTCAAGTTCTGAAACGTTAGAAAACTGAAAACTCAATACGGAAAACTCAAAATGGAAGCTGCATGGCATGTTCAATTTCCAAGGCATGTTCGAAAACTGAAGCATTTATTTCTCGGTTTATGGCATTTGAATATTGAAATGTTCATCAACAGAGACGTTCGAAAACCGAGATGCCACTGTATGTGTATATTAGGTGAGACCACTATCTTCCAAGGGAGCCCATTCTGCTATCGAAAAGCTGTTATCATCAGAAAGTTCTTGCTGGTGTTCAATTGGAATCTTCTTGTAATTTGAAGCCATTGGTGCAGGTCCTAGTCTCTGGAGCAGTAGAACAGCTTGTTTCATCTACCATCTTTAGTTACTTGAAGATGGCAATCATATCCCTTTTCCATCTCCTCTCACCCAACTCCCTCAAGCATTCCTCATGAGGCTTGGTTTCCCTCCTCTGCACACATTCCAAAAACAAAACAAAACAAAAAACACCTAAAGCTATTCTTGGCTCCATTAACAGAAGTATAGTGGCCCATTCAAGGGAAGTAATAGTACCACTCCATTCTGTCTTGGTCAGACCACACATGGAGTACTGTGTAAGTTCCAGGCTTACTGTATGCTTAATAACTGTACATTTAATAACATTTTACAGCCATTTACCTGGAACAAACATTAAGCAAACTGCTTTGCAATTTCCTGAATCCCTCCCTAGATCCATTTCCCACCCCCTACAAAATCCACCTTTCTTTTCTTTTTTTGCTTTCAAAAGAACAACCTAGTTCTAAACACCCAGGATTCAATTTAGAGCAAACAATGAAATCACAGCGAAAGCCAACAAAAGTTAGGCATTAGTGACCTGTTTTCCAGCTCTGTACTCAATAATTAATAGAATGAAAATGCCGTGGTTTTGACTTACAGTAAACCATTGCTCCTTAGCCAAGGGCTAAACTCTTGTACAATGATCTTGTTTCAGTTGTGGATAAGAATTATATCTACGCTTGGCTAGCTGTGGATGGCAATGCTCTCATATTACACTGAAAGCAACATAATGTGGCTGGATGACACCCACATTTGAATACCTGGCAAGAGGCAATGCAAGTCAATGGCAGAGTGCATGCTTTGAATGCACAAGGTCCAAGGTTCAATCCCTGATATCCCCAGTTTTTTTGTTTGTTTTTGTTTTTTTATGGTTGCTGTTGGTGGAGTTAGCTTCTGAGACTGTAGAGGTAGAATAGTCAATGTGCTGCCTTCCAGATGTTTCTGGCATAGAATGTTCATCTTTCCTGACCACTGGCCAAGCTGGCTGGAACTGATGGAAATTTAAGCCCAACATCTGGAAGGCAGCACATTGGCTCTCCCAGCCCTGGAGAGATGCTGTTGGCTAAAGTAGGCAAAACTAGATAGATGGACAAATAGCCTGGCATGGAATAAGGGAGGTTCCTGTACTTGTTCAGACATTCTTCCAGTTTATGCTCCTGATCCATTCAATGTTACAATGGAGAGACTTTCTAATCTTTAATGGAGACAATCAATTTACTTTCAAGATTGTGCACTAAGTACTGCAAAATGAATATATTTTATCCAACGCTGAGCTGATATTTTCTTAGTCAGCAATGCTTTTATTTCTGTTTGTTCAGTCACTATAAGTATTACATGTCAATAATTCTGAAAATTTGTTTCTTTCAGAAGCCAGAAACCAAAAATGCAAGAAGAAGAAAACACCCTTTTTACTGACAGTTGTGATATCACAGTGGACTATACCTTAAGTGATTTTTTATTTTTTTATTTCTTAAACTTTTGTACCACCCTTCATCTGAAGATCACAACATAAAATCAGAACACAAAATATATAATAAAACAAAAACAAGCCAATAAACCCTCCTCTTGCAAAGACATTTAAAAGTCCATAGAGTGTTAATCAGCCAAAGGTCTGATTATAGAGAAACATTTTCACCTGGTGCCTAAAGATATGCAATGAAGGTGCCAGTTGAGCTTCCCTGGGCAGAGCATTCCACAAATGGAGCTACCACAAAAAGGCCTGTTCTTGTGTTGTCACCCTCTGGAACTCTGATGGAGAAGGTACATGAAAAAAGCCCTCAGATGATAGCTGCAGGGTCTGAGTAGGTTCATATGGGGAGAGGTGGTCCTTGAGGTGTTGCAGTCCTGAGACATTTAAGGCTTTATAGGTCAAAACCAGCACTCTGAATTGGGCCCAGAAGTAAATTGGCAGCCAGTGCAGTTGGGCCAGGACCAGTGTAATATGCTCAAGCCGTCTTGCGCCAGTGAGCAGCCTGGCCGCTGAATTCTGCACCGGCTGTTTTTTCCAGCACTTGCTAAGCTTGATAGTTTTATGGGGATCTTGGGAGCATGCCTGATCTGGATTTTATTAAAGCTCTTATTGGATTTTAATAGTCAATTTTAATAAGTTCCATTGCATTTGCTTCAGGGCATGTATGCCATAGCTCCTTGCAACTGGTGAAAGCCATTTCCCCCTGCAGTACCTTTCAGAGTTTTTCTAAACAATGCTATGCTCAGGATGAAACTGGGACAAGGAAGGAGGTGCTAGCCCTTTCTGCTTTGAACATAAAACTTTGGTTGGACCCTTTGCTAATTGAACCATTACTGTGCACACAATGCTCTTGAAGCCCACTTTTTTAGAGCAGCTATTTTGCACCCATGTAATAGTCAAGAAAGCAGTTGTTTGCAATCAGAGGCAAGGCAGAGCAGTCCTGAAGAAGACCTGTTCTTCTTTATGCTTTAGCCAGTTGCCCTATTCTGTGAAGCATCCTCAGCTCCAGCAAGACATTCTGGAGACAGAGTGCTGTAAAAGAGAGACCTTCTGTTTCTGTCAGGTTGGTGACCATACTACAGATTTGCTCCAGCATGAATCAGCAGCAGCAGAAGAAGTAGTTAATGCAGCACACCCAGGCTGTACTAAGCAATTGCCCTTTCAATTCCATCCACAAACACAAGGGAAAAGGTCAAAATGTTGTTTAAGTCGGATTGTCGGTGCACTTGCTTTGATGCTAGAGGTGATTTTTTAAAAAAAAAAAGTTTTTTTGAGGGGTGAGGAAACTTTGGCCCTCCAAACCTCTCTATCTAGTCCTCAGGATTCTCTGCATGCCACCACTCCTCTTCCAAAGCCTCACCCCTTACCAGCCCTGCTTTTGCCTGTCCTTTTAGTTGCTTGTGTTGAGGACAGAGAGGGGCGTGTGAATGTGTACATAAATTAGGCTACTGTACAGAAGTAAATGTACTGTACAGAAGGGATGTGGGTGGCGCTGTGGGTTAAACCACAGAGCCTAGGACTTGTCAATCAGAAGGTTGGCGGTTCAAATCCCCGTGACGGGGTGAGCTCCCATTGCTCAGTCCCTGCTCCTGCCAACCTAGCAGTTCGAAAGCACGTCAAAGTGCAAGTAGATAAATACTTGCCTTCCAGCGGGAAGGTAAACGGCATTTCCGTGCGCTGCTCTGGTTTGTCAGAAGCAGCTTAGTCATGCTGGCCACATGACCTGAAAGCTGTACGCCGGCTCCCTCGGCCAGTAAAGCGAGATGAGCGCAGCAACCCCAGAGTCGGTCACGACTGGACCTAATGGTCGGGGTCCCTTTACCTTTACCTTACAGAAGTAAAATTGACATTCAGCCCTCCACCTGTCTTTGCCCCTAGTTCTACCCACCACTGGCATGTGTCCCCCAGAATGTGGGCTCTCGGTCTGAAAAGATTCTCCATTCCTGTTGCATAAGACGAACTTATACACCTTGGTTGGAGCTTCAGTACTGGAAAGCTGGAATGGCCACACAGATGAAATGGCCTCGACCCTATCTTTCTGGGAGGTGAACTCTGCTCATGGGGTACTCACACTGACAAAAGGGGGTAGGAATTTTTTTTACTAATTCCCTTCCTCCTTTCAACCCTGTTTCCTACTGCATCCTCCTGGGATCCACCAGAATATTTGGCTGTGACACCTGGGGCTGCAGTGGAAAAAAAGGAGTTCCTTTGCCCTTCCCATCAGTGGGAGCTTCTGCTGAATCAAAGTCTCTTATATTCAAAGAAGGACAACTCATGGTTCCAGGCAATGTGGTTTCTGAAGTTGCTACTACAGTCCTCCTCCTCCTCTTCCTCCTCCTCCTCTTCTTCCTCTTCCTCTTCTCAGCAAAATGTGAGCAAACTCTGGATTCCCAATATACACAATAGATGCTCCAATTTATTCCTTCTGTTTAACATGTTGGAGTATACAAATAATATCATACCAAAATATGAGATAATTATTTAATAATTCCTGATGAGGAAGAAATGCCTGAAAATAGCTTCACCCTGGGGATATTTGTAGGAAATGGGTGAATGACATTTGGATACTTTTATGGTGCAGAAACACCACAGGTTTATTTTCCCTTGGATCTTGAGCACAGGCATTCATCAACTACTTACAAACATTAGCAATGGTTGTGAAATTCTCTCCATTTTAATTTTACCTGGATTTTCTGAATTACTTTGTCTTGTTTCTAGAATATTACCAGTGCATTAGCAATCTGTCATTCTTCTGGGTTTTTAAAAATTATTTTTTGGTGCTAAGTTGTATCTTGTAGTTGCACAAGCAGAAGGCAGTTCAGGCAACCAGTCTTTCCCTCCTCCCCATACTGTGCCCCCTGCAAAGACTCACTAAAACTAAAAGCTTAGAGGTGGGGGCACTATTGATTCCCAAACAATTTGGGAGGTTGTAGTGGGAAAAGGAGCACCAAAAGTCAAGCTGTGGGATCTTGTACCAGTGGAACTTTATTCAGGCAAAATTATTCCACCCAATTTCACCCAACTGTTCCTTCCCACTTCAATCATTGCATGACACATAGAAACATTTCAGAAGCTAACCCTTCACCCTCTAGGCCATGGGTAGGCAAACTGAGGCTCAGGGCCCGGCCCAATCACCTTCTAAATCCAGCCCATGGACGGTCCAGGAATCAGCATGTTTTTACATGAGTAGAATGTGTCCTTTTACAGTGGTACCTCAGGTTAAGAACTTAATTCATTCTGGAGGTCCGTTCTTAACCTGACACTGTTCTTAACCTGAAGCACCACTTTAGCTAATGGGGCCTCCCGCCGCCACTGTGCCACTGGAGCACGATTTCTGTTCTCATCCTGAAGCAAAGTTCTTAACCTGAGGTACTATTTCTGGGTTAGCGGAGTCTGTAACCTGAAGCATCTGTAACCTGAAGCATCTGTAACCTGAAGCATCTGTAACCCGAGGTACCACTGTATTTAAAATGCATCTCTGGGTTATTTGTGGGGCATAGGAATTTGATCATTTTTTTTCCTTCAAAATATAGTCCAGTCCCCCACAATGTCTGAGGGACAGTGGACCAGCCCTCAGCTGAAAAGATTTGCTGACCCCTGCTCTAGGCTATGCCCTGCATCCACAATCAAAGGCAGTCATGCCTCGGAATTCTACCTGCTGGAAACCACAGGAGGGGAAAGTGCTCTTGTGCCTGAATCCTGCAGGCAGGTTTCTCACAGGAATCTGGGTTGGCCACCGTGAGAACAAGATGCTGGACTAAATGGACCTTGGCCTGATCCAGCAGGCTCTTCTTTTGTTCTTATGTTCAAAGCTCTGAATATGGGGTTGATAACGTCCCTTGAAATGTGATTCCCAAGCAGGAACTTTGCACAAGGGATTTTGGCACGTGGCCCTACCTACCTGTCAAATTTGACCTGTGATCTTGATAAGGGAGAGGTTTGCATGAGGTACAGGGGTGGGAAAAGAGAACGAGGTTGAAAAGAAGTTTTTCTAACTGCCTTGAATGCACTCTTTGGAACAGTTCTCAGCTGACTTTGAGCTAGACATATTTTTTTTACAGCTTACCAACTTGGACCAGTGCCCATGCACCTTCATTAAATCACAGTAGAAAAAGGGGCTCTTGAAGTGATATCACAATCTCACAGACCATTCCTTCCCCCTCCCATTGCTTGCTGGTTTAACCCATGTGCCAATGTGATAGTGCTCATCAATAAAATGAAAGGAGGCAGGGGAGAAGAGCAACGCAGTGAAAACTAGTGATGGAATAATAACAGAAGACGAGAGGTCTGCTCATCTCTGATTAACATCCATCTCCTAAATTGAAATTCGGTCAAACATCAAAGATCACATTGTGAAACTGACAAGTGAAATTCAAAACCAGCCCTTTTGCATTGCAGATATAGGGAAGGGAGCACATTAAATGGAAGGATCTGAGTGAAACTGCTTCCCAAATTAAAGCCCAAGCATGGAACGGTTCCTTGAGAAATAGATCTCATAAAATAACAGCTGAAGGGGCCAAATACTTCCTACCATTTCTTCAAAGGTATCCATAGTCCCTGGTTTCAACTAACCCAACATGTGAAGCCAGCTAACACTAGTGCATTGGGCTTTATTCCCCCTCCTCCCGCCATTGGTGCCTCATTTCTCTTCCAAATCTGCTCTGGACAATCAGGAGAACCTCAAGAACAACACATGGGGGGGGGGGAGAAAACAGATGACCATTCTGTCTAGTATGAAGAAATGCTTGCACTAACAGAACAATTAGAACAAAAAAAATTTTTTCCTTCCAGTAGCACCTTAAAGACCAACTAAGTTAGTTCTTGGTATGAGCTTTCGTGTGCATGCACACTTCTGAAGATACTTCTTCTGTATCTGAAGAAGTGTGCATGCACACGAAAGCTCATACCAAGAACTAACTTAGTTGGTCTTTAAGGTGCTACTGGAAGGAAAAAAAAAATTTTGTTTTGACTATGGCAGACCAACACGGCTACCTATCTGTAACTAGAACAATTAGAAGAGCTCAATATTGAATTCCACCCATAATTTTAAACCTACCCCATTCAAAGGCTTGGGAGGCCCCTATTTAAACAGGTTGCCCATGTGGTTCCCCCTTTTCAGTGCAACAACTGATGTTGCATATGCAGGCCTTGGTGGAGGGCATCATTGTGATTCGGCAGCCCAGCTATTTTCATTAGCCCACCCCCTGAGCCCCACCAAAAAGCTGAAGAAGGCTGTTTCTTATTTTATTATTTTGCATTGTACAACCCTGAATTTGTTTATGTTTTTGGAAGTCTTCAGCACATGCGGCTCCTGATTTGGATCAGGGTGCTTTATGCTTGCTCATGGGAAAAAAAATTCCTTTCCAAAGGCTAAGCATTTTCAGTCATAATTCAGTATTTGGTCTGTGTCCTCCCCTGCCCTCTTCAAAATGTTTGAATAATGCATAGCTCGTAATAGAAAATTCAATTTATTTATTTGAATTCAATTCATTTCAATTTATTTCTGTCACCAAATCTCTTCCCTAGGCTTGTTCAAGGGTTTTTAAACTGTATACCTACACAGTGCTATCCAGTACATGTCTACTCACAACTGAGCCTCATTGAGTTCAATGGGACTTACTTTCAGGTAGGTGCGTGCAAAATTGCAGCCTCAGAGAAGTCAAAGCCCTCCCCACAACTGGCTAGGATCATATGCACTGGAACTTCTGGGTTTTTGTAGATGATTCTGGGGAAGCTTGTTCTAGGGTGCAGTTATTTCACTTCTGAAAGGTCATGGGTGGCACTGTGGTCTAAACCACTGAGCCTCTTGGGCTTGCTAATCAGAAGGTTAGCAGTTCAAATCCCCGTGATGGGGTGAGCTCCCGTTGCTCTGTCCCAGCTTCTGCCAACCTATCAGTTTGAAAGCACGCCAGTGCAAGTAGATAAATAGGTACCACTGTGGCAGGAAGGTAAACAGCATTTCTGTACGCTCTGGTTTCCGCCATGGTGTTCCATTGTGCCAGAAGAGGTTTAGTCATGCTGGCCACATGACCCAGAAAGCTGTCTGTGGAAAAACGCCAGCTCCCTCGGCCTGAAGCAAGATGAGTGCCACAACCCCATAGTCGCCTTTGACTGGACTTAACCATCCAGGGGTCCTTTACCCTTTACCTTTACCCATTTCACTTCTGGAAAAATAGCAGAATCTAGCAGAAGCTTAGCACTCGTTTCTGTTTGCTTCCAAAAAAAAAAAAAAAAAATCCATTTGCAATCCCTTTAACCTGGAAAATTGCAGGGGTTTTGCACTGTACTTTCACATGATGAAATCTGGGGTGGTATTTCAGCATAAATTTCTTACTCGCCATTTCAAATTTAGCACAACATGGTAGTATGGTATATTGATCAAAAAGCCACAGTTCCATTATGCAACAGGTGCTGCACTGTAAAAGGAATGTTAGACTCCAGGACAGAAGCACTAGCATTATTTCTATGAAAACTAACGCAGCAATCCCCCATATCTGAATGCACGCAGAATCTTGATTCAGTTACATATATGGTAATATCAAAATTGCCCTCTTGCAGTGTTTTTTGAAGAAGAAATGCCTATTATTTACAGAGATGGAGTCATAAAAGAACTGAAGAAATTGAAACCTGGCCACACCTCTGTAATATACAAAATTCAGGAAAGTAATACAAAATAGAACAATGGAAAATTTCCACTTTGGAAAAAGGAACTGCTCAATTCAGAAGTCTCAGTTCCAAAACTGGGCAGGAATTTGGATGGATGAACTTCCTCCTATATGCTTAAACTTCAAATTAATCAAATGGATATTTTTAAACTGGATTTTGTATTGAGTGTTTTTGCATTCTAATGCAAGGTTTTTATTCTTTTCGGTGTGGCCAGTGCAAAATAAACAAAGGGGGGGGGGAGAGAAAAAGATTAGGAGCCATTGTGAATTGTGCTCATTATGCTGTTTTTGTCAATAAGCGAAGTAGGAAGTTATGTTTCCCACACTGCAATAAAGTTGATGTATTTGCTTTTAGGATAAAGAATAAAAAGTTGCGACATTTGAAGTAGAGTTGTAAATTGTAAACTGTGTTTGAATATTTGTGGGAGTGAGGGGCAAAAGAGGAAAGCCCCTAAATGTTGGAAGGGAGGGAGAGGAACAATTTTGTCTGTCCTCTATTTGTTGATGATGTGATGCTTTTTTTCCTGCCACCAGGTGCCACTATAATGCTGTTTCTACTGTCAGAACACAGGCATTAGCCAATGGAGAAAGAGGGGCCCCTAGAAAGTAGCCGCTCCTTCCCATAATATCTATGGTAGAGCAGGACTGAGCTTTCCTTTCCTTTGAATCAGACTGCATTTAGGTCCCCTTCATTTACACCCACAACAGTGTAGGAGCTACTTCCACAATAGTGTGAGTCCATATGGCTGTTGTATGCATGTGAATATGAAAACGATGTGGGCAGGACCAATTATGATAATTTTTTCCCATCACACCACTTCCCAGCCCAGAGAGTGTTGATCATGTGGTCTACCCAGCCCTGTGGTTCTTCTATTCACAAATATATAGCAAAATATTGGCAAAGTGGCTATAAAGGCAACCATGAGAAGAGATAAAGTGTGTTCTAGAAGGAAACCTATTCCTCCATTATTGTTTTTCTGAAATAGAGGAAAGGCTGTTGTGTGTGGAGGGGGTACATTTAAGGGAGAGCAACACCTCTCCATCTTAGGTTGAATAAGCCGCATGCCTACCGTATTTTTCACTCCATAAGACACACTTTTTTCCTCTTAAAAAGCAAGGGGAAATGTCTGTGAGTCTTATGGAGAGAATCGTCGATGGCTGGCTCCCTTTCTGGCCCTGCCCCCTTGCCCAGGCTTCCATTGTTGAATGTTCTGCAGACGGAGGCTGTTTGTTTCCCCAGCGACATGTGACTGGCTGATTAGATTATCTGTCTGGAAACTGTAGAAACGGCTCCCTTTCCTTTCCTAAAGAAGCTGCAGAACTGTGAGCTGAACCCCATAAAAACAGGATTTTTTCCCTTTGCAAAGTAAGCTCAACAACTTTGAGCTAATCCTCAAAAAAAGGGGCTTTTCCCCTTTGCAAAAGAAGCTGCACAACTGTGAACTGACCCCCCCCCAAAAAAACGGGGCTTTCCCCCTTTCCTCCTCTAAAAACTAGGTGCATCTTACGGTCAGGTGCATCTTATGGAGCGAAAAATACAGTAATATTATCTGATTGGATTCTTTAAAAGCAGGGGTGGTAAAACTGGGAATCCCCAAGTTATTGTTGAATTCCAACGCCCTTCATCATGAGACAACATGACCAATAGTCAGGCGTGATGGGGAATATAGTCCAACAACATTGAAGGGGGCTACATGTTCCCCACCCCAGTTACAGAAGACTATGCTTTGCAGCATGTCAAAGGGCATGGCAGTGTCAACGCATCTCAGCTGCCTACCATCCAGACTGGACATTTCAGCGCAAAACCTGGAAATGAAATAATGCTCCCGTAAAAGTCAGGAAGCTTTTTTGCTGGGAAACCCCATTGGTGGGAAGCTGTTTGTGGACAGCCTGCATTGGCCTTGTTGTCATCATTGTTCTGTGTGTGTGTTGTGGACAAACAGAAAGAATAATAATAATAGGAATAGAAAATGAAACTGTTGCTATTGTAATGCCTTTATACAAATTCTATGGCGTAGCCACATTTGGAATATTGTGTACAGTTCTGGTTATTTCACCTCTGAAAGGACATTGTAGTGCTGGAAAAGGTTCAGAAAGGGGTAAGCAAAGAATGGGGGTGGAGCAGGGGGGGAACCCTATAAAAAAGGGTTGCAGTTTTTGGGACTTTTCAGTTTAAAGGAAAAGCAAGGAAGAGGTGCCATGATATAATTTAATAGAATTATGCATGGCATGGAGAGAGAAAAATAGAGGAAAGGTTTGGTCATTCTCTCAGATTCAGAGCAGACAAAAAAGAGTATTTAGTTAAACTATGGAGTTTGCTCCCACAGGAGGCAGAGATGGTCACAAACTTCAAGTTGTTAAAAAGGGATAAGAAAAAATAATGGAGGGAAAGGCTACTAGCCATGATGACTATACCTTGAACATTGGAGGAAGTCTGCTTGCTGGAAACCGCAGGAGGAGAAAGTGCTCTCCTGCTCAGATCCTCCTTACAGGTCTCCCTATGGCACTTGATTGGCCACAGGGATGATTGGATACTGGTCTTTGATTTGATCCAGCAGGCTCTTCTTATGTTCATAATACAAGAACTGAAGGAGCGTCTCCACCCCCATCGTTCAGCCCAGACACTGAGGTCCAGCTCCAAGGGCCTTCTAGCGGTTCCCTCACTGCAATAAGTGAAGCTACAGGAAACCAGGCAGATGGCCTCCTTGGTAGTGGCACCCACCCTTTGGAACACCCTCCCTTCAAATGTCAAAGAAATAAACAACTATCTGACATTTAGAAGACATCTGAAGGCAGCCCTGTTTAGGGAAGTTTTTAATGTTTGATGTTTTATGGTGCTTTTAATATACTGTTGGAGCTGCCCAGATGGGTGGGGTATAAATTATTATTATTATTATTATAACTGAAAAATGGCTATCTTTTGAAATTTGCATTTCTCTGAATTTTGTAACGCTGTTCTCCAGCCATATGGGGTGTAAGAAACCCAATACAATAAAGTGTGCATATAAATTCATGTATTCGTGAAAATAACATACAGAAATGCATTAAACTGGGGAGAATCACTTTGTCTAATGTGTACATTGGGAGAAATTTAATTCATGTTAAAATGCTGGTGAATTTTCATGAGGAGCTAAAAAAAAAAGTTGCAAACTGATTTAAAGAACCTCAATTAAGATTGGGAAAATAAGAAATCAAGAGAAACTAAAATTGAAATATCCATCTAGCACTAGTCTCATGCCTGTTTTCCTGGGGTGTGGGGGTTAATAAAAAAAATACGTGGAGCCCCCCGAATACAATGAAGCTCCTGTATCTGTATCAGAGCAACAGGATGAGTCTGTATGGTTCCATCTCTGCTACACTTTCCACTTCTTTCTTACAGAATGCAAAGAGAGGCTTGGTCTGTCTTTCTCTGAGCTGAGTTTCCTGTGCAGCTGTCCATTTCCTCAGTGAGCAATTAGGGGGCAACGAAGAACGTGAGCTATTGGCTTGCGGAGTAAAATCAATTATTCCTGCAGCGCACTCGGACTAGCTCCTTATCGCTTGCCAAAGGGATTTATGATTGAGCCTCAGATATCAATTATTCCGTAAAAGCCTCACTGCTCTGCCCTCCCTTTTCATGATTTGATTAAAAGTATGGGGAAATTAAGATAATTAAGTTCCAAGGAAAATGATGACCTGCTGAACACTTTTCGTTTTCTTTTGAATATGCGAGGCAGGACGCGAAGCAGACTGCGCAGGGTAGTATCCGATTCCTGTACCTCCTTGCCTGCGTTAATGAAATGGGTATTATGTTTTTATTTGAGACGCTTAATCTCCGAGAGTGTTAGTAACAAGTTACAAAATTTCACTGTATGTCTTGACGAGCCAAGCCGAAGGACCTATTTGTATTCATAAAGCATAATATAATAATGTACGTGTAAGAGGCAGAGTTAATTTAAAAGAGGCTTAGGAGTGGAATTACCTGAATTGCAATAAAACAGGTGGGAAGGAGAAGGAAGCAGATCTAGATCCAAAGTTACAGGGAAGCCTTGCAGCAAATGCGGCATATATCTAAGGAAGTAGCACAGACTAGGGAGGGCAGGATAGGTCAAGGGGGGGCAGAATTAGGAGAGTGGAAAGATGACTCAAGTGTCCGTGCATATTTTGCTGATTGGAAAGTAGGTCTCCAGTTGAGTCCAAGTGTCCTGGCCTTGAATTAAACAAATTATGCAAGTTATGCCCTCCCAACTCCTTTAGCTGGTTTTTTTTTTTAAAAAAAAGAGAGCCTTGGATGATTATGAACTGTTCACAGTCCTTCAGCCAAATATATGAAGAACCAAAAATAATTATTTACTCATTCTACCCCTCCTCCTGAAGAAGCCCAAGTCAGCAAACACATCAATAATAAAAACATTTTAAAAACAAAAACCTCAAAAACATTCTAAAAACAGTGACCCCAGGGTTGCCTGGGGTAGTGTCTTTTGGCCATCAAATGCCTGGGTAAGCAGAGGTGTCTTTTAATTTCTCCTGGAAGTTAACACTGAAATATATGTATTTCCTGAGAATGGAAGAGGGAGGAGGAGGAGGAGGAGGAGGAGGAGGAGAATTGATGCTGCATATTTGTCACAGAGGAGAAAAGAGGAATCAGCCACACACAAAATCTCTCTTTTTAAAAAAATTCTGCTCATCTTACGGCACTTACACACTTGCCCATTTTTCTGGCATTGCCATCCTTCAATCCATCCTCTTTTTTTGGAGCTACAAGGTTTCCAAATCATTTCCAAATCTAAGCTTTCCAAATCAATTCCAAATCAAAGCTTTCCAAATCATTGCCTTCCAGCACTTTATTTATTATTTATTACATTTATATCCAGCAATATGTGCATTTAACGTGTGCACATTCAGCTTTGCATGTGGTTAAAAATATATATTTTTAAGGGGTGGAAAGTGGGCAGGGTCCTGGGATAAATGACTTTGTTTCAATTCCTATGCCATTGAGCCCAATGGGTTTTGACTATACACAATTTTGACTTTAAGTGTGATTCCTGGAATATAACCCCCATGGACTTACTGTACCACCTTTTCCTCCAAGAAGCTCAAGGTTGTGTTGCATAGTTCACATTTCATCCTCACAACAACCCTGTGAGGTAGGTTAGGTTGAGAGATAGTGGCTGGCCCAAGCCGAGCCAGTGAGCCTCATGACTGAGTGGGAATTCGAACCCTGGTCTCCCAGATCACGATCCAACACTCTAAGCTTTACAGCACACTTTCTGCGCTCCTCTGCAGATCTGATTTGTGGCCTTTTCTTTTTTGGATGAGAAAATCACTGCAAAGGAGCAGTAACTGGCACAAGGCAGCTCATCCCTGCATATACACCCCTGGGGGAACAGGAACTGACATACATAGGGCATTGAATAAATAAATAAAATTATCCAGTGCTTAGGAACCAAACAGGCCCACACTGGCTGTGGGGTGAAAAAAGGCAAAGATCATGGTCCATGGTTTTTGCTCCATATCACCTTTCAAAGAGGATAATGGATTTCAAACAATAGCATAGATGGAATCAGCAAAACTTCATGTGAGAAGCAAATCACCTAAATGGAGAACATAATGGTTTAATTAATATACCTTGTAGCAGTGATGCATTGCTCATCTTAGAATCATTCCTTCAGACTTTTTGTCTGTTTGTGTTCAACAGTGTTATATTTTTCACTAGGCACTCACAGTATGCAATACTTCACATGCTCATATTTCTAGTGCTAGCTATCTTCCTGTTATAATTCTACTTTATAATACCCTTTAATTGGATTTAATAGTCATTGTTAATCTCATCTCCTGCTTCCTTTTTATCGCTCATATTAGTTTTGCTAGTTATGGATTTTTCCCAGGCCTCTGGAGTTGTATCCAACGGTGGCTTCGGTGTAGCTGAAAGCACGCCTATCTGTGCAAGGTGAGAAACCCGACTTTACCAGTTCCCTCCTCCCTACCACGGTTTCTGCCCTATCCCATCCTGTTCTAGAGGGTCCCTCATGAGCAGGTTTTTAGGAGGTGTGGGGGCTCCAGCGGCAGCAAATCAGAAAACCAATGAAGTGCCCTGCCTTGGGCAAGCCACCACTGGATGAGAGATGGGGAATAAATTAAACAGAGTTCACATTTGAAACCACACAAAACCACACAAAAAAAACCCAGCCTTCACAATACAAACTTCTCTAAAGTTTGCAATTCACTTCTCCATTCATGTCATGTGTAGAAAAAAGACATATACCAGGGTAAAGTGTCCACAGAAATGCATATATTCATGAAAATTATATGCAAAGTGTATTGTATTGGGGAAAATTGCTTTGTTTTATACACACACACACACACACACACACACACACACACTGTGTGTGTGTGTGTGTGTGTGTGTGTGTGTGTGTGTGTGTATACACATATATATACATATAGTGGTACCTCGGGTTAAGTACTTAATTCATTCTGGAGGTCCATACTTAACCTGAAACTGTTCTTAACCTGAAGCACCGCTTTAGCTAATGGGGCCTCCTGCTGCTGCCGCGCTGCCAGAGCCCGATTTCTGTTCTTATCCTGAAGCAAAGTTCTTAACCTGAAGCACTATTTCTGGGTTAGCGGAGTCTGTAACCTGAAGTGTATGTAACCTGAAGCGTATGTAACCCAAGGTACCACTGTAAATATATATAATACGAATGAGAGGCAAAATGGCATACAAATGTGTGTATTAGGAGAAATCCGGATGAATTTTCATGAGGGCTTTTGAAAAACAAGTTCCACAAGCTGAAGTGGAAATGTGGAGAACTGAAGATTGGAAAGATGAGAAACCAAGAGAAAGTAGAATTGACAGGTTCACCCATTCCCATACTACATATAACCCTCCCTGCAGTGGCAGAGCTTCATACGCCGGCACCAGGGGGCAGAGAGCAGGCGGGGGTGGGGCTGGCGCGTGTTCTGGGGGCGGGGCATGCCGCCTGCAGGGGTGTGGCACCCAGTGCAGGTGGGGGGGCAGCCGCGATGGCACCCTACTGGGATCGTGCTGCCAGGGTCGGTGCACTCTCCCCGCACTCCTCTTCCGCTGCCAGTGCCTCCCTGCCTTGATTTTGCTATACTTTTTTTTAAAAAATCACTTTTCTAATGTGGTACTGGGGTCAAATAAACCCCAATTAAGTCACACGGCTTTTGCTTTGTTGTTAAAAGAAAGAAGCTGACATATTTTACTGTAGCTAGGCATGACTATAGGGTTTGGCTAGCAAGAGCTCTAAAGCCTACATGCTTTTGAAGAAGCAATTACCCTTTTCCCAGTTCCTTTCCCACTTGCGATTATACCATAAAACCACCCAATGAAACAGCCTGCAAGCAACTTGAAGTGCAGCAAGGAACTGTTAGGTTGCATTCTCCTGTGAGGCAGAAATGGTTGCCAGGATCCCTGCTGTACAGCTGTGCTATTGGTTTTTGTTTTGTTTTTTATTTTTACCTGAGCATGTTTCTCCTGCAAGTCACAACTGTGCATAAGAGCTTCATGCAGGTATGCCTAATAACACAATATGGAGCTATCCTTTGCAGTTTTTATTTAATGGAGTCATATCCTCTCCATCCTCCAAAAAGCAGCTTCCATGTAGTTCTCAGGCATTTCCAGTTTTCCCACTCAGGCAGCTTGCAGGGACTGAGACCTGGGCCAGATCCAGGCATTGCTGAGCTTTTCATGGATCCTCATGACTATTAATTTCATAATCCTTATGATTATTTATTTAAAAGCAGTTATATGTCAGTTAATATTTCAAATATCTAAGCAGTGTTAAAATTCAGCAGTTCTCAAACTGGCTTTGAGCTGTGGCTGCAGATGCCCACTCAACTCAACACACAAACACACACAGAGAAATGCAAATCCCAACCTCAAACGTAGACTTAATGAAGGCACAAAGCTGGGTAGGAAAAAAAATATAATTATGATCTTAACAATCAAATCAGCTTGAAGCTGAGGCCTCATTTTGTGTTTTGGGGATCATAATTATTGATCCCATAATTGCTTTAATTTCATTTACATGTTTACTGTATGTTTTGTGAGGTTATAGCTGAATTTTACTTGTGTACACATTTTAATCGCAACTGTTTTTGCTACGACTCAACAACTTTGTGCTTAAGTCTGCAGATGACAACCCAGCACAGTCCTAGCCCATAGAAGACAAGAAGGCAAATGAGTTCTCTGAGGACTGTCTCAAGAAATGACATGCGCACGTTTGCAAAATCCTCGATGAAGGCTTATGAGCCAGCGAGACCAGTAATAACTTACAAGACTACTCCCATGTGCAGAGGTGGACTTTGGGCTTTCAAATTTCAGTGGCACCCCATGTGATGCTAAAATTCAACACCCCTTGTCTCTTGCTCTCCATTGTACAACATAGTTGTGGCGCCCCCTGCTGTGCTGAAATGATCACACCACCCTAAAAATGTGGTCAGAGCCAACGTGGTAAGCAGAAGAGCTGTGCACTGGATACCACCAAGTCCTGAGCCGAATCAGGCATATTTGGAAGGACTTGGGTGTCAGACTAGTTGGGTACAGGCAGTCATGAAGCATTGTTTATTGGGTTTGATGGCCCAGAATGATCCATAGCTGTCAGGGTTGGGGCATCAGCCAGGAAGGAGAGGCAGGCAAGGAAGGACAGGACAGGAAAACTGCATTAAATGTCAGAAACCTACTTGACCACTGGCTGAACCTTTCCAGGGGAAGAGAAACCCAACACTGTGGCTTTCCTTCTTGCCTGTTCTTGCCTTGATCCTTGCCCTGCAGGATCAGTGCCTCTGTTCAACAGCTGTTGACTGGAAATCTGGATCCTCCCACTTACCAGTTGGAAAACAAGGGGATCCAATCCTTCCGGGTGCTGGTCACTTCTCCTCTGTAAAAAGCTAGCTTTCCCTTGAATAAAGGGAAGCCGCTTTCAAAGCAGCAGCAGAACGCAGGACCAGATCCTCTAGCTAGCTAGCTGGCATGTGGAAGGAATCCTGCGTGGTGCTCCTTCCAGCTGTATTTTTAAACCCGAATGTTTATGTTAAAAATAGAGTTGTTGTTGTTTAAAAAACAACTTAGTGCCAGCCCCTGGTTTTCTTCAGGAATTGATCCAAGGGATGCTGGTGGTCCCTGTGGCATCCTATGGGCCTGACCTGGGGCCCCCAGATCAGATCAGATCAGAGGGGCTTTGCACAGCCATAGCAAGCAGCACTAACATTCCACAGAATCCCAAATATTTCCTTCCATTTCACTCATTGCAGAGAGATGAATGGGCTGTGCATTTCATTCAGTTTCTGAACTCGTGCATTTCATCACTTGTGCAAACGGCGCAACAAGTTGTGAAGATTGCCCCGCAATCTACGGACGGATGCTTCTGAGTGAAGCGGGGACGGAACGAGACCTCCCTTTTGTGCTAGGTCTTGCGTACATACACTCACTCATGTGTCAGGGGATTTTCCTTTGCCTGCAGGTGAGCAGTTCAGAGAGGCAGCCAAGGGGGTGATTACCAATTCCCAGTTACTACTGTTTTGTTTGACTGCAGAGTTCTGTGGCATGCCCTGAACCCTTCAATTTGTTCAGCAAAACCGGATAGATAAATCTCATCCCAGGTTTTGACATTCAAACGGCATTCTCTTAGCCAAATTTCACTGCTTAGGTTACAGCTGGAGAGACTTCCAGGGATCCCCCCCCCCACTGCCAAAATCCCTGCACAGTGCCTAAAGTCCCCACTTACGGCCCTCTATCAACAAACAGTCATTAATTTCAGGCAGTTACAGTCAATATCTGATGTCATTCTCCCCGCTTTATGTAGCTTTGTGACCTTCCCCTCATTTTACTCATAATAAAAGTGGCTTTTATGTGGTTTGCACAGGATTTGGTTCAGAGAAGCATTAAATCAAGCGCCATATTACAGCATAGAATGGTAGGACTTAAAAAAAACACACACCAGAATGAATGAGTCACGAAGCATCGGCTGGAAGCACAGGCAAGGGAAAAGAAAGATTTGAGCAACGGGAAAGTGATGCATCCTGTCAACATCAAGACAGATGGCGCAAAGATCAGAAAACACCTGAATGAAATAGGGGCCTGAATAGAATGGGTGGGGGGAAATGTGTGTCACCCATAGCTTCTTGGAGAAAGAATGGGGTACAAATATACCTGACTGCTTCGATCTGTGGAATGGGCACTGTGAAAGGTGCCACATAATAATCATTCTGCATTTGTAAGAAATTTATCTTTCGGTGCGATGGGACCTAAACTTTGGAACTCCCTGCCCATTGATATCAGGCAAATGACTTCATTGTCCTTTTTGGCACCTGCTAAAAACATTTTTTGGTTAATAAAGCATATTCAGACATATAGAATGTTGACACGTGTTTCAGTTGGGTTTTTACTTTATCTTTGATTTTAACGATTTTTGAAGGTTTTAAAATTGTTCTTTTTAAATTGATGCCTTCACTGTTTTAGGTTGTTGTTGTTGTTCAACAATCAAGCGATATATAAAGTATGTGAAATAATAAAGGTAAATTAAAATGTGAGTTGCATTTCATACATTTGTACTGAAGGCAGAATTGTGCTCTGTTTGGGCACATTATGTGTGATGTATAAGTCCATGTGACAGAGGAAACACAGCTAGTCGGGATCTCAAATGACACAAACCAGGGCTGAAGAACCTCAGGTTCCAGAGACAAATGCAGCCCTCTAAGCCCCTCTATTTGATAGTCTCCCGAGGACACACCTTCTCCGCAGCCCTGCTCTGTACTCTCCTAAAATACACTTCCTTGAATTGTGATAATGTCTCTTACTTCCCTTAAAGGAAGATGGAGAAGGCAGGTTGGTAGAGAAATCCCTGACTTTTCTATGCTAGGAATGTACCCCATACAAAGATAAAAGTTCCATCCATCAACCTACCCACCTTTGCCTCTGATCCAAGTATCCTTGCCCCCACCCAAAACATGAAGACTGGGGCTCTAACTTGAAAGTAAGAAAGGCCTCTTCATTCAGGAAAGTAAGAGCTTGGCAGTGGACACAGTGCTCAGGACCCACAATTCAGGACTTCAGGAGCAAGGCAAGATGCTTGCACCTGGATGGAATCAACGAAGATACCTCAACAAGTTTTCCCACCTTGCCCACCAAGCTTTTAAAGAGGAGGCATGTAAGACTCACTTGCAAGACTCACTAACCTTTCAGGAATGTTGGGATCACAAAGGCTCACTCCGTTGGGGCAGGTGGGTCTGCTCCAACCTGCAATGCTGGAACCTGGTTTTAGGCAACAAGGCAACACCTTCCTGTTCAGACTCCCATTCAGTTGCCACCACTTCCTATTCCATCTTGTCCCTTGGCTGATCAAAACACTTCCAATGTTTTGGAAGTGAGGCCCGGGGCTCTAAATAAAAATCAGATGGTAGAGCAATCATCCCTGACCCCCCCTCCTTCAAAAGTGGCAGAAATCAGAGTAGAAAGGGGAGATTTCCCCACCTTCAAAGCAGGTTTCCTCCTGTGTCAGAATCTGCCAAACCGAATCCCAGAAGTGCTGGGAAGCTCATGACACCCAGAGAAAATGTGAGTAAGGGGAGACATGCTAAGGGTGTATAAAAGGGTTGCTCATGAAAGAATCCACCCCCAGTCTGAAAACGGCTTCCCAACCCCTGATGCAGAGCGAAGCCCTCTCCAGGTGTCACAAACTTCTAACCCTATAGGAGGTGTGGCCTGCCTCCACCTGTGACCTTGAAGGTCAAGATCAGAAGTGGGCTTGCACCCTGTATGATTGGGGTGGCCAGTCACAGGGAGAGTTTATTTATTGATTAATCATTTTAAAGGGAATTTTTAGCTGTGTGGTGCAGCTGTGCACACCGAAACGCTGATGAATTTTAGTGAAGAGTTCTACACAGATAGACTCTTTCAGATATTCTGCCAAATGATTCTATGGGACAAGACTTTTACTGGGCATCTGAATAGTGATAATAGGTTTTGCCCTGTGGGACAAATTGTAATTTCAGGAGTGATTTCAATTGAGAAAATGGAGTGTGTGAAGATTAAATCAACCACAGTGGTCCCAATCTTAATTCCTCCCCCACTTTGCATCCACAAGTCCTATAAAAACATTGAAGATATTTTGGATTTGTATTCATCTTATTTATTCTTAGATCTTACTTACGTCTTTCTTGAATCGTGCATAATTGGGATCTCAGTGTTAAGGGATGAAAATTTTTTTTCACTGAAATTCCCTTTTATCTGTTGTTGTTGTTGTTGTTTGTTGTCGTTTTCCCTCTGTTCTGTGGCTGAGTTTTGTCATTTAAAGACAGATGCTGGGCTAAGTCCTGGCGCAGTTCCAGTGCTGTGTTGGTGTTGACCCTGTGTGCAGAAGCTGTGAAAAAGGCAAATTTCATCTTAGGAGGCATTTGGAAAGAGGTTGAAAAATAAAACTGCCAATATCGCAATGCTGTTATACAAATCTTCAGTATACTGTGTACATTCGTGTTTGCCTTGCCTCAAAAAGGATATTGTCAAAAGGTGCAGGAAATGGCAAGTCCAGAAGCAGAATGAGGCGCAGGGCTGCCGTGGTCGCTTGAATGCGGCTAGACCCCACCCCCAAGCCAACCCTATTGGCTGGCTTGACGGGCGGAAAGGTCATAGCATTATTTTTTGGTGAGGGGGGGGGGGTTGATTTGCAAAAAAGGGGAAGTAACAGGGATCACGATAGGGGTGTGTACCATATTGAACAATGTGGAGAAATTAGATAAAAGCTTTTTCTCCCTCTCCATGAAGAGAGAGGTAGAGAACACATGTGGTCCTATTGGGGCAAACAGAAGAGGGCATGTACACGCATGAATAGGGGGCATGTACACACATTAATAGGGGGTGGGCCACTTCAGTGGGCACCCTAGGGCAGTGTGGGCTGAGTGGTTCTCGCACTGCAAGAAATGAAGCTACAGGGAACTAGGCAGAGGGCCTTCTTGGTAGTGGCACCCACCCTGGGGAATGCCCTCCCATCAGATGTCAAGGAGATGAGTGGACATCTGAAGGGTGCCCACCTTTAGAAGACATCTGAAGGCAGCCCTGTATAGGGAAGCTTTTTAATGTGTAATGTTTTATTATGTTTTTATATATGTTGGAAGCAGCCCAGAGTGGCAACCCAGTCAGATGAGTGGGATACAAATAAAATGATTAATAATGAAGATGATGATGTACTAGCATCTAATAAAGCTTATAGCTAGTGTGTTCATTGTCTTGTGCCATAAGACAATGAACATGTTCTAGTTTGAACTGAACTGAGTGGGAAAGGAGTTTTCTTAAATGGGAACTCTGGGAAAGGCTGACTACTGGAAAGCAGGAAAACTCTGGTGTCCTGCTGGAAGACTCTGCTGGAGCTTTGCCTACTCTGCTGATTACACTTGTCAAAGTGTGGTGTAGCATCAACAACAGATGGAGGACCAGTATAACAGGTTATGGGCCAAATGACATGTAATTCTAATAGGGACAAAGCTACATTGTGATGTTGCAGGACCATGTTTGAATTGCTTAAAAACAAAACAAAAAACACTTCCCACAAGGCATTTTAGGCCTCTGTGTGTGTGTGTGTGTGTGTGTGTGTGTGTGTGTGTGTGTGTTCTATCTCCAGGAAAAATGGCATTGAATAAGATCATGTTCATCTCCCTTTAAGCCACTCAGTTACTATGCTGGAAATTATACTACTGAAGGAGGTTTAAATTTCAAACCACAATTACAGCAGTACATGATATTTAGATGGAGATTGCTATCATTAGCCATCATTAAGTCTTGGTCATCGGAAGAAGGGAGAATGTGAATCACACTGGAATACTGTGTCAATGTGTTGTGTCATTTTGCACTCCCCTGCCCATTTGCCTGCTGCTTTTGTCTACTGTCTCTCGTACAAAAGCTGATGATACCTTTTGTACCATAGTTGATACCTTTTCTGTCAAACACTTTAGCATCCCACTGTTCTGCTCACAGCTCACGGCAGAGTCCTGGCACATACCAGCAATAGCAAAACACCTAAAACAGTGAAAGTTTTCATATTTGGCTCATCAGCACTATACTCTACCAGTCAAAAAATATAAAAAATGAAGAAAGGGGATATTGCCTCTCTCCCCTTTTTGCTTCTTTGTCTCAGTCTCCTGGTGAGAGGCCAAAACGTGACACAGCTTTCAATGTTTGTCTTTTTTGCTGTCTCTGGAGTTCCCCAGCTGCTTTGCTAAGAAAGTTTACTATTGTGCACCCTTTAGCTCAAAGCTTTCCAGTTGATTGGTGCTTATTTGCAAAAGTGAGGACCAGTAAATGAAAGGGCAGCAGCAAAGCACTTAGAATCATAAAATTGTTGAGTTGGAAGGGGCCACAAGGGTCATCTAGCCCAACCCCTTGCACCGCCAGAATCTTTTGCCCAACCTGGGGCCCAAACCCAGGACCCTGAGATTAAGTCTGACTTGAGTTGGTTTATTTGTTTATTACAGTGGAGAGCTGGACCATAAAGAAGGCTGATCGCCGAAGAACTGATGCTTTTGAACTATGGTGCTGGAGGAGACTGCAAGAAGATCAAACCTCTCCATTCTTAAGGAAATCAGCCCTGAGTGCTCACTGGAAGGACAGATCGTGAAGCTGAGGCTCCAATACTTTGGCAACCTCATGAGAAGAGAAGACTCCCTGGAAAAGATGGGAAAGATGTTGGGAAAGATGGAGGGCACAAGGAGAAGGGGACCACAGTGGATGAGATGGTTGGACAGTGTTCTCGAAGCTACCAGCATGAGTTTGACTAAACTGCGGGAGGCAGTGGAAGACAGGAGTGCCTAGCGTGCTCTGGTCCATGGGGTCACGAAGAGTCGGACATGACTAAACGACTAAACAACAAAAACCTCGGGTTACATACGCTTCATGTTACATACGCTTCAGGTTACAGACTCCTCTAACCCAGCAATAGTGCTTCAGGTTAAGAACTTTGCTTCAGGATGAGAACAGAAATCGTGCTGTGGCGGTGCAGCAGCAGCAGGAGACCCCCATTAGCTAAAGTGGTGCTTCAGGTTAAGAACAGTTTCAGGTTAAGTACGGCCCTCCAGAACAAATTAAGTACTTAACCCGAGGTACCACTGCATTGCATTTCTATCCCACTTTTCCTCCAAAGACATCAGGGTGATGCAAATGGTCTTTCTCCCCCACCTTATCTTCACAACAACCCTTTGAGGTAGTTCTCACAGTATTTTCTTTATGAAATTTTATATATTTATTCATGGAAAATACAGACATTGATTGATGTCTCCCGAATTTCCTTTTAAAGGTAAAGGTAAAGGACCCCTGACAGTTAAGTCCAGTCGCAGACGACTCTGGGGTTGCGGTGCTCATCTTGCTTTACAGGCCGAGGGAGCCGGTGTTTGTCCACAGACAGTTTTTCCGGGTCATGTGGCCAGCATGACTAAGCCACTTCTGGTGAACCAGAGCAGCACAAGGAAATGACGTTTACCTTTCTGCCGGAGCAGTATCTATTTATCTACTTGCACTTTTTTGGCTTGCTTTCGAACTGCTAGGTTGGCAGGAGCTGGGACCAAGAAACAGGAGCTCACTCCGTTGCAGGGATTTGAACCTCCGACCTTCTGATTGGCAAGCCCAAGAGGCTCAGTGGTTTAGACCACAGCGCCTCCCGCATCCCTTGAATTTCATTTTATGTATGCATATTTCCGGCAGTAGCCTGACCTTCTGTTATCCCTGGATCTGATCCCGTCTGACCAATTATTCTATCCTAGGCTGGCAGAACCCACCAAAACCTGTCATATTCTGTATATACTTGATCTCATGCAAATGTAAAACATATCGTGTCCTCCCTAAAAGAGGGCATGTGTTGTGGTGAGACCTGGAGACTGACCTCCTGTGTTGTAGGTGGGTTTGATTGGTATGCCACAACACCCTATTGGTAGGTCCCTCGATGTTGGGTTCAATCTGACCAATGGGGCACAGTTCAAACAGATCGAGGGACCTATTTATACTCATGCACATAACCCAGAGCTTCCTCTTTCGGCTCGTGCATTCAGAACACCCACCCACCTCTCCCTAATTTTAGGGCTTTGTGCAATTGACCTTGCTATGCCATCATGTGTTGTCTGTTGTTGGGACAGGGGCATGGTAGGAATTTCCCCACTTTGTTGATTGGCTGTTGCCATTTGGGTTTCGCCTGCTGTGTAGCAAATCACCACAACTTGTAAGGTTGCAGATAGGCACTGGTTCAGGTGATAGGGATGAGGGAGCGGTCTCGCCATCCCTATGTGAAGGGTATTCCATTAAAGGAGTCCAGGGACTCAACTGGTTTGGTCAAGCCCTGAGAGGGGGTTGTGCCTGTGCCTGAGTCCAGAGAGGCATCTGGGTGGTGAACAGAGTCTGTACCCAGCTTTTCACCTTCCCAGGTGTTCACTCTTGGCTGACCTATGCTGGTGCCCTGGGTCAGCGCTGCCTGAAAGAGTGTGGGGAGCTAGTCGAACCAGAGCCTATGCAACCACTCACCTTCTGCAATCAATAAAGTTGTGGCCTAAATTCTGCCAAAAACCAAAACTAAAATTTGAGTCATGTGTGAATTTATTTGGGGGGAGGTCTCTGGGTCTGAACATGCAACTGCTGCTCAGGTTCTAGGTAGAACAAGGCCCTCACAGCATGGCGGGTAAAAATGTTCAAAATACATTATGAAGCATCTAATTAAAGTCAGTTTGGTGAGACACTTTGGGACAGTGGTATTTTTGCACATATTTTGGCATGACTTGCCTGCCAGACACCTAAAGAAATGACATGAACTCTCTGGATTTTGACCAGCATGTTGGGCGATAAGCCATTTCTGCAAAGGAAGTGACACACCAAGAGATTAAACGAGAGAGGAATCAATCAATTGGCATAGCACTTACGACTTCAGAATAGATTTAACCCTCCTGGATTTATAACTGCAAAGAAGCTTTTGAATTACAGAAAAAGCCATTAAATATGCAGCTGGCACTCACAGCTCAAACGATCTCAGTCTCTAACTTTTACATATTAATTTTTAAGGCAGCGCTGGACAGCTTTGGCTGATATCTTAGGGCATAATTCAAGCCATAGAGAAAGGGGTGCAGACTGAGTAGGAAGTTGATTGTGACAGTGCACACTGTTGGTTTAACTACTTATTTATTTTCTTGTATGACTCCTAATGTTCTTTTGTATTCCAAAGGTCTTTATCAAGGGCCCATGGAGGGGCTCACAGCAAAGGTAAATAACATCTCAAACATCAAACTGCAGTACATAAATGAGGATTTCGCTTAAAGGATATAATTTACGTAAGTGCTGTAAAAATAATAAAACAGAGCACCATCCTCCCAATGCCCTGTCTTTCAGGCTGTGTCACCACAAAACCTCTCCTTGAAGCTTGATATTTCTGCTGGCTGGAGGGGATATAGCCTATTTTTATTCACCTCAGCTCCACAGCAGTCCTCTCAAAAGGGTTGACACTCAGGGCCTGAAACTTACAGCTCTGTTCATAAGAGTTTAGGGCCTTACAGAAAGGGAACAACAGGCACCATCTCAACTATCCTGAGGTAATGAGCTAGCTGCCCATAATGGTGGCTGCTCCCTGCCACAATTCTCCCACTGAGCACATGAAACCTTGTTAATGTGCTACACAATAATGGGTTCCACGAAGGTCATATGGCAAGCATGAGATTTAGGACTCAGAAGATGGTGTCCCAGATTTGGGCCACATCATATTGGAATAATAATAAAAAAAATTCCTTCCAGTAGCACCTTAGAGGCCAACTAAATTTGTTATTGGTATGAGCTTTCATGTGCATGCACACTTCTTCAGAGGATACACACGAAAGCTCATACCAATAGCAAACTTAGTTGGTCTCTAAGGTGCTACTGGAAGGATTTTTTTCATTTTGTTTCGACTACGGCAGACCAACACGGCTACCTACCTGTAACTAGAATCATACTGGAATGTATGCATAAGCTAGTGAATTTGTCCCATCCTCTTTTAAAACCACCCAAGTAAACCCACCCTTTAATTGTTTTTAGATGTTCCCTCTTGCTTTGAATACTTTTTAATTCTATTTTTATTTGTTTTGTTTTCTCAGATAAGTGTTTGATATCCTGGGCATCTTTGAAATGAATGGTGGAATATAATTTCTTCTCCCCACGTTTAATTTGTGGAATTTATTGCCAACGGATATGATAATTTCCACTAACTTAGATGGCTTTGAAAGGTGGATTAGACAAATCCACGGAGGATAAGGCTATCAGCAGTTATTAGCCATGATGGCTTTGCACTGTCTCCAGGATCAGAGGTAGCAGGCCGCTGAATATCAGCTGCTGGGGTACAATATCAGAAGAGAGCTATTGCCCTCCTGTTTCCATTGTGGGCTTCCCAGAGGCATCCAGCTGGCTGTTGTGGAAAACAGGATGCTAGACTAGATGAGGCCTTTGGTCTCATCCAGCAGAGCTCTTCTTTCTTAGGTATACTAACTAAAGAGCCAGGATTTTGCTGCTGCTTCCATTCAGGTATGCATTCATTGCTGCCACATGTTGTGTAGACGGACCCTAAAATAGTGTTACCAGTTCATGAATCTGTATAAGTCATAAGGCTTTATGACATAAAAGTCAGTGCCACTTGGCACAGAAGTAAATACACTTCTGCCAGGCACAGAAGCCTTAAACATCTCAGGACTGCCTCTTCCCATATCAGCCGTTTCAGACTGCATTCACCATCTGAGGCCCTTCTTCATGTTCCCCCTCCGGTGGGTGGCAACACAAGAATGAGCCTTCTCTGTAGTGGCATGCTTTGTTCGTGGCATGCTCTCCCCAGGGAGGTTCTCCTGGCACCTTCATTATATATATTTTAGGTGCCAGGTGAACACCTTCCTCTTCAACCACACCATGGGCTGATTAATATTCTCCAGCCTTTTAAATGTGTCTCTGGGTAGGAGGGGTTTTTTGTTTTGCTGTTTTGTTTTCATTGTTTTCATCTTGTATCTTGTATTTTATTCTGTGCCCTGAGATCTTATGAAGAAGGGCAGTATATGAATTTAATCAACAACAACAACAACTCCCTGAGAAATGTGCCTAGCCTTATTGAAACACTCTGTATTTCCCTTGAGATTTTTCTGATCTGCCATGGTAGCAGGTGGGGATTTAATCCTCCTCAAATGGGCACCCCATCAATACAGATTTCCATTTCATTTTGAATGTAGGTGTCACAGCTCACCTGTTCAGTAAATCAACTTGGCACTCACCTATGCTAAATGAGCCATGTAGACCCATCCACAATCTTTGATCTAGCAACTAGATTTATCAGTAGCAGTGCAGATGTGTACTCAAGCAAAGGCCCATGATAGAGGCCTCTGTCAGTGAGGCATGCTCCTGCATCTGACATTCAAGAAAAGGGAAGGACAGTTGTCAAAGCCACTAGAGAAATGAAAAGGCTTGTGGATTAAAAATGCACTAGCTGATTTCTGTCACTATCCATGACGCTCCTCAGTATCCTGTTTGTCTCCCCTGTGATGGATTGGATAACCGAATATAGTGGAAGATCAGAAGGCCGGTTAGTGACAATGAAAGATTCAGAGGATGAAAGGTAAAGAGATTAATAAGCAGAGCAATTTCAGGAAGTCACAAGGTCAGCAGCAAGATTTGATTCATACAATAATTAGAAGGTGGAAGCAAATTATGTAAGGCAAATTCTTGTCCAAGCCATCTCACTGTTTCTGTTTCTCTTTCTATTGCTGGTGCCATTTGTTCTAGTGCACTATACAGACATCTTCTGGGGAGGGAAATGTATGGAACATGGGTTTGATGGTCCAATGTGCAACTGAAATGACAATGGAATACAGCAATATTTCCACGCCTTTCATATCAGAGCTCCTGGCACATGGATGGATCCTTGGACAATGCTCCTGTATTTTCAACTATTTTCTGGACCCTGCCACAGCACAAGCAGCTGCAGTCACTTAGTCCCTCTTTAATAGCGAAACTATTGGCTCTGTAACATTAGAATCCCATCTCCGTGTGAGTTGAGCAACGGATCAAAGACCTCTCTGGGATATAGCAATGAAAGAGAAAGAAAACATTTAGCAGATTAGATGACTAGGAAATGTTTGGTTTTGTGTGATTCCATTTCCTGGAATGGGATGAAAACTAGCTGATTACTGGCTGTGGCAGCCAAGCTCCCTCCCCCTTCTGTCCTTTCCAATTTCACTAGTGGGTGGATAATGGCCATGGGTTTCATTAATAATTGGAAACAAGATGAAAAAGGTTCGATATACGTTAAATGTTGAATGTAATGTTTATCATCATGAGGATACAAGCCATCAACCACATAATGAAGGAGTCCTTCCACAAAATGTATTTAACCTTCTATAAAGAAAATATATGCAAGATCACACCATCATACTCCTTGTTAATTAGTCTGAAATACCTGCCACGCTATAGTTTTATCCAGAAATCATGGAGGTATCATCACATAGTCAGAATAAGCATGTGGTACAGCCCAAACAGGACTGTACCATCTTGGCATACTGAGAATGCACGTTTTATGCTCAAAACAAACTCTCCCCATATGCAAAAATCTAATATGTCAGGAAAGCTAACCTAGAACTTGATTAGAACCTGTCTTCATAATGACCAGCTTTTCTAGCACTCTCTTCCACGAGGAAAGCATTCTGTTATATAACTCTCTTCTAACTAGTGGCTTGATCCCAGGAGAGTTGGACCATATGTTTATTTGTTGTTGTTGTTGTTTTAAGATTAGAAAGGGTACTAAAGCAATGCATTCTTTCATCTCTCTTAAAAGTCACCTTCATTGTGGGCATAGCAAGGTCATGAAGTGGGTTAAGTATATGTTCTCAATGGTCTTGGGCAAAGATGAAGAAGGCCACAGCAGCAATGCTGAGCTCAGTGAAGTCTGGGCTGGGACTGGATTATGTGTGAGGTAAGGAGGATGGAAAGGGGAATGGCAAGACATGGAAATGCATGTTGGGGGCCAATGTATAGGGGTGGAGCTCGGCACTGTATAAAAGCCATGTCCACCTCTCATCTACAAAGCCTTTTCAGTTTGTAGGCTGCTGTCACAACTGTGTGAATAATAGCAGAGTTCCTTAAGCTGTGTCAACAAGGGGCTTGCAAAGCATGGAGCCCATGTGTTCATTCAATATTTAATGCATCTTAAAATTAAATACATTACTTTTTCATTTAAAGTTCTCTGTTGGGGGCAACATTCCTGGTTGAAGGGGAACAAGAAGCTCCCAGCCCCTTCATGTTTTCTTTGCCCAACTGTCAAGCACAACAGCAGAGAACAATTCTGGTTTTCTTGTCAAGGGTGTCTTTTCAAAATGACCTTTCTTAACGTTTAAAATTAGGAAACAGCACGTTTTATGTACTGGGAATTAAAGACCACAAAATGGATAGGATTTATGGACTAACCCCGCCCCGTACCTCGAATTGGTTCAGCTGTAATTGTAGACAAACTGTACTGACTCTGACAAACTGAAATACCTCTAGGGTGTTCAACTGTCAAGCAAGTTCATTCACATCTCATCTCCTTTCTGAATGAGATATGAAAATGAGTCTGCTGCATTACATCTGCTGTCAAAGCAGAGGATGGATGCAGCTCCCTCTAAAGTGACAAGAGGAATTTTGCATTCTCCCATTCTGTCTGCGGAAGGAGCACACACAAGGTCTGACTCTGTCCACAGGGGATTCAGCACGTCCCTGTTGCAGAGAACATGGAAGGAAGTTAAAAGTGGACTTGGAGAAACTTGTCCTTTGGGCTTGCAGCAAAAAGTAAACAAGAAAAAGAAAAAAAAGAAGCCTCTTGAACAAGCACAGAGATTTGTTTCCTGTTCCCTTCCTCTCCCCACAACCCCTTCCAAGACTTGTCAGTGGCTGAATTGGACAGGAAGAGGCAGATATGTTGTTAGTTCATACATTCCTAAAGGTTTAAATGATCAAGCATTATATTATTATACTATATTATATTATATTATATTATATTACATTACGTGACCAGGTGGCGACAGCCCCAGCCCCCAGGATCATAAGGAAGGAATAAAGACTCTGCCAGCGTTATATGGAATTAAAATTAAGCCACAACTTTATTAACCCTGGGCTTAGGCCTTGGGTGGGCGTGTATCCCTCCCAGCCCCCCAGCCGAGGGAACTGGGGCACATCAGGGTAAATAGGATATGGGGGTGCTCTGCGAGACGCAAGTGTACGCAGGCAGCCCAGCCCATATCCCCGCATGCAGGGTAGTTCACAACCTTTTGGTGTATGGCCAGTGACACCCATTATATATAGCCCCTTTAAGAGGGGACCCTGGAATCACCGCCACAGGGGGGTGAGTCATCACTTCACCACCACCACCACCCCCATTATAGTGAAGTGAAGACTAAAGGATTCCACCCAAGGCCATAACTGCCAACGTTGTGATGAATTGCTATGGGGAAGACAATACCTGCCAATGGAGGAAAATTTCTTCCTGGTCCTTCAACAGCAACCAGTCAAAGACCGTAGCAGTGCCCGCTAAACAGGAAGAAAAAGTTAACCTGCAAACAAGAAACATTAAACCAAGGGAGGGTAGGGAGGGTGAATCTCCAGAGCCGACTTCTTGGCTATTGTCAGCTCTACCCCCTATTTATAAATGGGGCTAGCCCCACCTCCCAGCAAGAAACTTGACTACTGGGGCTGGGCGTGAACCTCCCAAAATTAAGACTGAGAGGCAAGCCAGCCCCTGTTTGCCAGTAAGCTCCCTGGGAACTGTAGCAACACGCACAATCCCGCAAAAGGCACCCACAATGTAAAGTGTGAGTGCTCATTATATTATAATCAGTGCTTTTTTCAAAAAAAATGTTTAGGGGGTACTCTCATTATATTATAATTTCCTAGTTGCTTTTCTTACAGAGTCACCCCAAACAACTGACATTAAAAACCAATTACGAAGAATAAAAAATCCTAAAACCATGGTCAAATCAATGATAGGTAGAAATGCCCCTAAAAGAGGCAACAATATCACTCTTCAAATTACAGACCAAAAGCCCCACCAAAAGATAAATCTCTTTGCTAAAATTGGACAAAGATGGTGCCAGGCATGCCTCCTTAGGGAGAGCATTGCACAAGTGGAGGGCCACCACTGAAAAGGCCCCTTCTTCAGTTGTTAAATGTATTTTAATTGATTGTCTGATTTTATGTTAATGTGTTATACATTTGATGTTAGCCGCTCTGAGCCCGGCTTCGGCTGGGGAGGGCGGGATATAAATAAAATTTATTATTATTATTATTATTATTATTATTATTATTATTATTATTATAAATTCAAATATTCTATCAAAGGAATGGGAGAGAAACCTGATTCAGTCCACATTCGAAGTCAACTTTATCAAATTCGCACATTGTGAAAGAATATGAGAAGTGAAACACTAAAGTACATAAGGTCGAGGAAAGTGTGCATAAAAATGAAAATATTAGTTGGAAATACCATGCAAAAATGGATGATATTAGGAGAAATTGCCTGTCAAAATGTGCACGAATCGAAACTGCATGCAAAAATGTGTTTATTAGGAGAAATCAGAGGGTTAATGGATGGCTGCCAGACTCAAGTATAAGGACAGCATAGCATAAAAAGCAAGGCTTCTTTGCATGGCTGCAACAGTGCTTGGCATGGAATTTGTTGTTGTTTAGTCATTTAGTTGTGTCTGACTCTTCGTGACCCCATGGACCAGAGCACGCCAGGCACTCCTGTCTTCCACTGCCTCCCACAGTTTGGTCAGGCTCATGTTAGTAGCTTCGAGAACACTATCCAGCAATCTTGTCCTCTGTCGTCCCCTTCTCCTTCTGCACTCAATCTTTCCCGACATCAGGGTCTTTTCCAGGGAGTCTTCTCTTCTCATGAGCTGGCCAAAGTATTGGAGCCTCAGCTTCAGGATCTGTCCATAGCTGTCAACTTTTCCCATTTCTTGTGAGGAATCCTATTCAGAATAAGGGAATTTCCCTTTTAAAAAAGGGAAACGTTGACAGCTATGGATCTGTCCTTCCAGTGAGCACTCATTGGCATGGAATAGTTTGTGCAAATAAACCAGTGGGTCTCTAAAACTATGCATGCCCAATTATACCAGCCTTTGACCATGATCCCACATACCTTTTCAAATGAATAATGGAATATACAGAGGCATAGCTGTCAACTTTTCCCTTTTCTTGCGAGGAATCTTATTCGGAATAAGGGAATTTCCCTTTAAAAAAGGGAAACGTTGACAGCTATGTACAGAGGCAATTGCTTGGGGAGCCCGTTGGTCTAGCTCTTCCCCATATATCTATATAGCTTAGTTTTAACTTTAGAAACTCACTCCTGTTTTCCTTGTGCCTTTTGCCAAAAGCTGGATGCTCTGTCGGTTTGCAAAATGTGAGAGAGAAGGTTTGCAGCATCTGTGATCAACGTTTTTATTGCACTAAGTATGTTATAAATCCTGCAGTCTGTGATAGGTCGAGGTTCAGAACAGATGCCTTTAAACTCTGTCAGCATGAGCCATGTACTCTTCAAAGCAGAGAAAGCAATATGACTTATTGCCCTTGAAAAAGTATGGTTCATCTGTAATGCTGACGAATTGATCCTAAACCGAACCATTCCCGCAGCAGTGAAGTCATAATGCCAACTTGGAAACATGAGAATTAATTCCATAGCTATACACAATTTTGGAACCATGATGAAATTATTGATACCCCGTGGGTGCAAACATCTACACAAGCACAACCCTCATCCTCTGTGCTGAACCTGAATCTATTCAGTTCATATTTTTGTTCAAAAGGAACATAAAAATTGATGGTGGGGGAAGTGTGGGGGTGCAACATTTTTTTCTGGGGGAGTCTCTTCAAGATGCTAGATTTTCCAGATCCTATGTATTTAAGTGGGGGTGAACAGAAATTACATTTTACTGAAATGTCTTGAAGACATCTCACATGGTGCTGGTTCAAACCATCAGACCAGGGCTGGATTTAGGTTTGATGAGGCCCTAAGCTACTGAAGGTAATGGGGCCCTTTATATGTGCAGCTGTCCTTTGTCAACAACAAACTGCCGCTGTTTTTTGTGTTGAATATATATGCTATATGATAATTAATGGACCTAATAGGTATCTAAAGCCATTTGCACATAACAAAATATGTATGTTATCAAAGTAATTGTTGAATTGAAATACAATTAAGAAGAAGTATATTAAAAATGAGCAAACCAGTGATATTTTAAGGAGCAGGCTAGCAGGCGGGACCTATTACTTACATCATAGGAGCCTACACAACACAAAACACTGTATGTAGGTTTAATTTTGTTTATCTTATAGTTTGGAAATGTACATCCAGTTTTTTGTCTTTAAATTTTGGGGGGCCTCCAAGAGAGTGGGGCCTAAGCTATAGCTTGTTTAGCTTATACATAAATCCGGCACTGCATCTGACAGTGGAGAACACCTGGAACAAGGGATGCTGCCAGGAATGCATTCATCATGCCAACAAGTGAGGGATGAAGACACACTCACTCAGATTACATTCTAAAGCGGGAGAGGCACAGGCTAGTTTAGCACTATGCTGCAACCTTATTATCCAATGATGGGATGTTGCCAAACTGCAGCTCCCATCATCCCTGACAATCGACCATGCTGGCTGGGACTGATGCACGTTGGAGCCTAAAAACATCTGAAGGGCCACCTGTTAGCTTATGTAAAGAGGGGACCTTGCCTTTGTTAGCATTCAACTCTGGGTGTTTCTGATGGTATCCCAAGCTCTGAATCATATGAATGGTGGCAGTTCACATGATCAGATTGCCAAAAGCTGGGAATCAATTCAGACAGAATTTTACTATCATTCCCATGTGCCTAGCAGCTAGACATGTGAATAAGACCTTATTTCTGTTTGGAAACTGCCCAGAAACTACAAACATCTTTGTACATATTTTAGAAGGAGTCTCAAGTCACACAGTTCTTTCTTGTGCATCACATTCCATCAACATTTCCTGCTGATGTTCAGTAAGTATACCAAGAGAGAGACTCAACTTTGACCAACTCATTAATGATGAATGAAGAAAACTCTTATATTACTGCAGGATGCAAACAATTCCAGACATGTTTCCAGAGCCCTAAGGCTCTTGAACATTTTTTAAAAAATGATTCTTCCTTGAAATGCACACTTACCTGGGAGTAAGCACCATTGAATTCAGTGGGGCATACTACTGAGTAGACATGCATAGGTTTGCATTGTTGGGTATGTTTATTGCTTCGTTTTCCTCCTTTAGTCTCTTTTTCTACCACTGTTGATCACATCGAGCATATGTTACATTATGAAATAATTTGCAATGCTTTGCCATAGGGTAAGCATAATTTCCTTTACAAATTGCACCCATGTATCTCTACACCACCTTAATTATTCAAATGTACTTTTTAAATTTTGCCTACATATCTTGATACACATTTTAAGAAAAGATAAGCCATTTTGTAGTTTTTACAGTTAATAAATCCCTCCTGTTTGAAATGTGTACAGTAAATGAAAATTATGTTCAGCCAATATCTATGACTTAAAGCAATAATGATGATTTCCCTTCAGGGATATGCATACCTATTAAGTAGAAACGCATTAACAATTATAATGATGAATTTTACAATCCTCAACCAGAGGGTTGATTGAAGACTCCATCCCTTTGCTGGAGAAAGAGCACATAAAAACCCAGCTGTTTTGCTCCACAGTGGAAGCCAAGGAAGTCTGTGAAGCAGGAATTCAGGATTTACGTTAGTCATGGACAAGGCAGGTGGCATTCTTACTGAAGACTTTCTCTATCTCTAATATGGTCCTGTGGAACTGCAACAGAGTCAGTTAGGTTGTATGTCACTCCTTTTCTTCTCCCAAGTATGCATTTCCTGCTAAGGGATCTGGGTAGTCCCCTTCTGAACATAGTAGCCATGGGACCCTTTCCTGCAATTAACCAGAAGTGTGAAGAGATACCTGTGCATGGAAGCAACAGAAAGAGCTAAGGCTCTATACAAGGACATTCAAGTTGACTGCAGTGCCCGAAGGTGCTGGGAACAATGAAGACTTCATCCCTGGGCACTGCTACATACATATGACACATTTTCCATTGTTGGAGGTGTGGCAGTGTCCTGGGCCTCAGTGCTTGTCAATCTGATCCAGAAAGCAATGAATCCCTAGGTGCTATTTCCACCTGGTTCTAACAAGAAGGTCCTGAAGTATGCAGGGATGCTGTTCACGGGTTAGACATCCACAAGTCTTGTATGTCAAGGCCCCGAGCCCTCCCCCATTTGTTGACTAATAAAACACATGAACACCAGTATTTTAGGTTAATGGGATAATTAAGGCCACAATTTTATTGGTTACAGAATGTGAGTGGTATTGGCTTAGGCATTGGAATTGATCCAACTATATCTGACTCCTGCCCACCATGCAGGTAGTCTGGTAAGGGTCAACCACCAGTAGGGGGAGCCCTGTTGATGTAAATCAATTGAGAACTCCTCCAGGGTCCCCAATGGGGTTGTGGCATGGCCTTAGCCTTTACCCAGGCTTCAGACGAGATCCATACCCCTGGATCCCTTTAACGGAATACCCTTAAAGAGGATGGGCAGGTAAAGGCCACAACCTCCCCTCTCATAAACCAGGTTTTACCAATGCCTAACCACCAAACCTTACAAAGTTGTGACGATTGCTATGAGGTAGGCAAAAACCACATGGCTGGTGCCAATTTGCCGAGTGGGAAAATTCCTACTAGGCCCCTTCAACGGGTGACCAACTGTGGTCCATAGCAAGGCCAAGATGGTGAACACATGAAAACAGGGAGGGAGGGAGATTCGATGAAGGAGGAGGAGAAGGGTGCTTAAATAATTCAAGCCACCCCCACCACCCCCCGTCAACTTGATTGGTCAGCCAGGGGGTGTGACGCGGCCGGGACTCCCTCTGACATGGACAGTATTGTCACACACACCCCAAGCACAAGGGGAGAACGGGTAGCCTGCCTGCAACTCTGCCCCTCCCCCCCGAGGGAGAGCAGCTTTCTCAGCACAGAAACAGAAAAGCCTAGTGCTGATGCAGCATAAGGTGTCCCTAGGGAATCACTTATCTTTCCGAGGTGCACTAGCACAATCTGAAGCACAAAGTGTCACAAAAGCCAGGCCCTTCAAAATTTCCCAGCCTCCTCCCCCAAGTACCCATTTAAAAAGTATATCCAAATCTTAACATATAGGAGAAGAGAAGAAGAAGAACATACGTTTAGAGAAGATTGGAAAACGTTTATTGAATATATGAGGGGGAAACTGTGCACATCTGAAAACTTTGGCAGCATTAAGATAAATTCAACAGCGTAAATAAGTTTTGATGGATGCAATAATGGAATACTGAATGGTTTAGTTTTTGTGAAATATGCAGGGATTTATGATATGCAAAATGAACCAGGGAAAGAGAAGAAGGGAAGTCATTCGTATTTTAAGGATCTTTAAATGAGTATTTTAAATTGTAAAACAGGAAGAAGAAGAAAAGTGACACACACACACACACATGTGTATGTATGTATATCCAAATAGTTGTTACTATTTGTACTTTGCAGATGTGTAAGGCTTAAGAACATAAGAAAATAAGAAGAGGCTGGCTGGGTCAGACCAAGCACCACCTAGTACCCATCCTGTTCTTCTATAAGCCAAACAGATGCCTATGGGAAGCCCATAAGCAGGATTTGACCTGAGTGCAACATCACTCTCTCCATTGGTATTCAGAGTCATACGGCCTCCAAAACTGGAGATACAACATAGTCATAATGACTAGTAGCTGTTGATAGTCTTATCTTCCACAAATTTGTCTAATTCCCCTTTAAAGCCATCCAAGTTGGTGGTCATTACTACATCTTGTGGGAGCAAATTCTGTTGTTTAGCTATGTGCTGTCCAAAGAAGTACTTTCATTTGCCTGTCCTGAACCTTGAATAAATGGAAGACAAGCAATAGATTTGAGAGTTACTGTTACGCACCCTGCTTCAATAATAGTGACATCATCCACTGCTAAATGTTTAGGACAGCCTTCTCCGATCTAATGCCCTCCAGGTGTTTTGCATGACACACCCCTGACCATTGGCTAGGACTGATGAAAGAAGAAGTCCAACAGCATCTCATTGAAGAAGGCTGATAAAGAATCTGTACTGTCTGCCACCACCCACGGGGAAACCTCACCCCATTGGAAGTGTAGCACCTTTTAGTATGTGTTTTAATTGTTGTATGCTGCTTTGAGGAACATGAGAATGCATTGGAAGGGCAGAATATAAATCTTTCAAATCTATGAATAAGTTGCACAAAATACAGAGATGGCAAGAAGGGATCCATATTAACCTCAAATGCATTTCCACGGATCTCTGGGGCCAAGCACATGGCGATGGTGTTGTGTACCGAGGCCCAAACTTCATACTCCATCTGGAGCTTGGATGAATGCTGTGGATCCACCATGAGATGTGGGGAAAGAAGTGAGAATGAAGGGCAAGCCAACACTGTGCCTGCTGCCTGGAAGCTGCGTGGAAGTTGCAAGCCAAGTCTTGGGTTCATTTGCTTTATAATAAAGGCTTTAAGTGTTGACTTGCTCCCAGCTGACAGACACTGCACTGTACAAACACAGCAAAATAGTGTCCTAATGTAACAATTTGTCACAGCAGGCAAGCCTAAATTATATGGAACTAATGAACTGCAAAGCCTCCCTATTCAGTTCAGAACTAAAGCTGTTTGTTGATTGTTAACATTTTAAAACCATGTGTAATGAGCCAATGCAATATTTGTTTTCTTTCTCCCCTGCCCCCTCCTTCTCATCTGAGGCACTGATACTGACTTAGTTTCCAGGTTTTATCAGAAACAATGTACTCTCATTTCATGGAAGGTATGCCAGAATGGTTTCAGATATTAGCAGTAACTCTGCCCTGCTTTCCTTTGTGTACTTAAAATCTACAGTGAATGCAGTGGACTGGGGGTTAAGACTAATAGTACTGCACACCGTTTTGAGCTTGTAATGTCTGCTAAACACTTTCTCCAGTCTGAAATATTGATAGAATGGAACAGAATAAAGCTAAATGGATTATGGTTCTACAAGCCTTTTTCAATAGGTTATTTGATTTTGATTTCTCAGGATGATATCCACTACAGTGGTACCTCGGGTTACATACGCTTCAGGTTACATATGCTTCAGGTTACAGACTCCGCTAACCCAGAAATATTACCTTGGGTTAAGAACTTTGCTTCAGGATGAGAACAGAAATTGTGCTCCGGCGGCGCAGCAGCAGCAGGAGGCCCCATTAGCTAAAGTGGTGCTTCAGGTTAAGTACAGTTTCAGGTTAAGAACGGACCTCCTGAACAAATTAAGTACTTAACCCGAGGTCCCACTATAATCCAACTCAATCAGACTCAGAGTAGACTCATAGAAATCAATGGCTATGCTCCGCCTCCATGGCGGAGGAAGTAATGCTTCTAAAAACTAATTGTGGGAAACCACAGGAGGTGAGAGTGTTTGTGTGATCAGGTTCTGCTTGTGGGTTTCCCACAGACACCTGGTTGGCCACTGTGAAAAAAGAATGCTGGACTAAATGGGCCATTGGCCTGATCCAGGAAGCTCTGATTATGTTTCAATGGATGTATGTTTCTTATCAGTATAGCTTGCAATAGGTCCACTCTGAGTTTGACTAATATAGGTTTTCACCCACATACGCAGCATTGGGACTGTCTTTTATGGGTGGGCAGAATTGACAAGTCTCCATGCATGTGTAGGAAGGCCTAGGGCAGTGTGGGAGCTGTCCAGAATGACCTGGAGACCAACTCACCTTGTAATTCTTCCAATCTGACAGTGGTTTTGATAGGTGGTAAAAATGGGCATCATCTTTACCATGAGGATATAGTTGAATAAGGATTGCTTCATTATTATTGTTTTAAGTTTTTATTTATACTTTTCAAGTTTATACATTTCATTAGTTTTACAATGAATTTAACATTTCAAAGTTCAACTTCCTTCCCCCTCTTTCTGTGGTTCCTTAAACTGTTTTTTTAATATCTTCTGCATATCCAAATTCATTTAATTTGCTCATTTAATTATCTACTTTAAATATATACTCTTATGAAATTGCAGGTTATTACAATAATGATGCTAATGTTTTTATCTGCAATTTATCTGTAAATATTCAATGAACAATTTCCATTCTTTTATAAAAAGTTTGTTATCTTGATTTCTTATTCTTCCTGTAAGTTTCACCATTGCTACATATTCCATAAGTTTTTGTATCTATTCTTCCTTTGCTGGGACCTCTGCTTCTTTCCGCTTTTGGGCAAGTAGCATTCTTGCTGCTCTAGTAGCATACATAAATAAATTTCTATACAATTTAGGTAGTTCTGTCCCTATAATTCCCCAAAGAAAAGCTTCTGTGTTTTGTTTTTTTACAAAAGTTATTTTGAACATCCTTTTCAATTCATTGTATATCATTTCCCAGTAAGCTTTAACCTTACTACAAGACCACCGAAAAAGGATTGCTTCAGGGTGAAGGTGCTAATTATTTTTGCTCACAGGCATATACTTTCTTCAAAGCCAAGAACTCTGATAGGTCATTAGTAGGTGGCCACTTGCTTATTGCCAAAAAAGAAGAAAGCATTGCCAGAAAAAAGAGGGTTAAAGAAGTGGAAAGGCCATAGCTGAGTCGTAGAGCCCCTGCATTGCATCCAGAATGTCCCAGTTTCTGTCTCCAGTGTTTCCAAGTAGAATCATAGAATCATAGAGTTGGAAAAGACCACAAGGGCCATCGAGTCCAACCCCCTGCCAAGCAGGAAACACCATCAGAGCACTCCTGACATATGGTTGTCAAGCCTCTGCTCAAAGACCTCCAAAGAAGGAGACTCCGCCACACTCCTTGGCAGCAAATTCCACTGTCGAACAGCTCTTACTGTCAGGAAGTTCTTCCTAATGTTTAGGTGGAATCTTCTTTCTTGTAGTTTGGATCCATTGCTCCGTGTCCGCTTCTCTGGAGCAGCAGAAAACAACCTTTCTCCCTCCTCTATGTGACATCCTTTTATATATTTGAACATGGCTATCATATCACCCCTTAACCTCCTCTTCTCCAGGCTAAACATGCCCAGCTCCCTTAGCCGTTCCTCATAAGGCATCGTTTCCAGGCCTTTGACCATTTTGGTTGCCCTCCTCTGGACACGTTCCAGTTTGTCAGTGTCCTTCTTGAACTGTGGTGCCCAGAACTGGACACAGTACTCCAGGTGAGGTCTGACCAGAGCAGAATACAGTGGCACTATTACTTCCCTTGATCTAGATGCTATACTCCTATTGATGCAGCCCAGAATTGCATTGGCTTTTTTAGCTGCCGCGTCACACTGTTGCTCATGTCAAGTTTGTGGTCAACCAAGACTCCTAGATCCTTTTCACATGTACTGCTCTCAAGCCAGGTGTCACCCATCTTGTATTTGTGCCTCTCATTTTTTTTGCCCAAGTGCAATACTTTACATTTCTCCCTGTTAAAATTCATCTTGTTTGTTTTGGCCCAGTTCTCTAATCTGTCAAGGTCGTTTTGAAGTGTGATCCTGTCCTCTGGGGTGTTAGCCACCCCTCCCAGTTTGGTGTCATCTGCAAATTTGATCAGGATGCCCTTGAGTCCATCATCCAAGTCGTTGATAAAGATGTTGAATAAGACCGGGCCCAAGACAGAACCCTGTGGCACCCCACTAGTCACTCTTCTCCAGGATGAAGAGGAACCATTGATGAGCACCCTTTGGGTTCGGTCAGTCAGCCAGTTACAAATCCACTGAGTGGTAGCATAGTCAAGTAGGGCTGGGAGAAATCCCTTCCTGAAACTTTGGAGAGCTGTTGCCAGTCTTTATAAATCTTACTGAGCTAGATGGACCAATGGTCTTATTCAGTATAAGGAAGCTTCCTATCCTCCTATGTTGACATAGATCTGCATTGCCCTCAGACCACCCAATGGAATTTGCCAAGAATGCAGATTCTGGAGTGGGCTACATTCTGATCTACACATTATTTCAGAAGCTGCGTATCATGTGAATTTGTTCTGGGATGCAGCACTCCTAGAGTCTTTCAAGCATCACTACCAAATAGGTTTGTGCTGTGTTGGTGATAATTACCGTACTTGGTAGGAGATTTGTGAATATGAGGTCATGAGCAGTGAATAGATAGATAGATAGATGATAGATAGATAGATAGATAGATAGATAGATTAGATAGAGATAGATAGATAGATAGATACATAGATGATAGATAGATAGATGGTAAAGTTAGAGACCTGCTGATCTAGACAACCTTCTGATGTCCTTGCAGTACAAAAAAATCTATGCTGTACAAGAGCATCTATAAAAGTGATATTAAGAATATGGAAGGAAACGTGCTTGAAACAAAACAAAACAAAACAAAAGCTTAGGTGATGGGATTTTATATAGCAGTTTAAGTATATGTGCTAAACTCTCTCTTAATAAATGGAAATGAAGAAATAGTGCCCAGAGGCACAGAGAAAGCTGAACAGTTTCCTTTATTCCCCCCCCCCAAAATGAGTGTTATTGATAGTAGTTAAATGAGGTTATCATTTCTTTCTTTCTTTCTGGAGGTGACAGAAAAGGTGGCTTTGTGCAGTTCCAGTTTCCAATGGCAGAGAGAAGTTGAGGGATACAAGCAGTCACCAGGATTTCCTCAGCATCAGACTCAAAGCATCCAAGTGCTGGCAGCTGTTTTGTGAAAAGTCACACTGGATTTTGTAGACGGGAGTCTACCTGTGGCTCAAGGCGTACAAACATTTCTGAACCAGAAGAATCAACTAGCCCATAACTCCAGTTAAATTTGTCCACAGAAAACTCAGAACTCATTGTAGCAGACAGGTAGAGCTTTGCTCAGTTGATGCAGAGAAAGGACAGAAATGAGGCAGCAGCTTCAAAATATGTTTGTCTGCTAGCTGGCTGAATTGTTGAGGGAGAGATACTGCAGATACTTATTCTTTTGCAATTATTTCTTTTCTTGTCTTTCACGATGCAATTCTACAAAGGTAGCAAGCAATAAATGCTCCAGAATCTTCTGCAAGGCACACAGACAGTCGTGTGTGCAGGCATTTCAAAGCTAATGTTGATGTGGGCATGCTTTCTGTTTCCTGTACACTAGGGGATGGACTCCTCTCACAACACCGTGGAGAGATAATCAGAAAATGATTGGGGGGGAGGAACCAAGAAGATCAAAACTTCAACAAAGAATGGAAAAAAAATATTATTTATCTAGGAGACCACTGTAAGCAGATGAAGACACTAGTAGGATTCTAATAACTTGTAATGTAGTGAATACTATGGGGAAAATGGAAATATATAAAAGATAGATTATGAAATAATATGCAGTTCAGAGGGTGTACAATAGGACCCATGGAGAGGAAGGTGGGAAGTCCAGAGATTCGCAGAATTCTCTAAATATGGATGTGTAATTTGGACTGTTATATTTTTATATTTGTAAAATCAAATAAAAATTATTATAGAAAAAGAGAAAATGATGGGAGAATTGTATTTTCTGCATTCCTCTTTGGTTGGCAGAGGGACCAGGCTCTCACCCGCAGTTTGCCTGGTGGTCTGACACTCACTTCTCCATGGAATGCGAGGGCAGGCAAAGGCACTGGGTGCATGGAGCACTTTGGCTGCCGCACCCCCCCCCCATCCCGTTCCTGGAAGCACAGGTTATCCTGCTAATTGGGTTTTTTTTAAATTGGAGTAAGCTACAGGTATGTGCTAGGAATGATAAGATAAGAAACAACCAAGCTACAAGGATTTAAAAGGTTTGGCTTGAGAGGGGATTTCATTCAGTGAAAGTGATGGTGGTGGTGGGGAGCCCACAGTTTGTTTATATTAAAGTTTTTCTCTACATTTATGATACTGCAACCCTCCCTGGAATGCAAGATTTTTTTTTAAAAAAAAAGGTCTGTACAAGTGAGGATGGAAGAAATCGGAATATAAATATGGAATTTAATGGAAATTATTAAGATTTTGAAATGCAAAAAAAAAAAAAGAAAAGCAGAACAATGCCATCAAATCCAGCATGCGGGGAGGGCAGTTTGATTAAATTGTATAATTTGACATTTGAATAATTGGCATTAATAATTGTACTAATGGAATAATTTGGTATTGTTATATTGAGGCTGCTCTTGGAACGATATTGGAAAATCAATAAAAACATATTCAGAAAGTAATGTTGCTGTGGGCAGCATCTTTGAGTTCAGAGAGTCTGAAAACTACAGCTCTCCAAAGCTCATCTCAGATTCACCCAAAAATTAGCCAGTAACACCCCCCAAAAAACCAACAACCCAGAATTGCTTGGGCATTTCCCCCCACTCATCAAATGATGCTTGGAAAAAATTGCCTGCCATTTCTCTGCAGGGACTCTTTCTTTCGATAAAGCGTGTTCTCCTTCAGGGAGAGCACGTGTTGCGGTGGGGTCTACTGAGCCACTCCCTTTGTTGCTGGGTAAGTTCTCCAAGATGGCCAGGGGGCATTGATTGGATTGCCGAGTTGCTGGGGGAAAAGTTATGTTGCAATTTGGGTGGGAGGGGTAAAAGGTTTAAATACTCTGCACGCAGCCTTCTACTTTCTCTTTTGCTGCGTGCAACGGATCACCCGCCCACCCGCCCTAGAATAAGGGGTTGTTGCGTTGACCTTGCTATGCCTGTCATGGGGTCGTCTGCCTTTGAGCAGGGGCCTGGTAGGAATTTTTCCACCTGGCAAATTGGCTGGCTGGGTGGTTTTTGCCTACTGCGTAGCAAATCGTCACAACTTGTAAGGTTGTGGTTAGGCATTGGTTATAAATCTGGTGGAGGAGGGGTTAGGATAGGCTGGGCCTGCCCCTCCATGGTTGCTGCGGAAAGGGAATTCCGTTAAAGGAATCCTGGGGCTTGCCATCTTTTCGTCCAATCCCTGGAATGGGACTAGGGCCGGCAAGCCTTCGGGGAGCAGGCGGGTGAGAGTTGAGGGTCTGTGTCTCAGCTCCAATTCTTCCCCGACTTGCTTTCCCCCGCACTGTCTTTCGGTGGTGCCCGGAAGTCAGTTCTGTCCCCAGGCGGGGGGACAGATAGTCTTAACCAATGCCTAAACAACCACTCACAGTTTGTATTTTAATAAAGTTGTGGCCAAAATCATGCCAAAAATCTTAAACAAAAATTACGTCTCCGTTGTGAGTTATTTTGGGGGGTGGATTGGGGACCTCAACACGCAAAAGCTAAAGGAGTGGTGAGTGTGCAGTGCAGATTGGAGTTGAGGGAGAGACGCTGTGAAGGCCCTAATGTGAGACTGAAGGAGGGCCTCTTTCTCCATTGATCCTCAGGAGGGGATAGGACCCCACTCTGTATGCTCAGATTGAGCTCCTATAGTGCCCCGCTTTCCCTGTCTGTCAAGATGGAGAATCAGTGGCTTCAAACCTCATCAGCTCCAGTCATTGGTCAATGCTGATGGGAGATGCAGTCCAATAGGATATGGAGGGTCACAGGTTCCCATCCTTGCTCTAGATTATATTGTGTGTGTGTGTGGTTGGAAATACCTTTTCTCTTCAACTTCGCCACCTGCCCAGACTCAATGCCCCAGCAGGTGCCCAGACCACACTGTTCCCAAATGCCTATTTAATTCATTCCAGCAGTGTGGAGTATTAGAGTTGTAGAAGTCAGGTGGCCCATAACCTGTTAGACTTGGGTCTTCCATCTGTTGTTGACACTACACCACATTCAACAAGTTGCTATTTAATGTTTCGCAGTGCTCTCCATTTTTTTGATGCAAAATGCTTATTGTGCCTCTGTATCTGGATTCTGATTGGCAAGTTCTAACTCTAAATTCTAAATTAGTATTTCAGACCCTTGGACATTTTGATATGAGAATCTTTCTGTGTACGGTAAATATGAAAGAAATATTGTAATTTGCACAAAATCTTTCAATTATCTGTTTCCTATTATTGTTAGACCACAACAGATTAAGGTTTTGTTCTGTCCCCCCACTTAAAAAAACAAACAAACACATTTGGGCATCCTTATTGTGTTTTTCATCCAAAGCTGTACTTATTTCTGTACCGCATTCTCAGCCAAGAACAATCATTAAACCCTACATACATCAGTTTAATCTTATGAAACATGCATCGGTGACCAGTTTAAATGATGTGCATTTCTCCATGTAAATAGTAAGAATCGATTAATCCTCTTGGCAAAATAGTATTCCCCCCTCTCTTGTCTCTTGGGCAATTGATCTAAATATAATCAAAGGCTATAGTTCTCTTTTCTCATTTGCTCCAGAATAGGGGTGGCTTCCCCCCTTTTCCTCCCCTTCTGGGTCAATCAGATAAAATCAGTTAACCTTCTGTTCCTCAGACAGTCTCATAGGCAGACCACAGAATAATGAACCCAATCCCTTCCACATATTTGAGAACCACCATGTCTCTGCCACAGGCAGTGTGTTGTCCAGCCATCAGCATCTGAGATAGAAAAGATGCATTAAGATCACCTTAGCCAACTCGACCCTTGGCAAGAGTCGTTTGTCCACATGTCTAGAGCTGATCATTAATCACTGAGATGCAGAACGGTTGCTGGGGTTACCAGCCCTTTCTATCAGGAAAATATATATACAGTGATTCAGTTAAGTGCAAGTGCTTATTTAGGTCACTTCTGTTTATGGAAACAGATGTCTGTGTAGTTTTCCCTACAAGATGAAATGCAAATGTGCTGCTTGCTTTCAGGGCAACTTCAGTATGGCTTAAATAAGTCCCTGATGTCTAATTCAGGTAGTCTTCAACCTTTACAGACCTCCTGGGACACACTTTTCACCAAAACATGCATTAGGGGCCACATTTCTTCATTTTAGGGACACGGGTCTAAACCACTGAGCCTAGGGCTTGCTGATCGGAAGGTCGGCGGTTCGAATCCCTGTGACAGGGTAAGCTCCCGTTGCTTGGTCCCAGCTCCTGCTAACCTAGCAGTTTGAAAGCATGTCAAAGTGCAAGTAGATAAACAGGTACCGCTCTGGTGGGAAGGTAAACGGTGTTTCTGTGTGCTGCTCTGGTTCACCAGAAGCGGCTTAGTCATGCTGGCCACATGACCAGGAAAAACTGTCGGCAGACAAACGTCGGCTCCCTCAGCCTGTAAAGCAAGATGAGTGCTGCAACCCCAGAGTTGTTCGCGACTGGACTTAACTATCAGGGGTCCTTTACCTTTACCTTTTTCTTCATACATACATGTTTTTATATGCAATTTCCTCTAATAAACTCATTTTTGCACATGAATTTTCTCTGAATGTGATCCATTTTGCACACCATCTTCACAAATATATGCCTTTCTATGCGCACTTTCCAACTGTATACACATTTTGTACACATTCTTTGCCTGGAAAACAGCATTGCAAAATTTGGAATTTGGGAAAGTGCAAATTTCCTAGTTAATACAGCTTCCTTTAATGGCAAATGACATTTCTTCCTCATCCCTAATCCCTCTCATAAACAGAGTAGGTGATCTTAAGGAAGCCATTGGGCCACGGCAACATTTTAGTGCAATTCTTCTATTAAACACAATTTTATATGCACTTTTGACAAATGTACACATTTGTGAAAGTGGTTTCCCCTAATACAATACATTGTTGTATGTCGGTTTTACTGAATATCTTCGTTTTTATACACACTTTCCCCTAATATATGCATTTTTTGTAAGCTGAATTGCTTTGCGTAATTCAGATAAGTACAAATTTCAAAGGATATTGTTTTGGAAAATGGAAACCTGATAAATGGGCTTTAAATGCGTACTGAATCTCATTTCTCCCCCATTCCTCCTTTTGAGCTACTACTGCCTAGAGGCTCCAGATTCCATTTCTGTGACCCTACTGTATTTTTGCTCTCCTTAGCATTGGATCCCCCAGTTTATAGCCTGTGATCTTTCACTTTACCTTCTACCCGATTCTTTTAACCACAGCAGACGGATGCCAACAACAACAAAGGATGAAATCCGGAGCCTTCCGAAAGTAAAGCATGTGCTCTACCACTGGAGTGATGGCCTCTCTCCCTGTGCTCATTCTTGTCTGTATGACTGCTGACCTGGATTTGGGGGAAATACACAATCATGTTGAGAAGATGCCCCAAACACAACCAAAGCATAAATCTAGAAGTCTTTAAGACCATGGAAGGCCGACAGAAAGTGTGCAACCGTAATTAACACATGAAAAGCATTTGTTCAAAAATAACTAACTTCCTAGGTCAATTTTTCCTCTGGATGCTTCTTCACAAGTAAATCAATTCTACTTCTGATGAAAGGAGGAGAAAATGCCTCACATTGCTGATCTAGAAGCACCATTGCCTGCAGTGGAAACTGCAGGGCATTGAGGAGTGAACAGGTTAAAAAATAACACTTTCCAGTTCACCTATACTGTATAGCCAAGGCCAATTACTTTTCATGTCCTGTGTATTTATGTTTGAGGCACTCCCTTGAAATGCCTGGACTCTTGTAAATCTTGGTGAATGCCTTTGATTATGCCAGGCGATCGTGAGGATTTTTCACTGCATATCTAAATACCGATTGGCAGAAAGGAGTAGATAATGCCTCCCCAAACGCTGCTATGGTCAATTAGGCACATAATATGCATTTACCAAGCAAATTAGAAGTGCACATTATTCACCCAATAAAGCACAGAAGGAAATGCTTCTGTCAAGCAGGTAAACAGAAAGCCTTTGTAAATATTGCCCTGCCAGTCATATCAGGCTAGACTTGAGTGTGAGCGAAACTCCTCTCAGGCTTTGGGTTCTGCTCAAAGAGCCATTGACCCAAGATGGAGGACTGCAAAGGACAACTGACAACCTCTTATTTGACTCAAAAGAGTCAAGTGCAGAACGTGAGCTGCAATCGTTGGCCACAAATGCAGCCAGGATGCTCCGCAGGAAGAAGGAGGCGACATCTCCCAGTGATGACATATTTAATATTCAAAGACAAAGCCAGCTCATTAGGCTGCAGTTACGGAAGTCTCAATAGCAGCGCCATGTAGATAAGACAGCAATTGTGCATCGTTTTCCATGGTTACAGACAGAGGCCTGTGAAAGCCCTGGGATTTTTCAATGTATTTAGATTTGCTGTTGTCGTGGGATTTTCTGTACCGTTTTGCCACCACCACGTCTGATCTAAAAATCATTTCAAGCTCTATTACTTGCCCTGCAAACGAGCATGCCGGAATGGTATTTGTATAATTCCACAGGTTCTTTGGGTATGAAATAGCAGTATTCTTGTGTGTCAGAAGAGATTCCACCCCCCACCCCCGAATGTTAACAAATTAGCACAGTCAAAGGGACACTTAGAAAAAGGGGGTCTGGTCTTTGGGAACTCTTTAGATACATACATTAAACATGTATTGTGTGCTCTGGTCCATGGGGTGACAAAGAGTTGGACACGACTAAATGACTAAATGACTAAATGACAACAACAACAACATTAAAGATGTGTTAGAGAACTATGGCACATGACCTTCTTTTCCCCCCAAAAGCTAGTCACTAAGTAAAGAAGTGTCATCTGTTATGCATGACTTGGGAGTGAGACTATTGGGACTCTATTTCATTAGTATCTAGAAACATCAGTTGATTTCCATAGCTTCCCAGGCCCCATGGAAACCATAATAGTTCATGAATTGTATTCAATGAGTGCACAGTCTGTGTAGTTGTATACACAAATACTTGAACTCTACACTTCTTCAATAATTCAAATGTCATACACCTTTGCACACAACTGTTGAGCTGCACATATCAATACATTTTTTTCACACAAACCCTTGTCAATGTGTAGAGATACTCCCCTGTTGCACAAAGTTAAAAACAGGGTTACAGAGGTGCATATAATGCACTTGACCCAGTGCTTTTTTCTAAAAAAATGTTTAGGGGTACAGTACTCTCATTTTGACTTAAGAAAATCACCATTTCATAGTTCAAATCGGGGGAAATAAATACAGTAAATGAACCAAAGAACATGCATTACCTCATAATTCACAGCTGATAGCTCACAGTAACTTCCACGTTGGCATGTGTGCACTAACATCTTCTCCAAAGCCACCATCGGAGGTGGTAACGACAAAACTGACCAATCACCATGCTAGATTCCAACTCCTACTTCACACAGTAAACACTCGCTTCCATTTGAGACTCAGGAAACACCATGACAGGAAATGAGGCTGCCATTGGGGGTAGCAATGGAACTGACGATTCACCATGCTAGAGAAGAAACTTTTTAGTTTCGTCTCCCGTTAGATTCACAAAATGTTTAGAGGTGTGCGTACTCCTGCGTACCCCCAGAAAAAGCACTGCTTGTCCCTACTGTCCGCCTCACATGGCAATGACAACCATTTTCATAATCCCCAAGGGAGAAATCCTGAGCTCAGATCCTCCAGACAAGGCCTATTGGTGGCTATTAGCCATAATGGCTAAGTTGTGCCTCCACAGTTGGAGGCAGCAATGCTTTTGAATACTGGTTGCTGAAAAACACAGGAGGGGAGAGTGCTCTTGTGCTTGAACCCTGCTTGCAGGCTTCCCAGGCGCATGTTGTTGGCCACTGTTGACAACAGGATGCTCTCGGCTAGATGGGCCATTGGCCTGATGCCTCAACCCTTCTTAAAACAGGAAGGGAAGCTTTAGGCAAGGAATCTCCTGAAGAAACGCTGCATCTTGAATGAAGGATTCACAAAGAGGAGGTGTACACAAAAAAACCCCTTGGAGACCAATTATCTCATTTGTGAGTGATTCCTTCATGGGAAGTGGCTGTACTGGTGCAGGCAGGTGGCAATTGTAGTGCAAAACATCTGGAATGCACCAGATTGAGGACAGCAGTGGCTCTAGATACTGGCTGATGTCCTTCTCCATCACCAGGGCCATCTTTACCCAAGGGTGCAAGGGCTGCGGGGCACCCAGGTGCCGAATTCTGGAAGGCGCCAAATGTATAGCTGCTGTATACCAGTCCCTCTCAATCGGTGGCAGTGAAAAGCAATGGAGCGAAAGTCCCGTCCCCCCACTCTGTTACTCCGTAGCGTCAAATATTCCCAACGAGTCAGGAAACAAAAGCAGTTTTACCCGTTGTTGTTACAACTGAGTGATTTTCGTGATTTTCCCCCGCCCCCCAAAAAGCCAACAACTTTGGCTTCCCCCTCCCTAAAAAAGCTCAATAAAAGTCAATTTTGCAGCGGCTAAACTAAATTTGGGGGTGAATATGCTAAAGACGGCCCTGCCCATCACTTTGCATCCATATGGTGCCTATGTTTGGATAGTCTAATATAATATATATATGATGATGATGATTAGCTGTCATGGCTAATAAGACATGAATTGGCCTAGACCTCTTTAAAAGCCTGCTGTGCTATGAGACATCACTCTGTCGAGTCTTAGTGAATTCCAAAAAGCAAGCCCTGTGAGAGATGTACTCTCTCCTGTCACTCCTCAACCTTTTGCAAATTAGCTCCATGACCCTGAATTCTAATATTATTATGAGAAGAATTTCCCAGCTTCCACATCATTTATTATTCCTTTTTCATGTCCCATTTATCATCCCCCCATCATGCTCTAAACCAAAAAGACCCCAATGCTTTAGCCTTTCCTTGATCATTTTAAGCTGTCATTTTTCCAGCTGTGCAATAGGCTTCTTTAGATGGAATGATTCAGAACTGTGTGTTTTATTTATATTTATATATGCAGAGCTCACTGAAAGTAAGAGATGTCACGGAAGCCTAACCCTGAAGTTCTGCACAGGAGTACCACTGGAAACCAGGATACCTGGGGGTTCAAGTTCCCTATTCCCCGCCACCGATTCCCCAATTCAATGAACAGGGCCAGGATGAAGGGAAAACTGTTGTTGTTGTTGTTTAGTCGTTTAGTCGTGCCCGACTCTTCGTGACCCCATGAACCAGAGCACGCCAGGCACTTCTGTCTTCCACTGCCTCCCGCAGTTTGGTCAAACTCATGCTGGTAGCTTTGAGAACACTGTCCAACCATCATGTCCTCTGTCGTCCCCTTCTCCTTGTGCCCTCCATCTTTACAGGGTCTTTTCCAGGGAGTCTTCTCTTCTCATGAGGTGGCCAAAGTATTGGCACCTCAGCTTCAGGATCTGTCCTTCCAGTGAGCACTCAGGGCTGATTTCGTTAAGAATGGATAGGTTTGATATTCTTGCAGTCCATGGGACTCTCAAGAGTCTCCTCCAGCACCATAATTCAAAAGCATCAATTCTTCGGCGATCAGCCTTCTTTATGGTCATTGTCATGGACAAAGACAACAAGGGGAAACTACAGACACCAAATTAGTGGGTTAGGGAACCCAATACTCTCTCAGCTCACTTTTATTAGGAAGCAGGACATAATCGGCCTAGCCTGTGCCTTGTGCTGGGCTAGAATTCTCCATTTAGGAGCTTGAGGGAAACTTAATCCTAGAGAGCTCCTCAAAGCTGCAGGCTGCCTGCAATTTTTTGTTAGTTCATTATCAGTTCATTACAGATCCTTAAACTTAATGAAGTTCTGACCTTGATCCTCATATTGTGACTCGTGCCTTCTTTCTGGATGGGGTGTGTGTGTTCATGTGTATGTGATTTTGCTTTCAAGGCTTGTGGAACATTAGAGTACATTATGACTCTGGCAAATAAAGAAAAGAAATAATTCAGATTTCTTTAAAGTGCTTTTCTTTATTTGTAAAATTAATTACCTGCCCTTCAGCACAAGGTCCCAGGTTTAGTTACAACAATAAAATATGCAATCGCAAAGACATACAAGAATGTTCCAATTGTTAAGCATGTAAAAACATCCCAAGTGGAAGAGAATGGTATAAATTCAATAAAATGGTTTTCTAGACGTTCAGTCCAGAGACCCCAAAGGCAGTTGACAATACAGTGATGAAATATATAAGCAATAATAAACATATAAAAGAACTTCACAGTAAATATAAAATATGGAGGGATACATTATCAGTGTAAACTGTGATCTTTGGATAAACAGCAGTATATAAATTTAATAATATAAATAATCAATTTGCCCATGGTCCCAAAGCCAGGCAGCCAGCTGGTGATGATGAGGATGATGATGATGATGATAATTTACCTGCCCTTCACTTTAAGGTCCCAGGGTGGGTTACAATCAAAACATAATGTTAAAAACAGTTTAAAGCCAAGCCTTCATAGTTTGTCACAAGGCGAGTCATGATAGAGGTGAAGAAGAAGAAGAGGAGGAGGAGGAGGAGGAGGAGGAGGAGTTTGGATTTGATATCCCGCTTTATCACTGCTTGAAGGAGTCTCAAAGTGGCTTTCCCTTCCTCCCCCACAACAAACACTCTGTGAGGTGAGTGAGGCTGAGAGACTTCAGAGAAGTGTGACTGGCCAGCAGCTGCATGTGGAGGAGTGGAGACGCGAACCCAGTTCACCAGATTATGAGTCTACCGCTCTTAACCACTACACCACACTGGATCTCCAGTGATGATCCAGATGTGATTATTTGAAGGGCTTGGTAATGTGGAAATGGCTGGCTCCAATTAAAAGTGGCCGCACCACAACCCGCTTGAGCTTACCCAACTTTTATTATTATTCTTTAACAAATATTAAATACCACTTGATTGAAGGGAAACCTCTAAGCGGTTTACAAGAAATAATGAACTGAGTACAAAAAACCCCTTGAACTTGCTCCGTCATTTGAAGCCAGAGCATTTGAGGTTTGCAAACATCCCCTCTGGCTGTCAACATCAGCCAGAGATGATGAAGCTCGCCAGCCCCAACATCTTGGCTTGCAAATGACATTCCTGTCTCCATCACCTGCTCTGGTCTCCTGCCCCCCCCCCTCTCTCTCTCTCTTTCTCTCTCTCTCTCTCTCTCTCTCTCTCTCTCTCTCTCTCTCTCTCTCTCACACACACACACACACACACCATTCACCAAGGTAAGGTTTCTTTATTTTCTTTCTTTCTTTCTTTCTTTCTTTCTTTCTTTCTTTCTTTCTTTCTTTTGTAAGTGGGAGGAGCTGGAAGAAAGGGCAAGGGAGCAAAGGATGAAATTGGCTATACAAGGGTTCAAATCAATTTTAAATACTATGGTTTTTTTCAGGTGTTCAGCTTGAGCTTTCAAGCAGCCCCATTGATTCTTCATCTGATCCAGTGAATGATAACTGTGCATTAAATTAAGCAGTGCTATAGCCAGGCAAGGTTCTCTTGGGAGGGCATTCCACAATGCAGATGGCACAGCCAAAATTTCAAGGGGCACGGGACTGAAACATCCAGCGGGGGGGGGGGCAGAACTGTATCACCACCCTCCTAACATCAGCATGGCTGCTTCTTACCAGAATGGGGTGAGGCAGAGCAGGGCAATAGCAACATTAACATTTCATAGGACACTAAAATTATTGCTGGTATTAAATCTATGTTTTTATAGGAAGCAGTTCATTAACAGATAAAAAAACTATATTCCCTTCAAACTGAGGGAAACTCGGGTATGTTCTACCTGAGACCCATTTCTTACCTGTATGTTGAAAGTTTTTGAGGGACATGGGTGGCACTGTGGTGTAAACCACAGAGCCTTAGGCTTGCCGATCGGAAGGTCGGCAGTTTGAATCCCCGCGACAGGGTTTGCTCCCATTGTTCAGTCCCAGCTCCTGCCAACCTAGCGGTTCGAAAGCACCTCAAAGTGCAAGTAGATAAATAGGTACCACTCTGGTGGGAAGGTAAATGGCGTTTCCATGCACTCCTCTGGTTTTGCCAGAAGCGGCTTAGTCGTGCCAGCCACATGACCCGGAAAAACTGTCTGCAGACAAATGTCGGCTCCCTCGGCCAGTAAAGCAAGATGAGCGCCGCAACCCCAGAGTCGTTCGCGATTGGACTTAACTGTCAGGGGTCCTTTACCTTTTTGTTGAAAGTTGGCTTTTTGCACCTCTTTAAATCTTTAGTGCATAAAAGTTGTCCTCTGTTAATCTATGGGCACATCAAAATTGTGCACAGGAGCATTTTGTTTCAGGAGTGGGAATGCTTGTAAATGTGATGGAGAAAATCAACAAACATTCAAGGAAGGGCAATGCCTCACTGCCTCCTTGTTGCAGCACATTTGCTGGCTTTTAACTATGAAAGTCATGCTTTCAAAGGTCTTTGTGCTGCTGTGTATGATGAAAATGTAACTACTTTATGATTTGGAACTCTTAAGGCCAGTTTGGATATTTGACAATCTTACAGCTCTTGGCACGCTGCAGGTGAACTGTGGGGGATTTTGTTTTTTCTCAGGGAAGGCTCACAACATGGCACTGCCAATGCAGAATTCTTTCTACTCTTGTTGCTATCGATTTTTAACACCTTTAATTCATGCTTCATAAACTCATCCCCCAATTTGTCGATGAATCCTTGGTCTGGGGTGTTATAGTCTGTCAAGGGAAGAGAAAAAATGGCCCTAAACTCAAGCTCATTTCTTCTGTGGTCTTGAAAAGATAATAGGTTAGAACACACAAAAGCATCTCCTTTCCATCCCCGCTTTTTAGTAGACTAGAGAAGATGAGCCATTGAAATAATTAACACTGGATTTTCTGGAGCATAAGGGAGAAAAACTATCTAATTTGCACTTCTTGAACCAAAAGGCGAGCCAAAATACAATTATTCCTCAAAATTTTCACTTCGCTGAATTTTTTAATGCTGCTATGCAGCCAAATAATGTGTGCAAAAATGCATAGTGTGCATAGAATGCATATATTCATGAAGATGACATACCAAATGCATATTAGGAATAATTGCTTCCAAAAGAATTGTATTAAACACATCTTTGCATGCAGTTTTGGCTAACACGTTTTTGAAAACTTATTAACTGTATTTACTGTCTCTCTATGCCTTCTCAACCTGAACAGCTATGCCTTCTCAACCTGAACAGCAGTCAGCCACATATGCTGCCAGTTTGTGAAGGGGAGACCTCAATATTTGTGGGAAGGGTCATGTGAACTTCCCTAAGGATTCCAGTTTATACAAACTCCACAAACACTCTTCATTTAAATGTTCCTTAAGCCAGCTAATAAAAGAGATGGAATGTACTTTTTATTTTTTTTATTTTTTTAAAATGATATTTATTGAAATTTTACAGACAGAAAAGAGTTACAGAATTAAAAAAGAGAAAACAAAAAACAAAAACAAAAATACAAAGGTACAAAAATACAAAGAAAAAATACAAAATACATTAAAAGTAAAAAAACACACAATTAAAAACAGATCAATATTTTCATGTCTTATATTTCATTTACTTGTTTCCTGACCTCCTCACACCTTTTTAAAGCAGTGTATAAGGTGAATAAAATAACAGTAATTGTGCGTTTGGAGGACCGGAGACTCTTAGAAAGCAAAATCATTGCCTGAATTGTAAAAACAATAGATATTAATCTGTTAAATTAGTAAGGTTGCAACCCCTTATACACACTTAGCTGAGAGTAAGTCTCAATCAGAGGCACTTGCTTCTGAGAATATATGCATAGACTTGTATTGTAAGTGTGTTGAATTGGATCCATCATGATTCGTGAGTCCCTTCTGTTATTCAGAGCATCTGAACAGCTAGAGTATTCATGAAGCACCAGCAAAATAATCTCCCAAACCTCATGGAATTTCATCTCAGTCACCAAAAATGATACTACTTAAAATAATTTATTTATCTTCCCCAACTCAGTTTTCTATCAGCATAATCCAAGTCTTCCATCTGCAACACATCCCCCCCCCTTCTCAGCTCTTTTAAATTAGAGAGAGACAGACAGAGAGAGAGAGAGAGAAATAAGAAAGAAAGAAAGAAAGAAAGAAAGAAAGAAAGAAAGAAAGAAGAAAGAAAGAACCAGCATGTTAATACTTCCTTTCTGCACCAGTAGCCTTTGCTGATTCTATTTACGAGCCTTGTTTTATTCATTTAACTGGCTGTATTCAGGTGCTTCCTACACAGCTGAAAACCTCAAATGCTACCCTATTAATTTCCCTTGTCAGATTCATAAATGCCTATTTGACACACATAACCCTGTTATCTTGTCCTTTATTGATGTATCCCAATGTCAACCTATTATTAATCCATATTAATCTTATTGAGGAGACTTAATACAAATGATAACCCAAGTCATTGTAAAGCTGATCACATATTAAACATTGGCCATTATAAAATAATTTTGAAGTCCAGGAAGCCTGCATTATAAATGCTCACCAACCCTCTTAAATCTTATATTAACCGATTTGATTCATTATAAACCTCTCAGTGATTGCTTTTCCATGTTGAATAAGAAGTCATAAATATATCTGTCAGTTTCCTTCCTGCTAAACTTTCTTTATCATGTATGAACTGCTCTCCCTCAGGGAAGGATTACAGTGTAATTCAGCACCGGTTGAAGGGGAAATAAAACAACTGTAAGGCTTGCCGTCTAGCCAAGGGTTTACATTTCAAGGTCTAATTGCTGAGGCACTATTTAATGCATGAGAACTGGAGGGGAGGCTCGGGGGTCCTATTCCAGTGACTTAACTAACTCACAACCTTAGACAATTACAAGAGTGACCTTTTCAAACCTTTTGCCTCCTTGCCTTTCAAATGAAGGTTGCATTTGCTTTTGTCATTACACCGAGTGAAAGAGGCAAGGAAAAGAAATGCGTGCCACAGGTAAATGCAGCTTTGAGTGAACTAAAAAAGCAGAAATAGCCAACATGGTTCCCTCTAGAGGTTGGGCTCCAACTCTAGTCAGCCTCAGACGGAATGGCAAAGTGTGTTCTCCTTCATGGAGAGCACGTGTTGTGGTGGGGGCTGACAAAACACTCCAGAGTTGTGGGGCGGGCTAATTGATTATTGGCCACTGTTGTGATTGGGCTTCCCTTGTTGTTGGGAAGATGTTAGTGTTGCCATTTTGTGATTGACAGCCAGAAATGTTAAAACTCCCTGCACGAAGCGTAGAGCTTCCTCTTTTCGCTCCGTGCATGGGATTGCCCGTCCCCCCCCCCTATATTTAGGGTTGTTCGCATTGACCTTGCTATGCCTGTCATGGGGTCCTCTGCTCTTGGGCCAGGGGCCCGGTAGGAATTTTGTCCATCTGGCTGATTGGCTGGTTTTTGCCTACTGCGTAGCAAATCATTACAACTTGTAAGGTTGCGGTTAGGCATTGGTTTATGGTTTGGTTGGTTGAGGGGCATGGATTGGCTGTGCCTGCCCCTCCAATGCTGCTGCTGCAAGGGATTCCATTAAAAGAATACAGGGGCTCACCATTGCTTTTGTCCAAACCCTGTCAAGGGGCTAGGGCCACACAAGAGCCCCTGGTTGCATTTGGGAAGGGCTGAGGGCAGGTTCCCTGCTCCGTCGCTACCCCCAAATGTATTCCCCTTTTCTGACTTTCGCAGGCTTGCAAAATGTCAGTTTGTCCGCCACCGGGGGCAGGTAGTCGCAACCAATGCCTAAGCAACCACTCACATTTTTGTATGTGGCCAAAAATTATGCCAAAAACCTTAAAGAAATTTTCTGTGTGATATGTGAGTTATTTGGGGTGGCTTGGGGACCTTGACACGCAAATAGTCTGAGGTGATGGAAGTTGTATTTCAACCAAACAAAGAGGACTTCCTGTTGGCTACCCTTTTGATAAAGTATAAAGATTTTAGCATAGCAGACAGACAGACAGACAGACAGACAGACAGACACATCAGGACATGAAAATAGCCTGCTGGATCAGGCCAGTGGCCCATCTAGTTCAGCATCCTGTTCTCACAACCAGAAGCCTGTGGGAAACCAGTAAACAGAACATGAGCAGAAGAGCACTTGTTGTTTCCAGTAACTAGGATTTGGAATGGAAGCATTACTGCCTCCAGCTGTGGAGGCAAAACATAGCCATCATGACTTGTAGCCATCAATAGACCTTTCCTCCATTAATTTGTCTATTTTTTTCTTTTAAATCCATCCAATTGGTTGCCATCATTGCCTCCTTGGGGAGCAAGTTCCTGTTAGAATTCCTGCTCCATGACTGCAGTCATGGGCTTGTTGTCTTTCACATGACGGTATATGTTTTGACTCCACAAAGTGGGAAGTGACGGAGACAGGATGTTTGTGTTACTGTGTTCCATAAAGTGGGACTATTGTACTTTGTTCTTTTCTCTTTTTGCTGTCTGATGCTAGAGAGAGAGGGAGCCATGTTGCAGTGCTCCGTGTGTGTTTATATGTAAATAAAATAGATTAGCCAAAATGCTGAGTTGCTGAGGTCTGTTACGCATGATGCACAAACTCTGCAGATCCTTAAGTGTGCCGGTGTCAGTTGGTATTGGTCACTGTGATGTTCGGGCTAAAAAAAGCCTTTGAAGCTCCTGAACGATCAACCAGGAGGGAGAACATGCCAGTCGGGCATGTGTCTCTGCCAGGATCCTACTCGAGTGTAGGCTGAACTCCTGACAGTTCCATGGTATACACAGTCACACACTATGGTCTGCCAGAAACCCCACACTCTTTACACCTCACCCAACCCCTCCATCCCCTCACAGCACTGCAGCTGCCACACACAGGCAAAAACAGAAGGAACAGGAGAAAGCCTTCGTCCCCTTTGCTCTGTGCCACTAACAGAAGTGGGTGGTTTCCCCTGCAATGTTGTGGGTGCACATAAGCAGGTAAAAGTGAGAAAGATGGCTTCCTCTCCTCAGCAAGATCTTGGGATGAGGGTGCATTGTGAGAGGAGAGGAGGGAGAGTTTGTGGTGAAGTGTGGCCAGTGGCAACAACAACAACAACAACAACAACAACAACAACATAGAGCGCTCCTTTTCCTCTCATAGTCCTACACTTTGAATGGAATAAAGTGACACTCCTGAAATTTATTCGGCTGAGAAATGTGTTTGCCTGTTATGCTGGAGATGAACGGCAATTCATCTCAGGTCAGGGATAATGTCAGTGCAAAGGGGCAATGCTTTTTTCACTTCCTGTTCCTTCACCAAGGCAAATCACTCTGGACTTCTCCTTCAGGGGAAGACAATACATTTGCTATTTCCCCCCGCGTGACAGCTGCTTGGGCCCATTATATCAGAACTATACATGCCCCACAGTAAACAGGGATTTTAATTTCAGAACAGGTATTCTGTAGAGAACTCTACAGAAGTTTAGGAATTTCATTTCTGTGCTGCAGCTGAGGTTAGAATAACTGACATTCCCATGCCAAGGCAACAGAGAGAATACAGCTTGTTCCCTCAGGGTATACACAGGACCCCACAAATGCTGTCAATTAACTGAAGAGAATGCTGAACTTGGAATAAGGCTAAGCAAACAAAATGCCTTGCAACAGGTCATACACTCAGTTTTCCATCTATGGGAATCTTAATAGGCTGACATAAAGAACACCCATGAGATTATTATCATAAATCACATGCTCAGCAACAACATGCTGTCATTACATTTATAGCCAGTCTTTCCCCCAAGGAACTAAAAGTGGAATGTGTGGTGCTTCACACTCCCCATTATATCATCACAACAATCCTGTAAGGTAGGTTAGGCTGAGATACAGTAGATGGCCCAAGGTCACCCAGTGAGCTTTGTGGCTCAGTTAAGATTTGAACCCTCGTCTCCCATGTCCTATTCCAACACTCATCACTGCACCACAGCATGAGTGATATAAAATTTAAATGACACCAATTCTTTCTCTCTCATGGATACACACACACACACACACACACACACGCTATACTTTAATTATATTAAGCCAATTCCCCCTTGTGCTTCAGCCAAAAAGTCACCCAAAGTGGCTTACATAAACTCAAAGTAAAAAAAAAAAGAAAAAAGTTAAAGGACCCCTGGATGGTTAAGTCCAGTCAAAGGTGACTATGGGGTATGGCGCTCATCTTGCCACCGTTTGTTCACAGACAGCTTTCCAGGTCATGCGGAGAGCATGACTAAACTGCTTCTGGTGCAATGAGTGCCAGAGTGCATGGAAATGCCATTTCCCTTCCCACCATGGTGGTATCTATTTATCTACTTGCACTGGCATGCTTTCAAACTGCTAGGTTGGCAGGAGCTGGGACAGAGCAATGGGAGCTCACTCCGTCTCAGGGATTTAAACCGCCGACCTTCCGATCGGCAGGCCCAAGAGACTCAGTGGTTTAGACCACAGCATCACCCATGTCCTTTACCTTTTTTACATAAACTCAATAACGACAGTAACAGGCACGCCCCTACCCACAGACTTACAGTCTAAGGTTGCATTCCCAAACCACAGGGGCGGCTAACTTGTGGTCCTCCCAACGTTGCTGGGCTACAACTTCCATCATCTCTGACCATTGACCATGCTGGCTGTGGCTGATGGAAGCAGTATATAGTTGCACTGTAAAAACTACATCACAAAAGGAAATAGGGATGGGAGCAGAGGAGGAAAACAAGCAAACTCAGGCACCAGTTTGTAAAAGTACAAAGTTCTTATGACGACCAACTTGAATGGAAATGTTCAGGGAGAGCAGAAGGGAAATGGAACATAGCCAATGGTGTGGACCCTGAAATCCTTTCTCTCCTTGCTGACATCAGATGAAATGGATACTGATAGATGGTGGTTAAAGGAAGCCAAAGGGAGCTGTTCTCTCAGCACTGCTGATGGGCTGCATTTTACCATCCCATTGTTTCCTCTGCTGCAGATACTGTTTATAGATGACTGTTGATGGGAGGACTCTTTGAAAAAAAAGAAAAAAAAATGTTTTGTACTTCTGCTGGTTCCCCTGAGCATACAAATACCTTTCTCTCATTTCTCAGTGGCCCTTTTTTTTGGCTCGATTCCTGTCGGCTATCATCACCCGCATTTGCTGCTAGAGAGAAAGCAACAAAAAGTCTTATTAGAAGGGAATGATTGGGAAAGCTAACATGAGGAATGTCAACAGTGCTGGTAATACAGCTGAACAGCACTTGTAGGGACAATGCCATTCTACTAATGTATTTTTAATATAAAATAAAAATGGCGTTCCTTCATGTTAAAGCAGTATTTGTTGTTGTCTTTCTAATGTCCTCTCATTGCACCCTGTCATGACATAGCTCATAATGTTTGAGAGGTTCTCTTGCTTCCCTCTAAGGGCTTTGCTGCATGGAGGTGGGGAAAGGAAAGTCTATGCACCCACTGCCTTCTGCTTATGCAACCACTGGATACAACCCTGTGGCTTCAAGCAAGCGATCTTGCTTACGTGGCAAGACCCTCAAGCCAACCCCCCATTAGCATAAAGAAATTCACACAGACACAGAATTTTTGTTTAAGGTTATTGGGCAAATTTTTTGGCCACAAATTTATTGATTAGAGGAATGAGAGCGGTATTGGCTTGGGTATTGGTAAAAGACTATATCAGACTCCTGCCCCCTTTGCAGGAAGTCTGTAAGGGTAAACCACCCAAAGGGAAACTGCTTTGGGGAAAACCGCCTTCATCTCCCCTGGTGTTCCCAGAGGCCTGGCACAGCCCTAGCCCCTCAAGTGGACTTCGGACAAGATCCAGGCCCCAGATTCCTTTAACGGAATACCCTTGAACAATGGAGGGGCAGGCGATGGCCAACCTCCCCTCCCCCACTCAACAATAAGGCAATGCCTAACCGCCAAACCTTACAAAGTTGTGGTGATTGCTAGGAGGAAGGCAAAAACCAAGTGGCCCATGCCAATTCGCTAAACGAAAAAATTCCTACCCGGCCCCCGACCCAAGTCGGGCAACCAACCAAAGACCAAAGCAAGGCCAAAGGAAACTTAAATTATAGGGAGGGTGGGCGGGTGTTCAGCAGTGTGAAGCAGGTACTTGGCACACGTCGCGCTGCCGCTTTTATACATTCCCCCATGATCCCCATTCAAATTGATTGGGCAATAGCCCTGGGTAATCGTGATGCCACCCTGGTGTGAGTGTGATGGTTCCACCCACACCGGGGGGGGGGGGATGGACTGTTTGAGTGCCTGCCCACAACCAGGACCATCTATTAAGATGATCCCACTTAGTGTCCTTTCACATGCACAGAGAAACAAACATTAAATTCATTCAAATTTTGCACACACACACAAATGTCCCCTTTTGTCTAAGCAATTTTTAACTGCATAGTAGAAAAGGCATCCAAGCTGCATGGACAATGGTTTTAGATTATGATCCTTGATAGATTGCAGAGGCTTTATTGAATTGCAACCCTATATGTTTTAATTGTTATAGAAGCAATAAATGCATTAGAATCAAAGTGAATACACAATGAACAAAACTGAAGACTTGTTTCAAATTGATTACTTAAATCGGTCCTTTTATTTTTCTTAGTGGTTATAAGTGCTGGTTTTACAAGACACAGTGGAGAGGCTGTCTCCCAAATAGCCCTTACTTTCTCCTTTCAGAGTTCATTTAATCCTGGGCACATGATCAAAGATCACAATGAGGCTTCTCAGAAAGCCAAGACAAAAACAATAAACATGAAGCAAGACTAACCACTGTAGCATTAAATATTAGATAGCAGCATAGGTGGTCATTCACAACCAGTGCACCACCACTAGCAGAAATGATGAGTGAGAGCCTTTAAGCAGACTAGGAATCCCTTCTTCATCTTTGCCAGTTGCACTGGCTTTCAACCATCTCTACAATATGATGAATTCTGAGGCAGGGAAGAGCAGCTGGGGGCAGGGAAGAGAATATATTTGGGTCTTAGGATTTCCGCCTGCTTTGTTCCTGCTCTTAACCATCAGTTCTGACATTTCCTGGTGGACTAATTTTGAATGGTCTCTTTTGCTGCAGCTTGAGATTTGAGGCTGTATGAGATGTGTGATGGGCATGACCTTTTCTCTGACCCTCTCTGACTTGTATTGAGCCAAAAAGCAATCGTCCATCATGCTATTAGCCTAGTTGTTGTTGTTTAGTCGTTTAGTCGTGTCCAGCTCTTCGTGACCCCATGGACCAGAGCACTCCAGGCACTTCTGTCTTCCACTGCCTCCCACAGTTTGGTCAAACTCATGCTGGTAGCTTCGAGAACACTATCTAACCATCTCATCCCCTTTCGTCCCCTTCTCCTTGTGCCCTCCTTCTTTCCCAACATCAGGGTCTTTTCCAGGGAGTCTTCTCTTCTAATGAGGTGGCCAAAGTATTGGAGCCTCAGCTTCACGATCTGTCCTTCCAGTGAGCACTCAGGGCTGATTTCCTTAAGAATGGATAGGTTTGATCTTCTTGCAGTCCATGGGACTCTCAAGAGTGTCCTCCAGCACCATAATTCAAAAGCATCAATTCTTCGGCGATCAGCCTTCTTTATGGTCCAGCTTTCACTTCCATACATCACTACTGGGAAAATTAGCCTAGTTAATCTTGCTAATATGCGAGGAGACACATTCTACAATGGGAGGTGAAAGAACTATCCCACCCATGGCCCATTTCTTAAATAGGAGGACATAGGAAAGGGTGTGGGAAAGTCTGTCTTTTCATGCTATCTCCCTCTGCTGTTGCCACAGTTCCATATTTATCTTCCACGATAGGAAGAGCAGGGAGCTGGTTTTTGGAAGCTGGAGGTACAGAAGATGGCTGTGGGTGTGGAGACTGGTGAAAGGTACAGTATTCAAATCCAAATTATTATTAAAACCTCTCCTGATCAAGTTCAGTTGGAATAGGATCTTGTTCTGGGAATCTTAATATCTGATATTCACCCAGTATTTGATGCTTGATCTGTTGACATTTGATCTCTCTATTTTAATGCCCTAAATTCCTTTCATTTAGGAGCAGAGGAAGATTACTTACACTGAGTCTGACCATGTTGTTCAGTATTATCTGCAATGACCAGCAACAATTCTCCAGGACTCTGTCCCAGCCCTACCTAGAGACACCAGAGACTAAACCTGGCACTTTTTGCATGCAATCCAGGTGCTCTATTCTCCTATCAGAGCTTATGCAGCAGCAATGAATGGGCTAGTTTGGGGAAGAGCTATATTTCCCAACAACTACATATTGCTGTTTCAAGCTCAGGGAAAATATGAGATCCCCTCAGAAAAACATTTACCTTGAAAGGAAGCATATGGATCCTATGCGCACAAAAATAGTAACAGCTGTGCATTAATTGTTCTATAAACTGATTTTCTGGAAAAACCCTTAGTCTCTGAAAGCCAGCCTCCACATTCAGAAATATTTGCTAGTATGAGCAGTTGAATGTTTATAGACACTCCATTGCAGTTGTGAACCCTGTGTTATGTTACATTAGTAGCTACCCTTAACTGTTCAGTGTTGACACACAAATAAAGGGGTGGTGAATTCTGTACTCTTTTTTTTCAGATGTATTCGTTTGTTTACCTAAATCATACTGAATCGGTGAATACACTCTAATATCCAAGTTGTAAAGTTCTCCTTTAATATAAGCTTTATTTATTTAGCAATGGGGCCGAAAAGCATGCTGGAACAGAAATAGAGACAATTAATGGCAGCAAAAAACCAAACGTGCCTCAGAGATTAAATGAGGCATATCCAGATGAAATGTCAAGTTTGTTGAACAAATAACTCAAAGGTTTTTAAGTACATTTCATCATTAAAAAGAGAAGAGAATGCATATATATTTTTTGTACCAAGAACTCAATATTATCATTAATATGTTTTAGTATACCATTCATTGCTTCAAGTCTCTTGGAAGTGATTCATCTATTCCTTCCTTTTTATGTTTTATTATAAAAGAACTAGCTTTTCCAGGATGGTTGTGATTAATATATGATTTTCCGTAACAATGTGTGAACTGGTAACATATGATCCATTATCATATGAATCTCTCATTACCATTATGTGATTTGTTTAGAATATTGTATTGTATTCGGAGGTTCGCTATGACAGTCCTTTTAAGGGAAAAGATTTGGTTCTTTAGCCTGCAATCCTATCCTAGCTAAATACATCTGGACTTATTTCTAAGTAAAGAAGTCTGGGATGCTAAACAAATCACATAATTTGCTTATAGATGAGGCTACCAAATGTAAAGTTATTAAGAAGGCCTGGGAAGTGACATATAAAGATTTGAAGAGAATGTTGAAAATGATTTTTGTTAAAAAAAACAACCTATAATTTTGAAAGGTACAGGACATAATGGATTTACTATGCAAAAGACTTTTTTTCTGCATCGGAGAGTAGACGCCAGGCCAAGACCAGCCCATCCTTATATATTTTTTTTTTATTAAATATTTATTGGTATTTTCGAGAAACACACAACAAACAAAAACAAAAAATAAACAAAATAAAAACAACACAAAAAAGCATATTCAAAACTAAACAGAAAAATAGAGAAAACACATACAGTTTCTGATACTTATTTTCCTCAACCTTGTTTCTCAGACCTCCTCACACCTCCCCTTCTTGTATTCCAATTTAAATTGTCAATTCAGCAAGTCCTTAACTTATTTCTTCACCTTAACTTAAACATTTATTCTAGCATACTGTTATTTTACTTTACTTCTTTTTTCCATTTCCTCAATTTATTTTTAACAGCCTTATTTTCACTTAATTTAAAAAAAAAAAAGAAAAAGAAAAAAACCAATTTCACCTTATTAAAATTACACATCAATACTTATACCTCATTAATTTATTCTTAAACCTTTTTCCCTAAAGTCGACCAAAATTTCCCTTCCACGGTTTACCCAATTTCCTTACCACTAACAAAATATAAAACAAACAAAGCAATGCAAATTATCCTTATGTACCCTTTGGATTCCCAACCTCCACCCACCCTTCTCCCAGTTCCAGTCCCCAACCAATATCCATCAGTCTTTATATTATTTATTTAGCCTGGAGATCTCAGGTCCGAGGCCCTTATGTCTCTCTCAGTTCCTTTCTGCCGGTCTCTTTGATAGACCTTGATGTTAAGCCCCAGGTCTCGGAGGGGCTCCGGCCCAACAGAATCGGTGTTGCTTCTAGCCAGTCCTCCATACTTAAAAGCAAGAGCAAAGCCTATGGGGTATTCCAACTCTTGTTTCAAATTTCTTTCAAATCCAAATGTCCCCACAGCTCCAGCTTCCACCTTCAACAAATTTATAATCCTCAGGTCTTCAGATCTCCTCAAAAGAGGATCTCTCCATTTTCCAAACTCCCAATCAAACCAGGCTTTCCGCATCCAGTTTTTATTGTCCTTTTTTATCATCATGTCAGGCCTCATATTGTAGCTCTCCTTTGACTCCTGCAAACCTCCATCTCCTCCTTCGTTTTCTTCAAAAAGAACATATTGCTCCATCGTGTCTACGCTTTCAGTTTCATTTATTTGTTCAGTTGAATAGGCTTCCTGTTTCAAATCCTTATCAGACTCCAAGCTGTTGTTTACTGTCCAGTGTAATAGCGATACCTCTGTAGACAAAGCATCGTATTCATCTTGTAAATTTCCCAAGAGAACAAGTGCTCTGTCCAATTCTGCTTGGAATTTACACACTCCAGCCATTTTTGTAATGTAGTATCCTTGTTACCCCTCTAGGGGGATTTAATTCCTTGATCTTCCTTTCAGCTCAAAAACCAAAAGCCCAGTTATTTTGTATCAACCTTATTTTCAACAAGTTATCCCGAATAAACCAGCAAAAACAGCAGAAACAATGTTCTCTTTTTCCAGCTGACAACTAGCTGACTAGCAGCTCACTTGACAGCTGTCAAAATCTTCCATGCAACAGGCTTTCTCATCGGACGTTCCCGGGTCTAGGGGGGGGGGTGTAGTTTCAGCTCCCAAAATTCTTTTTATCCTCCAGAATATCTTCTTATAATGTCAAAACCGTGAGGTCAGGATCTTTTGTTAGAAAAAGCAAGAAACAGATTCTCTCGACTTTAGCTGCCCAGTCCTTTGCTTTAAGTTGTTTACAAAGAGGGGGGGGTGGACTTCCTTTTTAGCCCCTTCCCGCTCGTTCCAAATCCAAGATAGGAATTTTTTTAAAGTTCCAATCTCCGTATTACTCACGGGTTGATGTTTTAGAATCCAATCAATCTTAGAAGAAGTTGGCGCTCTCTGTCAATGGCTTGCGGCTTCACTCCGTAGACGAGGGAGTACTCTCAGCACCACGCCTCACCCTGCCTCCGTTCCGAAGCCTTTAAAAAGGCTCCGTCGCGGATTGGGGGGGCGCAAATGGTGCCCGCCGAGTCTCTGTGTTCACAGGCATCCGCGCCTGTGATTTTAAGGGTCCCCGCTTCGCCGCAGCGGCCAGACCCAGACGCTACGGAGCCGATTCCCTCCGGAGCTCGGAGGGAATCCGCCATTAAACAATGGCACCAACCCGGAAGTCCGACCAGCCCATCCTTATAGAAGGAAGAAGTCACCGACAAAGTTAAAGAAGATTGGCAAAACAAATTAATGAACTATGCAGGACATATTAGATAATTTGAAACCCAAGAAATGGACATTGTTTGTTTAGTTTTTTTTAAGGGGAAATGTTTACGGCATACATTGCAAGTTTTTGTGTATAGGCTTTAACATTAGTTGAACTTTTAAAGGTCACTTGTAACAACATGAATAAGGTTTTAAAATTGGACTGTTAAGAATGTAAGATTTTACGGACATGCATGAATAAGTATAAAATAATGGAACCAGGAGGGGGAGCGGAGGGAAGTCAATTAAGATGTCTGAATTAAATTTCTGATTGTGATGTTCTTTTTTGTTTTGTTTTTATTATAAAATTAATAAATTGTATCTTTAAAAAAGAGAGCAATTTGCTTATAGGGTGGAATTCAATGTCACACTCTTCTGATCATTCTGTCTGCGCAAGCTTTCCTGCTTGCCAGTCAAAATGACCCCCCTCTTCTTCCCCCTACCTTACTGTTTGGGGGTTCTCCTAACCTTCTCCCTGAGTCAATTTCAGGGATATGTGGAATACACAGGGGGGAAAGAGGGGGGCATACAGCATCCCATTTCACTGCAACTAATACATACATATGCATACTTATTGGAACATATATTGAGGCTTCATCTGAAGTATAAATAGCAAATCCTGCAATGCTATAAAAGATGAGCTAGTTTATGAGTTGAGTCTACGAGACTAGCATTTTAAGTATTAGTTAGCCTGTGTCTCTGCATGCCATCAGTAAACCTATTTTAGGTTTGTAATTCACAAAAGTGACGATTTGTCATTGGCATCTAAGCTGTGGGTGGTGGGAGGAAGTCAACTCTAATATAAAATAAGTGCCTAAGTTCACATCCAGAGGATTGTGGCATTTAAATCTAAGAGGCGGGTGTCTACACACTGTAAAGGATGTTCACTTTTTCAGCTGGGTCTTCCCTGAAATGGTTTCCAAGGAATAATGGTGGATTGGTTCCCTTCACCCTCGTCCCGTGTTTGCTGTGCCCTTGCACTTGTCTGGCTAAAACCCCCAAATCAAATGCCTTCTATAGTCAACATTAGTGGCTTCAGTAGCCCTTCTCCCAAGATCACTTCAGTGGAGGAGTGGGGGGGGGTGGAGAAATTAAATATATGTGAATGTGAGTTTTGTATAAATAACCAAGATGTTGTAGTTTGATCCGAGGCCCCAATTAAGCTCATTTCTTTCCATTTTCAACTTGGTGCATCTATTCCATTATGTAAGCAATTAGTTTCCACAGTATTTTTCAATAACACCTTTGAGCCAACCCAGGGCAGGATGGAGAACTTTCCAAATATGCTATTCAAATGGAAACTGCAGCTTTTTAAAACATTGGTGACTCACTGCTCAGCATGATAAATGTTTCCTTCCACTTGGGACTGTATGTGCTCCAGGTAGTACTTGTTGTTGTTTAGTCGTTTAGTCGTGTCCGACTCTTTGTGACCCCGTGGACCAGAGCACGCCAGGCACTTCTGTCTTCCACTGCCTCCCGCAGTTTGGTCAGACTCATGTTTGTAGCTTCGAGAACACTGTCCAACCACCTCGTCCTCTTCTCCTTGTGCCCTCTATCTTTCCCAACATCAGGGTCTTTTCCAGGGAGTCTTCCCTTCTCATGAGGTGGGCAAAGTATTGGAGCCTCAGCTTCACGATCTGTCCTTCCAGTGAGCACTCAGGGCTGATTTCCTTAAGAATGGATACGTTTGATCTTCTTGCAGTCCATGGGACTCTCAAGAGTCTCCTCCAGCACCATAATTCAAAAGCATCAATTCTTCGGTGATCAGCGTTCTTTATGGTCCAGCTCTCACTTCCATACATCACTACTGGGAAAACCATGGCTTTAACTATACGGACCTTTGTTGGCAAGGTGATGTCTCTGCTTTTTAAGACGCTGTCTAGGTTTGCCATCGCCTTTCTCCCAAAGAGCAGGCGTCTTTTAATTTCATGGCTGCTGTCACCATCTGCAGTGATCATGGAGCCCAAGAAAGTAAAATCTCTCACTGCCTCCATTTCTTCCCCTTCTATTTGCCAAGAGGTGATGGGCCCAGTGGCCATGATCTTCATTTTTTTGATGTTGAGCTTCAGACCATATTTTGAGCTCTCCTCTTTCACCCTCATTAAAAGGTTCTTTAATTCCTCCTCACTTTCTGCCATCAAGGTTGTGTCATCTGCATATCTGAGGTTGTTGATATTTCTTCCGGTGATCTTAATTCCGGCTTGGGATTCATCCAGCCCAGCCTTTCACATGATGAATTCTGCATATAAGTTAAATAAGCAGGGAGACAATATACAGCCTTGCCGTACTCCTTTCCCAATTTTGAACCAATCAGTTGTTCCAGGTAGTACAGGCATAGGCAAACTTGGCCCTCCACATGTTTTGGGACTACAACTCTCATCATCCCTGATCACTGGTCCTGTTAGCTAGGGATGATGGGAGTTGTAGTCCCAAAACATCTGGAGGGCCGAGTTTGCCTATGCCTGAGGCAGTATATTTGGAGGACAACCAAATTTAAGCACAAATTCGACCCACAGCTGTGAAGCATTCGCGAGCTTTTTTGCGGAGAAAGTCCTGTTGCTCCGCCGTGACCTCCCTGCCAATTTAGATACAGTGACTGAACTGGAGGCCCCTCGACTGACTTCAGGTCCAGTGTTGGACCATTTCGATCGGATACTCCCTACTGATGTGGATAGATTCCTCCAAGTTGGTAGGCCCACTACCTGCCTCCTTGATCCGTGCCCGTCTTGGCTGATTAGGGAGTGTCCAGATGTTGTGCGGACCCCCCTGGTTGAAATTATCAATTTGTCCCTTGACACGGGGACATTCCCAGGGGAACTGAAGGAAGCAGTGGTGTGTCCACTCTTAAAGAAAACTTCATCAGATCCCTTAGACCTATCCAATTACCGCCCAGTTTCAAATCTTCCATACCTGGGTAAGGTAATTGAGAGAGCGGTTGCTGAACAGCTTGGTAGGTTTCTGGAGGAAACATCGGCATTAGATCCATTTCAGTCCAGTTTCCGTCCTGGTTTTGGGACGGAGACGGCTCTGGTTGCCCTAACAGATGATCTCCATAGACAACTGGATCGAGGCGGGTCAGGACTGCTGATCCTTTTAGATTTGTCAGCAGCCTTTGACATGGTCGATCATGATCTTCTGGACCACTGCCTCGCAGATGTGGGGATACAGGGCATAGCCCGTAACTGGTTGTGCTCTTTTATCTCTGGTCGGGGACAGAGGGTGGCACTAGGGAGGGAAATGTCGTCATGCCACTCCTTGGTGTGTGGAGTGCCGCAGGGCGCAATTCTCTCCCCGATGCTTTTTAACATCTTTATGCGCCCCCTTGCCCAGATTATCCGGAGCTTTGGGCTGGGCTGTCACCAATATGCTGATGACACTCAGCTCTATCTGCTGATGGATGGCCACACCGACTCGGCCCCGAACACACTGACCAGATGCTTGGAAGCTGTGGCTGGATGGTTTCGTGGGAGCCGATTGAAACTAAATCCTTCGAAAACAGAGGTCCTATGGCTAGGTCGGGATGGCATGGGGATGAGGGACCAACTCCCTTCTCTTGCGGGGGCCCAATTAGTGCCATTGCCTTCCGTTAAGAGTTTGGGTGTAATCCTTGATGCCTCCCTTTCCATGGAGGCGCAAGTTACAGCAACAGCCAAGGCGACATTTTCCCACCTTCGCCGCATCAAGCAGTTGGTCCCTTACCTTTCCCGCCCCGACCTGGCCACAGTGATCCATGCAACGGTCATCTCCAGGCTTGACTACTGTAATTCGCTCTACGCGGGGCTCCCCTTGAAGCTGTCCCAGAAACTCCAGCGGGTACAGAATGCTGCAGCGAGGCTCCTCACGGGGTCTCTGCCACGGGAGCATATTCACCCACTGCTTTTCAAGCTGCACTGGCTCCCGGTGGAGTACAGGATCAGATTTAAGGTGCTGCTTTTGAAGCTTTAAAGCCCTTCATGGCCTAGGACCCTCGTACCTACGGGACCGCCTCTCCTGGCATGCCCCACGGAGAGCCTCAAGGTCCATAAATAACAACACCCTTGTGGTCCCAGGCCCTAAGGAAGTTAGATTGGCTTCAACCAGATCCAGGGCCTTTTCAACTCTGGCTCCGGCCTGGTGGAATGCTCTGCCTCATGAGACCAGGGCCCTGCAGGATCTGATTTCTTTCCGCAGGGCCTGTAAGACAGAGTTGTTCCGCATGGCCTTTGGCTTGGAGCCAATTTGATTCCCTCCCTCTCTTTCTTTTTTCTTTTCCTTCTCCTCCTGCGATGAGGCTACATTTTAATATTTTAATGTTCCATTATTTTAATGTTGTATTTTTAATTTTGTTTTTAAGTTGTAATCATTCATCTTGTTTTTATTATTGCTTGTAAGCCGCTCTGAGCCCAGCCTTGGCTGGGGAGGGCGGGGTATAAATTAAAAATTATTATTATTATTATTATTATTATTATTATTATTATTATATGGGATTTGAGTTTTGTTACTGCCCCATCTCCAGCTCATGTATATCATTATTAATTTTGACTATTTTGCATTTTCTTTTATCAATATGATGCATTATTATAATATGTTATTACACTTTTATCTCATCCTTCCTACCAAAGGACCCCAGGGTCCAAAAAGACAAACAATACATTTTTTTAAAAAGTGCAAAACATTTAAAATATTTAAACACATTTGATACAGTTATAATAATGTAATGTTGAAAATAGAATGTATTTTAAAAGTAAAATTATGTCGGCTGCCCCCCCCCCCCACGAGCTACTAATAATTTTATATGGGAAATAAAAAAAGTCCATGGATGTGATTCTATCTGGCAGAATAGAAGTCTAACAGGTAAACTTCAAAGAAATGGCTGACTCAACAAAATAAGTGGGATGTGACTTCAGTGGGAGAAATTCAGTTTCACACTAATACACACACACACACACACACACACCAGTTCTTGAACAAGTGACATTTTGAGAGAATATGAATGTCAGTCAATCATTTGAATTCACCCTCCCCCAGGTCTGGTGTTGAAAAGAGCAAGGCTCAAAATGGCTGGCTCAGGCAAGTAGGAGAAGCCTTAATTTCTACAATTACAGCTAGGATTTCTTCATGTACAGGAAAAGAAAATTGGTCATCTTAATGCTACTGTACCATGACACCCTGCTGATTTCAAACGCTGCATCCTGCTGTGTTCTACAGCTCAAACAGACTCCAAGGGCAAGGAAGAAGATAAGAGTACAGATGATCTAAAGCACAGGCAACACAAACACGGCTGTGGAGCTCAACCAAACAAAATCCAATTGATGGATAGCATACAGCATGCCGTTTCACTGCAACTAATACTTAAAATGCTAGTCTCATAGACCCAACTCATAAACTAGCTCATCTTTTTGTAGCAGTGCAAGATTTCCTACCCCACAGGTATAGTTGGGTAATTTATACTTCAGATGAGGCCTCAATATATGTTCCAATAAGTATGCATATATTTATATGCATATCTGCATACAGAATGTGCAATCCAAATAAAATTCAATAGGCCAGGGGTTATTCGTGTGATCTTGGGGTCATGATGGCTGCAGTCGTATCTCTTGAGAAAGCCTATGAGGGGTGGCACAGAGCTATCATAAGCTGTCAGTTTTCTGAAACAGGTGGTATCTCCTTGGATGAGGAGGAGGAGACTATCACACACCAAGGACATGACTGGGCTAAGAGGAATTGTCACTCCCTAGCGGGGAGAAATGGAACCACTACATGTGGAGTCAGCCCCATGCCTGGGGAACATCCCTAATACACACAAAGCCACATTTCTGGGTTCTGCATCACTGGTGCCCATCTATCCTCTCCATCTCCTTGTTAAAGCTAACTTGTGGACAGTTCCCCTAGCTCAGCAATCATGTTGTGGTTCGAGGACCCGATCCCCGCTTAGTGGAATGAAGACACACGGACACGTAATATAAGGCTATTGGGCAAGAAAAGGCCACAACTTTATTGATTACAGCAAGTGAAAAGGCATTGAAAAGGCTTAGGCATTGGATCACGTCAGCTGACTTCACCCACTCGGAGAGGGGTGAGCCTAAAAAGGGGGGGGTTATTCACCAGTAGGTGGAGCCTGTTGATGCTAATACAACTATAAGCTCTCCCCTGATGTCACCGAGGGTCGTGCCATGGCCCCCCGCCACACAGGCATCGGACAGGGTCCATGACCGCCGGATTCCTTTAACGGAATACCCAAAATTGAAGGCGTAGGCGATGGCCACACCTAGCCCTTCCACACACCACAAACACATTCCAAAAATGAGGCTGCATGGCTGGCGCAGCAGCAGGTTAAGCTGCAAACCACGCCCCCTCCAAGCTGCCCGGTTGGGCGCTTACCCGTGGGCGTGGTGCGCTAGCCAGGTGAGTGGGTGGCAGGGGGCTAATGCCCCCTGCATGAGGCGGACATCGGATCCCGCCCACAACCCCTCCCCTCTTGCAGTAGGAGAGGCTTTCTAAAATAGGAAGCAAGCACCTGCAATTCTTCATGTGTTCTTAAACTAGAACTTTCATCAGCTGCAGCCAGCATGCCCAATGGCCAGGGGTGATGGGCATTGGAATTAAATCTAGAACTTCTTTCCAGACAGAATAAATATCCTTTTTTATGGACAGCTCCTCTCTCATACTTGCAAGCCCATGCCCACTAAGCTCAATAGTTCCAGTGCTGGAAGCAATGGGGCATCAGCCCATGGAAAGACAGTTGTGACGAACTTGCCACCAAATCCAGCATCCAGCATGAAAGGAGAAGCTTCCAAATGTAAGATGAACACAAAGTCTTGGATGTATTTCCACCTCCACCTCATAAGCTTTGACTTCCCTACCACCTGGAGAATTGAAGAGATCCAGCTGTTCTCCACTATCAGGTTAGTTTCTCAAAGCAGTTCTACTCTCATCAACAGGTGACAAATCATCTGGTTCCATGTGAAAGAGTCTCCAAGAAAGAAAGCAAAACTGTGAGCTCTTCTTCCTCATAAGTTTGAATGAGGAGAGGAGGCAGCCGCAAAGTGGCAGTGAACTTGTAGCAAAAATCTCATTTGAACTGGATTTATCCAAGCCCTGGTGAGCAAGGAACCCCCGTCCTATTGTCTGCAAACACAATAACTCTGCAACATTAATTTAACAAGTAGCAAGTAGCAAATTTAACTTCTGAGCAAAGAGCTTCCTTCTCTGTTGGGATGTTATGAATGACTGTGCTGTAAAAATATATTAGGTCAATTAGACATCTGTTGTTCCCCAGTTCCCACTGCATTGTCATTCTGCTTGCATGCTATTTGTACATGACATTAGTTTTCATTTTGCCTTTCCCCCTCATCTTACCTGACATTCTGTTTCAAGTACAATTTGGTTTCCTGTGACTATGCAATCTTTCCTCTTGTTTTGCTAAAGTAGCTCTCCCAAATCCCATTTGATTATCTCTAGTGGTAGCTTGTTGCATCACAGACTTTACAGTGGTTATTTTTGTATGTTTGTATGTTTGTGCATGTGCGTTTAAGCACACTGCAGCTCTTAACGTGCGAAAAGACTTCATTTGAAATGAAATGCCTACAAATGCTCCACAGACTGCACTTAAAACAAAGTGAAGTGATCATATTCAAAGACAGGGATAGTCAACATGGTGACTTCCAAATGTTGTGGACTACAATTTCCATCATCTCCAGCCAGCATGGCCAACAGCAAGGGTTGATGGGAGCTGTAGTCCAAACCACCTGGAGCACACTATGTTGGCTACCCCTAACCAAAGAAGAAAAAGAAGAGAGAAACCATTACTGCATATGGGAGGTGAATTAGCCTGCCCACCAACTGAAATCACCATTGAAGGTCCTTCATATTCCCCAACGTTACCAGAAATATGCTCAGCTGGGACCAGGCAGAGGGATTTTTCGGGAATTTTTGAGGCAAGGCCATATCACCTCCTCTCTAATGGTCTTTAGTGAGATGGTTAAACACACCCACACCCACACCCCACATCCTTCATTTTTAAGAAGGCCATTGCGATATAAGGTGCTGTTTTATGAACTTAGTTTTAACTGTTTCGGGGTGGGGTGTTGAATAATTTTTGTTTCTGACATATTCTCATACTTCCTACTGCTGTTTTAGTGCAATTGTTAATTTATATTATTATCTTTTTTGTTAGTTGTCTCATACTGTTTGAAGGTAAGACAGGATAGAAACGAACAAATTATAAAAGCATTAATGTCAATAATACTCACATTCTGGATGACCCTATAGAATATCCCTAGAAGAGTAGCCCTGTTAGTCCATCTGAGCAAGCAGGACATTTGTGTGGAGGGAATCCATACCACTTGTTCTTTGTTAGCATCATCCCTCTTGGAGATTCTGGAGTCTTTAGGTTTCGCACGTGACGAACCAGAGTTCCTACTTCTGTGTCTTGCAGACTGGGAATTAATGGCCATTTTTGGCCTCATTTCACTATTTTTTAAACTAGTTTCAGGCAATATTTGGTTTGCTCACTAGCTCAAGATGAGCCAAACTCTTTCTGAACGAGAAAAAGTGCCAGCAGCTTCCTTGCACCTTCTCTGAGTTCACTGGATTGCATGTTGTTCCTTGTGGGAATAAGTGACAACAGACATTAATCACTGCAGAAGACATTAGCATGGCATGCCTGCCCATAATTACATGCACCGATTGCTTTTGCCTTCAGTGCAGACCTCTGTCAATAAGCAAACTCAAATCAAGCCTGGAAATGTAGTGTTTCCCATGAGAGTAAAGGACATTTCTCCATATTTATTTTATTGTTATTGGGAAGGGGGATAGCAAAAACACTTTCCCTTCAAGGTACATCTTCATGGTGCATTTGAATTTGCACAAAGCTACACAAAGTTTGCCCTTCGTAACCCCATGAAGTCTTTTCACCACTGCACCAAACACAATGCCCATCAGGGGTTTTTTTTTTAATGTATTGTGCTCATGTCCACATGCCCCTGTCAGTTTATGAAATTTCCATCATTTTCTTTGCGTATACCAAAGATCCAGAGAGAACCATCATGGGCTCCATTGGACTCTCTAGAATGATGATTTCATCATGGTGAAAGTGGTCCCATTTCATATACATGAAAGATTTTCAAGTGAACCAACAGGTTTACCGGCAGTGGAAGAAATATATAAGTAACTGAGGAAGACTTGTGAAAGATGAACAGCCAACAGCTGGATCACAGAAAAATCAACATTTCTGTTGCTGAGCTTCTAACTGGCAACTGATACATGTGAGTTCAGCACTTGAATACTGTCACATCATATGGTGATTTGCAGATATAAACATACCATTTCTGATTAAGCACCATGGACAGGGCTTCCATATCCATGCTCCCATGAGATGTGATATGATAGCCATCTTCAGATATCAGGACGGAAGATGGAGCTAGCATGTTTTCTGCTGCTCCAGAGGGTAGGACCTGAACCAATAGATTCAAATTACGAGGAAGGAGATTCCAACTAAACACTAGGAAGAACATTCTGATGGTAAGAGCTATGCAACAGTGGGACAAACCAGCTCAGAAAGTGGTGAACTCTCCTTCACTGGAGGTTCTTAAACAGAGGTTGGATTCTTTAGCTGTGATTCCTGCATTGCAGGGAGTTTGACTAGATGACCTTTGAGGTCCTTTCCAACTCTACGATTCTATGATCCCAGTTGACAGGTCCCCCTATGATTGTGGCAATCTCTCCCCAAGTAGATTCATTAAGCCTATTTCCTTACTGTTTTCATGTATGTTCAGAAGACCTATAATGTAAGTTCAATGCCTGGAAAGAGGCAGACAAACAGAAAACTCAAGAAATTGGAGTACATATTTCATCACAGCACTAATAAGGATCTAAATTAGTAAAGAAAGTAAACTTCGGCACAATGTTTTCATGTAGAAGAAGCTCACAATTTTGCTTGAGTTTATTGGATGATTAGATATCAAACAGTGTTGGTATCCTTACTGAAAACACTAGCACCCAGCACCTTACTTGGGTTCCACTGTTTTGTTGGAAGTAATTGGGAAGTGCATGAATGAAAATCAATTTTTATGAATGAAAATTCTAAGCAGAAACATACTGCATGTCTGGAAAGAAAACACACTTCCATACACAGTGAATGATAGATGTTTTCTATGATGTAGCTTTGCCAGTTTATGTGAAATTTGTGTAATGATGTAGGGCCCTTGCATCATTAAACAGCAGTCTTTGAGTTATGAAGAGCCTCTTAGTATTTTCTATCATTTTATGTAAGAATCTGCCTTCCTTTCATACTACCAGTATTTCATAGGCTTTGTCTGAAAAAGATCCATATATTAAATTTTCTTTCAAAGCTCATGAAGATGAAAAATTGGAGGAACAGAGTTTTGATTTGGGATGAACACTTTTGCATAAAGCCCAAAATGTTCACTTGAATTCAATTTCTTTTTTAATCATTGCCAGAAACTGACTGTGTTTTTGAACAGTTACCCCCAAATATTCATGTTCATCTGTATTGTAGGTAGGGTGGCCAACACTGTCACAACTAGTTGCATAATGGTTAGCAAGGTAACCTTTATATGTCTTCTCCATATCCTTCATATGTCTACTCCAATGTAAGTGTGTAGAGGATTGCAGCCTAATTTAACACATCAATGACTTGACTATTCAGACCAGAGGAAGGGAACCTTTGGTCCACAAGTAGTCTCTAAGGCCATTTTAGGCAAACCACGCTCTCACCTGACATCCTATAATGTCAGGTTCAGAGAGCTTGTACCTCTGTTATCAGTACTAAGATCGGGGTGAGTGTTCTCTTATCTATCAGTACTAAGGATCATTGTGCTATCTGTCAGTACTAGCATCATTGTGTTATTTATTGTCAAAGAGCAGGCACTATTTCTCTCATCTCCAACTTTAGTAAAAGGTAAAAAAAGGTAAAGGTAAAGGATCCCTGGACAGTTAAGTCCAGTCAAAGGCAACTATGGGGTGCAGCGCTCATATCATTTTTCAGGCCAAGGGAGCCGCCGTTTGTCCACATACAGCTTTCCAGGTCATGTGGCCAGCATGCATAAACTGCTTCTGGCACACAAAGGATTGTGTCAGTGTGCTCAAAAACACCATTTACCTTCATGCCGCAGTGGTACATATTTATCTATTTCCACTGGTGTGCTTTCGAACCGCTGGGTTGGCAGAAGCTGGGACAGAGCAAGGATTCGAACCACTGACCTTCCAATCAGCAAGCCCTTCTCCAACTTTAGTTATGTGATGTGGTGTAGGTGAAGGGTGAAAAGCATTATGTTCAAGGTAGTGAACAATTTTTTTAAATTGAAATGTGCATTATTTAATAAGGAATAAAGTTTAAGCAGTATGCCACTGCAACTTTATGGATATAATATCTGCTCAACCTTCTTTGTTGCTCACAGAAATTGATCTTTCAATGAAAGGGTATTGTTGTTTGAAGTATAGCTTGCCTTTCCTAAAAGTTCTTTTCCCAACCATGAAAATAGAACAGAGAAAAGATTTGACGCAGCACCTGTACTCCAGCCAGTTCACAGAGTGTTAATCAGCAAGGGCAGGTGGGAAAGCATTCGCCTATTAGGATTTTCTATGTCAAACTCATTCTCCATGCATATTCTGCAATGTATGAATTCCATGTAATTTTAATGCTTTGCCCAAGATGTCAAAGGTATTAAGACCCAATAGTCTTTGATCCTTAGACTGTAATGCAAACAGAGGATGGCTCGCAGCTGAGATCTGAAAAATCTGATTCAAAATCCAGTGCAGAACAAGCAACCACTCCTGTTTCCCTTATTTAGCTTTGGGTAGGTGTGTTGTGCAGGCAGTAGCTGCAAATCAATTGGTTTTATCAGTTAAATATATTGTTATGAGGGGTTTGGGGGGGCAGGGGGGAATAGACTGCATGCCAAGATCCTTCTAACCCTTGGATGAAGCAAGTGTTAAATTATAAGCTAGACCAGCTTCCTGGTGAATTGGTAGCCTAGGTAATGGGCATTAAGGGAACAAAGGAAGTGGATCTGTGCCAGAACACAAACAGGTGGGTGTCCTCCCTCAACTGGCTGGTAGTTAGAAGGACAAAGGCAAGGGTTGAGAGTTTAGTGACACGAGCTAGAACCTAGAAGAAAAGCTGCAGATTGGGAATCCAGAGAGTCAGAGTAATGTTTGATTTCTGTTTGAATCCAAGGCTGCAGCTATCGGGGAAGCAAGGCCCTCTTGGTGTGTTAATGCTGGGAACCCCTCCATCGTAGGCTCAGGTTGTATATATGTGTAAATAAACCATATATCATAAAGACACCACAGTCTCTGCTGTGCCTCATTTCCAAAGCAAACACGAACTCTGGGTAAGCACCTGGAACTCCTGGGATCGTGCACTGCATGGAGATAGGGGTGGTGTGCAACAATATTTAGGGGCACATCATTTTGTACACTGTTCAAATATTGACTCTTTTTGATCGAGAGACCTACTTGGAAGAAGGATCCTGTGTCTACCAGGACATCAAGGTTAATAAGAAATAAATTGCTGTTAGAATGTTCATAATCCATAAACCTGTCCTGTGCTGAAGGAATTAATGCCTTGTGCCAGTCAGTTCCTGGTCTTTTGGCATGCATGGGCTTCCACTGGCCTTTCCCCGCCATATAACTCATGGCAGAATACTGCTTTGTCAGGGGACACCTGCCATTTAAGCTCTGTTCTCACAAGGTCTGCAAAATCAAAACACCAGAAAAGAGAAAAACAGGGGCTGTGTGATGCAAATAGTGATATAAAAAGCCAACTCAACAAGAAAGCTTGCTGTGCCACCTGCATTCATTGAAAAAGATTTGAATAGCATGCAGTGGAGCACTGAATGGAGTGGCGGTGTTCTGTTTATTATGACACCATCAGCCCCATACTCCAAGAAATTAAGAGAGGGCGCAAGGGGCTTTGATAATTAAGGTGTATTCAAAGAAGTAGGAAGATGTAGGGGAGAAGGAAGGAAGGAGGAAGAAAGGAAGTTCATAAAACAGAGATATTAGCATATACAGTGGTACCTGGGGCTAAGTACTTAATTCGTTCCGGAGGTCCGTACTTAACCTGAAACTGTTCTTAACCTGAAGCACCACTTTTGCTAATGGGGCCTCCGGCTGCTGCCACGCCGCCGGAGCACGATTTCTGTTCTCATCCTGAAGCAAAGTTCTTAACCTGAAGCACTATTTCTGGGTTAGCAGAGTCTGCAACCTGAAGCGTATGTAACCTGAAGCGTATGTAACCTGAGGTACCACTGTACATTTTTATGTTTTTAGCTGCTCCTGTTTCATTTGTAAGCTGCCTTGAGTCAAGGCAAGGTATGTATGCATGTATGTGTGTATGCATAAATAAATAAATAATAATAAAATAAAATAAATTCAAGATTAATCCTGCTCTTATGCTGTCATGGGCCCTTGGCCTGAAAACACTGAAGATTACTGACACAGATCAGTTTGTGGGATGGAACTGTGCTTGGTATGTCTGGGAGACAGAACTGATTACTCTAGATACATACGAGCACCACTAATTACCACTCTAAATGCTGCTGAGCTGATTATATAAACTTCTATTGGCATTAATAACATGGAACCTAGCTATGTAGGTTTTCTTTTAATGCAAAAAAGCAATTTGTGGTTAGCATAAGAATATGATCCACTGCTAAGGCAAAGTAGAAACTGCTCCACTATGAAGGACCTTAATTTTATACCTGGAGTGTTTGTAAATGGTACAGCTACTTAATCATAAAAGTGTAATGTATCCATTATGCTAACCCTTTACCTGCATTTAAGTGTTATTGGCTTTTTAAAGAATTAATTAGGAGTTGGGTCTCAATTCTCTTATCTAGCAAATTGCAGTGTTAGACTGGACCAGTCCTGGGCTCATTTTCCTTCTGCTTCCATGCTTGAAATAATTTCAAAGTGTATTTATGCTCTCATAAACAAGGGACGCAATGAGACAGTGATGTTTTACTTTGAAACTTTTAATTACCTGCTTTGGAAGAAGAAGGAGGGCATATAGTTAATTATAAGAGAATACTTATTAAGTAGTCTAGCTAAGTAGTTCCCACTGCTAAACTGCCTTTCTGGGTTCTCAGCGTAGGGGCTGTGTAATTAGGTCACGGCCACCACCAGAAACATCTTTGTGGCGATGTTTTCTACAAACCTAGGAGTAAAATCTCTGGACCACTAGTTCTATCAACATCTGAAGGGTCCTGGGAAATACCACCAGACACTAAGGTTGTTTCTTGCCAACTCTGAAGCTCAACAACATCGGCTACTGGCATCACACACACAAAAAGATGAAACGTGTTCCCCCCAAAAGGACAAATCAGGGTGATGATTTGCATAAAGTTTGCATATGTGACTATAACTGCACATTATTTGCTACAATTCAACTAGAAATACAATATCTAACCCACCTTTCTTCAACGAAATGTAAGTTATGACCCAGTTTGCATGTAAATCTGAACCACAGAATGGCTTAGCACTAAGGCGAGCTCCAGAAGATGAGATTAAAGCCATTTTGCTCCACGTTCTGTCGTGCTGCAGCTGCTGTGAGCTAAGTCATAGTTTGGCTTAGCATGTCTTCGAAACCCAGGCCCCTGGTTTGTCTCACTCCAGACAAACCACAAGCTGTAAATCAAGAATAAACATCAGTTTAAGCTGGTGGTTTGTCTGAAGCTGGACAAACCCCATGCCCGAGCTCATAATAAGCCTTAGCTCCCTTTGCCACAGCAGGACCAGAGGAGGAGCAAAGCACACTTGTGCTAAGCCACGGTATGGCTTAGCATTACTTGCAAACTGAGCCTAGATATGGTTCCCATGAAGGCATTGACTAGACTCAACCCTGCTTAGCTTTCTCCAGGTTGCTGCATCATGTGCCTTTGGATCAAAGTCCTGGCCCTTGGGACTTCGCTTGTGGCATACATGCCCATCAATGGCCTAAACCAGTGGGTATATCCTAGAAACCCATTCCCACAGAGATACAATCTGAAGGGTGACACAGTCCATCAGGAGAACTGAGTAAATGGTCCTAGCTGCAGCATTTGGAATGGCTGTTGAGTAGAGTTGGGCAAAGTTAACTGATCCAAGAAACTGTTATAATAGCCAGGCATACATCTAGCATTTCTCAGATGCAGAGAATCAGCATAATGGATGTCATGCCTCATGCAATTCATTAGCAAATTAGACACAATGTAAATCAAAATTGCAGGCTTTGGGTTGTCAAGGATATCTGAAAGCGTGGCTTTGGCACGAGAGGTTCCCTCTACCCTTAAATATCTTCATTCTCTTCTTCTTAGCTGCTTCCATTAATTCTCTGCACATGCTATGAATCTTCTATGATATGATGGAATTTGACCCTTCAGTTTGGGAAATATAACCATTGTCTCTCTATGTATTGAGATAGAACTGAAATGAAGAAGGAAGGAAGAAAGAAACCCCGCTTAACAAATTTCCCAATTCCATATCCTCTATCCAGTCCCCCACTATTATTATTTATAAGTGGTCCAATTTTCTCTCTTGGCATCAGCAGCTCACAACCTCGGGAAATATATTTGAAAAACCGCTTGTGATTACTGTAAATCTTCCCTGCAATTTGCCTTTTGATACTTCATTTTCTTCTGATATACCTCTTTTAAACTTGTTTTTGCTTATTTTTATAGCTTGCCGCAATAACCCTCCTTACTCCATTGCTTTACACTTCTAGACTTTACACTTTTATTGCCAGGGGGCACAATTCTTCAAATGTGCATTATCTAGTTCAGGGACAGCAAACATTTTTCAGTCCAGAGGCTGCCTTGTTTGGGGAAATCTTGGAGGGGAGGCATGGTAGTTCTGGGTGAAGCCAGAGACAAAAGTGGGTGGAGCAGCAAATGTAAATTAAACTTCTAGTTTCTACACACACTCATGCACCCTTTTATCCTCCACTCAGGGAAGCAAGAGACATTTCTGGAGTTCAAGGACACACTCAAACCAGGCAAAAACACTCCAAGAAAGTGCAAAGTAGGGCTGGTAAGAAGTGGGTGTCCTCAGGAGAATCCAAAGGACTCAATACCAGTGGTGTAGGAAGGGGCAGGCGGAGGGAGTGGGTTGCCCTGGGTGCCACTCTGGGAGGGGTGACAAGATGGCCCCTGCCTCCCCCCAGCTGTAGAGCGGCCGAGGGCGCCCACAGTCCATAAGGGCGCCACTCGCATGGCATCCGTACGGGCCGCCACTCTCGCGTGCCATCCCTACGGGCATCTGTACGGGCTGCCACTCTCACGTGGCATCCATACAGGCTGCGACCATATGGGCTGCCACTCGTGCAGCAGTCTGTACAGCCGTCACGAGCGAGTGGCAGCCCATATGGACTGCGCATGTGAAGCATCCCATATGGTCGCAGCACATGCACAGTCCGTACGGGATGCCACTCGCGTGGCAGCCTGTATGGTCACCATGCAAGTAGCAGCCTGTATGGCTGCTGCACATGCGCAGTCTGTACAGGCTGCACCGCCCCGGGTGCCGGAGAGGGTTCCTCTGCCACTGTCCAGTACAGAGGCTGAGAGGGTCACATTTGGCCTCCATGCTTCAGGTTCCATCTTTTAGGCCACGTTCACATCATACATTTAGAGAACTATGATGGCTTCCACCAAAGAATTCTGGGAGCTGAAGTTTGTTAAGGATGCAGAGAGTTTTAGGTGACCCCTGTTTCCCTCACAGAGCTACATTTCCCAGGATTTCCTGTGAAGATGGATTGATTGCTAAACTGCTCCGAGAATTATAGCTCTCTGAGGGGGATTGGGGTCTCTTAGCAGCTCCTCCTTACCACTCTTGCACAACAGACTTTGGGGAACCTCATGTAGGAATATTAAACATCTTAGGACACAATTACCCTGAGGGGAGGAGAACCCCCAAGGCCACTCAGTGAGGACTTAGGGTATTTGGTGGCCACTGAATGGCTGTTGGACATGTAGGTGGAAAACCAGGAGGAGGCAAAATGGAATGGAGTGTTTGGAATATTGAAAAGTGGGTACTCCGTGCTGACACATTTTGTTGCAGGACACTTGTAGCTTTTAAAAAGCCTGATATAGTATAATTTTGTCTCAGGGCGCATTTATACTTGATGTTTATTTTACTCTTAATAAATATTTTCTTGCTGAAAATTCAAGGCTATATGTTTGGATCTGTGTTGTTTGCTGCATGTCTTTGGTAGGTATGCATGCACAATTGCTCTGATAGTCCCCTATAGTGCTGTATGTGTTACTGCTGACCAGATTCCAGATTCCCTAGTTCTAGCCCACTATAGCACTATACAGAACTGTTCTGCTGGTGCTTGCAGTATTCCAATATTGCTTCAAAGAGACAGCTCATTATATAAAGCGGGGAGTAGTTCACTCACAATCCTTTGCTTCCACTTACAATCATGCTTGGAGTCTCAGTAGATGAATCTGTCTCTTTATTTAGATGGCTTGCTCACAGCTGAATTGTTATGCCTCTCATCTACCATGCTGTATTCTAGATTCTGAATAACCAAAGCGAATAACATATCTTTATCCAGTATGATGAAGAGCAATAATAAACCATTGCTGTTTGATTTAGGTGTATTAGATTTTACAACCCACTCCCTTCAAATTGCCCATGGCAGTTCACAATAAACAACAATAAAATGGAGCAACACGGTAAATCCATAACTACCGGTATACAGTGCAATCTTATGTATGTTTATTTGGAAGAAAGTCACACTGTGTTCAGCCTTGTGTTCACACTTTGTTCAGCCTTTCCTGAAATGATGTTCAAGGGAAACAATGAACTGTCAACAGTAGCTCTTTTCAAGCATACTAGTACCATGGACTAGGCAGGTGAGAGGAACTGGGCTACTAAGAAGGTAGGAAAACCCTTCTAGACTGGGCTGGGCCAGATTTAGGTTTGATGAGGCCCTAAGCTACTAAAGGTAATGGGGCCCTTTATATGTCCAGTTGTCCTTTGTCAACAACAAATTGTCGCTGTTAGAAATAAGCAAACCAGTGATATTTTAGGGATCAGGCTAGCAGGTGGGGCCCATTTCTTACATCATAGGAGCCTACACAACACAAAACACTGTTGCTATATGTAGGTTTTATTTTATTTGTTTTTTATCTTATATTTTGGAAATGTATATCCACTTTTTTTCCCTTTAAAATTTTTGGGAGGCCCCAAGAGAGTGGGGCCCTGAGCTATAGCTTGTTTAGCTTATATGTAAATCTGGCACTGAGACTGGGCCAAAAACATAGGCAGATGAGCATTCTGTTTTCACACTGGCCAAATACCTATGAGATGCCCACAACACCAGCAAATTCAGGTTGCAGAAATGTGGACTATCTACCATAAGGAGAGTGAGGGGGGAAAGCACAGAGAAGTGTGGAATAACCCAACATTGATTTGACCCAATGTTCTCTAACAAATCAGACTGAATGCTCATTAAATAGCCAACATCATATAATCTCCCTGCAAGCTTCTCAGGATGAATGCTCAATGAACAGACTGCCTGAAAGGACCCTTTGAAATAGAACTAAATTTGTGGAGCAAGCAAGCCACTTTAATAGTTGGTTAGGCTTGATGTCATATCATTGTAAAATCTAAGTGAGACCTAGAAGTCTATTTCTGGAATGTAGAATAACCAATTCTTCTCTGGTTGCCGAAGGCCATTCCCCGCCCACTTCCTACTTTTAATGATTACATGTAAAGAGCTGCTTCTTTAACTCAAGAGACAACCCTGCTTCTTCAAAATGAAAAGGTGGATGGGTCAGTTCCTTATTGGATTAGATTCCTCACAAATAAGGATAATCCCTCATTTGATGTTTTCCCAGTAGGTTGCCTTCCAGGATGCCGCGGGATACACATCTGGCTTATACTGACAGAATTATGGAGCTTTTAAGGCAATTTATGACTGGGGGCAAGGCATCCACAAGGGAACCGGGATACCCTCCTTGTAAATCCTTGCTCCGACAATGCCATGTTTTCTGACCTTGGACAAATCACTTAATCACTTTGGGTCTTTGCTTCTTTCTCTGTAAATTACACAAAGTTAATTCTGATCATTTGCTTTCCTTGTCAAAGAAAGGAAAGGAGGGGAGAGGTAGCTGCTGTAAAGCTTATTTCATCAATGTTCCTAAAGCACCATGAGAGACAGAAGTTGTACTGGTGGAATCAACACTTTATCCACTTTAAGCCTGTTTCCTGGGACAGCTCCTGTCTCAGAGAGATGGTAGGACCAAATTGAATGGACTCAGATTCCAAGAAAGAGAATTTCAACTAAACATTAGGAATAATGTTCTGGTGGTATAAACTGTTTGACCATGAAACACATTGCTTCAGAAGGTGGTGGACTCTCTTTCATTGGAGGTTTCTAAACATTGGAAATGCCATGGCATTGGATCTCCTGGATCAGCAGGAGATTGGACTAGATGGTTTGGGGTACCTTCCAACTCTATGATTCTATGTATTGCAGCATTCAGGTGGGCAAATACGTCACAACATTGAATGCCCAAAATTTGGTGAATGGCAATATTTGTATGCAAATGCTAGCAATCTTAAGGCTACTTTTCTGAATGTATGAAAACTTAGATGTACAACAGCAAATATAACTCACCAAAAGTTTCTTGTCAGTAATCATAAGTATGTCTGAAATGTGGGCAAAATATATTGTTGGATATTCACAGTATTAATCTGGGATTTTGTTAATACAGTCAGACCTCGGTTCCCGAATGCCTCTGTTACCGTACGTTTTGGATGGGTCCCAAACGCCGAAAACCTGGAAGTAACTGCTCCGGTTTTCGAACAATTTTAGGAAGCTGAATGTCTGACGCGGCTTCCATTTTGAGTTCCCCTATTGTATTGAGGCTTCAGTTTTTGGTTGTCGAACGTTTCGGAAATCAAACGGTCTTCTGGAATGGATTACGTTTGACAACTGAGGTTTGACTGTATTGACACCAAATTTAAGATGATGATGTTAATGATATGTCTTATCAAAAGGCACACTGGAATATTTTATTTGTGTTCATTTGCTGTTAATGGTTTTATCAGTCACACCTTGTAATAAAATTATCACATAAATGCAAATAATAAATTGTGATAACTAATCTGTACATTTTATTTGGATGGGATTTAAATGCAGCTAGCTTTCTCATCTGCGTGGGGATGGTGCTTATTTGAAGGCCTTTTGCAGACCCCAGTGGGAGAATTCATGGGATCATTGAGAGGTGGGACATAACCTTCCCGTGCTGTTGTCTCATAAGGAAAGGATGTGGAAAGGAGAGAATATGAGTTAAACTACTGGGTTTGCCCAGACCTTTTTTAAGGAAGTTGATCATTGGCTGAACTGGGATAGGCAATAGGTTCATAGTCATAGGGACTCCAAACAACTCTCTAGGACCAGGATGTGGAAGCATTTTCAGCCTGACAGCTATGGTCCCTCATGAGCAACTTTCCAGAGGACATGTGCCAGCTGTAGGTAGGGCCAGAGGCAAGAAGTGGGTGCTGCAACAGATGTGCACTATAGACTACATGCCAACCAGCCAAAATCAGAGAGGCTTGTATCCATCCATCCATCCTTCATCTCTCCAGCAGGCTCTTCTTATGTTCTAATGTTCTCCACCTTCCATTCAGGAGAGCAAGAAACCTGTCGCACATCTGAGCCAGGAAAAAGTACTCAAGGAGGGCACATAGCAAGATTGGTGAGGGTGTGTGTGTGTCCTGAGGATGTATTTGGTCACCAGGCCAGAGGTTCCCCACCCCTGCTCCAGGTAAGGCTGGTCAGATCTGTCCATTGTGGTTTCTCTGAGTTTCTTATTTTTTCAGTTCTCTACATTTTTGCATCAGTTTGTATGCCTTAAGTTCTCATGAAAATTCATCAGCATTTCAGTGTGAATTTATCCTAATGCACACGTTTGTATGCAAATTTCCCTAATATAATACATTTTTGTGTTTTATTTTCACTAATACTTGCTTTTACTGGGCTGGATTACAAAATGCAGAGAAGTGCAAATTTAGAAGAGATGGGTGTGTTTCAGTTGACTTTCTGTTTCAGAAAGTGTGAATTAGGTAGATTCACCTTTAAATGTGAACAGGGTTGAATTCCTCCCCCCATCCCTGCCTCTGGGATCTTGGCCTGCTTGTTTCTTGCCAGGTGACTTTCTGTTTCTTACATTCTCAAGAAACTCTAGAGGACTCATTATAGACCCATCCGGCTTAAGATGCAAGGGGATGAAGAACTGGGGTTGATGGAAGAAAGGAGGACTTGTGCAGGCTAAAAATAATAATAATAAAACCTTTCCCATCTCATTCTCATTGGATGCCAGGGATCGAATTGATGTTGTACACAATATTGTATTTCATACATCATCACGGTACTTCGGTGCAAGTTCAAACAGCATAAAGCTTAAAATGACAGTAATAATGCTACCATGTTTCATGAAAACCCAGCACATTTTCCTCCATGATCAATACCTACAAATTGAATTTCCTTTACTATTTCCCCAACACAGCGTATGTCAAGGGATGAAACTGAAACACTTTTTGAAGCCTTGTCTCTCCTTCCTCAGAGAATGCTGCTGCAAAAGCACACCTTGTTTTTAACCCCAAAGAAGAGGAAGATGCATTTACTATACTTGTTGAGTTTGCTACACCATGCCAATCTCTCACTAATTTATCATATGCTTATTCCAAGCTTCTCATGTGTGTATATCTATGTGTCTCTCTATGTGTGCTGTTACGTATGTAGTCAAAACAGCAGCACCCACCCACAAGATGGAGGTCAACAGGCTTGAGGGAACCCCAAGGTTTGTAGTTGTCAGGGACTGAAGAGGAGTAGGAGTGGGGGAGATCACCCCCCCCTTTCTCCTGTAGCTTCCAGAGAAGAGGGAGGCAGTCTTGAATTACAGCAGGACTTTGAGGAAGATAACAGCTCAGAGACAGGCAAACAGCAGAGTGATGAGGTGTTAGGAGGAGGAAGGAAGGCAGAGCAGCTAGCTGACACATTACTGGACAGCATAACTGACCCCCCTTCTCCCAAAACATGATGTCTATTAAGGGTGCAAGAACAAAGGGCACAGAGACAGCTGAACACAGGCAGACGCCGTAGAAGCAGGTGTTGTTGTTAGAAGGGAAGGGGGAGGAGCTCAGTGCAAGCAATGCCATCATTGAGGAATGACTAGATTTGTCTGTCACTGTGATGACTGAATAAAATCATAAGTAAGAACTATATTGTTCCCTGCTTCTTGGTGCCATTGGGGGAGGGAGAGGATTCCTCAAGCCTGACAGTAGTGGGGAAAGCATGGGGGTGGGGTGGGGAGTCAAAAGCCCACTGTGGACTGAATGTGTTCAGTAATCATGGAATGCTGACTGACCATTGGGCAGGGAATGGAAGGATGTGACCGGAACCATGAACAGAAGTACTGCAATGTCATGTACTGGCTGGATGCACAGGAGTGGTGGGAGGCACCAGCTGGGCAACCCCCAAGGAAAGAAGACTTAGAGCTGGGGAATTGGTGGTGGGATGACAATGCATGGGCAGAAGGAGAAGACTGGAAAGAGGAGGTGTTGGAAGCTACAGATGTAACAGGGTTTAGTGAGAAGGAACAGGCTGTGACAGAATTCTGGGAGCTGGTGTTTGTTAGGGCAGCTGAGCATTAGGAGACCCCTATTCCCGAATATGGGATGCGGGTGGTGCTGTGGTCTAAAACACTGAGCCTAGGGCTTGCCGATCAGAAGGTTGGCAGTTCAAATCCCCATGACGGGGGGAGCTCCCGTTCCTTGGTCCCAGATGCTGCCCACCTAGCAGTTCAAAAGCACGTCAAAGTGCAAGTAGATAAATAGGTACTCCTGCGGAAAGGTAAACTGCATTTCCTTGTGCTGCTCTGGTTCACCAGAAGCGGCTTAGTCATGCTGGCCACATGACCCGGAAAAATTGTCTGTGGACAATTTGTACTGTAGGCCCCCTTGGCCAGTAAAGCAAGATGAGCGCTGCAACCCCAGAGTCATTTGTGACTGGACTTAACTGTCAGGGGTCCTTTACCTTTACCTGTTTATTCCCTCATAGAGCTACAATTACGAGAGTTCCCTGAGAAGAGGGATTGTTTAACCACTCTGGGAACTGTAGCTCCGGGAGAGGAGACAGCCAACTGACAGAAAACTCCTACTCAACTCCAATTGCAAACCTGCACTGCACTCAGGGAAGAAAAGGAAGACACTGTGAAAGACTGGGGAGAGGCTGGAGGAAGGCAGAAGGCGGCTGAAATAGCCCCTGGCTCAGCCCTACTGTTGGAGAAGGCATCGTGTGTGCAGGCATGCCAAGTTGCTGAAGCCACGCCAGGTTCCATTTCTCATGTGGCTGCAAAGCCTCTCTGCTGATGGAGCCTGCTACAACTGGCAGCAGAGTAGGAAATCTTTCGTGCATGGAGGTGGGGCACATGTAAACCTGCAACCTGCCCCCATATAACATCTGAAAAAACACCTGGAATTTATCTGAGAAGTCCTTTTGCTTTCAAAAGATCTGAGTTCCATTCCTGACATTCCAGTTAGGACTGGAGAAGGCTCCCATCTGAAACCCTGTTGATAGGCTACTGGCCGACTCAGTATAAGCACATCCTACATGTTTAGTAGAAGATCAGCATTCACCTGAACATAGTAAAAACCAGTCCGTCAGGCTAAGAAACTAGTTCCAGGTTTTGGAGTTGACTCCCAGATCCCTTCGTTTTCTCCTTGCGGTCACTGACAGCCAGGAATGATACTGCCTTGAGGCATCGCCATGTGATTTGAAAACTGAAACATCAACCAAATAAAAAAAAAATCTCACTAAAAGTGTTCCTGTTTCTGAAACAAGAAGGGCCAGTTCGTTTTGACTGCTGATCTTTGAGAGGATCAGAAGCCTTTCAAGACAACTTAAATCACTTCACAGCCTATTTGTTCTCTTGGACTGTTTGCCAAGCTCTCATGTTACCCACCCTTTGATTTTATCCCCAAACCTTCTACTTCACTGCCAAAAGTGAATGTCAGCCACCTCTCAGTTTCAGCCATGGAACCTGGATGGCTTGGTTGATCGGATAAAATAAATTGGTATGGTTCTCTATTAAAGGTGGGACTGAGCTCACAATAAACTCTATAATCTTTTCTTTCCCTTGTGGTTGGCTCCTTGTCATGAGGTGAATCTCACACCAGTAAAGTTGTTCAGACACAAAAGCAATCTTTCACGAAGCCAGAGCACAAAAAGAATCAGGGAACAACTTCCCATCATGCCTTTCAAACAACAAACATACATGGAATGCTTCTCTCACACACATTTCTTTTTCTTACAAAAGTATTTTTGTCACCCATTAGGCAACATATGAATTGGACTGGATTTAAAATATATTTTTTTAAAAAAAATATGCTTTTACTGTTAAATCACCTTGGGAAGTGTCCTCTCTAAAGAGATCCCACAAATACAGATGTGTGGGAAATTTTCATGGGTGGAATTCGGGGTTTTGTTGTGCTTACCATCCTTTTGGGGTGGCTGAGTTGTCTTTGTAACCATCCCGTCTTCCATTCTACAAATCAGCTCACCAGTTGCCGCTGCAAGAAATCACCCTCTACCTTCAGATACATTAAGAGAAGAATGTACAGAAGTTCAAAGGGGCGGAGAGTGAGCGATTACCTTGACATGTTTGGGATGCAGCTGTTGTATAGCCGAATTAACCTTTGATACTATTGCTTCTCCATAGGCCATACACTACAGAAATACCATGCCGTGTTTTTTAACCATATAATAATCCTTCTCATCAAAATGTATACATTCCTAGGCATTGCCATTGTGATAGATTACAGCCTCTGTAAAACCAGTAATTTTAACTTTCCACTTTTAAAAGCAACAGTAATTCTGAACAGGAAATCCCTGAATAGCACTCCCACAGTGTCTTTGAGAAGGCTCTCTGTCAGCAATAACAAACACAGGCCACAGTGCAGTACCTCCTTGGCTAAACTCTTTCAGCTTCTGTAAAATATTTTGCAGGTCTGTTTTTTCTGTGATGCACAATGGCTCCCCTTTTACAGTGTGGAGAGAAATAGGCACCGAAAAGTACAACAGAGATGGTCCCCGTCTGATATAGCAGGGTGGTCAGTGGCACCACACTAACAACCCAATTACAGTAGTACCTTGGGTTAAGTACTTAATTCGTTCCAAAGGTATATACTTAACCTGAAACTGTTCTTAACCTGAAGCACCACTTTAGCTAATGGGGCCTCCTGCTGCTTCTGCACCACCAGAGCACGATTTCTGTTCTCATCCTGAATCAAAGTTCTTAACCTGAAGCAATATTTCTGGGTTAGCAGAGTATGTAACCTGAAGCGTATGTAACCCGAGGTACCACTGTACTACATTGTATGGAATGGACCTCCTGATGGGTGTTGAACCACACTGAAGATAGACATGGCCAATCTTTTCCATAGTATCAGCAAGTGTTTCTGGACACAAGAGGAGCAAGCAGGCAAGGGAAAGAGAGACTAACCATTCAACTGAGGAAGGACACTTAGCTTTCTGTTCCTAGGTACATGAAGTATTGAGAAGCATTTAGTGGCTGGGAGCTTTTTGTTTTTGTCTCAGTACAGTAGCTATTACTTAAAAAGTGTTGCTTATTTGAACAATGAGACAACATTTTAGAGTCTATTTCAAACAAAATGTTTTATTTATTTTATTTAAAGATATTTCTATCACGCTTTACATAGTGAACAGATAAATAGATAACAGTTTACAACAACACAGAAGAAGAAGAAGAAGAGAAGAGTTTGGATTTGATATTCCGCTTTATCACTACCCGAACGAGTCTCAAAGTGGCTAACATTCTCCTTTTCCCTTCTTCCCCACAACAAACTCTCTGTGAGGTGAGTGGGGCTGAGAGACTTCAGAGAAGTGTGACTCGCCCAAGGTCACCCAGCAGCTGCATGTGGAGGAGCGGAGACCCGAACCCGGTTCACCAGATTACGAATCTACCGCTCCTAACCACTACACCACACTGGCTCTCGGAGAGATCTATCAGTCTATCTATATAATTACAACCAATAAAACAAAAATCTGAAACGATATCCACTGTACTGGTAGTTGTTTGGAGACCCCTATTTTTCTTACAGAGCTATAATTTCCAGAGTTCCCTGGGAAGAGGGATTGACCGTTAAACTTCTCTGAGAATTGTAGCTCTGTGAGGGGAATAGAGGCTCTCCTAACAACTGTCAGCACCCTTAGCTTAACTGTCAGCACCTCAGAGAGCTACAGTTCCCAGGATTCTTTGGAGGAAGCCATGACTGTTTAAAGTGGTATGATACAGCTTTAAGTGCAGATGGGGCCTTTATCTGTCACAATATCTTAAAGCAGCTTCGATGTCAAGTCCACCATGTAAACATGCTGCTAGTTAAAAAAATGTACAGTCTGCTATCCTTCCAAGTGTAGCACACTGCTAAGCACCCCCTGTTGGGAATGTGCTACTTCGTTTGCCCTTGGAACAAAAGCAACATTATGGTAAACACCACGAGGGTGGGAATATAATTAGATGGTTTTCTCAGAAGTGCTTTTTTTTTTGGCACAGATTTCAAAATATATCACAATTGCTGATTTTATTAATCTTCAGTAACACTGGGAAGTGCAATTCCCCATTTCTCATTTCATTTAAAAAGAAAAAAGAAAAGAGGACGGACTTAACCAAAGGAGTCTGTTAAGAAGATAGAAGGGTTGGGAATAGAAGCAAGTGCTCTTTGGCAGTGGCGTAGCGTGGGTTGTCAGCACCCGGGGCAAGGCAAGTAATTTACGCCCCCTAACCCGTGGATTTGCGCCCCCTAACCCGTGGATTTGCGCCCCCTAACCCATTGATTTGCCCTAACCCCAGATGTTGCGCCCGGTGCGGTCCGCCCCCCCTGCACCCCCCACGCTACGCCACTGCTCTTTGGTGAATATACCTATTATTACCTGTGGGAGCGGGGAAACTATGTTGGGACTAGCATCACCACCTCTCTGATTTGGAGACTGGAAAGGCACTGCAACCTTCAGATGCAAGCCTTGTGGGTTGTGATACATAAGCAGCAGTCAAATGCAACATTCCTTGTTTTCCTAGAGTGGACATGCAAGGGGATGTTTGGTCCAGCCAGTCAGAACTTCCTGTTTCCTCCTGGGGTAGGACATACTTCCTTTGCATGTGACTAGAGGTGGGCGTGACCTTAGCTGTGCAGGTAACAAAAGCGCAAGGCTTGCAGCTCTCTCGCGCTCTCTCTCTCTCTCTCTCTCTCTCTCTCTCTCTCTCTGACTTCCTCCGTCGTAGGAGAGCTACAGCTTTTTAGCTAGAGATGCTCTATTGGCTTTCAGCCAATAGAGGACACTGGGATTATTCCCATATGGGATAGTTCCATACATATATATACTTTGTAACTAAGTCTGCCTTCAGGGATCCAACTGTGAACTGATGATGTTGTGAGTAAACTTCTTTTATATACTTTAAATAAGGTTGTTGTGTGTTCATTCTTTTAAGAGGGATATAAAGGGGACTTACCAGGAACATACAATTCCATACTGAATTGTGTGATAGTGAGAGGCTTAAACAAGCTTGCAACCAGCTACCCGCTGTGTGTAAAAGAGGAATGCACTCTGCTAAGTAAAGGGACTTGCTAACGCAAGTCAGGAAGGATATTAATAAACAATATATCCTCTCCTGCCTTCCTGAACATTCCCACAAGCCTTCCCCTGGTTGCTTTGGCACAACCACAATCCACCTCAAACACCCTGCTTTTGGCCTTATTGGAGGGAGGCACCTGGCACCATAACATAAAAACCTAAGAAGAGCCTGCTGGATCAATTAAATGCCCCATCTAGTCCAGCATCCTGTTCTCACAGTGGCCAACCAGTTGAATGTTGGTGTAATAAACAAAAATCTGCCCTTATTCCCTTATGGGGTATCCAAGAGCCTGTATAGAGTCCTTAAGTGGGCTCCCTATTGGCAGGAGAAAATAACAGAGGCCAGCCAGAGAATATTGAGAAGCAAAGCAGCTAGTAAGTCTGATCTTTATTAAAGCTGTTGCCACAGGGTGCTCCCCTCACATGCAGGAGAATGGAGGAGGACCCAGAACAAAGGTGTGCCTGCCCTTATATAGACATTTTTAATTCCCTGCCCTGGAGCTCAAGACCACCCCTCCATACATCATACTTACATCACAGAAAAGGTTGTCTACAACAGAAATTTGAATGTTGTTGTTTTTCCTGTCTGCCGGGTTATCTGATAATGCCTTATCTGGTTGCCTTTCCTGGTAGTCTGCCCATTCCTTTGAAATGGTGATTATCCAATTCCTGAGACAATGGTAAGGTTCCCTCACCCCCTCCCTCCTTGCAGAGAAAACATTTGGTCAGTTTGGGAGTCAAAATGGTTTCAGGACAGTCTTCCTGTGCTGCTCCAGACATGTGGTCCACACATCTATGCACGTGCCTGGCTGGCACATTCACAAACATTTATTATATATATAAGACCTTAAATTTTTATTACATGGGCAACCTGCAAAAAGGGCCCAAGGACAAGGCCCTTCCTGTGGCTTCTAGGAACTGGTCCCTAGAAGCATTACTGCCCCGACTGCCTACTATTGCCTCTGCACTTAGATGGTGTCAGATGAGATAGTGATGGAACTGAGAATAAGAAGTGATTCAACTCTACAGTACTAGTTCAGGACACAACAAACTTTGCAAAATGTGGGGATCTCAGAGGCTCTGGTGTTGATTCAACTTTATAAAACTATAAATAAGATAAGAGCAGAAAGATTAAGTGGCACAGAGGGAGAAAAACTATCACTTCCACTGAGATTTTAATCTATCAAGATCCATTATAGTGAAACTATGTACTTAATGATTTTGAGGACTTGTCTATGAAATCAGTTATGTTCACATAGTAAGGCCTCCAGCTCTAGTACGGGTGAGGTAATATATTATGGGGTGCAGGTGGCTGTGGGTGTGTACACATACAGTATATTTGAGTGTTGGGAGGAGCACAGAGAGAAGAAACGCCATGTTGCACCTGTAACATCAAAACCTTTAAAGCATAAAAGGCAGGAAACTTGGGACATATATTATTGCATATACACCAGAAACTGCTGAAAATACTAAATACAGAACAGACACAGCTTATTTTCACAATGGAGAGCTTTAGACCAGAATTCCTCCTTTGCAGCAAACTGCATTCAGCTTCAGTTTTATTTTTCTTGCTCTCACAGGAAACAGAGCCAATTTAGGTTATGTGTTACTTGTCATGGATGTTCAAAATTTTGGGCTATGTCATCCTGAAATGTTGTTCCAGCTAGCAAGTCAGATTTAAACCTAACCCAAGGCGAAGAATAGAGCAATGCATTAGATAATGGGATATTCCTGCTACTGCCTACATTTTATAAACACAGAGTCCCTCTGTTCACATAAAAGTTTAGCATATCTGCCTTCAGGAACCAGGATTGTGCCTGCCATGAGACAGAACACCTCAGGCAGCAGATTTTGGACTCCTATTGTTTGGACTTTTATTCTTTTTCTGCCTCATGCAGAAAAATATTTTGTATCATCCCTGTCAAATAGCAGGTTTGGAGCATGAGTGCTACCAAGTTGGTAGGCCCACCGCCTGCCTCCTTGATCCGTGCCCATCTTGGCTGATTAGGGAGTGTCCAGATGTTGCGCGGACCCCCCTGGTTGAAATTATCCATTTGTCCCTTGACACGGGGACATTCCCAGGGGAACTGAAGGAAGCAGTGGCATGTCCACTCTTAAAGAAAACTTCATTAGATCCCTTAGACCTATCCAATTACCGCCCAGTTTCAAATCTTCCATATCTGGGTAAGGTAATTGAGAGAGCGGTTGCTGAACAACTTGGTAGGTTTCTGGAGGAAACATCGGCTTTAGATCCATTTCAGTCCTGTTTCTGTCCTGGTATTGGGACCGAGACGGCTCTGGTTGCCCTAACAGACGATCTCCGTAGACAGCTGGATCGAGGCGGGTCAGGACTGGTGATCCTTTTAGATTTTTCAGCAGCCTTTGACATGGTCGATCATGATCTTCTGGACCACCGCCTCGCAGACGTGGGGATACAGGGCATAGCCCGTAACTGGCTGTGCTCTTTTATCTCTGGTCGGGGACAGAGGGTGGCACTAGGGAGGGAAATGTCGTCGTGCCACTCCTTGGTGTGTGGAGTGCCACAGGGCGCAATCCTCTCTCCAATGCTTTTTAACATCTTTATGCGCCCCCTTGCCCAGATTATCCGGAGCTTTGGGCTGGGTTGTCACCAATATGCTGATGACACTCAGCTCTATCTGCTGATGGATGGCCACACCGACTCGGCCCCGAACACACTGACCAGATGCTTGGAAGCTGTTGCTGGATGGTTTCGTGGGAGCCGATTGAAACTAAATCCTTCGAAGACAGAGGTCCTATGGCTGGGTCGGGATGGCATGGGGATAAGGAACCAACTCCCTTCTCTTGCAGGGGCCCAATTAGTGCCATTGCCTTCCGTTAAGAGTTTGGGTGTAATCCTTGACGCCTCCCTTTCCATGGAGGCGCAAGTTACAGCAACAGCCAAGGCAACATTTTTCTACCTTCGCCGCATCAAGCAGTTGGTCCCTTACCTTTCCCGCCCCGATCTGGCCACAGTGATCCATGCGACGGTCATCTCCAGTTTTGACTACTGTAATTCGCTCTACGCGGGGCTGCCCTTGAAGCTGTCCCAGAAACTCCAGCGGGTACAGAATGCTGCAGCGAGGCTCCTCACGGGGTCTCTGCCATGGGAGCATATTCACCCAGTGCTTTTCAAGCTGCACTGGCTCCCGGTGGAGTACAGGATCAGATTTAAGGTGCTGCTTTTGACCTTTAAAGCCCTTCATGGCCTAGGACCCTCGTACCTACGGGACCGCCTCCCCCGGTATGCCCCACGGAGAGCCTCAAGGTCCATAAATAGCAACACCCTAGTGGTCCCGGGCCCCAAGGAAGTTAGATTGGCTTCAACCAGAGCCAGGGCCTTTTCAACTCTGGCTCCGGCCTGGTGGAACGCTCTGCCTCATGAGACAAGGGCCCTGCAGGATCTGATTTCTTTCCGCAGGGCCTGTAAGACAGAGTTGTTCCGCCTGGCCTTTGGCTTGGAGCCAATTTGATTCCCTCCCTCTCTTTCTTTTTTCTTTTCCTTCTCCTGCTGCGATGAGGCTACATTTTAATATTTTAATGTTTCAGTATTTTAATGTTGTATTTTTAATTTTGTTTTTAAGTTGTAATCATTTAACTTGTTTTTATTATTGCTTGCAAACCGCTCTGAGCCCGGCCTTGGCTGGGGAGGGCGGGGTATAAATAAAAATTATTATTATTATTATTATTATTATTATTAAGTCTGACTGCAAATTACAGCTTGTCCAACCATAGAAGTGACTTTCTATCCCATGGCCCTTTTTAGAAATGTAATCAAAAATACCTTATTTCTTCTTGATCAACAGATTTGTACCCCAGCTTTCCATCTAATAGATACCCAAGGCACCTAAAGATATCAATAAGAAAAAAAATATTTAAACAATAAAAATAATTATAAACATTGACCATAGGTAGGAGCCCACCCCTCACTTTATTGTTTTAAATGCCTGCTGAACACATTTATTTCAGCAAGCCTACCCAGACATAGGGATGCGGGTGGTGCTGTGGGTTAAACCACAGAGCCTAGGGCTTGCCGATCAGAAGGTCAGCGGTTCGAATCCCTGCAACGGGGTGAGCTCCCGTTGCTCGGTCCCTGCTCCTGCCAACCTAGCAGTTTGAAAGCACAAAGTGCAAGTAGATAAATAGGTACCGCTCCAGCGGGAAGGTAAATGGCATTTCCATGCACTGCTCTGGTTCACCAGAAGCAGATTAGTCATGCTGGCCACATGACCCGGAAGCTGTATGCCGGCTCCCTCGGCCAGTAAAGCAAGATGAGCGCCGCAACCCCAGAGTCGACTGAACCTAATGCTCAGGGGTCCCTTTACCTTTATCTACCCAGACATATAATTTAGTTACCTAGATACATTTTAAAAGCTTTACTTATTTTATCTGTGTTTTCATTATTATTATTTTATGTATATTTTAGAGTTATTTTATGTGGATTTTAGCTGTATTTTATCTGACGGTTGTTTTTTTTACTATACACGCTGCTTAGAGAGCTTTTTGATTAAGCAGTTTATAAATCTTTCCCAATAAATAAACCAAGCCAATTAAAGACTAAGTGCAGACAGAATGGTAGACAAAACTTAAGTTTTAAAAAACCCAACAATTGTTCAGGTAAATTAAACATCAGCTGGAAGAACAGAAGGGTAAGGCAAAACATAATTTTCTGAGGGGAATGCTTCATAATATCCATCTATCTATCCACTCGCCCATCTATTTAACAGCAATGTTTGACTGCAGTTTTAAATAAAATAAAAAGTAATAAATAATTAAATAAATCCCTGAACCTATTCCTTAGTTTCTAAAACACATGAGGCCAGTTTTAAATGAGAGCATGAAACGAATGGGGAGCCTGTTGAGAAATGACAGTGTACCAGCTGCCGCTGCAGAAATATTGATAGGAAAAATGTGTGAGGCGAGAAAATAATAAGAGCTTCTGTAAGCCTTTGAGCATACTTTTCGCCTCTGAGACTGGTTTGTTTAACCCTATGAACCGATGCTCAGTCTCTGTCACAGTGCATCAACCTCTCCCTGTTGGAAGAAGAAAATTAGCTTGTGGCATGCTTGCTGGTTATTATTTTCCTCTCTGGTACTCCAGCCTGTGTCGGGGCATCCACTGCCTGAGAATAATATCTGCTGGGCTCCAGAGCACAATTAACTGTTTACTAAGTACCCTGCAGTGTTGGGCACTGACCAAACAGGCAACTTAAGAAGGTGAAGAAGAGCCCTTTGGGACATCAGAACAAAGGTCCAACAAACCCAGCATCTTATTTTCTAAAGTGGTTGGCCCTCTGGGGCCCTCTGGGAAGCACACAACCAGTGCATGAAGGCAATAGCCCTCGCCAGCTGTTGGCTTTCAGCAGCTCTTATTACAGTGGCACCTCGGGTTAATAACTTAATTTGTTCTGGAGGTCCGTTCTTAACCTGAAACTGTTCTTAACCTGAAGCACCACTTTAGCTAATGGGGCCTCCCACTGCCACTGCACCGCCGCTGTGCAATTTCTGTTCTCATCCTGAAGCAAAGTTCTTAACCTGGGGTACTATTTCTGGGTTCGCGGAGTCTGTAACCTGAAGTGTCTGTAACCTGAAGCGTCTGTAACCCAAGGTACCACTGTACTCTTAATGTCTTCGTCGGCATCCAATGTTGGTGCATAATGCTTAGAATAGTAGCCTGCTAGCTTTTCTGCGAGTTTTATTCAAAGGGATGAAATCCACCTCATTAATGCCAGTAGGGACTTCTGACAAGAGCTTCACAAGATCATTTTTGATAGCAAAGCCTACTCCATATATTCAACGTTCTTGTTCAGGTAGACCTTTCCAGAAGAATGTGTAGCCTCCTTTTTCTTCTTTCAGTTGTCCCTCTCCTGCTCTTTGAGTTTCCTGAAGCAATGAAATATTGCTGTTAAAATGTCGCAACTCCCTTGCAATGATGGCAGTCCTGCATTTGGGACACTCACACGCTGGATCATCACCTTGTCATGGTGAGTGGGCTTGCGCGTTCCTATGACCCTTGTGAACGAAGCCATCAGGAGTCTCGTACTCCCAGCAGGGTCATCCAAGGTGGTAAGGTCAAAGGGGAGGACCTAGAAAAAGAATGATCCAATAAGTCATCAATGGCAGAGCAGGCGAAAGATATCAAGTGGTATGTTACAATGGATGTGAAGGCAGATGAAGGCTACAGCAGATTAGAGTCTACCGGTCGTCATGATATTCATGCCAGCCTTACTGCGAAGACTATGCGCTGGTCAGTGGGCACTGATCTATACACATAGAACAAATTCACACACAGGCGTCTTCCAATGAGAGTTATTACTAGGCCACATCCCACTCAGCTACCATGAATGATTCTTAACTCCTCTGGAATCCATAAAAGACGGTGGCCATCATCACAACATGTGGCAGTGAGCTTTGTAAATTCATTATAGTGTAAGCCATCCTGGCACAAGCTGGAAAAGGGCAGAGAATAAATTTGATGATGATGCATCTTGTGAATAAAAACTTCCTTTTGTATTTCATCTCCAACCAATTGCATTAAGTGACCCCCAAGTTCTGGCACTATAACAGAGATGGGGGGGGGGAGACATCTGTCTGCATACACACCAGTCATCATTCAAAATGCTTGTTGACACTGCTAAAGAACTCCAAACAATTAGGAAAGACTTTACATTTCAAAAACCATGCTGATTTTTCAACAAGACAAGTGCTTCAGCTTTTAATAATTCTACCTTAAAGACACTTTCTATCAATTTTTTCAGAACATAACACTTGCTACTTCATGAGTCTCTCACGAGGAGGCTCTTTTAGTGATAATTTGCATATTTCTGTTTCATGACAGTGATTCAGATTTGGCTTCTAATAAGAACTTTAGGGTGGGGATTTAATTTTACCTTTGTCAGTAACAAAAACGACACCTGGTCACATCAACTTGCATTGATCTTGCCATGCCTTCTCTGAAAGAAAAATGATTCAGGCAACCATTTTGATTGATCCTCATAAAAGTGCGGCCTAACAGTGGATTTTGGAATTTACATTTAACAGTATTTGATATTTTACTTGTAACTCATTGAGTAGCACCCAACTAACTTGTTCTATTAGTCCAAGTCATTGCACTTTTGCAAGTGTGCCCTGCAGACCGCCGCCCCCCCCCCCCCCAAATCTGCTCTGGAGGCTTGGGAGCGAGAAACCCAGAAGAGGTTTAGGAGACACACGAAGGGAGATGGGAGAAGTTCTGCTGTGCAAGCAGAAAGCATTGCAATGGTGGAATTAGCCTGTTATCTTAAAGGATAAATGGCATAGAATGTTTAGCATTTGATTCTTTGAGAGTTTAGTAGTGTGTTTCTCCAATACAGGTCTTTGATACTAACTGGCAGGAATCTCTTTTAAATGATGTGCTGAGTGAACTTACCGCAGAATCACAGAGAGGACACGCACACAAACACGCACACACATCTCTATCTCTATCTCTATAGAAATAGATATAGCTATAGATGATATAGATATATATGAATGATTTTCAGTTTTATACATTTCAATAATTTTACAATCATTTTAACATTTTGAAACTTGACTTCCTCCCTCCCCGCCCCAAACAGCTAGAATATTATACGCACAGAAATGGAAAGCAGAGAAGATTCTAACGATGGAGGAGTGGCTTTTAAAACTAATGGACTATGAGAAAATGGCAAAGCTGACAGCAACCTTGATGAACGTTTTATAGAAGAATTGAGGCTTCTTCTTTTTTTGGACTACTACAATCAAATGAAATCATGGGCAGGATTCGAGATAGAAGCAGCGGAAGAAAAACAATAAAGTAATAGTATCAGAGGAATTTCTCTAACAGAGTTTGAAATATAATGCAGTCGAAAAGCATTTGAACAAAAACACGGTGGGGGTGGAAGTCAATACATGAAACAATGTTACTACAGTATTTAATCTGAAGTCAATTTGGAAAAAAATTGGACAATCTATAAAAATTATATTATAAAAAGAGGGGATGATTTAAGAATTTTATACCCCGTGTATAAATGTTCTATTTCCATAGTGTGTAGGAAAAAAATGATGCATTTCAGTTAGTGCAACTCTTTTTCTCCATGTTGCACAGGAAGTCTTTAAGAACGTGAACTTGAATCTTTTATCTGACTGCGTCACTCTAGAAACTAAGCCAATAGGTAGTTTTCCATAAGGGCTCAAGTGTCTACAGGTGCGACTTTCAGATTACTCTTCATGTCAATACTCTTTTATTTCCCAATTATTGCCATTATCTTGTTAGTAGTGCTGTCCATTAAGACTTGGAAAATAAAATTGGTAACATTGATGGGGGGGGGGGAATAAGCTCTTATAAAAAATACAATGTCCATATGACATTCGGGGGGGGGGAGAACCCCCGAGAGGTGCCAACAGCATCACAGCAAGGAAAAGACACCACACACAAAGGCCCAGACAGGCACACACACACACACACACACACACACACAAACAAACAAACAAAGGCACCAACACACTCCTTCCCAACTCAGGTTTCCTGGGACACATTTCTCAAAACAGAATAAAGTCACTGTCTGTTGAGTCCCTTTGCCCCCATTGCTGAAAGCAGAAATAGAAGCTACAGTAAACATCTATCAAAAAGAGTTTAATTAAAACATTAAGCATCATGCCACAGAGAAATCTCCTTTTCCGGCAATAAAACCTCTTCTCCGAGTTAATTATTTAATGTAAAGTATTTGCTTCCCTCTGTCTGTATATGAGAGATTAACATATTAATGCAAATGTAATTATGTTGCAAAAATTCCTTTTTAATTTGCACCGTATTTCAGCATGTGAGGTTCGCTTGAAAAGTGGTTGTCCTCCTTTCTTTTTTTGTAACCTCCAAACATAGAAGGGCATATCATGTTTATGATTGTTGCTGTAACTGGCTACAAAACAAACAAACAAGCACAATTCTTTGTCTTTCTTTTGCTTGCTGGTGTTTTCTGGAACTCCAGAGTTCGATGTGGATTTGCTGGAGGAAGTTTGTGCAGAATTTGGAGAGAGATTGGATGCAGGGTTTCCCCCCTTGTGTGCTACCTGACAGGGCTACTTGGGTCGCCTTCCAAGAAACTTGAAGGTGGTCCAATATTCAATGAAAATATGTATTCCACAGAATGGTAGAAAATCTAGAAATTCACTGTTCATGGCTTGTCAAGCACAACTCTCTCTTCCACCTCATGTTACCATGCATAGAATGGCTTGAAGCCTTCTGCCTTCACTATTTCAGCATTCCTAGGAATCCCAATAGTGTGTCTGATTCCAAGAGGAAACATGTGGCAAGGGAAAATGGATATTAGCTAAATTGTCACTATCATGTATCAAACACTGTACACTTAAGGTTGGTGGATATGAGAAGTAGCTGGAGTGAAGGGCACTGGTGGAGGAAGAGGAGTGGGGGGGGGTGCATTGCCCCCGGAAGCACAATCCACAGGGTGCCATCACTGTGGCACACCTCGCCCCCAGGACGTGTGCCATGCCCATGTGGGCAGCGCGCCACACCCCTGGGACACGCGCAAGCCCCACCCCCGCCTGCTCTCCGCCCCCGGTGCCGGAGCATGAAGCTCCGCCACTGGTGAAGGATTAAATATTTTGGATTATTTTAATGTTTTTGTTTTTTAAAAAAACAACCCAGGCTATTTTGTGAGTGTGTATATGGGGTCTAAAGGGGGGAAATGGTTTCGTGGGTCTTTAAGGGACATAGGGGAATACACAAGGAACATGGATTCAACAAAAATGGCCGCATCCCTCATTTTGCAAGCAAAATGCAAAAAGCGCCCCTCAGAGAGGCAAACTCTGAATGCAACCCTTTGTACTTCAGAGGTGGCTCTGTTGCTACAGTGATTGTTTTCAGAGTTCTAGCCAGTAGGCATGTGGACATTTTGACGGGGGTGGGGTGGGTGTGAGACACCCTAACTACAAAACTCTCTGCATTGGGAAATGTGGTTGGCTCCCTGTTTCCAATGCTATTAGGATTTACTCATTTATTTATTTCATAAAATTTATGTCGCTTGATTGTAGGAGAAACCTCAAAAGTGTTTTTTTTTTAAAAAAGGCTATAACAATAAAATTCTAACTTAAAAATTTACAGCTACAATTCAAAACATATAGGAAGTCAAAACCCCAATAGAATATACTAAAGCAAATTAAAGCTCATACAAACTTTCTAAACATCTGAGTAGGTTTGCTTAAATAAGAATGTCTTCAGCAGGTGCCAAAGTAGTAGTAGCAGCAGTAATAGTTGTAGCAGTGTACATTAATTTATGAATTACCTTTCAAAAGCTGATTTACAAACATATCATAACATATCCCCAGCTAAGAATAGTTTTAAAGGCACTGCAAACCACAACTGAATCGAAGTTCTAAGCAAACACCTAAGGCAGATACTTCTCTAAGCAGCAAGAAAAGCATCTCAAAACAAAAATGCCTTCACTTTTTACCTGCCATTATTTTAGCTGGTGTGTTGCTGGACCTCAGTTAAAAAGAGCCCAGGGCGAGAGGTTTTTCTCACATTTTCAATGTTGGTATATGGTTGGTATTGCCTTACTTGTCTGGAATCTGTATAGCAAGGAACCTGATCAAAATTGGCTCTAAGGCTTTCTGGGTAGGGGCTGAAACCAGAAAGAGAAAACTCTTGCAATTGATGAGTTGACCCTTGGGTGGCCTAAGGGAATGGACATGTGTAGTATTTTTGGAAAGAATTATTGCATATATTAATATCGTGCAGTTTGAAGCCACTGGGTGCATGAAAAATGAGCCCTTTTGGCATTGTCCAAACCCATTAGTTATTATTCAAACTTTCACTTGCAGAACTTTCCTCAAAAACACAACAAAAGCAACAAAGATACATTTTTTAAAATCCACATGCTCAGCATCTTAGAGCTAAAATAACCTAATAATCAGGGATGGAAGACAGGAATGCCTGGCATGCTCTGGTCCATGGGGTCATGAAGAGTCGGACCCAACTAAACGACTAAACAACAACAGCAACAAATCAGAGATGAGAACAGTAGCTCTCTCTCACACAGGCTTCATCAGTCTGCATTACCAGCAGAGCTTTATTTACTTGATTTTCTTACTCAAATGAGTTTGTTTGTTTGTTTGTTTGTTTGTTGGGGGGGAGCCACCACCCTTCCAAGGTGGAGAGTTTGCAATTCAGTAGCCTCATCACATGATCAAAGGTTACATTCAGTTTAGAGAACAATCAACAGTTAATTATCTGTCTGCAAAAAGCTCAGAGAGAACTCTTCTTGTTTTTCTAAAGCTTAAATGGAATCTTCCAGTTAGGCCCCTTTTCACCAATACCTTCCTATTTCAGTGTGAATTAAACCAATTATACTTAAGAGTTTGGTGTAGTTCACCCATTGTCTGAGACAGTATATCCTAGGATGACAATGATTTCGATTACCTTTCCGAGTTAAGCACTTTATTGCTACAATTCTCAACTGGGCTTTTTATTTTTTTAAAAAGAGTACCAATTGTGATTCAGAAAGTTTTTGATATAAACCTATCTCAAGCCAAATTCAGGAAATAAAATACTTTTCATCTAAATGGTACTCTGCTATCCACTCTACACTTAAGGCCCCCTTAATGAATCCTCTAAAAAGATTTATATTTATGTGAATACCTGGGGGTAGGGAACCCTCTTCTTCAGAACTCAAAATTAAAATGGTACTATTATATAAAAATAAAAAAACCCTTAGGCTTCCAAGCTGTGCTTTGTGTGCAAATAGACTTGAGTTAAGGTTCAATTTCAGAAGAAAAGATGGCACAATATTTGCAACAAAAAGAATAAAATACTTTTTTATATAGAGGTAGTTTGGGGAAAATTTCTAATGAATCCTATCCAACCATAAAATCATGTAGAAAATGAATCCTATCTGACAATGAAATAAAACTGAAACAAATTATAAGACTCCTATATTCGGAGAACAAATTAATTTCATGTTTGGAATACTAATTGTACACTGTATGGCCTATAACTATTTATTGTGCCTGCTTAGACTGTCACCAAAGATGGTTCTAAAAAAATATAATGAGCAACTTGTTCCTGTCTATAACACCAAAGGAGAACAGAGCAGAGGCTCATGGGATGTTAGAGAAACATAATGTGTACCATATAATTCACTCTCACTGGACACTGCATGTTGCCAGAGTTTGGAAAGTTGTTCCAGTTGTCCTATGAGGCATGAACTAAGAGGAAAATGAATTTTAATGGAAGTGATAATAGGCCTGTTGTGAATTTAATTTGACACTTTTTTTGGTACAGTTCACTGGAAAAGCAGCAACAGCAAAATGGAGGGAGAGGGGGGTTCTAGAAAGGCTGCCTGGATGGGTGCTAGATAAAGAGAGATCAAATTCAAAGGCAAAAACACAGAGAGAAAAGCATGCTTGCTGCTACGGAAAGCTTGCAAGCACAATAATACTTAAGTTGTGTTTAAGCAGATGTTTATATGAATTAGTTGACGGAAACCCCTCCATCACTTTGGGTGAGTTCCAATGCAGCCTGGGTAGGTATCTACTCAAATAGCAAGGCTTTTCCTTCATATCCTCCTTTCTATAGCCTACTACCACCCCTGCATTCATGCGCCCCAAATACCTGTGCTGGAGAGGGATCTCCTGAGCAGATTTTGTAAGCAGGGGTATCAAAGGAAAAAGTGGAAATACTGTTGTGCAAATGGATTTCTATCATACAAGAAGGTGAACATTGTTGGATGTCATCTTTTGACAACAGATTGCATAACTGTACTCTTTTCACGGTCAGAAAATAATTCCTTTCTATTCTGTGCTTAAAAGCAGAGGTAGCCAATGCAATGACCTCCAGGTGTTGGTCGACTCCATATTATATCAACTTCAGCCAATCTGGCCAATGGTCAGGGTTGATGGAAATATTTAGAAGACATTACATTGGCTACCTTTGATCAAAAGGAATAGGTTTAGAGAAAGTCAAAGAGAAGGACCCTCATTCCTGTCCTCTGACTGCTGCTGGCACTGATGCCAGTGGGGGCTACCATCTTTTTTTATGAGGGCCTCCATATTTTTTTTTACAATAATTCTTCTGAATATGCTATGTCCTGATGCTCATTTCAAAGGCACTGTGAGGGGCCATGGCAACCTGAAAGGATGATAATTTGCATTTCTTCTTCCACAAGTGGTGGAGGAGCAATCTATTAAAGACAGCATGCACATAGCCTTCTTTGCCACTAGTTCATCATCAATTTATTTACATGGTTTTCCTTGGTAGAAGCATGCTCAAAGCATGATGGTTAAGGTAATCCCTTTCCAAGGACAATAAAACTTAGCCTGACCCCTAAAAATATATATATTTTCCAGCTCAACATCTTAAACACTTTGAGGGGGTAATGAGAACGTAGCTGAAAATGGCCCTAGAGTTGTCTCCTTTCAACTTCAACTTCCTGCAAAACCCTTTTCTTAGGTCCTGTGGCCCCTCACATCCTACTTCTGGCTGGACTCATTTCTTATCACTTCACAGTCCATAGCTAAACTAAGGGATTCACTACCACAACATATGGTAATGGCTACCAAGTTAGACGGCTTTAAGGGGCTTAGAGAATTCATGCAGGATCAGGCTGCCATTTCATAGAATCATAAAATTGTAGAGTTGGAATAGACCAAAAGGGTCATATCGTCCAACCCCCTGCAATGTAGGAATCTCTTGCTCAACGTGGGGCTCAAACCCATGACCTTCATATTAAGAGTCTCATGCTGTATTGACTGAGCTATCTGATTGCTGGGGAATAGCTGGAGGTTGCTATTGCTTCCGTGTTCAACTTAAGGGCTTCTCAAAGACATCTGGTTGTCTACTGTGTGAAAGGGGATGCTGAAATAGATAGGCATTGAGTCTGATCCAACAGGGTTCTTTATTTGTTGGCTGTGAGTCCTGAAAGACCTGCTCCATGCTTTGCTCAACTGTTTGACCTGGCCTGGGAGAGCAGGGCTCTGACTGATACCAGCTACAATGTATGTATGTATGTATCTTGCATTGTTATCTCATTAAGAGATCAAGCTGCAGGGGCAAACTATATAATTCACACAAAGGTATGAAAAAAGCTGCTTCTCCAGTGGAGCCACAAGTGAGAGCTGAGTGCAGGGTAGGGACTGTATGTGAACAAACTACCCTAGAAGTAGCATGTCTCTCAAAACACCCCATACACCATAAAATAGAATTGTAGAGTTGGAAGGCAACCTGAGAATCATCAAGTCCTACACCCTGAAATGCAAGAATATACAACTTTCCCATACACGGATTGAACCTGTAACCTTGGCATTATCAGCACCACCCTGAACTATCTATGTGCAGACTGTACAAAAATTGGACTTACCTGTTTGTTATCCCTTATTTGATGAGTAATCAATAGTTCTGCTAGGTTATGTAGCACAATTCCATTTTCCTATGGCTCATTAGGATTGCCAAAGACTGATTGCCTTCAATCAATCAATATTTGCACTGAGTTATATAAATTTGGTGCAGACCTGTTTTCTTCTCCTCAGTAGCCTTAAATGCATCCTAGTACATACAGTATTTTGCAGAGCAATGTGAGGCTGCATGGGGTTTTCTTAATAAGTGTTGATAGGAAGTAATGAACCTTCACAGGCAGGCATTCACCATAAGTTTGTGGTATCAGCAAGCCATTTAACGCAGCCACTTAAAATTCATCCATTTGCATTCTGGCTGACACTCAGGTTGCCTTTAAAAAAAAGAAGAAGAAGCAATGTTACACACATTAGTTAAGCAGCCAGACATCATGTGAGTGTTTTTGTATATTAGTCGTGTGTTTATTTCAATCAGCTTACATAGCAAGTATAACGAGGACAGGATGTTTCGTGTCTGCTTATTCAATCTGCATCTGTTGTCATAGATGCACTGAGCCAATTGAAATCTCAGCCAAGAGATAATACAGGAGATGAGAATGGGGAGCGTTCTAATTATGATATTTCATGCCAACCCATCCTACCCCTGAGCTGAACCGCACTCTCTGCTCTCGGCTGGCTGAATGAGAGATCTCCAAGTTTGCAAACAATTTCATTTTTTAAAAAGACACCGTGGATCCAGATGCTGCTGTGTTATTTAAGGTTCAAAACTGCATGCACGAAATGCCTGAAATTAAATTTCAGTCTGCTAGTAATGAGACAACTGGTACCGCATATGATGCATCTGAAATGCAGCCACTGGCTTCCTGTCTAAGGGACAGCTGAAAGTGTGTGTGTGTGGGAGTCAATTGCAAGGGAAGGAGAGAGAGCCACCCTGATATGAGGAGCACCAGCAGGATCAGAACAAGGAAATATCTAGTCCTATACCTTTTACGGTGGCCAGGATGAAGCACTTAACTCTCCCCCATGTGCAACTTGTCCTCTACAACTAGGAATTGATGAACACGACAATTTTTGTTTCTCTCCGTTCCTCATTTTTTGCCGAGTTTAAATTAAGTTCTCCACATTTCCACATCAGTTTTTGTGTGTGTGTTCTGAAAATTCATCAGCATCTTAATGCAAATTTCTCATAATGTTTGTTTGCAATTTTGCCTAATATATAAATTCCCCCCACCCAAAAGCAGTTTTCCCTACTATAATGCATTTTGGTCTATTATTTGCACTAAACAATGCATTTATATGCATGCTGCTAATGCCCTCTATACAAGTAGATGCACAACCTGCTGGTGTCTACACATTTTTGCATGCATTATTCGGCTGGAAAACTCTGCAGTTTAAGCCGGGTAAGTGAGAATTTCAAAGGATCGCTGGTTCTGGTTTGTATCTTGTTTTGAAACGTGCAAATTAGGTAAGTTTGCCTTTCCATGCGAACTGAATTGAATTGCTCCCCTAGCCACAGCTTCTTCTGTCTACTGTTTTTCTTCAGCAGCTCTCTCAGAGTGGGACTAAAGAGAAAAAAGCCAAGATAGGGGTTGCAAAGGAAAAACAACCCAGCACCTCCTGCTCCAGCCTCTTACTCATGCTACACCATGGGTAGGCAGACTAAGGCCCGGGGGCCGGATCCGGCCAAATCGCCTTCTAAATCCAGTCCACAAATAATAATAATAATAATAATAATAATAATAATAATAATACCCCGCCCATTTGTCTGGGTTTCCCCAGCGACAGCACATACAAAATTGTAAAACATTAGACATTTTTAAAAAATCCAATACAGGGTTGCCTTCAGATGTCTTCTAAAAGTCAGATAGTTGTTTATTTCCTTGACATTTGATGGGAGGGCATTCCACAGGGCGGGCACCACTACCAAGAAGGCCCTCTGCCTGGTTCCCTGTAACCTCGCAGTGAGGGAACTGCCAGAAGGCCCTCAGCGCTGGACCTCAGGCTGAACAATGGGGGTGGAGATGCTCTTTCAGGTATACTGGGCTGAGGCCATTTAGAGCTTTAAAGGTCAGCACCAACACTTTGAATTGTGCTCGGAAATGAACTGGGAGCCAATGTAGGTCTTTCAAGACCGGTGTTATGTGGTCTCGGCGGCCGCCCCCAGTCACCAGTCTAGCTGCCACATTCTGGATTAGTTGTAATTTCTGGGTCACCTTCAAAGGTAGCCCTATGTAAAGTGCATTGCAGTAGTCCAAGCGAGAGATAACCAGAGCATGCACCACTCTGGTGAGACAGTCCAGATGGAGCTGATAAACAGCTGCCCTGGACACAGAATTGACCTGTGCAAAATGACTCCCAGGCTGTGCACCTGGTTCTTGAGGGTCCACAGTTGCCCCATTTAGGACCAGGGAATCCCCCAAACCTGCCTGTTCCCTTTCCCCCAAAACAGTACTTCTGTCTTGTCAGTAAGATGCGGTGGATGTTTTTGGAGAAAACCTTTGTTGTGGGGGTGGAATGTTCTTCCCAGAGAGTTTACCTGGCCTCTATTTGGAGGGGGGAGAGGTTCCTTTCAATGCCAAGCAAAAAGACCCCATGTTTTTAAAGCTACCATATTTTTCGCTCTATAAGATGCACTTTTCCCTCTCCAAAAATTAAGGGGAAATGTGTGTGCATCTTATGGAGTGAATGCAGGCTCCATGGCTTTTGCTGAAGCCAGGAGAGCAAGAGGGATCGGTGCGCACTGATCCCTCTTGCTCTCCTGGCTTCGCTTCGCTGGAGAGGCGCTGCACAGCTTTCCCTCTCTGTGCAGCACCCCTTCAGCGAAGCAGGAGGAGAAATGGAAGGGGCTCCGATTCTCTTGCCACTTCGCTGAAGGGGCGCTGCGCAGAGAGGGAGAGATTTTATTTTTCCTTGTTCTCCCCCTCTAAAACTAGGTGCGTCTTGTGGTCCGGTGCGTCCTATAGAGCGAAAAATACGGTATATTAATATTTTGAGATATTTAATATTTGCAATTCTCCTTAAATTTACAGTGTTATAGATCTATGGTACACTGTATTATATTTTATTTATACTGGAGGCTGCCCAGTGAATGTTATTGCTACAATTGCGGCTGTCCCCATTCTGTGGCATAGCATTCCTGTAGAGATATGACAGGAGGCCTCTATCTGCACTTTCTGGAAATAATTGAAGGCATTTTTGTTCCAACTGTCTTTCACAACTGGGGAAAGGGGCCTTTACTTGTTAGGGTTTTACTTTAAAATGTATTTGTTGTTTTTGTGTTTTTAACAGGTTTTCATTGTCTTATATGCGAAATGCCTTGAGGTGGTGATTTAGAAAATGATTAATAAGTCAACGATTAAAAGAATCAAAATCAAAATACAAAGACTAATATTGGGTGGCATATGAAGTTGGTCCAAGTCGTCATTGGTAGGGATGGGCCTGGCCTCTGTTCCTTCATCTCTAAACAGAAAGAAGCAGCACCTTCCCTAGTGAGGAGATAAATACATTACTTCCAATGTTCATTTGTTTTTAAAGTGCTTTTGGTGTGTGTGTATGTGTGATTTCTTCATGAAGAAAATTAGTTGTGATGGGAAAGTCTTTCATTTTGGAGCTCAAATTGACTGTCTGCCGATGGGAAAAGGAGAGTCTGAGGACTGCTGGATAGAAACCAGATTGCTCAGCTTGACTCATGAACCCTGCTGATAATGCTAATATTGTACTGCACTGCTAATAATAATTCCTCCGTAGTTCAGTCTGGTAGGGGGTCTGTGCCTTCAGAACAGGATGATGGGATAACTTCTTTGCCTTCCTACCAGCACACAGTTCTGAGGAATCGTAGTTTGGCATTTAATGATAACTCTAAAGCTCTGTGTAGCATTAGAATTTTTCTTTTTAGTCTCTCTTTTTTCTTTTACAGTAAGCCTGGCATCTTGGATGCTCATTTATATTCTAAGCATCACTCATTCACCTTGCCCAGTAACTTAATCCATATGTCTATTACTTCCTTGCAATCTGTTCTTCTCCCGTTTACTCCTAAATTGTGTATTATTACATTAAGAGGGTCGCATGTGTTTTTTACTCCTACATTGGCACAAGTAATGGATCTTCACCAGCTGCACCAGTCCCTCCCCCTCTCACTGTTGCACAAACACTTTGATCATGGTACCTCCTATATCCCTTGCCTCTTGCAGGAATAATGCCCCAACACATCCACAAACACACCCACACATATCCAGCCCTAAAAGCTTAGCAAAGGGATGCAGTTGATAGATTGGGCACAGTATCGAGGTGTACATAGTCCTGGAGGCTGCTGCTGGAAGAACAATCTCCTTTCCTCCCCACAACATCATTTTCCTGTTTCAAAAGCTTTGCTCATACCCTGCAAGGCTTTTGATCAATCTAAAGGCAGTGTGTTTTATGAATGAAATGTGAAGGAAGGCTTGAAGCTCAGTGGCAGATGGCTGCAATGGACCTTGCCATTTTCTCAACAGATTTAATCACTGCTTCAGAAAAAATATATAAAACCAAACAGGGCTGCTCTTTATAACAGCATCTGCATTCACATCTTTTCTCTCTCTCTTCATTTTAAATTGAAACTTTCCTCTTAACACTGGTTAGAATTGCCAAGTTGAGACCCTGACACAGTGTTTGTAGCGTAAGGTGGGGAATTCAGTTAGTAGGCACAACTTCTCCTGCCTGTACTTTACTTTTGATTATACCATATTTTTCACTCTATAAGACGCAACAGACCATAAGACGCACCTAGTTTTTGGAATATGAAAACACGAGGGGAAAAATATTCTGAATCCCAGAAGCCAGGACAGCAAGCAGGATCACTGCGCAGCTTATGGGATAGCCCCACGCAGCCTCTCCCAGGCAAGGCCTTCATCCCCCTGACCGGGAGAGGCTGTGTGTGGCTAAAGCTCCCCCACACTCCACGCGGCTCTTTAAAGGGAGCGCTGAGCAGAGCCTCCCGCCTACATTCGCTCCATAAGACGCACACACATTTCCCCTTACTTTTTTAGGAGGGGAAAAGTGTGTCTTATAGAGCGAAAAATACGGTACATTCTTCACCTGGTGAAATAAACCTGCTTATGCTATTGTTCAAGGTACAGGACCACATTCTCAAGGTCTAGACCTGACAACTCTCTTCACCTGGTGAAATAAACCTGCTTATGCTATTGTTCAAGGTACAGGACCACATTCTCAAGGTCTAGACCTGACAACTCTAACTTGAATCCACAACTGGATTTCACATTCAAAGAAATTGCTGCTTTAAATGTCCATTTTAATGAATTTAGAGGAAAACAAAGCAGAGTTTAAACACAATGTGCACCGTTTCTCAGGAGAGGAGTTCCACACATCTATACTTACTCCAGTTGGATGGCAGATAGCCCCAGGATTTGCCATCTCCCAGGCCTGTAGTGATCCCATTGGCTTAGTAGCAGGATTTCCCCAATTTACATCCAGGATCCAGATGGGTATGGAGGCCAGAGGCCACTAGGGTACATTTCCACCTACAGGGCCAAGCAGCACTTCTTCATTCCACCCACCCATGCCCAAAGTGAAGATGATGTCCACAGGTAAGGTTGTGAGAAGGTATGGTTGCATTGCCAACCAGACCAGGTCCTTCAGGCAGGAAACAGTACTGGGGCATGACAACAGTGTGCCTTCTCATAGCACTGCTTGGACAAGAAACATAGCTGGCTTAGATCAAAGTCCAGCACTGTGATCCTGCAGTGGCCAACCAGATGCCCACCGGACATGCACAAACAGTGCCTAGCTACTTCAGTTCCTAGCTACTGGTATTCGGAGGCACACTGCCATATGGACATAAGAAGAGCCTGCTACATCAGGCCAATGGCCTGTTCAGGATTACAGCAGGGGGTTGAGGGAGGTCACAGCTCAGAGGCAGATGAGGGGGAAAAGCTGGGAAATAATGAGAGGAGGAGGGGGAAGAAGAAGAAGCACAAGGGGAGAGACAGCTGAATGACTCAGTGTCTTTAGAAAGCACTTCCAGAACCCGGTGGGCATTGAAAATAGGAGAGCAAAGAGCTCAAAGGCAAAGGACACTTTCCAGCACCCGTAATGATGACTCATGAGGAAGTAGGAGGGGGTGGAGAGTCACTCGGAGCAACACCACATTCCAAGAGGCCACATTCCCAAGCCGCTCTCTGTGAATACTGAAGAAAAGCAGATGGTAAGGACTTTTCCTTGTCTCGTCCATTCCTGGCAACCTGCCAGGTTGGTTCCTCTGCTGCACGACAGTGGTATCTGTAATGGCGGTTGGGTGAGGGCATATGATGTAAGGTGATCTTGCATGTAGGAGAATATATCTGAGAATAGTCCCACTGCTTCCCACAATGACCCATTGATTGTTTGACAATGTAGGTACCACATGGACCACAGATTGGCAGTGAGGTCCCTGGAGTGGTTAGAGTTGTACATCCTTGATACATATCCTTCCCTCCTCTCTCCCACCTTCTCTTCCCTTGAAGCAAATGATGGTAAGATTTCGGAATGGACTAAAAATAAATGTGAGTAAGCATTAAACCTTAAACCAGTCTGTAAAAAGCCCTTTCTAAATGGATTCTGTTGAGACCGATAGTGTATTTACCATTATTTTCTAATCTTTGTCTTTTTTCTTTTTTATACTTTTACATTGTGTTCTGAGTGACAGTTGCATACCATTACGGCTTTTGCTCTTCAAGGGTTGCCTGTTCCTGCTGCTTATTTATAACCTAAGGTCTCTGTCATCTCTTTCTCATGTCAGGGAGTGTTGTATTGTGGTGGAGCTGAGCCAAGAATTGTTATTGTTGCAACAATGTGTTATGAGTGCACAGCGCTATTCATCCGAGGCACTCAGCATGCATTAGAGAAGTGCTTGTGTTCCATGCTTTTAAATACCAAAATGGAAGAGGGTGCATGAAACACCAGTCTCATCGGTTTTCTAAACTCTATTTTAATGTGACCATTAGAGTTCTTGCTACCATTAATTAGCATCTTTCATACACTCTATTACTTCTTGCATCCTCATCTATGATGTGTAAAGAAAAAGGGATGAAGTAAATTGTGAAAGCAGAATTCTGGTCAAATATTAGCCCCATTCAATCCAAAATTTGCATATAACCAGGAAGTTGTATGAAATTATGCATGTGCAACTTGTACTTATGTTGACTCGGTGTGCATGATCTCAAACGCTGCAAAATCCCACTTCTTCTCCATGTGTTGACTGTATCTGTACTTGATCGTGAGTTGGCTATGAGAACACTGGTTGCGTGTCAAGGTCCCCCAAGCCACACCCAAAATAATTCACAATTCACACATAATTTTTTGTTTAAGGTTATTGGCATAATTTTGACCACAACTTTATTAAAATACATAAATGTGAGTGGTTGCTTAGGCATTGGTTATGACTATCTGTCCCCACGCCCAGGGACACAACTGACTTCCAGATTCCAGCAAAAGCCAGTGAGGGAAAACGATATTGGGGAGAGCATGGAGCCAGGCACCAGACCCTCATCGCCCCCCACATGCTCCCGGGGGCTTGCGTGGCCCTAAGCCCCATTCAGGGGTACGGACAAAAGAATGGCAAGCCCCTGGATTCCTTTAACAGAATTCCCTTGCAGCAGCAGCATTGGGGGGCAGGCACTTACCCCTCCACCAACCAATTTTTTAACCAATGCCTTACCGCAACCTTACAAGTTGTGACGATTTGCTAGGCAAAACCAAATGGCAACAGCCAATCAGCCAAATAGACAAAATTCCTACCAGGCCCCTGCCCCAAAAGCAGACAACTCCATGACAGGCATAGCAAGGTCAACGCAATAGCCCTAGATAAGGGAGGGTGGGCGGGTGATCCGATTCACACAACAAAAGAGCTCAGTCAGTGCCGTGTGACTTGATTTTATAACCTTTGGTCCTCCCCCCTAAATGGCAACACCAAAATTTGCCCAGTAACCCTACTGCCCAATCACTGCGGATGGTCATTCATACTAACCCGCCCAGCAACAGAGGGGTAGCCTGTCAGACCCCACCGCAACACATGCTTTCTATGAAGGAGAACACGCTATGCCAAACCAAAATCTGCCATCCTTTCAGTAGCGTTTTCTGTTAGATCAGAAATTCTGCTGGATAAGAACATAAGAAGAGCCTGCTGAATCAGGCTAGCGGCCCATCTAGCCCAGCATCCTGTTCTCACATCAGCCAACCAAATGCTTATGGGGAAAACTACAAGGAGGACCTGAGCATTGTAGCACTCTCCCTGCCTGAAGTTTCCAGCAGTGTATCCATCAGAGTTAGTATCCACTGAAAGCCTTATTCTCCATGAATCTGTTTATTTTTTTATTTTTTTAAAGCAATTGGAATGCTGCCTTAACCCAATTAGAGACTGTGCACTCTTGTGTACAGTGCCTGCCCCTCCATTCTTATTTTACTGATTAGGGGTGAACTGGCCATGGTTTTTATGGACTTATAACTTGCACCCCAGATTTCCGGTTTTTGCTGAAAGTGAAACACCACATGGATGGAGGGGAGAAATGAAATACAGTGGTACCTCGGGTTACAAACACTTTGCGTTACAGACACCGCTAACCCAGAAATAGTACCTCGGGTTAAGAACTTTGCTTCAGGATGAGAACAAGTAGAGAGAGTGCCATTGCATTCAGATCCTGCTTGAGGGCTACCCATAGTCATCTAGTTGGCTACCTTGATAACATAAGAACCAGAGACACAGAACGGGAATGTTGTTAGTGTACGATCCACTCCTCTGCACTACAGCCTCCTTAGTCGAGCTGGAGGAGGAGGTCTGCAGAGTAAGCAAATTCACAGATGGCAAAAATGGGGAACAATTTCCTTCAGTTTCCAGAGGAGGATTGAAATTCTTCAACTGTGGATCTGGTGAAGGCTCCTGGCTGAAACCTCATAGAGCTGCTGCCAGTCATTAGACAATGTAGATGGGCCAATGGTCTGATTAATCACCCTCTTATGTTCTTATGGTTCTAACCACTTTTCTGAATCTCCATCTCTTTCACACATTAATCCTCAAGTAGAAACAATTCCAAAAACAAAGTGAGTTTGGTATCTCCTCTCAACTCTTCACTTCTTTCATGGTTGACTTGTTAAACAGATGCTGTTTATGCACATCAGAAGCCTGGGTCTTATTTATTTCAAGGCAACAAATGGCAGAAGCTGTTGTATTTTTTCTCTCCTCCACAAATGTGCTAGAGCTGCCCTTTCACACCTAGGGTTCCTGTCACTGTATCCAGATGTTTTTGGAACCTGACCCACAACAGCCCCAGCCAGCATCTGGAGAGCCACAGGTTAGACTTTTTGAGATACATAAAAACAGCCAAAGGGGACTGTTTTATTAATTTATTTAAAGTATTTTTATCCTGTTTTCTGCACCAGAGTTTAAGGTGGCTAACAACAATATTAAAACCTTGATACAAAGCCTCTCTGTGTGGTGCAAACTTCAAAGGATACCAGTGTGCATATTGGTTCGAGAAGGGTGAGTTAGGTGGTTTCTGATTAAAATGCAAGCAAAATCAAATTCCTCTCCCCATTGCAAGTTGTCATGCTGAGTATTTAGAAGTTACATTATTGTACGGCTTTTATGCATTGTTTTTGTCTTGTTTTATTTTTTCATAAACCACTTTGTGTTTGATCAAATAGGTTAACTACCTCATGGAAATCTTTAGTAAAAGGCAAAAGATTTATACGATCTGAGGTGAAACCAGAGTAAATAAAAACAACAACAACAAACCAAAGGGCATCAAGAAGTAGAGCCCATCCACCTGTACCTCTCTTGCACCAATCACTTAAAGAATCATCCCAAACCATGTACATCCAGCAGCTATTCATTCTGCCTAGTAGTGGTGTCAGCTCTCTGGACTCATTAAAAAGAAAAAAGCAACAAAATTTTTTAAAGGGGAGACAAAAAGTGGCAGTTCAATCTAGTTTTGTTGATGATGATCATCATCAACAACAATAATTTTATTATTTATACCCCTCCCATCTGGCAGCATTTCCTCAGCCACAGCAAATATAAAAGCATAATAAAATGTCAAACATTAAAAGCTTCCTGATACAGGGCTGCCTTCAGATGTCTTCTAAAAGCTGTATAGTTCTTTATCTTGTTGACATCATCTGATGGGAGGGCGTTCCACAGGGAGGCCACCACTGTCGAGAAGGCCCTCTGCCTGGTTCCATGTAACTTCACTTCTCGCAGTGAGGAAACTGCCAGAAGATCCTCGGAAGTGGAATTCAACTTTAAAAACTTATGGGTCAAAGGCTTTCCTGGGGGGAAAAAAGTTTAAACAATATGGTGAAAAGTCATTAAAGAAAGCGCAATGCATTCCTCTCTTGGGAAGGAGCTCCAGAGCCTGGGCAGAGCCACTGAGAAAGCAATTTCACTGTTCCCAAGCAGAAGTATTTCAGCAGGTATGAGACACACAAGAGTGATTCCCATCAGATGTCGAGGAAATAAACTTTTAGAAGACATCTGAAGGCAGCCCTGTTTAGGGAAGTTTTTAATGTTTTATTGTGCTTTTAATATTCTGTTGGGAGCCGCCCAGAGTGGCTGGGGAAACCCAGCCAGATGGGTGGGGTATAAATAATAAATTATTATTATTATTATTATTATTATTATTATTATTATTATTATTATTATATCAGATTTCAGTTGGCGTGAAGGTTGTTTAGTAAAAGGTAGTCCTTCACTTATCATAAGTGGTATTCAACTAAGTGTTACTCAGAGTACACTAACTGAAATTAATGGATGGGACTTAGCCATGTTCATTACCGTAATTGTAATATGTTTCCACTGAGTGAAACTTATCTGAATACCACCCCCTGGACCTAAATAGTGCTGGGCTTTAATGCTCATCATCAGCACTCAGGATTGGACTCAGAATCGTACAGTTGTTTCAAGATGGCAATTACATAGTCACATTGGCAGTCACTTCTATAAGCCTATCTGATTCAACTGTAGTTCCCAAGAATGGAAGGAAGGAAGGAGATAAAAGTTTAATTATATTTTTCTTGGCCATCAATCAAAACTTAAGTGACTCATGCACTGATGTTATTGATGACCCAATACAGAACAGACTTTAAGCCTTTTGTCGCAGTAAGCTGGAATAATGCATTTTAAAGAGGCCCCAATAAAGTAAATGAGAGGCCTCTCCAGTAAATGCAGCCTTAAGATGACATCGGCCTCCAATATGGTGAATGACGGGCGCAAGCTGTTCTGTGGAAACAGATCTGCTCCCTCTCCTACTGCAGAAAGCGAGAAAATGTGCAGTAACACTCTGGGAGGGGAACGATCTCCTCAGACTTTCCTGGGTGTTGCTAGCTCCTATCACTCAATATGCAAAAATTGTACAAACATAGCAGTAAAGAAGTTGAACTCCAGTTTAAGTGTCGCCTGACAAGACAAACACATTCTGCCGCCTCTCTTCTTATCTTGTGAATGCTTTATCTCTGGGAGAGGGGAATAGCAGGTATTCTCCCTGTCTTTCAAATTCAGTCCTTGTGTGGAGGCTGACAGAATGCAGAAGGAGTGAGGAACGTTTAGGCATTCAGGCAAAGGGAGTGTCAGGCTTCCAGAAGGAAAAAAATGGAAGAGGATCTAAGAGCCAAACTACATGATGAATGGCATGCATGATTTCATGACATGTATCTACTGTACAGGGGACAGTCCCCCAGTTCTTCAACCTTGGGTCCACAGATGATTGTGGACAACATCTCCTATAATCCCCAGACAACTTGGCCAATGGTAAGGGATGGTGGGACTTATGGTCCAACAACGCCAACCAAGGAAGACTGTTCTGTATGTTTGAGTCTGCTATCCGAAGGGCTCTCTGATCCAAGTCTGGTTTAAAAATGAAGAATGGGCCTTGAAGTTGCCAATCGACAACCCCTGGGTAGTAGACTGAGTCACAGATTTCCCCATGGTTATGCTATATTTCTAATTATATGAGGTCTAATTATATGAGGTCAATTTCCATTTCTACATGTAAGTTCAGATGTACCCTATATGTATCTGTTTTTAAAGCAGCCATGGGGATGGATGGATCACAGCTGAGGACCCCAACATACAGGGAGGAGAGTTTAAAGTTGCCATACTTGTAATGTGTCCCCATTTGTGGAAGAAATATTGAATCGCCACCCCACAAACTCACATACCAAACTTGCTTGTGCTACTCTCTCTGATTCTGAAATAGTTTAAAGTTGTACAGTACCCTACATGTAAAAAGTGCTTAAAAATGCTAAGTAGCAAGCCTCAGTTCTATAGATTTACTAAAGTAAAGGCAGTATTTAGGAGCTCTTCATAATCTTTCTCAGTTATCATGAACCTTAGAGAATTTATTCTATACATAGGTTTTTTTTAATAAAAAAACACACATTGGACCAGAAGATACCTTGCTTCCTACAAGCATCTTAAGAGAAATGCATCACCATCATAAACAAAAAAAAATTTGAACACAAAATCACCACTCCTTATCCTTATCTATTCTCACTTCTACTATACACCATCTTTACCATCATCCCAATACAATTAACTTCATGTCATAGTAAAACCTGCTAGCAAAGCCATTGTACTCATGCAGTGCAACATTATTTTAATAAGCAGTGGCTCCTACTGACTATAGGCATATGTAGATTGTGTGCCTGAGAAACAAGTTGATATTTTGTTAGTGTGGTTGGGTTTCTGCATGGGCAGTTGAGGTAGTGTAATATCAGAGACATCACCTTGCCAACAAAGGTCCGTATAGTTAAAGCCATGGTTTTCCCAGTAGTGACGTATGGAAGTGAGAGCTGGACCATAAAGAAGGCTGATCGCCGAAGAATTGATGCTTTTGAATTATGGTGCTGGAGGAGACTCTTGAGAGTCCCATGGACTGCAAGAAGATCAAACGTATCCATTCTTAAGGAAATCAGCCCTGAGTGCTCACTGGAAGGACAGATCCTGAAGCTGAGGCTCCAATACTTTGCCCACCTCATGAGAAGAGAAGACTTCCTGGAAAATACCCTGATGTTGGGAAAGATGGAGGGTACAAGGAGAAGGGGACGACAGAGGATGAGATGGTTTGATAGTGTTCTCGAAGCTACCAGCATGAATTTGACCAAACTGTGGGAGGCAGTGGAAGACAGGAGTGCCTGGCGTGCTCTGGTCCATGGGGTCATGAAGAGTCGGACACTGGATGCCGATGAAGACATTAAGAGTACAGTGGTACCTTGGGTTACACATGCTTCAGGTTACAGACTCCGCTAACCTAGAAATAGTACCTCGGGCTAAGTACTTTGCTTCAGGATGAGAACAGAAATCGTGCTCCGGCAGTGCAGTAGCAGCAGGAGGCCCCATTAGCTAAAGTGGTGCTTCAGGTTAAGAATAGTTTCAGGTTAAGAATGGACCTCCAGAACAAATTAAGGACTTAACCCGAGGTACCACTGTACTAGCTCTCACCCAGTCCATGGCTTCTTGAAAACACCGTTCCAGCACTTGTGTAATAAAGGCAGAGAAAGAAATTGATGACAATTTGCTTCTACTACTTCCTGTCAGTCTTTTATCTCAAGTGACATGTATCGGTTGGCTCACTGCTGGTGGTTATTTTTTAATAATAACAATTATAGGTAGAGCGTGAATTGACTGCAAGCTACTCAACTTCTTGAGGTGAAAACAAAATTAAACTTCTCTTGAATTATAAAAGAAGGGAAAGGAAACATCAGCTGCTGCAAAGGATTCAGAGATTTTGTCTTTTTGTGTCTGATCTTCACAGGGTGGGTGAGGAGGTGTAAAATTACAATTTCAAGACAGAATGTGTAACAATACCTACCTAAGAGATATATCTTATGTTGATTAGACTAGTGTTCCTCAACCTTGGATTGCCAAAAGTTATTGGATTTCAACTCTCATAACCCCTGACCCCTAAGTTGGCAGAGAGGATGATGGGAGCTGTAGTCCAAGAATGTTTGAGGTTAGAGATGGAGGAGAGATTCAGTTCAGTTTGCCATTAAAGGTGAACTTACTTAATTTGTGCTTCCTGAAATAATACAGGAAATGAAATGCAGTTGTCCTTCAAAGATCTCACTTGTCTGAATTTTGCATGGCAGTCATCCAGTCGATTACAAAAATGCATTTATTGGGGTAAAATGTGCTTACAAATGCATATATATTAGTGAAAATAGCACAAAAATGTCTTAAATTAGGGCAAATTGCTTGCAAAATAATTATATTATATTACATTATACTAGACAAAATTCCATAAAAATTCCATTCCTTTGCACCTAACCAGTCCACGATGCCCAATAAGCTATTTCACAATTTTCCCACTACAGTGAGGATAACAAATATTCTGAAAATGCAGTGGCATCCAAAATATATCTTTTCAGATATCAATATATCAAGATCTTCCAATAGCATCATTCTTTTGTTGCTTCTCAGATATACTTGTAATCTTAAGATAACTAATTGTGACCTGTTGCCACAGAGGACGTCTGTCATTATAGGATATGGCAAAAGGTTTTCACAAATTCCTTTGCATAGTATGCTACTAGCAGCTATCACCTATTAGAGAGAAAGCTGGGAATCCAGCAAAAAAGGCAAATATTTCCTTGAGGAGTATATACCATGAGCAGAGTTACTCATTGGCAGAATGAGTTTGATTTATCACTTTCAGCTTATCTCACTGAGCAGTATCATGAGGCGAATGTTAAATCTCAATGTTAAACCAATAGATGGTATCTGGAAGTATCCCAATACTACTTTGCATTGAATTGAGATTTAGGCTGCAGTCATAATATCTGCTCACCTGGGGCTCTGAGGGAGTGTGTTTACTGCACGGCGCAGCCATAACTGGTCCCAGGAGGTGACCATCTTCCTACATAGCTGGGGGAGGAGATCGTCAGCTCGTGTCACCCACCTCCAGTTGCACTAGACCTTTCAGTTGAGCAATCAGGGCAGGGGCATGGGGGCTGCACCCTGCCTACCCCTGGTATATTTAAGGGGGCAGCCAGGCACAGGCTGCCCTCTTTGCTGACTGTTGTGGGATTTTCTAGCCCATCTACGCAGTCTGTTAGGAGCCTGCCCAGTGGGGGAGCAGGCAAGTTAGCGTACGGATCTTGCTATAGTTTCCTCGGTCACTGTATTTGGGGCCAGGAAGTAATTTTCTCCTGCAAGCAAATTGGCCAGCTTGCAGGTTTTTGCCTACCTCATAGACACTGTCACAACTTTGGCAGATAAGGCATTGGACTGGATCCTTAGTTGTTGGGGTAGCCCGGTAAAGGGGCCGAGGAGGGGTGACTCTGTCCAGGAGTCCACACAGGGACTGATGGGCCAATACATCCCTCTGAATGGTGGCCTATGTGGTGTTGTGGCACCTGATCCATGTTGGGGGTGACTCCCAGACAGGGTCAACTCCACTGGGTTCCTGTCAGGCAGCAGGCAGGCTTCCTGATACTGGATGCATGTCCAGTGCCTTAGCCAAACATACTCTTACCTGTAATCGATAAAGTTGTGGCCTAATTCAACCCAATACCAGTCTCCTGTGTCCATTCTTTCAGCCCTCCCTGCACCAGCCACAGACATCATGCCCCTGTGGTGGCAAACCTGGGAATATGCACCATTGCCTTCAGTAAGCCCTGCTTCTGAGTAGACATGCACAGGATTCACCTGTATGTAGATATGTGAGAAGGCAGTGATTTCCATTCTCACCTGTACTCAGCACAACCAGCTCGGTTTCTGTTCCCTTGCAGTTTGTTTTCTGCCAAATTATGCATTATTAATCTTTCTGTCTGCTATTTAATATAAGTTATGTAAGGGACATAACAATTTGGGTTTTAGAACTGGTAAATAACTTCATAGCTGATCTTTGTGCTGTGGTTGTTCTCAATGTTCCATATTAAAAAAATATGGCTTGTATTCAACGAAGTCATCCCATTTGTGGAACAATCTCTTTCCCTCAGATGTTGGCGCAATGGATGCTAGCATTTTATCAGGTTCATTTATTTAGCTCACTAGGAAATTAACCTGTTATAAAAACATAATTATACTATGATCTAGTTCATACACGATTACTTAATGTGATGACTCAGAAGAAAATGTGTGAACTGACTTCATTGAAGGAAACGTTTTGTGTGAAGTGATCTGAAGTGATACAAAAGTTCTATGTATCGTATCTATTTGATATAAAGGTAAAGGTAAAGGACCCCTGGACGGTTAAGTCCAGTCAAAGGTGACTATGGGGTTGCAGTGCTCATCTCGCTTTCAGGCTGAGGGAGCCAGTATTTGTCCACAGAAAACTTTCCGGGTCATATGGCCAGCATGACTAAATCGCTTCTGGCACAACGAGGCACCATGATGAGTGCCAGAGCACATGGAAACGCCGTTTACCTTCTCACAGGAGTGGTACCTATTTATCTACTTGCACTGGTGTGCCTTCAAACTGCTAGGTTGGCAGGAGCTGGGTCAGAGCAACAGGAGCTCTCCCCGTCACATGGATTCAAACCACCGACCTTCTGATCAGCAAGCCCAAGAGGCTCAGTAGTTTAGACCACAGCATCACCCGGTCCCTCTGTTTGATATGTGACAATCTAATCACATTTCCATTTTATCCCAATGCAGGAGAGTTCAAGTAATGAACATGTATATGTGAACAAGATGTTGATTTATTAGATAGAGTGCATACAAGCAATATATTTAAAGTACATGCCTCACAAGAGCCTGGGAAATGTAGTTTGTTAAGGGTGATGAGAACTGTGGCTTTGTGATTGTGAGTGAATTTGACTCTAGGTAAATATGATGCAGCTGTACCATAGGGTGTTAGAATGCATATGTGATTATTCCGGATATTTCTATACCCATTGCCTTTCTGAAATCCAGTCGCACAGTTGCTGCTTATCCATCCAAAGGAAACATCTCTTACATGTTACCAGTTGTCGCTTCTGGCAAGCATGCTTTAAATTTATTTCTTAATAACATTTATTTCTACCAACAACAGAGGTGGGAAGGGGGAGAGAATTGAAACACAAGAATTGAATCCTTCCAATAATGACAAATAATCTTTGTACTATAATTGCACCAGAGTGTCATCACACAGTTCCCGTTGGAAGATTTGTAGCACCACATCACAATCTTCGATTTGCATAAAGCTAGGGTGCTTCAGGGGAGTAAAACAGAAGCGAGAAGGGAGGGGCATTGGGGGGGGGAAGTGGT